>NC_134218.1:42233103-42833103 GCF_965140235.1 Caretta caretta
AGACTGTGACATTTAATTTCAGAAAGGGGAACTATGCAAAAATGAGGCAGTTAGTTAAACAGAAATTAAAAGGTACAGTGACTAGAGGGAAATCCCTGCAAGCTGCATGGACCATTTTCAAAGACAGCACAATACAGGCTCAACTTAAATGTATACCCCAAATTAAAAAACACAGTAAAAGAACTAAAAAAGAACCACTGTGGCTTTACAACCATGTAAAAGAAGCAGTGAGAGATAAAAAGGCATCTTTTAAAAAGTGGAAGTCAAATCCTAGTGAGGTTAGTAGAAAGGAGCATAAACACTGCCAAATTAAATTTTAAAATGTAATAAGAAAATCCAAAAAGGAGTTTGAAGAACAGCTAGCCAAAAACTCAGAAGGTAATAACAAAAGGTTTTTTAAGTACATCAGAAACAGGAAGTCTGCTAAACAACCAGTGGGGCCCCTGGACGATCGAGATACAAAAGGAGCACTTAAAGATGATAAAGTCATCACGAAGAAACTAAATGAATTCTTTGCTTCAGTCTTCACAGCTGAGGATGTTAGGATGATTCCCAAACCTGAGCCATCTTTTGTAGGTGACAAATCTGAGGAATTGTCACAGATTGAAGTGTAGAGGAGGTTTTGGAATTAATTGAGAAACTTAACAGTAACAGGTCACCAGGACCAGATGGCATTCACCCAAGAGTTCTGAAAGAACTCAAATGTGAAATTGTGGAACTATTAACTATGGTTTGTAACCTGTCCTTTAAATCAGCTACTGTACCCAATGATTGGAAGATAGCTAATGTAACGCCAATATTTAAGAAAGGCTCTAGAGGTGATCCTGGCAATTACAGACCGGCAAGTCTTACATCAATACCAGGAAAATTAGTTGAAACAATAGTAAAGAATAAAATTGTCAGACACCTACAAGAACATAAATTGATACACAAAAGTCAACATGGTTTCTGTGAAGGGAGATCGTGTCTTACTAAACTAATAGAGTTCTTTGAGGGGGTCAACAAACATATGGACAAAGGGGATCCAGTGGACATAGTGTACTTAGATTTCCAGAAAGCATTTGACAAGGTCCCTCACCAAAGGCTCTTATGTAAATTAAGTTCTCATGGGATAAGAGAGAAGATCCTTTCATGGACTGAGAACTGGTTAAAAGACAGGGAAAAAAGGGTAGGAATAAATGGTCAATTTTCAGAATGGAGAGGGGTAACTAGTGGTGTTCCCCAAGGGTCAGTCCTAGGACCAATCCTATTCAACCTATTCATAAATGATCTGCAGAAAGGGGTAAACAGTGAGGTGGCAAAGTTTGCAGATGATACTAAACTGCTCAAGATAATTAAGACCAAAGCAGACTGTGAAGAACTTCAGAAAGATCTCACAAAAATAAGTGACTGGGCAACAAAATGGCAAATGAAATTTAATGTGGATAAATGTAAAGTAATGCATACAATATGCATGGAGGCTAATTTAGGAGAAAGATCTTGGAGTCATCATGGATAGTTCTCTGAAGACATCCATGCAGTGTGCAGCGACAGTCAAAACAGCAAACAGGATGTTAGGAATCATTGAAACAGGGATAGAGAATAAGACAGAGAATATCTTATTACCCTTATATAAATCCAGGGTATGCCCACATCTTGAATACAGCATAAGCAATACTGGCTGTTCCCTCATCTCAAAAATGATATACTGGCATTAGAAAAGGTTCAGAAAAGGGCAACTAAAATGATTAGGGGTTTGGAACAGATCCCATATGAGGAGAGATTACAGAGGGTAGGACTTTTCAGTTTGGAAAAGAGGAGACTAGGGGGGGACATGATTGAGGTATATAAAATCATGTGTGGTGTGGAGAAAGTGAATAAGGAAAAGTTATTTACTTGTTCCCATAATATAAGAACTAGGGACCACCAAATGAAATTAATGGGTAGCAGGTTTAAAACAAATAAAAGGAAGTTCTTCTTCACTCAGCACACTGTCAACCTGTGGAACTCCTTGCCTGAGGAGGTTGTGAAGTCTAGGATTATAACAGGGTTTAAAAGAGAACTGGATAAATTCATGGAGGTTAAGTCCATTAATGGCTATTAGCCAGGATGGGTAAGGAATGGTGTCCCTAGTCTCTATTAGTCAGAGGCTGGAGATGAATGGCACGAGAGAGATCACTTGATTATTACCTGTTAGGTTCACTCCCTCTGGGGCACCTGGCATTGGCCAAAGTTAGTAGACAGGATACTGCTCTGGGTGGACCTCTGGTCTGACCCAGTATGGCCATTCTTTTGTTCTTACGTTCTCTCCTGAGAGGATTTTTCTTAGACCTGGCTGTCACACTGTGTTTTCCACAGCACAGTAATACACCGCCGCATCTGCCAGCCTCATCATGTGTAAGACCAGGGTGCTGGATTTTCTGTCTATGGGGATGTGCAAAGCTCCCTCGGGCTTGGGGCTATTAATGATTTCCTGGTACCAGAAGCTATGTATTGTGGTCCTCGGTTCAGGAACTGCTGGTACCAAAACACGTTGTCATTCATCTTGATTGAGGCATGAGAGCAGGTGAGGTTCAGTTCGGCAGAGTTGTAGCCAGAGATCACAGCTCAAGCGGCAGCTCCAGGGTTCTGATAGTACCAAATAATTTTCTTTTGTAGCCTGCTACACTGTGGTTACAGGGGAGGTCAGCCCCGCCCCACACCAGGAAAGACAGCGCAGCAGGCTGAGAAACCTTTGCATCCACCACTACGCCTGGGAATAAAATAAAAACAGAGCATGAAAATCCTCCAGACATAGACAGGGAAACTATCAGCAGCAGCAGCAGCGTGAAGTGTCATCAAGAAGGACACCCGGACACAGGTGAAAATTAATAAATACCGGCGGGGGAGTGGGGGATAATGCCCAGCAATACCACATGGGAATCTGAGGGTTTGGCTACTCTTACGAGTTACAGTGCAATAAAGGGGCGCACTAGCTCACTACCTGTCCACACTGGCAAGGCACGCAGAGTGCTCTGACTCTGATGCTGCTGGTACTCCACCTCGGCGACTGGAATAATGGTTGCTGTGCCCCAGCTGGAGCGCCATGGAGCCAGTGTGAACGAGGTGTTGCATTGCTGCTCTCTGATCAGCCTCCGGCAAAGTCCCATAATCCCCTTAAGTCAAGTGGCCACTCTTGTCATTGTTTTTGAATCGCTGCAGGAATGTGGATGTGCCCTTTGAAAGCTCCGTTTCTGACATCCGGCTGCTTATCTGCTCCGAGACAAAGCAAGCCACTAGCATGGAATGCTGTGTGTGAGACAGAGGTGGGGGGAGGGGAGTCTGCGGCTGTGTGAGCTTACAAGACAGCATGCTGACATGCTCTCAGCCCCCCAAAAACCAACTTTCTCTCCCCCCAACCCACTCTCCCCCCCACATACACACAACACACTCCCTGTCACACTCCACCCCACGCCCCCCATTAGAAAAGCATGTTTCAGTCACTTGCATGCTGGGATAGCTACCCATAATGGAGTACTTGTGGCACCTTAGAGACTAACCAATTTATTTGAGCATGAGCTTTCGTGAGCTACAGCTCACAGGAAGATGGTTTCTCTCTAGTTATGTTTAGTAATAAACTTTGCTGTAGAAAGTGGAGGAAAAAAAGGAAAGAAAATGTTTTTTTTTTATTTGTTGTGATCTAGTCACCACAATGAGCACATGTGGAGTGACACCAGATTTAGGCTGATCTTCACACAGCTGTCCCAGGATCTGCAACCTCGGTGCCAATCTCCGTGTCCTTATGATATGGCCCATTGACTCCAATGGAGCTCTGCCCATTTATAACAGCTGAGCATCTGTCCCCTTGGCTGCCATGCAATTGCGCTGCTTTAAACCACCTGGTGATCTGCCCCGCACCTCGTCCGCCAAGCTGCCTGTCAGAGGCTGAGGGTTTTTGCCCTGAGCCCAGCTCTGCCTGTGTCACTGTGCATCCACCGCGCAGAGGTAGCTGCCTGAGTCCCCCAACTGGGAGTCGGTGATGTGCAGAGAGCTGCGTTTCCCGTTTTCCAGGCGCTCGCCTATGAACCTCCCCACAGTGACATTGTCATTAGACCTCGCGGTCAGCAGGTGGGTCGGCCCTTGCCCAGGCAGCTGCTGGTACCAGTAAAAGATTTGGTAAGCGCTGGTGAAAGAGCAGGACATGGTGGAGACCTTCCCGTCCCCTGTAACCAGCCACTCGGGGCTCTGAACCACTTGGGCTTCGCAGCAGGAGACTGGAGGGAAACAAAATAATAGCAGTTAACATGAAGAGCATGCGAGTTGCCTGTTTATCTGTGGATGTATCTATCCAGCCTTCCTTCTTCAGCCTCCACCCATCCTTCTATTGTTCCATCCCCAATATCTATAACTACACGTGGATATATCGATACAGATAGGTATACAGATATAGATCCTTCCATCAACATCTGTTTATTTTTCTCTGTACTCTCCCCGAATCTTAAAAAAAGCAGGACAAGAAATGTTAACAAATAACTCCAAATAAATATTACTGTTTAAATAGAACAGAGGCTGAGATATTTGCAGACCCCTCTCTCCTTAGGGGTGCATTAGCTCTTAGATATATCCATTTAAGAGGTCTTGCCCCCCACTGACGTCTAAGAGTCTGCATCTTTTTACCCTTTAAAATGAGAAAATATTTGTTTCACTCACAGAGAAAAGCAAAGGTGAGGAGAAGGCTCCACAGAGCAGTTCCACTCCCTGAGGCCATGGTGAGCTCCGTTTCTTCTCTCCCTTGCAGAGGAATATACCGAGGCAGAGTCAATCCGTGGAAGGTTTTCAGGAGGCCAGTGGAAATGAGAATTCTCCCTCCCCTCAGGTTTCAGCCTTCTCAAGGGGAAGGATTCTCCGCCTACAGAGGCTGCCGTTTCATTGTGTGCCCCGGGGAGGAACGGCAGCTCTGTGACCTGGGCTGGGCTGGGGACATTGAGGACAGCCCGGACCTCAGGCTGCGGGAATTAACCAGGGTCTGCAGGGGAGGAGGGTGAGCCCTCTAGCGCCATCTGCTGTCCGGTTAGAGAAGCGGGGGGGAAGAGGGGGAGGGGGCATTATTTGCTGCAGGGGAATCCCAACTAAACGTTCATGGGAATGATATAGAGCCGTCCACACACAGCTGCACCCCTTTACTCCAGTGGAGTTTACAGCTGATTTACTCCCCTGAGGACCTGCCCCATTAGCTCCAATCGAGAGCGTCTGAGTCGCACCAGATGAGGATCTGGCCCAGTGATGTAAATGAAGATATTGCTGATTTGCACCAGCTGGGGGGTCTGATTCAGTGACTCCAGTGGAGCAACAGCCACTTTACACCAGCTGCGGATCCGTCCCTGCAGCTCCTCGGCCCAGCTGCCTGTCAGAGGATGAGGGTTTTTGCCCTGAGCCCCGCTCTGCCTGTGTCACTCTGCTCTCACTGCACAGAGGTAGCTGCCTGAGTCCCCCACCTGGGAGTCGGTGATGTGCAGAGGGCTGCGTTTCCCATCTTCCAGGGGCTGCCCCACGAACCGCTGCTCGGTAGCGTTGTCCTGAGGGCTCACGGCCAGCGGGTAGGTCAGGCCTCGCCCAGGGAGCGGCTGGTACCAGTGGAAGGTTTGGTACTTGGTGGTGAACGCGCAGGACAGGGTGGAGAACCCCCCCCCCCCCCAGTAACCAGCGACTGGGGGCTCCGATCCACTTGGGCTTCCCATCAGGAGACTGAAGGGAAACAAAAGAACAGTTGAAATGTAGCATTCAAGTGTAGGTGAGAGTGTGTTACTTTGCCTGTCTACCTATCTGACCATTCTTCCCTATGTGCTATCTCCCTATCCTTCCCTCTGAAGCACCTTTCCGTCCATCCATTGACCCATGCACCCTATCTCTCTCCACCTAGAATCTTCCCCAGTCTGAAAAGAGGCAAGAAATGCTAACAAAGAACCCCGGGACAAGATGACTCTGTAAGTAGATCAGACACGGAGTGTGTCCCATTGGCAGCCCCCTCTTTCCCATATATAGGTGGTGTAACTCTGAATCAAACAGAGCAGGGAACTGAATCAAATACGTCTCCACTCATTTCTGCCTCAATGTCCTACAAGCGAAGCAGCTGCCTTGGAGGAGCCCAGAGTGTTCTGAGCAGAAACTTACAGTGCAAAGGAAGAAAGACCCAGGGGCTTTGCAGCCTCTTGATTCCCAGGGCGGTGAGGTGAATTTCTGGCACCGGTAGCAGCCGGGCACTGGCGTGCAATGGTGCCTGGCTCATCTCGGCCTGATTTTCCTTTTCTCCTCAGACACAGCATGTGACACCCCCAGCCTAGGGTCCTGTGGCAGCCTCAGCTTGCTCCTGCACAAGCTCAGCTGCCCTCCCACAGCTGTACAGCCCCAGCGCGGACAAAGGCACCCAGCACGAGGGGCTTCCTTGGGAATATCTCAACAGCACCCGCTGCGAGGAGGCAGGAGGGTCCAGGGGCTCTAATGTTAGCCAAGGCCTGGGTTCGAGTCCTTCCTCCACCCCAGGCATTCTGGGGGCTTTGGGAATTGGGAAAGTCACTCAGGGCCATGTTTTTAAAGGAATGGCTAGTGGGGTTTTCAGACACACCCAGGAACCCTAACCCCCACTGATTTCAAAGGGTGTTTGGCACTGAGGCACTTCTGAAAAATCCCACTAGGTACCTAAAGACCTTTAAAAATCTGCCCTTCTCTTCCTCAGATCCCCAGCCATAAAATGGGGGTAACTTTCCCACCTCGCAGGGGTGTTGTATGGACAAATAAAGTGAAGATTGTGAGGTGGGTAGACACTATGGGCCAGAGAAATACCTAATTCAGACAGTTTTAGCCTGGAATGGTCAAAGATTTCTGAGGAAGTTAGTAGTCCAATTTCCCTTGAATCCCACTGTGAGTTGAGCACCTAATTCCCTTGGGCTCATTTGAAAATATTTT
Source organism: Caretta caretta (assembly GCF_965140235.1). Lineage (NCBI taxonomy): Eukaryota > Metazoa > Chordata > Testudines > Cheloniidae > Caretta > Caretta caretta. The sequence goes on from NC_134218.1 coordinate 42,240,025, forward strand.
AAAAGGTGCTTTTGTCTCTTTCTCTCTCTCCCCCAATCCAAGTCCCGCAGTATCTCAGCACCCCACAGACATGAATGGATTTAGCCTGGGATGTTCAAAGGACCCAAGGGAGTTAGGAACCCATGTCCTGTTGAATTTCAGTGAAGTTTGGCTACCTAGATCCTATAGCTGTCTTTGGCAATCCCAACCTTGAATTCAACAGAACATGGGTTCATAACCTGCTGGCCTCAGGAGAATGTTACCGAGCAGCGGTTAGTGGGGCAGCCCCTGGAAGATGGGAAATGCAGCCCTCTGCACATCACCGACTCCCAGCTGGGGGACTCAAGCAGCTACCTCTGTGAGTGAGAGCAGAGTGAGGTGAGTTTGTTATATCTGAGATTTTGAGAGTGTGCATTTGTGTCTGATCTGCATGTGAGTGATTTTGGTATATGTGCTAGTTTGTGTGTGAGTGAGTGTGTCATTTTGTGAGTGTGGCAATGAGAGAATTTGGACGTGTGTGTGTGAGTGACTGTGGGTGTTTGATGTACGAAAGAGCAACTTTGGTATATATGTTATTATGGGTGTGAGTGGCTTTGTTTGCGTGAATTGTGAGTTCACATATGTATGAATTTGTGTATGTAAGAGAGAGGGAAAGAGAGAGCCTTTGTGAGTTTGTTTGTGTGACAGATTTTGTGTGTGTCTGTGAAACACATAAGTAGTTGTGTGTCTAAACAACATTTCAATGCCCAGACTGAAATGAGGATGTGCCTTTATATTTAATAGTAAAACAGTGGGGAAAACTCCTGCACCATATTCCATTAATTCCTGCAGCTGTCAAATTGGAACGAAATGGCCGCCAGATGATCTGGCATGATCACAAGCCTGTTGTTTGCTTTCAGCCCGGGGTTTGCCCCATTTTTAATCACAATTTCCTTTCAGATCAATCCAGCATGGCCTGAGGAAGCTCTGTTTTTAGGTAAAGGGGAACCGTCCACTTTCAATGCAGTTTGTATTTCCTTGTGACTTGAAAAGGCAGGCTGAGATTTTGAAATCAGCCTACAGGAATTAGATGTCTGATTCCCATTAAAATTAATGCAGACTGAGCATCCACGTTGTGATTTCCAAAATAGCCCAAGGGATTTATACTCCCAAATCCTCTCTTGAATTTTAATGGAATACGATAATCTAAATCCTCGAGGCCCTTTTGAAAATGCCAGCCGCAATATAAATCTGGGAACTCTCTTTCCAGGAATGACTCAGCTCTTCTGCCCATATGGTGATGTTTTTCCCTATGCAGAGGGGCCAGTGCGAGCCCCAGGTCCCAATTAAGTCCATACACTGAAAGCTCAAGTGCGGTTAAGTGTCAACCCAGGATGGAATTTCAGCTGCATTTCCAAAGCAGCCTAGGGGATTTAGATGCCAAGCATACATTGGTTTTAATTAGAATTGGGGTCCCTAACGCCAGAAGGAATCCATCCCAGCCTTCGCCCCCACCCCCGTGAGATATTAATACATTGCTTGATGCATGGATCCTAAAGTGAGAAGAGACCTTTGTGATCATGTAGTCTGACCTCCTGCGTTAACAAAGGCCAGAGAATTATACTTGTGATTCTTGTACCCAGCCCATATCTTGTGGTTGACTAGAGGAGAGACACCCAGTCTTGATTTCAAGATTTCAAAAGATGGAGAATCCACCGTGTCCCCTGGTAAGTTGTTTCAGTGTTTAATTACCCTCACTGTTAAAAATGTGCACTTTCTTTCTAATCTAAATTTGTCTCTCTCCGGCTTCCAGCCATGGGATCTTATTCTGCTTTTGTCTTGTTCCATCTCCTCTTTGCGGCGAATTTCTGAGTACCATTGTGGTGCCGCCTTTTCCCAGAAATCAGGAAGACGTTTTCATCTCCAGGAACCCAGCTGTGGCAGGTCTTACCCCACTTCATAGCCCTCCCCCGACCCCCACCCCCTCACCCCTTTCCTGCCCGTGCTCGCCTCCTAACTTCACCTGCAGGAGTCAGTTTCTTACAGTAGCGGAGAGGTGTCAGGTTTTTGTTCAGGGCTCCGTATGAATTTCAACACAGTGTCTCTCCTGAAAGCGCAGAAGTACATGGCCGCATCCCCCAACTCCAGAGCTGTGATTCTCAAACTGACGGAGCTTTTGGACTTCTCCAAATTAACAGAGAATCTCTCCCCGGCCTCATTCCTCTTTGTTCCTCCAGAATGTTGCCAAGAAAGGAAAAGAAGGCTTTCCCCAGGGGGCTGTTTGTACCAATACAAATAATAACTGCTAGCAGCTGTTTCATAAGTGCAGTCCAGGGAAACGGGCTCGCGCTCCACCCCTGACACTGAAGGCTGGGTCTGAGTTACAGCATCTTCCATGCTGGAGCCTGGCACAAGGAGAGGGGGAAAGAGAGGTTAGTCGGAGGATGCTGTCACTGAGGGGAGTTCTTTGTTCAAGGGGTTTTTAAGGATCTGCAGAGATTTCATGGAATCATAGAAATGTCAGGCTGACCTCAAGAGGTCCTGCAGTGCTCCCCCCTGGCCATGAGACCACCCCTGACAGGTGTTTGTCTAACCTGATCTTCAAACATCCAGCGATGGGGATCCCACAGCCTCCCTACTTAATCTGTCTGGAGCTCCACTCTCCTTATAGTTAGAAAGGTTTTCCTAACATCTAATCTAAATCTCCCTTCCTGCAAACTAAGCCAGTTATTTCTTGTCCCATACTCTGTGGACAAGGAGCACAACAGATCACCCTCCCCTTTATTTAGATTCCCAGAATCCATTGAAATTCAATTCCAGTGGGATTTGGGCACCTAAATCCCTGCCTGAGAGCATCCCTTATTGCAGAGGAGGAGGAGGAGGAGGAAGGTCTGTTTAATCTCTCGGCACCAGTAATGAAGGGGGAGGCATGTGGAGAATCTTTCAGAAATGGGATTTGGAATTGTACTCACTGAAAAGCCAAATCAGCACAATGGCTGAGCCCGGGATCGTGACCATCCCCCCAGCGTCTCGGCTCTTCTGCAGGGAGCCGTCGCTTTTCTCTCCAGCCAGCCTGGGAGAGAGTCACCCAGGCGGCAGCTCTTCTCCTCCACCTGCAGCCCTGGGCCGAGGGAGGCGAGAGAGCCGGTGTCTGAATGGTGAAGGTCAGACATCAGGCAGTGATGTCACAGCTGGAGGAGGGGCCAAGCATGAGCCTCCCCTCCCCTCAATACCTGCCCTGCCGCTGAGCCCACAGGTGCTGGAACTAAGGGTGCTGGGGGGAGAGTGGGGGCTGCTGCACCCCCTGGCTTGAAGTGGTTTCCATCAGATCCAGGGTTTACAGTTTGGTTCAATGGTTCTCAGCACCCCACTGTACACATTGTTCCAGCGCCCCTGGCTGAGCCCCCACATGCCTCACCACGTATGAGGGGCTGGCAGGAGAACTCCGCCACGGGACACCAGAGGCTGGAATAAACTGGTGCGCTCTGTCTATGGAGAGCCACGCTGACTGTGCTGCGGTGCCTTCTGGAGGAGAACAGCCAAAACCGCAGCCGGACCCAGGGCCAGCCGGAAACTGACCCATCATCTCTGTCCCAAGGGAGCTGCACTTCCCAAAAGCTGGGGGCGTTTTTCCCTTCGCTGCCGGTGGATTCTTCCATTGCTGAAAACGGTGGATGATGCCATGTGGTCCAGAGAAGGGACTTTTCCCTGTAAAATTCCATTTCCTAAAGAAAAGTTCCCCTCCAGGATTAACCCGTTGCTTTTAATGTGTGTGGCCATAGGTTTTAAGGAGTGTCAAGAGGGAAAGAACAGCACGAGGACTCCCAGCCCTATATCTGGTTACGTCAGTGAATGTAAACCCACAGTGGTGCCAATAAAGTCAGTGCATTTGATAAGCAGTGTGGTCTGGTGGATAACCAGCTGGAATGGGGTTCAGGGCTGCTGGTTCTATCCCCGTCTGTATAACCTTGGGAAACCCCCTTCCCCTCCCTTTGACTCTCTTTCCACTTTCTGCCTTTCTCTCTCTAGCTCCTATAGCTTGTGAGATCTTGGGGGCAGGGACTTTCTCTGTGTCTTTATACACCAGCTGGGGATCTGGCCCATTGACTCCAGCTGAGCTATGATGCATTCACACCAGCTGGGGAACTCTGCGCCTGCATCTCCCCCACCAAGCTGCCTTGCAGAGAATGAGGGTTTTTACGCTAAGCCCAGCTTGGGTCGCTGTGCCTCTGCCCCACACAAGTAGGGGCCTGAGTCCCCCAACTAGGAGTCTGAGCTGTGCCGAGAGCTGCTTTTCAAATCCTCCAGGTGCTCGCCCATGAACCACCCATCAGTGGCTTCCTCTCTACCATTGACAGTCAACGGTGGGAGAGCCCTCTCCGGGGGAGCAGCTGGTACCAGTGGAAGGTTTGGTAAGCGCTGGTGTAAGTCCAGGTCACGGTGGAGATGTCGCCTTCCTAAACAACCAGTGACTCAGGTCTCTGAACCAACTGGGCCTCACAGCAGGAGACTGCAGGGAAATAAAACGATAGCAACTAAAATAATGTATATTAGAGTGTTACAGTACCTGTTTAACCTAATGTCTGTCTATCCACCAGACGCTGGGAATGGGTGACAGGGGATGGGTCACTGGATGATTCCCTGTTCTGTGCATTCCCTCTGGGGCACCTGGCACTGGCCACTGTCAGAAGATAGGACACTGGGCTAGATGGACCTTTGCTCTGACCCAGTATGGCCGTTCTTATGTTGTTCTGTCTCTCTCCCTGTCTATCTGTGCATCTATTTACCTTTCTTTCTGCTGTTGCCTCTCTCTAATTTCTGAATGCTCCTATCTATCCACGTCTATCTGTCCTGCCATGTGTATCATCTATCCATACAACAATCTGTTGTAAAATACACAGTTTCCAATAATAGCTAGCGTCAGTTTCGTAAGCGCAGTCAAAGGTCACAGACCCACTCTCCACGCCCGACGCCGCCGGCTGGGTCTGCGTTACCGCATCTTCCATGCTGGAGCCTGTTACACAGAGTGGGTGAGGGAGAGGTCAGTCGTAGAATGTTGCCCCTGACTTGATTTATGGAGCGCATCCCTCATTGATTATCCTGATGATGATAATAATCTTCTTCTTCATCGTCATCTTGGATCAGGCACTGACACTTATTTTCGTTGCACAGCAACTACCCCGAGGTAGAAATCATTGGCTGTTGCTGCTGATTAATTATTGGTAAATATTTATTAATTATTATTATTATATGCTATTATTATTTATTACTATTCCAACCCCACCATCAGTTTTACTCAGATTCCCAGTAATTTCCATTGGAACATTTTACCCATGGGAAGAATGGCCCAAGGACTGGGCAGCATTGTGATATTTTCCCATTACATAAGAACATAAGAACGGCCAGACTGGGTCAGACCAAAGGTCCATTTAGCCCAGTGTCCTGTCTTCCGACAGGAGCCAGTGCCAGGTGCCCCAGAAGAAATGAACAGAACAGGTTATCATCAAGTGATCCATCCCCTTCATCCAAGGTTTATCAAAGCTTCAGGCTGAGATTTTTCAAAGGAGCCTAAGAAAACTAGGTACCCAAAACCTCCCTTTGAAAATCCCTGCCCAGTTCACCGAGTCTCCCCAACCCTCACTTCCAGTCCAGTCTATTCTGGCTCTGAGTTAAGAAGATTCCAATTGTAGAGTCTCTATTTACCAAGTAATACCAAAGCGGTCACAGCCCAGAGTAGGTTTTGTTCCTTCATAATGAAAAGATTTTCCTCCTGCCTCAGTATCACACTTCTCTCTTCTTCTGCACCAGAAGTCGTGTTAGCTCTCAGGCTGCTGCATGGCCCTCGACATGACAACCGACGTGTCTGTGACTTCTCTGCTGCAGAAAAGCAAAGAGTGTTTCCTGATTGATTGTAGATTGGCAGCAGAGCCAAACTTCCTGGCAGAGTTAACGACTGACTGAGTGACACCATCACCCCACTGGCAGATTGCAATCAGAACTGGCTAAAAGGGGGGCCCTCCCGCCTGAGCTCCTCCACCTGCCCCCTGCAGAACAGCGCCCCCTAGTGTCACACTGGGGTGAGCACTAGCTCTCAGGGAAGAGAGCCCCATAAAGAGCCCCCACCCTGCTGCCTGCAGCACAGCGCCCCCTACCACCTTGCTGGGGCACTGAGGCCAACCCTGAGTCACCCACACCATCCCATGAATTATCAGGTGTCCCATCCAAATCCGATATAAACACTTCAAGGGGTGGAGAATCCCTCACACCCCTTGGCAGGTTGTTCCTATGATGAACTATCCTCACTGTTAAAAAATGTTTGCCTTTGATCTGGCCTTTGGTCACGTAGCATATATGAAACCGAATTACACATTCAGAGCTGCTGTCGGTATCATTTACTGTCTTTTGACATTATAATAGCACCTGGAAGCCCAACTGAGAACAGAGCCTTCTTTTGCTGGGCACTGCACGGATATACAGAGACAGTCCCTGCTCTAAGAAACTTACACTCTAAATAGAAAAGACAGACAGAGAAAGTATTATTCGCCACCTCCATTATACAGATGGGGAACTGAAACCCAGGGAGATTAGGGTTGGATTTTTTCCAAGGTGCCTATGGGAGATAAGCATCTAATTCCTATAAAATGCTCTGACAATCTTGGCTCTGGCCTCCTATGTGACCTTGCACGAGTCGCTTCTTTGTACGGCGCCTAGCACCACCACACCCAATTTATCAATAATAAGAAAGTTTCAAAGGGGATTGGGCAGCGTCATAGGCTGGCCGGCCCTTTGCAGCAAGCTAGTTTCAGCTACCAGCTCTCTCATGACCAGGCAACATAAGGGCTCATTAGTGACCCCTGCTGGGTGTAATGGGGGTTAATTAGAAAGGCTGACCCCCCCCCCCCCAAGCCCCAGTTGCGGTGGTGAAGCAGGCAGAGCACTATTTAAATAGGGCAGGGCGCTCATTAATGGAGAGACGGTCCTGGAGAGAGGTGTGAGGGGAGGCCCTCTGTGGGAAGAGCATGTGGTTGTCAGGTTGAGTTACCCTTAGACTGTAGGGTAGGTTCCTGTGGGGAGGGGGGGTCCCTGAGATAGGGCCTGCAACAGGAGACAGAGACCCAGGCTGCTCCTGATGGGGATCCCTGAGATTGGGCCCGAAAGAAGCGAGGAGTTCCTCGGAGCTTAACTGCTGGAGTCGCTGGCGAAGGGAAGCAGCAGGGCATTACGGTGGGCAAGAAAAGAGAGAAGAGGAAGCAGGGCCAAGAAGCAGAGGACTTCAGTGGGCCCAGAGGAGGCAGGGGCAGAAAAGCTGTTTGGACAGTTGCTGAGGACGTTAATTTGCCCCATTTGTTAGCCCAGAAAGGGGAGTGAACTGCTGAATGACTTGGCTGGAGCCTGGAGCCCAGAGAAAACACAGCTGGGAATGGACCCGGCAGCCAACGAAGTAGCCAGGCGAAGTCCCCTGTCACACCAGACCCAGACACGAGCGGTGAGGCCTCGGGCATAGAAGCATCGACCGCTCCCTGGGGCTCCTGGGGAAATGCTGCCTTCATGGCCAAGGTCAAACCACCTCCGGTAGAGCTGGGAGCCGAAACCATGTTTCCTCGGTCCCCCCCCCCCCCCCACCGCCCTAACCAGGGAGCCTCCCCCTCACCAGGGCTATAAACTCCTGTCCCTGTCTGCCCACGGGCCTCTGTCCCACACTGCCCGGCGCGCCCCCAGCGCCCCGCAGCCCCCTCCCGGGTCACACCCACAGTTACTGTACAGGCTACGCTGCCCCCTGTGTCACTGGGTCTCCACGGCGCAGAGGTAGCGGGCGGTGTCCCCCAGCCGGCAGCCGTGGATGTGCAGGGAGCTCCGCTTCTGCCCCGGATCGTGATCCGCAGCGAAATTCGGTTCTTGTGTCTGGTTCCCCTTGCCGAACAGCATCAGCAGGAAAAGGGGCCGCTCCCTGGGAGCCTGCCGGTACCAGTGTAAACTTTGGACAGCGCTGGAGTAAGTGCAGGTCACGATGCCATTCTGCCTCTCGGAGACATCCAGCCATTCCGGGCTCTGCTCCACAGAGAGCTGTCCGCTGGCCACTGGGAATAACGGAGACAAGGGGGAAGCAAGTCAGAAGCTGCCACGAGCCACTTGCCCCCGAGAACCGCGGAGTGGGGTGGGAAGAGAGACAGGCTGCGGGGGGACAGACCGACCGATCTCTCCATTTCATTCCCTTGTTCCCCACCACACAGTCAATGAAATCCAGCCCCGGCTCCCTGCTAGTAACCAGGGGTTCTGTCTCCCCAGCCCTTACCCCACAGGTGCATTAGCTGGATCACCCACGACAGCCCCCGCGGCCTGCCCATCCCTGCGCTGCCTGACAGCCCAGAGCGCGGGGACGCTGCTGGGTTCTCCCTGGGGCTGGCAGGTGTGTTGGGGTCTCCTGTGCTGGAGGGATCGGACAAGTTCTTCTCCCCCCTCGTGTGCCAAGCCAATCAGCGACCAGCCCCTTCTCTCCCATCACAGCCCTGTGTCCCTGCAGAGAACTCCTTCGCTCAGGGCCCTTCACCTTGTGAGGGCTGCCCCCTTGTGGCCAAGTGCATAAGCGGGTGCAGAAATATTTAGTTCTTTTCAAAGGGGAGTCAGGTGCCCAACTCCCATTGACCTCTACCAGAACTGGATGTCCAAATCCCTTAGGCAGCCTCCATGAGGAAATGACTCCTCTCAATTATCAAACTAAAGATGTAGAGAGAGATTTATCCAAAGTACATAGGGGATTCAGGAGCACAAGTCCCATTAATAATACTGTCCAACTGATTCTTATTCATAGAGTTTAAGTCCACAAGAGTACTTTAGTCTGGTCTCCTGTGTAGCTATATCACAGGCCATTAAATTTCATCCAGTTACCCATGTTTTTGCCCAAAACTTGTGTTTGCCTAAAGTATCTTCAAAGGATCACAGAATCATAGAGGGGCTGGAATGGACCTCAAGAATTCATCTAGTTCTCCCCCTGTGCTGAGGCAGGACTGAGTAAACCTAGACCATCCCTGACAGGTGTTCCTTCAACTTGTCCTTATAGACCTCCAGTGATGGGGATTCCACAATCTCCCTGGAAAGCCTATTCCAGAGCTTAACTACCCTTTATAGTTGGAAAGGTTTTCCTAATATGCGACCTAAATCTCCCTGCCTGCAGATTTAGGCTATCACTTCTTCCCAGCTTCCTTGGACATGGACAACAATGATCACCGTCCTCTTTATAACAGCCCCTAACATGTTTGAAGATTGTTAAATCCATCCTCATCCTCCTCAATCTTCTTTTCTTCAGATTAACCAGACCCATTTTAAAAAAAAAATTCCTCATTAATCAGGTTTTCTAAACTTTTTATCATTTTTGCTGCTTTCATCTGGACTCACTCCAGTTTGTCTACATCTTTCTAAAAATGAAGCACCCAGAACTGGACACAGGACTCCAACTGAGGCCTCACCAGTGACAACTAAAATAGGACAATAACCTCCTGTGTCTTACATATGACACTGCTACTAATACATCATAGGACTGGAAGGGACCTCGAGAGGTCACCTAGTCCAGGCCCCTGCACTCATGGCAGGACTATTATAGAACATAGGGGGAAATCAAATCAGTATCTTAGAAGTTTGTACACTAATGTGAGAAGTATGGGGAATAAGCAGGAAGAATGTGAAATGCTGTTAATAAACAGAACTATGACATAGTTGGCATCAGGGAGACTTGGTGGGGTAATACACATGACTGAATATTGGTATAGAAGGATACAGTTTGTTCAGGAAGGACAGGCAGGGAAGAAAGAGAGGAGGTGTCGTCTTATATATCAAAAATGTACACATGTGGACTGAGGTTGAGATGGAAATAGGAGACAGACTTGTTGAAAGTCTCTGGGTAAAGATAAAAATGGTGAAAAACAAGGGTGATGTCATGGTAGGGGTCTACTACCGACCACCTAAACAGGAAGAAGAGGTGGATAAGGCCTTTTTTAAACAACTAACAAAATCATCCAAAGCACCGGACTTGGTGGTGATGGGGGACTTCAACTCCCCAGACAGCTGTTGGGAAGAATCATATTAGCCTTTTTCACAACTGCATCCCTTTATTGACTCACATTCGATTTGTGATCACCTATAAACCCCAAGCTCTTTCTCAGCATTACAACCACCTAGCCAGATATTCCTCATTCTGTAGTTGTGCTTTTGATTCCTCCCCCCCCCTTCCTAAGTGAAGTACTTTTCAGTGGTGTTTATTGACTTTAGTCTTGTTGATTTCAGACCAGTCTCTGTCACGGTCATTCACAGGCGCCAACTTTCGTTGGCTCCCGGCCCCGTCCTGACTCCGCCCCCTCCCTGCCCCTATTGGACCCCTCCGCAAATACCCGCCCCGGCCCCACCCCTTCCCCGAGTGCACTCCCTTCCTCCCCCATCCCAGTTCTTGCAGCGCAAAACAGCTGTTTCATGGCGCAAGCGCTGGGGGGGATGGGAGAGAAGCAGGACACAGCGGCAGACTCAGGGGTGGAGGCAGAGGTGAGCTGGGGCAGAGGGGCGGGGAGCTGCCCGTGGGTGCTGAGCACCCACCAATTTTTCCCCATGGGTGCTCCAGGCCTGGAGCACCCATGGGATCTGCACTATGAGGTCATTTTGAATTCTAATCCTGTCCTCCAAACTGCTTGCAAACTCTTGGTGTCATCTGCAAATTTTATAAGCACACTCTCCATTCCATTAGCCAAGTCATTAATGAAATATAATATTACTGGACCTGGGACTGACCCTTGTGGGACCCCACTAGATATGCCCTCCCAGTCTGACAAAGAACTACTCCCAGAAGTCACCTACTATAGGACAGGCCTAACAAAGAAAATAACAGAACGCCACTAGCCGTCACCTTCAGCCCCCAACTAAAACCTCTCCAACGCATTATTAAGGATCTACAACCTATCCTGAAGGATGACTCAACACTCTTACAAATCTTGGGAGACAGGCCAGTCCTTGCCTACAGACAGCCCCCCAACCTGAAGCAAATACTCACCAGCAACCACATACCACACAACAGAACCACTAACCCAGGAACCTATCCTTGCAACAAAGCCCGTTGCCAACTGTGCCCACATATCTATTCAGGGGACACCATCATAGGGCCTAATAACATCAGCCACACTATCAGAGGCTCGTTCACCTGCACATCCACCAATGTGATATATGCCATCATGTGCCAGCAATGCCCTTCTGCCATGTACATTGGTCAAACTGGACAGTCTCTACGTAAAAGAATAAATGGACACAAATCAGATGTCAAGAATTATAACATTCATAACACTTCAATCTCTCTGATCACGTGATTACAGACATGAAAGTTGCGTTATTACAACAGAAAAACTTCAAATCCAGACTCCAGGGAGAGACTGTTGAATTGGAATTCATTTGCAAATTGGATACAATTAACTTAGGCTTGAATAGAGACTGGGAGTGGCTAAGTCATTATGCAAGGTAGCCTATTTCCCCTTGTTTTTTCCTACCCCCCCCCCCGACGTTCTTGTTAAACCCTGGATTTGTGCTGGAAATGGCCCACCTTGATTATCATACACATTGTAAGGAGAGTGATCACTTTAGATAAGCTATTACCAGCAGGAGATTGGGGTGGGGGGAGAGAAGACCTTTTGTAGTGGTAAACACCCATTTTTTCATGGTTTGTGTGTATAAAAAGATCCTCTGTACTTTCTACAGTATGCATCCTATGAAGTGATCTGTAGCTCACGAAAGCTTATGCTCAAATAAATTGGTTAGTCTCTAAGGTGCCACAAGTACTCCTTTTCTTTTGAATATTGCTTTTCAACCAGTTTTGCACCCACCTTATAATAGTTTCATGTAGAAAATGGTTCCCTAGTTTGCTTTTAAGAATGACATGTGGGATTGTCTCAAACACCTTTCTAAAATCAAGGTATATCATGTCTACAACTTCTCCCTATCCACTACGCCAGTAACCCTGTCAAAGAAAGGCTGCCAATCTTGGTTTGAAGAATCAAGAGATAGAGCTGTTTTTTTAAATGCTTAATTTGAATTTGGCTGGCTTCAACTTCCAGACATATTGGTTCTTGCTGTGCCTTTCTCCACTAGATTAAACAGCCCATTTAGAACCAGGAATGTTCTCCCCAGGAAGGTATTTATACACCATGAACAAGTCATCACTTGATCTTTTTGATTAAACTCAACAGATTGAGCTGATTGAGGTTGTCTCTCACTGTTAGGCATTTTCTCCAGCTTTTGAATAATTTTTTGTGGCTCTTTTCAGCACTCTCTCCAATTTGTCTACACTACAAAATTAGGTTGAATTTATTAAAGTCAACATGTAGCCTCCGATTTTACAAAATCATAGAATTATAGAATATCAGGGTTGGAAGGGACCTCAGGAGGTCATCTAGTCCAACCCCCTGCTCAAAGCAGTACCAATCCCCAATTTTTGCCACAGATCCCTAAATGGCCCCCTCAAGGATTGAACTCACAACCCTGGGTTTAGCAGGCCAATAGCTCAAACCACTGAGATATCCCTCCCCCGTCGATGGTGTATGTCCCACTATGTACAGTCCGTCAGCGGAGCACATCCCCACTACTATGGGTAGCATCGACTAACGGAGCGATGTGCTGTGAGTAGCTGTACCACAGTTCCTGCTCCCGATTGGAATTCTGGATTAGGCTCCCAATGCCTGATGGGACAAAAACATTTTTGTGAGGTACATGTTTTGGGTACATATCGTCAGCCTCCCATGATGCACTTGGCTCCTCCCTCCCTCCCTCCCTGAAAGCAATGGCAAACAATCATTTTCATGCCTAAGCCTGGGTTACTCGTGCAGATGCCATAGCACAGCAAGCATGGATCCCACTCAGCTGTACGCTGTTGCTATGAGTGTCACAAACACCCCACACATTGTCCTGCGGTATTTGCAGAGCCTAGCCAGGAGTGGCCATGTGGAAGAATGTGAAGCCACACAAACAGCTGTGCTGGAAGCCATGGAACGGAGCAATTCGCCCATACTGGCAGTGGCAGCCAGGCTTGTTGACAAGGTGGGATGCTGCTTCTGGGCCAGGGAAACAAGCACAGACTGATGGGATCTCATCATGATGCGGGTATGGGATGAGGAGCAGTGGCTGCATAACTTTCAAATGCGTAAGGACACCTTCATGGAACTTTGCAAATTGTTTTCCCCAGCCGTGAAGCACAGAAATACCAAAATGAGACTCACTTCTCTGACAGTTGAGAAGTGAGTAGCGATAGGCCTGTGGAAGCTTGCAAAGCCAGATTGGTGCTGGTCAGTCAGGAATCAGTTCGGAGTGGGTAAAACTACCAAGGGGGTGCTGTGATCCAAATAGCCAGGGCAATCAATACCCTGCTACTAAGAAGGGTAGTGACTCTGGGAAATGTACATGACATAGTGGATGGCTTTGCCACAACGGGTTTCCCTAACTGTGGTGGGGTGATAGACGGAACGCACATTGCTATCTTGGCACCAGACCACCTTGCCAAAGAGTACATAAACCTCAGGGGTACTTCTCGATGGTGTTGCAAGTGCTAGTGGATCACAGGAGCCATTTCACCAACATCAAGGTGGGAAGGTCCAGAAAGGTACATGATGCATGCATCTTTAGGAGTTCCAGTATCTTCAGAAAGCTGCAAGAAGGTCTTCCCAGACCAGAAAATTACCATTGGTGACATGGAAATGCCAATAGTTATCCTTGGAGACCCAGCCTACCCCTTGCTCCCATGGCTCTTGAAGCCGTAGACGGGCAGCCGGGGCAGTAGTCAGGAGCAGTGGAACCATAGGCTGAGCAAGTGCAGAATGGTGGTAGCATGTGCCTTTGGGCATTTAAAGGGGCGCTGGTGCTGTTTACCCATTTGGTTAGAGCTCAGAAAAAGCAATATTCCTGTTGTTGTTGCTGCTTGCTGTGTGCTCCACAATATCTGTGAACATAAGGGGGAAAGTTTCTGGTGGGGTGGGGTGTTGAGGCTGATTGCCTGGCTGCCCATTATGAGCAGCCAGACATGAGGGCAAAAAGAAGAGCACATTGAGGCACACTGCATCTCAGAGAGGCTTTGAAAACCAGTTTCATCAATGATCCAGCACTGATGTGACAGTTCTGTGTGTTGTTCCTTACCAACCTTCCCCCTTTTTCACATGTACTGCCCTGTAAACTAAATCCCCACCAACCACAGTGTGCACAGTGAATAAAGAGCCTCTTGTCCTCAATTCATGCATTTTTATTATGCTAACAAACACTGAACAGAGACAGCAGTGAATAGCAATTATAACCCAGGTCTAAGGGCCGGATAACACAGGGAAGGAGGGGAAAGGACACATAGCTTATTACACTGCATTGTCTAGTAATCAAAGCTGTAGGAATTAGAGCTTTCTGCTCCATAAACCATCCCCTGGAGTTGAGTTCAAGGGATAAAGGAACTTTCCCCCCGACACCCCACCCCCGCATTCTAGGCTGTATGGGAGAAGAGGATATGGAATTTGGTGAGGAGGGCATCATTGGGTGCAATGGGACTCTAAGGACTAGCAGACTTTCCTGCACCTCAACCAGACACCTCAACATGTCTGTTTGCTCCCCCATAAGCCACAACATCTCCTCTTGCGTGTTACGTTCTTGTTCCCTGCTTGCTTTCTTGCCCTCTTGTCGATGCTCATGCTCTCTGAGAGTGTGAGCCTCCATGCATGGAGCTGGGCCCTATCAGCCTCGGAGGAACACATCAAATAACAGAACATGTCTTCCCTTCTCTGCTTTTTTCGCCTTCTAATCTGGGACAGCCTTTGTGCTGGAGTGGAGGAAGCACCCAGAGAAAATGTTGCAGCTGCAAGGAAAAGCATACCTTGTTGAAAATGAAAGGTTAACTGCTGCAATGAATGAAACAATTCACAGCAGTAAATACATTCCATGAGGTACTTGGCCAAATTTTTTGTTTTAAAAGAAGAGCCTGCCAGTAAGGTACAACACATGGCAGATTGCTGGGCAGCAGATTTCGGTTTTCAGGCAAGCATGGTAAGCACACACGAAAGGATAGGTCATGTCAGGGCACACCCAGCACACCCAGGGACATTTTTTAGTGTGGAAACTCTTGACACATAAACCGGCTTTTCCAGGGAGCACCCTTTGCATAGCTGCACTGGCCACCACTGTAACCCAATAGTTTACCTCAAATTAAAGAGTAATCACAATTGCATTTAACCCCATAGTGTGATTACAAGTGTGCACTCACCAAAGGTGCCTTCCTCACCATCACAGTCCCGCACCAGTGGGTCCTGGGAGGGGACTGGCCACAGAGTTAGGAAAAGGTCCTGACTGTCGGGGAGAATGGATCCTCCTCTTGCCTGCTGCACATTCTCCTCCTCCTCCTCTTCCTCATCAACAATGTCCTCCTCATTGTTGCCCATGGCCGTCTGGGTCCCCTGGGAGGTATCCACAGAGAGTGTTGGGGTACTTGTGGGGTCCCTGCCTAGATTCCCATGCAGCTGCTCATAGAAGCAGCATGTCTGTGGCTCAGCACCAGAGAAACTATTTGCCTCCCTTGTCTTCTGGTATGCTTGCCTGAGCTCCTTTATTTTCACACAGCGCTGCTGTGTGTCCCTCCCTGGTGTAACATTTTACCCCCTTGCCCTGTGCAATTTTGGCATAGATGTCAGCATTTCTTCTGCTGGTTCGGAGCTCTGCCTGCACAGACTCTTCTCTCCACACAGCAATCAGATCCAGTGTCTCCTGTATGCTCCACGCCAGAGCTCATTTGCGTACCTGGGCAGGCATGGTCAGCTGAGCTGGTGACTGAAGTCAACGTACTTAGATCTACTTACCGTGGTGTCTTCACTGCTGTTAGTCAACAGTTGATGCTCTCCCATTGACTCTGCTTGCGCTTCTCATTCTGGTGGAGTACCCGAGTCCACAGGAGAGTGCTCAGCTGTCGATTTATTGCATCTATACGAGACATGATAAATCGACCCCCACTGGATCGATCATTGCCCGCCAATCCAGCAGGTAGTGTAGACAAGGCCTCAGTGTCTGGTTTCACTAGTACCACCCGGGCTCACGGGGTACATAGCTGTTCTCATTGCTGGTAGTGATCTGCTGCGGCTCAGCAGAGAAACTGGACAGTGAGGTTCCAAGAATTAATGGTCCCCCAACAGAAAGTTCAAGGCTTCAAACCAAGACCTGCAAAGATTTTACTTCCCAATCTTCCTGAGATCAGAGGAAAGCCCAGGGTGCAATCTATCCACTGCTTCTGAATTTAGGGTAACATTTTCAAAAGCACCTAGGTAATTTAGCATCCTAAATCCCTTTGACTATCAGAGGCTTAGGTAAGGGACAGTTTTTTAAAGATATTTAGGTAGCTAAAGACGCAGATCAGCATTGAGTGGGATATTCAAAAGCATGTAGGAGCCTTATTAATGGGAATTAGTCACCTAAGCACTTTTGAAAATCCCACTAGGCATCTATCTCCTTCTGTAAGCACCTAAATACCTTTACAGACATGCCCCTAAGCCCTTTCTGAAAAGGGGCTCCTAACCCACTTAGGCACCTTTGAAAAATGTACTCTTTGGTCCTTCTGCTGGGATTTTCAAAGGGCCCCAAGGAGTTAGGTGCACAACTCTCATTGAATTTCAATGGGGTTGGGGTTCCTAACCCCCTTAGGCACCTTTGAAAATACCAGCCTACAGCTTTTGCACAGGCTGGGGTGCCCTTTGTGCCACTGTGTCTCCACTGCGCAGAGATAGGTGGCTGCGTCTTGCAGCTGCGCCTGGGTGATGTTCAGGTAGCTGTGCTTCTCTGTGGTACGGAGCTCAGCTCTGAGATTCAGCCCCCACATGGCATGCTCGTCCTTGTACAAAATCCCCAGGAGGGCAGGGCTTTCCGCCGGGGCCTGGCGGTACGGTACCACTTCTTGCCGAGCTGGAGTAACTGCAGGGCAGGCTGGAGTCCTGTCCTTCAGAGCCACTCAAAGACAGCAGACTCTGCTCCACATTAACCTGGCAACTTACACCCAGTGGGAAAGGGAATTTAGATTTATAAACAGAATGATCAACGAATCAGGTCCCTCCATCATCCCTAATCCCCAGGAGAACAGAAGAATGCATCATGTTCATGTTGTTCTGGAAGTCATCACCTCCCCTGGGTTAAGATTTACAGAAGTGACTTGTGATTCTTGGGTGCCCAACTTGCGACACCGTAAAGAGTCTGATTATCAGAGGCAGTATCCCTAACTGGCCAGAAAAGAGCTACAGGAATGATTTGAGGTGACTTTAAGACCGATCACAAGAATGACTTACGCATGGGATTCCAGTGTGTTCTGTAGTCTAGGCTAATTAGACAGTAAGGTCTCTGAGCAAGGGAATCTCCTGTCCTGTGTTTGGACAGTGCCTTGTTCAGTGTGGTCCTGTTTTCAGAGTAACAGCCGTGTTAGTCTGTATTCGCAAAAAGAAAAGGAGTACTTGTAGCACCTTAGAGACTAACCAATTTATTTGAGCATAAGCTTTCGTGAGCTACAGATCACTTCATCGGATGCATACTGTGGAAAATACAAAAGATGTTCTTATACATACAAACCATGAAAAAAATGGGTGTTTACCACTACAAAAGGTTTTCTCTCCCCCCACCCCACTCTTCTGCTGGTAATAGCTTATCTAAAGTAATCACTCACCTGACAATGTGTATGATAATCAAGGTGGGCCATTTCCAGCACAAATCCAGGGTTTAACAAGAACGTCTGAGGAACCGGGGGGGGGGGGGTGGTAGGAAAAAACAAGGGGAAATAGGTTACCTTGCATAATGACTTAGAATCATAGAATCATAGAATATAACGGTTGGAAGGGACCCCAGAAGGTCATCTAGTCCAACCCCCTGCTCGAAGCAGGACCAATTCCCAGTTAAATCATCCCAGCCAGGGCTTTGTCAAGCCTGACCTTAAAAACCTCTAAGGAAGGAGATTCTACCACCTCCCTAGGTAACGCATTCCAGTGTTTCACCACCCTCTTAGTGAAAAAGTTTTTCACTTAGCCACTTAGCCACTCCCAGTCTCTATTCAAGCCTAAGTTAATTGTATCCAATTTGTTGAATTCCAATTCAACAGTCTCTCCCTGGAGTCTGGTTTTGAAGTTTTTCTCTTGTAATATCGCAACTTTCATGTCTGTAATCGCATGACCAGAGAGATTGAAGTCTTCTCCGACTGGTTTATTAATGTTATAATTCTTGACATCTGATTTGTGTCCATTTATTCTTTTACGTAGAGACTGTCCAGTTTGACCAATGTACATGGCAGAGGGGCATTGCTTGCACATGATGGCATATATCACATTGGTAGATGTGCAGGTGAACGAGCCTCTGATAGTGTGGCTGATGTGATTAGGCCCTGTGATGGTGTCCCCTGAATAGATATGTGGGCACAGTTGGTAACGGGCTTTGTTGCAAGGATAGGTTCCTGGGTTAGTGGTTCTGTTGTGTGGTATGTGGTTGCTGGTGAGTAATTGCTTCAGGTTGGGGGGCTGTCTGCAGGCAAGGACTGGCCTGTCTCCCAAGATTTGTGAGAGTGATGGGTCATCTTTCAGGATAGGTTGTAGATCCTTAATAATGCGTTGGAGGGGTTTTAGTTGGGGGCTGAAGATGACCGCTAGTGGCGTTCTGTTATTTTGTTTGTTAGGCCTGTCCTGTAGTAGGTGACTTCTGGGGACTCTTCTGGCTCTATCAATCTGTTTCTTCACTTCCGCAGGTGGGTATTGTAGTTGTAAGAATGCTTGATAGAGATCTTGTAGTTGTTTGTCTCTGTCTGAGGGGTTGGAGCAAATGCGGTTGTATCGCAGAGCTTGGCTGTAGACGATGGATTGTGTGGTGTGGTCAGGTTGAAAGTTGGAGGCATGTAGGTAGGAATAGCAGTCAGTAGGTTTCCGGTATAGGGTGGTGTTTATGTGGTCCTGGTTCATGACTCGGACTCCTGGGCAATACAAATACTAGTGACATCTGATTTCAGCTCAGGAACATCAGTTATAGGGCAATGCTCTAGTGTGCGACTACAAGAATGATTTAAGCCAGTCTTGTAATAATTCTTAAAAGGTAACTTTATCCCTGTCTCTCTGCATCTATGTGGGAAGGAGATTTTTGAGTAACTGGCTCTTGAATCTACTGGACAAAGCATGACAAGAGCCAATAGAGGGAGCTGAAGCTAGAGAAATTCAGGCTAGAGATAAGGTGACACCTCTGCAATGGTGATTAGCCATTGGCGCAACTTACCTAAGGAAGTGGGTGGATTCTCCAGCTTGGAATCTTTAAATCAAGACTGGATGTCTTTCTCCAGCTCCACACAGAGCATGGGCCCAATGCAGCAATCACTGGGGAAGTTGTCTGGGGCGCAGGGCGTCAGACTAAATGATCACAATGTTCCCTTCTGCCTCAAAATCTATGAAACCAAGGCACCCAGAATCACTCATCACTTCTGAGAATCTTGGCTCCCGTTATTATCAAGGGGTTTAAACAGCCACAGGACTTACGGTAAAGAGGAATGACCAGGATCACTAGTAAGGCCCCAGGACACCTCTTCCTTGTGCTGCCCCTCATTTCTGTTCACCGTGAGCTGGAAGGGTTCCTGGCTCCTCGTGTATTTATCACATGCAGGCTTCTCCATCCTCTCCTGGAGCTTTTTAAACCTACTTGCATTTCTCCTCCTTGAGAGGCAAGACACGTCCTTTCTCACCCTATCAGCAAGAAGGGCCGTCCCTCCCACACAAAATACAGACTTACTGCAGAGACCTATGCAATTACCTTCCTCTAGACTTCTTTCAAGGCGCAACACTGTCCCCAGCAGTTAAAGTTTTTGTACAGGAGGGTGGCCACTTTGCTTCACTGGGTCTCCACAGTGCAGAAATAGGCGGCTGAGTCGGCGAGCTGAGAACTGTCAATGTGTACATGGCTCCGTCTCTCCCTTTTCAAGAGCTCGGCTATGAAAGCTGGACCCTGGGTAACGTTCCCATCCTCATACAGGCTCAGCAGCAAGGCAGGACTTTCCCCAGTCAACTGTCTGTACCACTGTACTCAGGACACTGCGCACGAGTAGCTGCAGGTCAGAGTGGAGATCTCCCCTTCAGATCTGGTCAGAGATGGAGGACTCTGATCCACTTTAATTTGGCAGCTCACCCCTGTAGACAAAGGCAAATGGAGAAGCAACAGATGAGCTTCTTTGGTTCTCATCAGCCCCTCAACTTCCCCAGCAGTTGCTCCTTATAACCGTTTCTTCTTCAGCCAAAATAATATTCTGGACAATGGTGTAAACCTGTGTGGCTCCATCAAAGTCAGTGCACCTCCCCTGATAAGCACCAGCTGAGTGCCTGCTCTGTTCTTGTGATATTCAGCCCAGCATCTCCTGGAGAATGCAGAGGCCTCTTGGGTCATCAGGGACTAGAACTGCTCTGGGGAACTGAGGCACCGAGAGACCAGGGAGGGGGTTTCCAAAGGAGCCAGGCACTCAAGGCATATTGCACTTTCAAAGGAATTCAGGCGCCTGACACTGTTGGTGTCCTTCCAAAATCCAAGCCTAAATCACTTGCCTAAGGCCACAAAGTCTGTGGCAGAGCCGGGAAATGAGTTCACGTCTCCTGAGTCCAGTCTAGTGACTAAAGCACCAGACCTTCCTCGTCCCCACATTATTATTATCATCTCAGTACTGGAGTAACTCAGTGCAACTCTGTGGCCTGTTCATTGCCCAGGAGAACACGCTAGATCCTTACCAGCATTAGACTCGATGAAATATTATTATAGCACCTGGAGACCCAGCCAAGATCAGAGCCCCTTGTGCCAGGCGCTGTAGAGACAAAGAGTAAAAGACAATTCCTGCCCCTCAGAGCTCAACAGACAAAACCTCCACAAACATAGAACAGAACTGAACTGAGCTGGGGGGTGAAGCATTGTGCCGGATGCTGCAGAGACCCCCAGGAACTGAGATCCCTGTTATACAGGGCACTGCACAGGAAAAGGCCCCACCCTGATGAGCTCACAGTCTAGACAGACAAACTCCCACTAGACTTACAGTAGAACTGAATGGACAGTATCACTGACAAGCATGCCAGCTGCCTTTTCATTGCTGCTCCGGGTTACCCCTCAGCGCACTGAGGCCAGGGGATGGAGCTTTCTCCCTGCCTCCAGGACAGAGATGCAAAATCTGTCTGCAGCCCTCTTTGCTGGAGGAATCACACACGTTATTCTCACACTGTGAGCCCAGACAATCAGGGACAAGCCCCTAGTCTCACTAAAATAGAACCATGCCCTGGAGTAACCCTTTGCCTCTGGTGTCTTAGGGGAAAAGCTGCTTTCTGCCGGGCAAAGAGACAGGTGCAACTTGATTAACCTCAATCTCCTTCCTCTTCGTTACAAATGCTGCCCCCTCCTGGCCAGAGACACACACATTGAAGTGAATCCCCCTGTGGTTTCAGAGTAGCAGCCGTCTTAGTCTGTACCTGCAAAAAGCACAGGAGTACTTGTGGCACCTTAGAGACTAACAAATTTATTTGAGTATAAGCTTTTGTGAGCTACAGTTCACTTCATCGGATTCATACTGTGGAAAATACAGCGGGGAGATTTTATGTACACAGAGAACATGAAACAGTGGGTGTTACCATACACACTGTAACCAGAGTGATCAGGAAAGGTGAGCTATTACCAGCAGGAGAGCGGGGGTGTGTGGGGCGGAACCTTTTGTAGTGATGATCAAGGTGGTCCATTTCCAGCAGTTGACAAGAACAGTGTGTGTGTGGGGGGGGGAGGAAATAAACAAGGGGAAATAGTTTTACTTTGTGTAATGAGACATCCACTCCCAGTCTTTATTCAAGCCTAAATTAATTGTATCCAGTTTGCAAATTAATTCCAATTCAGCAGTCTCTGGTTGGAGTCTGTTTCTAAAGTTTTTTTGTTGAAGAATTGCAACTTTTAGGTCTGTAATCGAGTGACCAAAGAGATTGAACTGTTCTCCGACTGGTTTTTGAATGTTATAATTCTTGACGTCAGATTTGTGTCCATTTATTCTTTTACGTAGAGACTGTCCAGTTTGCCCAATGTACATGGCAGAGGGGCATTGCTGGCACATGATGGCATCTATCACATTGATGGATGTGCAGGTGAATGAGTCTGTCAAGGTTCCTTCCCCACTCTGAACTCTAGGGTACAGATGTGGAGACCTGCATGAAAACCTCCTAAGCTTACTTTTACCAGCTTAGGTTAAAACTTCCCCAAGGTAGAATTTAATTTTACCCTTTGCCCTTGGAATTTCCACTGTCACCACCAAACTTTAACTGGGTTTACTGGGAAACGTAGTTTGGACACGTCTTTCCCCCCAAAATCCTCCCAACCCTTGCACCCCACTTCCTGGGGAAGGTTTGGTAAAAATCCTCACCAATTGGCATAGGTGACCACAGACCCAAACCCTTGGATCTGAGAACAATGAAAAAGCATTCAGTTTTCTTACAAGAAGACTTTTAATAGAAGTAAAGGAATCACCTCTGTAAAATCAGGATGGTAGATACCTTACAGGATAATTAGATCCAAAACATAGAGAATCCCTCTAGGCAAAACCTTAAGTTACAAAAAAGACACACAGACAGGGATAGTCATTCTATTCAGCACAGTTCTTTTCTCAGCCATTTAAAGAAATCATAATCTAACACATACTTAGCTAGATTACTTACTAAAAGTTCTAAGACTCCATTCCTGTTCTGTCCCCGGCAAAAGCAGCATACAGACAGCCACAGACCCTTTGTTTCTCTCCCTCCTCCCAGCTTTTGAAAGTATCTTGTCTCCTCATTGGTCATTTTGGTCAGGTGCCAGCGAGGTTACATTTAGCTTCTTAACCCTTTACAGGTGAGAGGAGCTTTCCCCTGGCCAGGAGGGATTTTAAAGGGGTTTATCCTTCCCTTTATATTTATGAAAGAGCCTCTGATAGTGTGGCTGATGTGATTAGGCCCTATAATGGCGTCCCCTGAATAGATATGTGGACACAGTTGGCAACGGGCTTTGTTGCAAGGATAGGTTCCTGGGTTAGTGGTTCTGTTGTGTGGTGTGTGGTTGCTGGTGAGTATTTGCTTCAGGTTGGGGGGCTGTCTGTAAGCAAGAAGTGGCCTGTCTCCCAAGATCTGTGAGAGTGATGGGTCGTCCTTCAGGATAGGTTGTAGATCCTTGATGATGCATTGGAGAGGTTTTAGTTGGGGTCTGAAGGTGATGGCTAGTGACGACTCCAAGAAGAGACTGCTGAATTGGAATTAATTTGCAAACTGGATACAATTAACTTAGGCTTGAACAGAGACTGGGGGTGGATGTGTCATTACACAAAGTAAAACTATTTCCCCTTGTTTATTTCTCCCCCTACTGTTCTTGTCAACTGTTGGAAGTGGCCCATCTTGATTATCACTACAAAAGGTTCCCCCCTCCTGCCCCCCGCTCTCCTGCTGGTAATAGCTCACCTTTCCTGATCACTCTTGTTACAGTGTGTATGGTAACACCCACTGTTTCATGTTTTCTGTGTATATATAATCTCCCCGTTGTATTTTCCACTGAATGCATCCGATGAAGTGAGCTGTAGCTCATGAAAGCTTATGCTCAAATAAATTGGTTAGTCTCTAAGGTGCCACAAGTACTCCTTCCCCCTGTGGTTGTCACTGTTGGTATGTTTTGTGTGTCTGTTAAATAGTTCCCTTTTCTCTGGGTTTAATGCTCCGACTTGCCTCCCCCTGGACAAAGGGGGGATCCCCAGAGCTGGGCTTCATGGGAATGGGCAGAGCCAATTCTGCACAAACACCCTGCCGCTGTCTCAGCCTTGTGCTGTAGGGCGCAGCCTGTGGCAACCGGAGATCAGCCTCGGTTTAATCCTCAGTGTCTAAGGCTCCCCCAAGGAAGGGGGCTATTTTGTGCCACTGGTGTATCTTGTGTATCTCCATTTCTGTTTCTTATGCCTGTCTGTCTGTCCCTCTCCCTGTCGATGTATCTATAAACTCACCCAACTCTTTTTTCTTTTCCCTTTTTTTTGTCCCTGTTCATTTGATTTATATTTTATCTTTTAATTTCCTTCCTCCCTCCAAACCTCCAGGCTCCTTAGATCAGTGGTTCTCAACCCCTGGGGGAACACAGAGATCTTCCAGGGGGTGCATCAGCTCATCTAGAGATTTGCCTAGTTTTACAACAGGCTACAGAAAAAGCACTGTGGAAGTCAGTACAAACTAACATTTCATACAGACAATGACTCGTTTATACTGCTCTATATACTATGCACTGAAATGTAAGTAGAGTCGTTATATTTCAATTGGTTTATTTTATAATTATTTGGTACACAGGAGAAAGTCCACAATTGTTCAGTAACAGTGTTGCTGGGACACTTCTGTATTTTTAGGTCTGATTTTGTAAACAAGTAATTTTTAAGTGAGGTGAAACTTGGGGGTATGCCAGACAAATCCGACTCCTGAAAGGGGAACACTTGTCTGGAAAGGTTGAGAGCCGCTCCCTTGGGGGTCTTTCCCTAGGAGGTATTCCCCAAGTGCATTCCCTCCTCAGCCTCTCTGTCTCAGCTCCCGACCCATGCGACGGGGATCCTTGCACAGCCCTGCCTCACCTGGGGGTGGGGGGCTGACCGTGTTAAGGAAGGTGACGCACGCTCAGAGATGCACTGTGTAAGAAGTAGGTGGTGGTGTTGTACCGCCAGCCAGCCTGACAGCTACCCTCCAGCTGGGGAGTTTTTGCACAGGCTGCCAGTGCTCCTGTGTCACTGTGTCTCCACGGCGCAGAAATAGGTGGCTGCATCTCCCAGCTGTGATTCTCTGATGTGCAGGGAGCTCAGCTGCTTCCCCTTGTCGAGCTCCGCCGTGAGGTTGGGCTCCTTGGTTTGTTTCCCATCGGACACCAGAATCAGCAGGGAGACAGGCTGGCCTCCGGGAAGCTGCCTGAACCACTGCAAACTCCTGAAATCGCTCGTCGTGTAGTGGCAGGTGATGCTGCTGTTCTGTCCTTCCCGAGTGACCGCAGACAGGTTCTGGTGCACCTCGGCCTGGCAGCTCCC
The DNA here is from genome assembly GCF_965140235.1 of Caretta caretta. Lineage (NCBI taxonomy): Eukaryota > Metazoa > Chordata > Testudines > Cheloniidae > Caretta > Caretta caretta. The sequence continues at coordinate 42,265,049 of NC_134218.1, forward strand.
CCCTGCGGGCAGAAGGCAAAAGACACACCCCATAGATGACAGGGCACCTCTGCCCAGTTCACACACTGGCCGGATGCAAAGCCCGGTGGAGTTTCTCTTAATTTCCAGGGGCCTTGCATCTGGCCCACGACTGCTCTTTTCCTAGATTGCAAGGTTAGGGTTAGGGGTTGGGGTTAGCCCTATATTATCTAGGGTTAGGGGTTGGGGTTAGGGGGTTAGCCCTATATTATTGCTGCCTGCGAGATTCCCAAAGGCACAATAATAAGAGACAGCCCTTGCCCCAAAGGGTTTACAGATTAAATAGCCAAGCAAAGGGTGGGAGGGGAAACTGAGGCACACAAAAGGGAAGGAACTCCAGCAGGCCAGAGCTGGGGATTGAACCCAGGCGCCCTGGATTCCCATCCACTCCATTACAGAGAACTGTGCCTGGCTTTCAAACCGAAGGGGAGAGCCAGGGAATTAATCCTTGTGCTCTTAAATCCACCATCACGTTCAGCATCTTCTGTAGCGTTTCCTGCCCCCAGACTTACAGGGAATGTTCACCAGCAGTAGCAGCAGCCGTGGCAACAGCAGCCAGGGTCTCTCCATTGTCCCTCAGCAAAGGAGCTTTATAGCCGGGTGTTCCCCGTTCAGTACAGAAGGTTCCGCCCCCTCACAGGTAGATTTACTTCTCCCCCTGGGGCAAATTTACCAGCTCCTCCTCCTGAAGTAGGAGCCTCTTTGGTGCCCGCAGAAGCTACGGGGTAGCCTAAGACAGCGAGGAAATGAGTCCCAGGGAGTCAACTTCGCAGAACTGCTCTGAGCAAGTGGGTGTTGTGAGTGGGCGGAGCCTGGCTTCTCGGCACAGGTGAGTTGTGGGGAAGAGCGAGGGCCACTTTCAACTTCGCATCCTTGCTGGGGCTACGCCGCTTTACAGGGCTGTGAATGGCCCCCAGGATTACGGACAGACACGGCCACATTGCTTATTCTATTAATGCCACAAATTGCTGAAGATGAGCCTTCTCCCTCCCCTGAAATGTAACCCTCGTGAAAGTATGGTCATGACGCGGGCGACAGGGGATGGGTCACTGGATGATTCCCTGTTCTGTTCACTCCCTCTGGGGTTCCTGGCATTGGCCACTGTCAGGAGACAGGATACGGGGCAGAATGGACCTTTGGTCTAACCCAGTCTGGCCATTCTTATGTTCTTAAGTAGATTTCAGGGGTCTAGAGGAATAATCCGCAAGTATAAGAGTCACAGGCTACTAATACACAAGGAAGTGATGTTTCCTGCTGCGTCGGGAATGACAGCGATTTCTTGAAAAAGAGCTTATATCTGAGTGTTTGGTTATTAGAATATGCAGGAAGGAAAAAATGTCTCTTCTCATTCTCCGCAGTCTTCATTATCGAGGTCCCTCGCTTTCCTGATCCAGTACCTAGATAGCTAGCTCGATTCAGGACCGGCTCTAGGCACCACCAAAGCAAGCACCTGCTTGGGCGGCACAATTCCAGGGGCGGCATTCCGGCCCGCTTTTGGGTTTTTTGTTTTGTTTTGTTTTTGTTTGTTTGTTTGTTTGTTTTGCTTGGGGCGGCAAAAAACCTAGAACCAGCTCTGGCTAGATTTCCTGCCGCACTTTGGTCTCGGCATCCATTTAGCCACCCAGCCCGCTGCTTTGTCCATCGCTCCCTCTTGCTGCAATATCTGTCTATGCTGACACGCATCTCCGTGGTATGTGAGGGCTGAGAGTAAAATCATTCCCCACACAGACCCGAGGGCTCTACAAGTCTTTGCAAGCACATACCCACCTCCCTGACAGGCTGCCGTGGATTTTGTCCTCAAAGCACACTCGTACAAAGCACACGAGTTCACATCTGAGGGCCCAGGCTGGCTGCTGGGGAAGCTGAGCGAGCTGCACCGGTTGGTGGTTTCCAAGGACCTGGTGAAGGAATCTCCCTGTTGCCAGCCACCTGTGATCCTTAATATCAGGAACGGCAGGGAACCGCCCGGGACCTGCTGGCAGCAAGGGATGCTCCGCTCTCCCCGCCGGTAACTGCAGCTGAGCTGTGCGGACTGTCCCTCGCTGGAGACAGCGGATTTGTCCTGAGTGACGGCGTATGGGCCGCGAGCCCCTGTGGGGAAAACGGGGTGAGGGAGACCAAAGGAGGTCAGGGCCAGAGAGGGGCGGGTGTTTGGTTGGAAGTCCCCTTGCAGTGGAGGGCTAGAGATGAGCCACCAGGAGACAGACGGAGTTTTACAAACTGCAGGTGTCTCTGTTGTGCTCAGTAGAGCTGACTACAAAGAGACGGGATTGGCTTAAACGCAGTAATAAAATACCAAGTGACGCCAAGCTCTTAAATCCTGCATGAGTGTGAGAGGGAAGGTGTGTTGGTGTGTGTGTGAGAGAGAGAATAACAAAGCACAGAGAGCGAAAGGGTGTAATACCTCGCAGCTGTGCAATGAGCAGAAGGAAGTTCATGGGTGCTGTGGTGTCTGTCAGACCTTGCAATGAAGGGCAGGACTGGGTCCCTTTGCCTAGAGATCTGAGTCTGACACAGGACATTCTCTGGGTGTGGGCTGCATTCTGGGGGCCAGTCTGTTTATCTAGGAGTGTGCCGTGTTGTTGTATCTGTGTGGGGCCCACGCTATTGGAGGGATAAGGTGGGTGAGGTCATATGTTTTATTGGACCAACGTCTGCTGGTGAGAGAGACGTGCTTTCCCAGCGGAGGAAGAGCTCTGTGTAGCTGGAAAACTTGTCTCCCCAACAGAAGTTGGTCCAATCGAGGATATTATCATCTAGGATCGTGCATGGATCTCTTTGCCTCTGAGATTAAGTCTGTGTGTATGTGTGTGTGTGCGCGCGCACACACGCACTTAGATATCTGTATTTCGGAGTGTGTATGAAGAGGGATAGATGTCAGAGAGTGTGCCTGTGTGTGTGATTTCAGTGTGTAGGTTTCTGGCTGTGTGTTTGAATCTATCTATTTGTGTGTGTGAGTCTAGGTGAGGGAGTGTGTTTGTGTGGTTGTATGTGAGAATTCTTATGTGAGTGTGTATGTCTGTGCAAGTGTGTGTGTGTGTCTGTGTGTGTGAGAGAGAGAGAGAGAGAGAGAGAGAGAGACTACTTGTGTGAGTGTGTCCTGTGTGTGACTCTGTGTGAGAATGTCTGTGTGCACGTTTCCAGTCTGAAACTGTCTGACCTGAACAACAGGGAAAATCACATTGGAATTACTGAGTTACCAGATCGTCTCCCCAGAGAATGCTTCCCCATCTGCTAGTGTTGTGGGGCAAGGAAGCTATTTGTGATATAAAACCACCCGATCCAGGCAACTGGGGAAGGCGAAAAGGTGAAAATGTGACTGTCTATAATTTTCCAGGTGTTTCTTCAAGGTTCTTCCTTAAATTACTGACTTCTCTCCCCTTTATTCTGTTCACATAGCTTCTGTTCTGTTCCATTCTGTTCTTATTGCCTCTCACCTACTCTGTTCTACTTCCCTTTCCTCTCTTCTGTGCTCATATCCTCTGTTCTATTCTAACTTCCACTTGTCTGCTCTCTTCGGTCCTTGTGGCCTGCCCCACCCAGGGTTTTGTGACGGGCTGCCTGTGTTCATCTCGCACGGTGCTCCAGCGCGCACAGATACACCGCGGCGTCTTCCAGGCAGCTGCTGTTCAGGTACAAGAAGCTGCTTTTGGTTTTGGTGTCCAGGCTCATGGTGAAATTCTCTCGGGTGTCTCTGCCGCTAGAGGACAGGGAGGCCACGAACCGCGGCTGGCCCCCCTGGGGCTGGCGGTACCAAAGCACACTGTACTCGGTGCCCGTGTAGGAGCAGTTGAGCTGGATGGGTTCTCCTTCATGGGCAGGGGCCTGGGACCGGTCCTGGGTCACCGTGTATTGGCCCAACGCACCTGGGGAGAGGAGGTTGGTTTTAGTCCAGGTTTTCTTGCTCAGCAATGACAGAAAAATACATGCACCTCTGTGTAGACAAGGAAGAAAACAAGCAAACGGAAATACACCCTTCCCTCTGTACCGTCTGTCTATCCATCCATCCATCCACCTTCCTTTTGCGCTGTCTGCCTGTCCATCCATCCACCCTTCCCTCTTTGCTGTCTTTCCATTTGTCTCTCTATCACTCTGCACCATCTGTCCATCCTTCCCTCTGTGCTGTCTGTCTGTCCATCCATTCACCCTTCCCTCTGCTCTGCCCATCCTTCCCTCTGCACTATCCGTCTGTCTACCTATGAGCGTCCATCCCCATGGTATCGGAGTGCCTTTCTTTCAGAAAAGCCTGGAAATCCCAACCCGTGGCGCCGTGCTCAGAGCAGAGCCTTGAATACCTGGAGCCAGCACCAGCAGCAAAGCGGGCAGGCTCATTGTCAGGGACCCAGCTGCAGAGCGAAGTGGCTGGACGAGGTGAAGCTCTGACACCGCTCAGCCTCCAGGGGTGGCCTTCAGGTTGGAAGGAAATCGGTACATTTACCCTGCTCAAGTGGGTGGGGGAGGGAAAGGGTTTTGCTTCTGAGTGCCCTGGGCCTGATCCTCCACTGGTGCAGATTAACTGGGTTCCATCAGAGTCACTGGGCCGGTTCCCCAGCTGGAGCAAACTGGCCATAGCTCCGCTGGAGACCATGGGCAGATCCATGGCTGATGTAAATCACTGGAGCTGCATTTAAATCGGGGGCAGCTGGTCCCGTTTCTGACAGTTAAGGCTCTGTCCCTATAATTCATGGATTTCCCTCTCTGTTGTGCTTTCCTGGGCTAAGCAATATTTATGTAGCGCACACACACCACCATCAAGGAAGCAAAAAAAAATGGTTAAAAGCCACTGGCCGAAGAGGGTAACAAGGCGAAGGGCCAGCCTGTCTCCCTATCAGGCACCGAAAACTGTATCGGGAATTAAAAAAAAAAAAAAAGATGAGGGGAAGCGAGTGAAAACAGGATGTCAATGAAAAGCGGATGGTTGCCGCTGAAGGTGGGTGGAGCGGAATGGCCACTAGGGGGCAGCAGAGGGTACGGCACATGGGGCACTGGCCTGGTTCTACCCTCAGGTGTATCCCGGGAATGGCTGGGCCGATCCGTTTGGCCTGGTGTCCCATCTCCAAAACAGGCTGGTGCCGCACTGTGATTATTTCAGCAAGAGCCTAGGGCCCCCCCTCGGCAGCGTGATTGGTGCTTTAAAAACAGATCGCCACAAGGCTCCCTGCCCCTAAGAGATGACGTGGGCAGCAGGGAAAGGCAGACCAGGGGATAGGAGGGAAACATGCACAGAGAGTAGAACGGACTTGCCCAAGCTCATATAGCAGGTCAGTGGCAGAGACGGGTAGTCACCCTTAGACTGTAGGCTCTTTAGGGAAGAGACTGGGCTGGCGGACTGTGCTTCTGCACCCCCTAGGGCAGGGGTAGGGTTTAGGGTTATGGTGAGAGTGAACTGTCAGGTTGTAGCATTCACGTTTTGGTTACAGTCTTGCGGGAGAGTTACAGTTCAGGGCAAGGGTTAAGTAGAGGGTTAGGTTTATGGTTCAATGGGAATTGAGTGTCTAGTTTCCTTCCGTTTAAGAGTAGCAGCTGTGTTAGTCTGTATCCGCAAAAAGAAAAGGAGGACTTGTGGCACCTTAGAGACTAACCAATTTATTTGAGCGTAAGCTTTCGTGAAAATACACTGGGGAGATATTATATACACAGAGAACATGAAACAATGGGTTTTACCATATAGACTGTAACAAGAGTGATCAGAAAAGGTGAGCTATTACCAGCAAGGCGGGCGGGGGAGGGGGGAACGCTTTTGTAGTGATAATCAAGGTGGGCCATTTCCAGCAGTTGACAAGAACGTGTGAGGAACAGTGGGGTCGGTGGAAGGAAATAAACATGGGGAAATAGTTTTACTTTGTGCAATGACCCATCCACTCCCTGTCTTTATTCAAGCCTAATCTAAAGGTGTCTAAACTGGAATAAAGACGGGGAGTGGATGGGTCATTGCACAAAGTAAAACTATTTCCCAGTGTTTATCTCCTCCCCCCCCCCCCCGCCCCTGTTCCTCACACGTTCTTGTCAACTGCTGGAAATGGCCCAACTTGATTATCACTACAAAAGGTTGTTTTGGTTTCCCTCCCTCCCCCCCCCCCCCCGCTGGTAATAGCTCACCTTACCTGATCACTCTCATTACAGTGTGAATATAAAATCTCCCCACTGTATTTTCCACTGCATGCATCCGATGAAGTGAGCTGTAGCTCAGGAAAGCTTATGCTCAAATAAATTGGTTAGTCTCTAAGGTGCCACAAGTCCTCCTTTTCTAGTTTCTTTAGGCCTCTTTGAAATCCCAGCCCAGTTCCCTAGGAGATTAAATATCCAAATGCTGAGAATAAAACACATTTCCATAGTATCTTCTATCCATACCGACCAGGTTTCAAACTCCCAGCTACTACCGCTGCCTCAGAGGAATATAAATGTCATGTCTGTGCGCGCAGTTACAGCTGTGGAAAATTATTGATTAGAAACCGACAAAGAAGAAGAAGGGGGAGTTTGGGAGAACTCACCGCAGATCCAGAAAACAGAGTGGGTTCAGGTCAGCCTGCAACTGACATATTAGTGTTGTTAAGGGGAGAGGGATGGGCTTGTGGACAAGGGTCTGCTCTGGGATTCTGCCACAGACTTTCTGTGTGTGAGGATGTGTAATCCTCTCTGCCTCAGTTTCCCTAGCTGTAAAAAAGGGAGATTTTTTTTTCTAACTCATATAGGGACTGTTCAGATTTCTTGACGCACCCAGGAATCAGTGGGACGGGGCATGAATATGTTTATTGGCAGTAATGTCTGGTATTATCACAACAAATGTAATGGGATGAGGCACCCAACTCCGTTAACGTCATTTGAAATGCCCAGCCAGAACTCCTGAAAGAATGGTTTTAAATCATTTTCCTCTTTCCTCTGCTGCCTTTGTCCACAGCCCGAGTGAAACCGAAGATGCCGAGCGTCGAAGGGTTTCCAATGACAAACTGTGTTTATCTTTTCAACCAGCAGAGGGCGCTGCTTCGTCACGATTTTACCACGTACCACAGGACTTCAGAGTTCGCCGGTCTCCACAGATGTTCTTGCAGAAAGTGTCTTGCAATTAAATAGTTTCCAAACAAATCTACCTAAAAATGCAAATGTCTCTACAACAGGAGTGTTGATGTGACCCCTGGCCAGTTGGTAACTAACTGCAGCTGGACCCACACCACTCACAAATGGGTATTTCTAACTATTTCCCCCATTTCACCAAACAGAGAGAATACTCCTAAAGTACAGAGTATTTTAACAGTCTATTGTCCCTTTGTCAATGAAATTTTCAATTTACATTTTGTCTTAATTTGTATTTCAAACAGTAGTTCTATTTTTGTCTCTATTTTTACCCAACATTTTAACCCTTATTTTACTACAAATTATTCCTCCCGCACACACACACACTCTACACCGGTACAGGTCATCTCCTAAACTAGGCAAAGAAGTGTTATGACTACACTGGAAACTTCAAAGCGCTCCCGCGGCACTCCTGGTAATCCACCTCCACCAGGGGATTAGCTCAGAGCCCTGGGAGCAGCCTTCGGAGCCTGCCCACACTGAGCGCTTTAACGCCTCAGACTTGCTGCGCTCAGCGGGGTGAGCTGGAGCGCTATAAAATGTAAGTGTAGACAAGCCCAATTCCCATAGAATCCTCTGAAAATTCGAGACCAGTTACCTAGGAGATTCACTATCCAAAACCCGAGAATAACCCACGTCTCCATGGTGTCTCCTTCTGTACAGCCACCAAATTTCTACCTCCCAGATATTGCTCTTGCGACAGAATGAATCGAATCTTCATACCCAGGGTTGTGAGTTCAATCCTTGAGGGGGGCCATTTGGGATCGGGGCAAAAATTGGGGATTGGTCCTGCATTGAACAGGGGGTTGGACTAGATGACCTCCTGAGGTCTCTTCCAACCCTGATATTCTATGATTCTATGATTCTATGTCACCTGAAGGCAGCTTCGACTGGGGACGGTTAATCAGAAACCTGCCGAGTGGAAGAGGGAGAAGTTTGGAGGGCTAGTAACAGACACAGGAAACAAGCCGTGTTTAGATTAGTCTGCAGTTGAAATCGCGGGGTGGTTCAGGGAAGATGGATGTGAGTCAGTTTCTGGTTTGGGACTGGGCACACCTGGCTTCGGTTCCCACCTCTGCCACCGACTCCCTGTTTGCCCTGGAACAAGCCAGTTAACGGTTCTGTGCCTTGGTTTCCCCACATGTAAAATGGAGATTGTAGTATTTTTCCACCTCCCAGGCGGATTATGAGGATAAATATTTTGCTGTGCTCAGTAGTTACTGGGGAGGGGTCATATAACGACATCGATTTTTTTTTTTCAGTTGAATGAAATCTGAGATTTTTCTAAGGAGCAAGGAGAGCTAGACATCTCACTCTCTCTTAGTCTCCTCTGAATGTTTCGGACAACATTCTAGAAATGATTTCCCTTTGTTTGGCCTATTCTTCTACAGCCATTGTTGTCCCCCCTCGCTTGACATTAAAGGAAGAGAAAGTACAGGGATTCCAAATGACAAGTTTTCATACTCTACAGAGTACATGCAGCTGCTTTCACAGCCCTTCTCACCATATCCCTGGAAGACATGGTTTTAATCCTGCACATTCTTGAAAAGAAATGCCTGTGAGGTGCCTAACATCACCTGCCGCTGGGAAGGGAGGGTTTTTGTACGGCTCCCCCATGCGGCTGTCACCGTGCCCAGTGCAGGGCGCAGTAATACAGGGCTCTGTCCGCCGGCTCCAGGGCCGTGATGTTCAGCGGTTTGGCTGCGGCCACTGTAGGACTTCGCTCCTCTATAGAGAATGGGCTGCGGGGCTTGGTTCGGATGCTGTCGGTACCAATGGAGATAGACATAGGTATCGCTGGAAGTGTAAGAACCGCTGAGTGCCACAGATTCGCCAGCTGATCCAGACACTTCGGATTCCTTGGCTTGAGCCGAGTCTCCCGGCGCGTCACCTGCAACAAGACAAACACATTCAAGGGCAACATTTAACCTGCAGTTGAGCCGTGGAAATGATTCCACCTGCATTGCAGTTTCAGGGAATTTCAAAGAAGTCTAAGGGATTTAGGCGCCTAACTCCATAGGCATTAACGCCATGAGCAGGAGAAAGGTTGGGGGTTTAACGTTAGGATTAAGGAGAGGGTGTGAATAAGGGTTTAGGGTTATGGTGAGGGTCAGGTTGTATCATTCGAATTTTGGTGACAGTCAAGAGTAAGGGTGAATTTTCGGGTTCGGTTTATGGTGCAATGGGAACTGAGTGTCTAGTTCCCTTAGGCTTATTTGAAATCCCAGCCCAGTTACCTAGGAGATTGAATATCCAAATGCTGAGACTACAACACGCCTCCATAGTATCTTCTCTAGCGATCACATTTCAAATGTTCAGATACTGTTACTGCCTTAGAGGTGTATAAATTTCACGTCTCTAAGGGCAGCTACAACTGTGGGAAATTCATTAGAAACCAGCGGAGAGGAAGAGGGAGGAGCTCCAGGAAACGCAGCGGCTTCAGGTCAGCCTGCAGCTGATGTTTTAGTGTTGTTAAGGGGAGAGGGATGAGTTTGTGGACAAGGGTCTGTTCTGGGACTCAGAGACCTGCTGTGCCACAGACTCTGTGTGTGACGATGGGAAATCCTATATGCCTCAGTTTCCCCAGCTGTATAAAAGAGAGGGGCTTCTTCTAAGCACTATAGGGATTGTTCAGATTTCTTGACGCACCAGGGTATCATTGGGATCGGGCATGAACATTTTTACCAGCAATAATGTCCGGGGCTATCACAAGAAAAATGTAGCGGGATGAGTTGCCCAACTCTGTTGACCTCCTTTGAAACGCCCGGCCAGAACTCCTGAAATAATTGTTTTAAATTATTTTCGTCTTTCCTCTGCTGCCTTTGCCGACAGCCCGAGTTAAAGGGAAAATCTATAGAGAGTGGAAGGGTTTCCAATGACAACCTGAGCTTATATTTCCCAGCTGCTGATGGCGATGCTTTGTTACGTTACCCTTTCTCGGCTCTCAACACATATTCTTGGGGAAAGTGTCGTGCAATTAAATAGTTTCCGAACAAATCAACCCAAAATGCAAATGTCTCGACAACAGGAGTATTCATGTGACTCTGGGAGAGTCGGTACCTGCAGCTTTACCCCACCACTCAAAACCGGGTATTTCTAACTATCTCCCCCGTATTTTAACTCGCGTGTTTTACCCCCATTTCACCATAAATGAGCAATTTACCAGTATATTGTCCGTGTGAAAAGGGATTTTTTTCATTCGCATTTAATCTCAATTTGTATTTTCAACAATAGTTCACTTCATCTACATTTGTACTCACCTTTAGCACTTATTTTACTGCAAATGAGTTTTCCTCCACACTACATCGATACAGGTCGTCTCGTAAGCTAAGAAAAGCGGCATTAATAGTTTCCTAATTAAAGATCATGCCCATAGCCAAGGGTGATGTTTAAATTAGCTCTTTAAATAAACCGGTAACTGTCAAGGGGAGCTGTATCGTTAAGCAGCGTCAGGACTCCGTCTGTTTCAAGCCGCTGCTGCCCCTTTTAATGTCTGTAGCTTCCCCTGTAGCAGGGCTGGGCGGGAGGGGCAGGGTTTGCACAGCTCTGCTGGGTGGCTTTGTCACTGGGCCAGGCTCAGGGCGCAGAGATACAGCGCCGTGTCTGCCGGCTCCAGGGCTGCGATGTTCAGAACTGTGGCGCTGTTATCGGCCTGGGAAGAAAACCTCTCCAGGGCGAAACCTGCGGTATGGCAGCTACTCTTCCCTTTTGCTCCTCTCAGGAGGAAGTACTGCGGGGCTCGGTTCGGATACTGACGGTACCAGTAGAGACAGACACCAGCAGGGTAGCTAGTATCCTAAGAACAGCTGAGGGTCACGGTGTCTCCTTCTGACCTGGACACCAAGGGTTCATTGGACCGGACCGAGTCACCCAGCACCGCATCTGCAACAAAACACTCACGTTCAAGGACAGCCAGGTGCATTGGTAGGTCTAGGCTGTGACATTTAAAAAAGCCCAAGGGGTTTATCCGCCTAATTTCAAACTAATTAAGGTTAGCCTAAAAATTAAGGTGAGGGTTAGCAGTGGCGTGAGGAGCTGGGTTGGGATCAGGGTTCGGGTTCTGGGTAGAACGGGAGTTGGGATCCTGATTCCATGGAACTTCTTCCAAAAAACAGCACCCGGTTACCTACTTGGTTAAAGACGCAAAGGCTGAGAATGAAAGGTGTCTCCATGGTGCCTCAGACAGCGGCAGCCGGACAAGCTGAGAGGTCTCTGCGAAGAATCTTAAAGGCAACTTCTCGGAACAAGGACTCGGAGAGGTTAATGCGAGACCAGCCGAGCAGAAGAGGGAGGGCTTCGGGAAATGCGTAACAGACACAGGAAACGTGCTGGGTTTTGCAACTGAAGCGCCAGTGAGAACTCCTGGGACAAATTCCTCCCACTGAACTTCCTGCAAGATCGGTTTCTGACTTTCTGTCATTTTTTCTTATTCATTTTCGTTTTTATTGTCCTTCTTGTTGCTACTTGGTGAGAACTAAATTAAAGACATTGTGGAAGACTTAAAAGCTCTGTGTTGTGTGTGCTGGTTTTGTGGGTGTGGGTGTCTTTCTGTCTCTGTGTTTGTGTTTGCACGTGCGTGTGTGTCTCCGAGCTTCTGTGTGTTGTGCCTTTGTGTATCTATCCCACTGGCCCCATGCTGGTTTACTCTAGCTGGGGAATGGGAGTACAGCCGATTGATACCTGTGGTGGACCTGGCCCAGTTGACTCCATTTCACCCACAGTGATTCACCGCAGCTGGGAGCAGACCCACTGTGGGTAAAATGGCATTAATCTGAGGTAACTGAATCGTGAATGAGGCCCATAAGTCTTCACAGGTGTCAGGTCGTGTGGTTTATACCAGCCCCATCACCTTGTTTAACCATCTGTCTGTGGCCTGGGGATACTCCTCTACAGTTGTCAGAGTAACAGCCGTGTTAGTCTGTATTCGCAAAAAGAAAAGGAGTACTTGTGGCACCTTAGAGACTAACCAATTTATTTGAGCATGAGCTTTCGAGAGCTACAGCTCACTTCATCTACAGTTGTGTTTCTCATGATAAGAAAGCCAAGGGGGTGGGTTTTTGTACAGGTCTCCCTATTAAACGCCTCACAGTGTCTTCCACGAGAGCACAGAAATACATCGCCGTGTCCGTCGGCTCTAGCTCTTTAATGGTTAAACTGAAGAATTTTGAGGATTTCCTGAAATGTGCAGAAAATCTTCTCCCGGCTCCATTCTCTTCATCGTTACTGTCATCTATTCGGAAGAGGAAATCCATTGTTCCTGATCGCTGCTGTCTGTACCAAAATAAGTAGTAATACTGCCTTGCAGTGGAGAAAGTACACTCCAGGGTGACAGTCTGACCCCCCAACTTTTCCAGCTGCCCTTGTGTTTGGGTGACACTGCCTTGTCCCTGGCTGAAACCTGCAGGGAAGGAAAGAGAAAAAGTTCACCCTAATTAAGCATGTAAAACTATTGCACATCGACAGCCACTCTCGTGTGAGGAGAACGGAGGCCTTTTAGGACCTCGGGGGAGGGGTCGGGGGCTAGCCTCCCAGCCGGGAGCTCAAGGGCCGGGTAGCATGGTCCCGCGGGCCGTAGTTTGCCCACCTCTGCGCTAGACCCCTGCTCTCCTCCCTGGGCTATGAACAGAACCCAGGAATCCTGGATTCTAATTCCACCCCCTGCTCAAACCCAATAGGTAACAGAAGGTCTAACGTTCGTTTCCCCTTTTAGCGGACACTTACTCCAAGAGAGGAACGCTGTTGCCGTCCAAAGCAGGATTTCTGGATCGCTCATGGTTAAATGTATTGTTCCCAGACCTTCAAGGGCTCCAGCCACCACAATGATGGGTGCGATAGAGGAACCAGGATAGATTACTCTCTTATGGTGAAGTTTCTCTCACAGACTCAAACCAGAGAAATTAAATCTGTGGCAAGACCATTTAGTCCTCTCCTATAGACCCCCCTTGCAGCCTGTTTCCCTCACCATGGAACAGAACTAATACCCTCCGGTAGCGTTTACCCCACCCGCTGTGGCTTTGGCTGGTTCCTGTCACGTGGTACTTTTCTAACCTCCAGATCTCTTTCGCAGCTCAGTAGGAGCAACTTAGCTCTGTCTCATCTTCGGAGACAAGAGCTCAGCAAGAATCACAAGGTCGAACAGGGTTTTTACTTTTTTCTAAGGCTAAAACACACACACACACACACACACACACACACACGGAACTGCACATGGATCCCATTGCCACAGATCTGGGCAGGACCCTCCCTGCTCACAGTCCAGAGAAAAAATTTGCCCAGGGTTCTTTCTCCAGCGTAAAGCAAAATTAAGCCCGTTGACTCACGACCTGGGGATCTGGGCCATTGAATCCAATGGAGCAACCTTTATTTACACCAGCTGAGACTTTGGCCCGTTTACGCTACTGGAGCGAGGTCTGATTCCCACCTGCTGGGGTCTGGCCCCAAAAGCAGACGGAGCTATTCATGGGAATTGTGGTGTGACAGGTGCTGACATCTGGCTCATGCGGTTCCGGGTATTTTGGGAGAGGTGGGGGGACGGTTCCTGGAAAAGGGTGACATTTCCACACAGTTAGTGCCCGTGCGGTTTCCGTCACACCCTGCACCGTTTGATTCAAACCCCTGTTTATGGCTTGTTGTGTCTCTTTAAGCTGATTTCTAACTGCGCCAGTTTTGTCTCCGAGTCAAGAGAAAACTGATCACTGGATTTTTGTAAAGGTCCCTCTATTAACCCTCCCGCAGTGGTAACTTAAGGCCCTCTCAGCTATGGCACAGAAATACATCGCCGAATCGATCAGTTCTAACTCTGCAATTCTCAGACCACGTATTTTTCGGGATTCCTGAAGTTCAGTGAGTACCGGCTCCCAGCCCCGTTGTGCTCGCTTCCGGCAGAGTTTCGGAAGAAGCACTTCGTCTGGCCGCTGCTGTCCTGTTTGTACCAGTATGTGTCATAACCTGCATCTTCAGTCGAGAAAGTACAGTCCAGTGTGACAGATTCACTTTGTACCCCGCTCAGCTGTCCTTCTCTTTGGGTGACACTGTTCACCTCGGTAGTTAGTCCTGCCAATAACAGTAGATGCAAATGAACTATAAAAATTAGCTCCGCTGTGTCTGCTGTCCACTGAGGATCTCAAAGCGTTTTCCAATAGGTGTGCTCTATGCCCATACACCTATCTATCTATCTATCTATCTATCTATCTATCTATCTATCTATCTATCTATCTATCTATCTATCTATCTATCTATCTATCTATCTATCTATCTATCCCTGTTCTGCAATATATAATTATTTGTCTCTCTATGGGTCTGTATTTTTTCTCATTCATTTTTAGAAAGCCTCTAGTGGAGATTTTCAAAGCTGCCCACGAGATGCAGATGTCTTAAAATTAATGGGATCTGGCTGTCCAAATCCAATAGGCAGCTCTGTAAATCCCAGCCCTAATACACAATGGCATTTTTCTTAATATTAAACTGTGTGTCCACACATTTCCATAAATTGATAATTTATAATATTTTAATCTGTATAAATTGATATAACATTTTAGTCCCTTTTTAGTACAAATTTGTTTGTTTGTTTCTTTTAACTCATCAAATCCCTATATGGCCTTTGGAAGCTGATTTAAAATGATTACTTGTATAGCCTAACAGCTTTCTTTAACGGGAATAGAAGTATTGTGGATGGGGGGAAGTGGTAGACGCTATATCTTGACTTTAGTAAGGCTTTGGCTACTGTCTTGCAAGACCTTCTTGTTAACAAAGGAAAGCAATGGAGAATAGATGGAGCTACTATAAGGTGGGTGCGTAACTGGTTGGAAAACCGTTCCCAGAGAGTAGTTATCAGTCATTCACAGTCATGCTGGAAGGGCCTAACCAGTGGGGTCCCTGACGGATCAGTTCTGGGTCCTGTTCTTTTCAATGTCTTCATCAATGATTTAGATAATGACACAGGTCAGTGCTCTTCATTATTTTTGAAGTGGTGGGCACTTTGGCAAAAATAACTTCAATCTGAGAGCCAATGTTTGGGATGCAGGGTGTGAGGGCTGCAGGATGGGGCAAGGGATGAGGAGTTTGGGATGCAGGCAGCCTGCCCTGGGGCTGGGGCTGGAGGACTCCCCCCAGCCCTCTCCCTGCCAGCTGCATGGATCTCTCCTTCCATGGGAGAGGGTCTCTCCAGGGAAAGGGTCTCCAGCTCCAGGGAAACGGTCTCTCTCTTCCCCTGCTGGCAGGCAGCAGGGAGTTCTGGGGGAGGGGCCCTCTCTCCTACGGGGAACTTAGGGAGCCACACTTAGGGCAGATGGTAGCCACCACTGGCTTGAGGGCCTTGCAAGGAAGAACACTGGCATAGAGGTCACACTTATAAAGTTTGTGGATGACACCAAGCTCAGAGGGGTTGCGAGTGCTTTGGAGAATAAGATTCAAATTCAAAATGATCTGGGCAAACTGGGGAAATGGTCTGAAGTAAATAGGGTGAAATTCAATAAGGACAACTGCAAAGTACTCCACTTAGGAAGGAACAACCAGTTGCACACATACAAAATGGGAAATGACTGTCCAGGAAGGATGTGGTAAATGAGGGGTGGGAGGAGCACCCTTTTATGGACACCTAGCCACTCAGTTAGCTATAAAAGTCCTTCTTAGTAGTGGTATTCTACTTGCCTTACCTTTCAAGGGTTAAGAAGTCTCCCTGAAATACTTAGGTAAGAGGAAGTGAGTTGGCACCTGGCCAAAAAAGCCCATGGGCAGACTAGAAACTTTCATATTGGAAAAAAAAATCCCCTCTGTGGTCTGTTTCCTTTTGCTCTCTCCGCTGGAGAGCCAGAGCCAGCAGCTATGCTGTAAGAAGCTTGGACCCTGTATGAAAATTCTTCAGCATTCATACCTAGAATTACTCATTTGGAACTACAGATATGTAAGTAGGACAGGAAATGTTTAGTTAGACATGATCAGGTTCATCTCTTTATTTTGGGCTTGTGGATTCCCCTGTGCTAAACACAGGTGCTTTTGTTTTCTTTTGTAACCTTTAAGCTGGACCCCAGGGAAGCCATTCCTGGTGTTTAATCCTCTTCAGTATCTCTTCTAATATCTAGCAACAGCCTGATTTTCCACATGCGTTTTCTAGGATTGCCGTGTCTTAGGAGGTGAAGAGGTCTGTGCACATGTTATTCAGTAAGCTACTAAGAGGAACAAAGGGTTCCAGGTTCAGCTGGTGGCAACAGCTGATTTCTTTTTCTCTTTTCTTTCATTGGCTCTTCCCCGGGAGGAGGGTTGAAAGAGCTTGAGGGTACCCCACAGGAAGGAATTCCCAAGTGTGCCTTCCTGGGCTCTCAAGGGGGTTCTGAATTTGGGTGGTGGCAGCTATTAGACCCAAAGCCAGGGGATCTGTAACTTTGGGAGTTTAATACAAGCCTGGAGTAGCAAGTATTTTAAAGGTATTTGCAGGCCCCCATCTTCTGCACTCAAAGTGCCAGAGTGGGGAATCAGCCTTGACAAAGGAGGACTGCAGAAAGGGACCTATCGGTCATAATGTATCACAGGCTAAAGCTATGAGTCAAGAGTGTAATACTGTTGGGGGAAAAAAAACAAGGCCTCAACTGGAGTATTGTGTCCAGTTCTGGGCACCACATTTCAGGAAGGATGTGGACAATTTGAAGAAAGTCCAGAGAAGAACAACAAAAACGATTAAAGGTCTAAAAAACATGACCTATGAGGCAAGATTGAAAAATTTGGGTTTGTTTAGTCAGGAGAAGAGAAGACCAGGGGAGACATGAGAACAGTTTTCAAGTACTAGAAAGGCTGCTGTAAGGAGGAAGGTGAAAAATCGTTCCTATGGTCCTCTGAGGATAGGACAAGAAAGCAACTGGCTGAAATTGCAGCAAGATTGCAGTTTAAGTTCAACATTAAGGGAAAAGTCCCTGTCAGGGTCAGTAAGCACTGGAATAAATTGCCTGGGGAGGTTGTGGATCTCCCTCATTGGAGGTTTTTAAGGGAGGTTGGGCAAACAACTGTCAGAGATGGTCTAGAAGATAACCATCTCTGACAGTTGGAAGGCCCAGGGGAGGGCCTTCCAGTCCTACAATTCTGTGTTTCTCTAGGGATGTCGTTTTAATGGAGCTGCTTTAACAACTTAATCACGCCAAAATCTCTGTTTTTAGTGATCACTCTCCTCAGGAGCGCTGCTGGGCAGCTTCAATGTCTGCAACCTCCAGCGCTGTAGGGAAGGGTTAGGGTTTTGTGCAGGTCTCCTGTGTGGCTCTGTCACTGTGATCTCTGCAGGGCTCAGTAATGCACCGCTGTGTCTGCCAGCTGCAGGGCTCTGATGTTGAGAACTGTGGAGCTGTCATCCGCCTGGGAAGAAAACCTCTCCTGGGCGAAATCTACAGTACCACTGAAACCTTGAGCTCGCTTCGCTCCTGTCACCAGAATACACTACAGTGCTTGATTCGGATACACACGGCACCAATTCAGATAGACAGAAGCGGTATAGTTGTTATGATAAGAACAGCGGAAGGTCACAGAGTCTCCTTCTAGTCCAGAGACTTGGGGTTCTTTGGACTCCACCCAGTCACCCGGCACAGCACCTGGAACAAGACAATCACCTTTCAGGACGTCCTCTCCGTTGGGCCCATGGACGCAGCTCACAAAGAACTCTAAAAGATTTAGGTGCTCAACAGGAATTGAATCAGGGTGACGGTGAGGGTTATACGTAGGATCAATGTGAGGGTTTGGCTTAGGGATACCATTCGGTTTAGGGTTAGAGTTGGGGTTAATGTTCCATGGAATTTCGGAGCCTTAAACGCTCTCAAACCTCTTCGAAAACCCCCGTGTAATCACCTAGACGAGTAAATACCCAAAGAGTTAGAAGAAAACACATCTCGATGGCTCCCCCTACACGGGACCTGGTCTGACCCTCCCCTGCTGCTTCTGCGAAGAGGAATCTAAATGTCATGGATAGATTTCCAATGATAAAATGTATTCATATTTCCCGCCAGTAGGTACCGCTGCTCGCCTATTGATTTTCCACAACATACAAAGAGACCCTGACTGTACTCATGTTTTCAAACTCATACAAGTTTTCTAACTAATCACACACAAATATAATTTTATTTGATGTTCGGATACAGATTGGACTCTGGTCCATTGGATACCGGTAGCTAAACAATGCTTTACCCAACCACAAATAGGATAGTTTTTTACTGCCATAGTGTTATCCCACATATGTCAATAAACGGAGGTTTTCACAATTAGGATTTCTCATAAGCGAGCCCCAGTTTATAATAAGAAAATATTCCTACGATGGTTCCTGCCTGACAAAGCCCATGCACTGTGTATTCTGCAAGGCCGGGGGATGATTTAAGGGAGCTGTTTGAATAAGGATTTGAGGTTTGGGGGGATTATCTTGAAACCAACATTCAGTATGTTTTTAACAGCGCTTTCAAGTCCCCTGCAGGACGCTGATTCCCGCCTCGGTGCGCTTAACGTCTCTTTGCAGCAAGGGAAGGGAGGGGTTTTCTACAGCTCTGCTGTCTGGCTCTGCCACGTTGCCCTCTACAGGGCGCAGTAAGACACCGCTGTGACCGCCAGCTCCAGGGCTGTGATGTTCAGAATTGTGGAGCTGTCATCGGCCTGGGAAGAAAACCTCCCCTGGGCGAAATCTGCGGTATTACTCCAAGTGTATCCCCTCGCTCCTCTGCGGAGAACGTACTGCAGGGCTTGGTTGGGATAATGGCCGTACCAGTAAAGACAGATACAATCGCTGGTATTGTAAGAACAACTGAGAGTCACAGAGGAGTTTCCTTCTCTTCGAGACACGTAGGCTGGACCCAGTCTCCCAGCACTGCGCCTGCAACAAGACAATCACATCCAAGGACATCACCTCAGCTGTACTTGGTACACATGTAAATGACTCCAAGTTCATTGCACTTGAAGGCTGGGGGTTGCAAAGAAGTCGAGGAGATTTGGATGCCTTGCTCCAAAAGAAATTAAGTTGCCATTAAGGTTAATTTTAGGATTAGGGTCAAGATAACTCCAATTATTGGGGTTAGGATTAGAGATGGGAGGCGGGTGTTAAGCAGGGTGAGGTTTACAATGTATTGGGAGCTGGTCGCCTAAATCTCTTCAGATCCTTTAAACATCTCAACCTGTTTACCTAAGAGATTGAACATCCAAATGCAGAAAATGAAAGAGTTCTCCATGATTTCTTTTATAGCAGCCAGGTTTGACTCGTCCCAGATGTTGCTGCGAAAAGAATCTGCAGTTACAACTGGGGACCACAGATGAGAAACCAGGCTGGGGGAAGAGGGAGGAGTTTGGGTGAGGAACTCTTAATAGACACAAGAAATAGATCGGGTTCAGCTTAGTCTGCAGCTGACGTTAGTAGTGATGAGAGGGAGGGAAGAAGGATGGGGTTGTGGTGAAGAAGGCTGAGTTCTGGGAAACCAGGGGTCTCAGTTTCCCATTTCTGCCACAGACTCGCTCAGCGAATCTGGGTAATTGACTGAGTTTCTCTGTGCCTTAGCTCCCCCTCTGTACAGAGGAGTGATAATATTTCTCTACCTGACCATGGGTATTCTGGGGATAAATCCTTTTCAATCACTCAGATATTAAAGTGATGGGGATCATGTAGTATTGACTAATAATATAGTCTGGGATTTAGTCGGGCTCCTAACAGGCCTCCTAACTCTCCCGGCTTTCATGAAAATCCCAGGAGAGATTCGTGGGAGGAATTGTTTTAAATTATTAGTGTGTTTCTTCCACAGCCTTTACTGGCATTCCGGCTGCAATGGGAGAACATTCAAATTCTGTAGAACAGTGAAAGAGGTTTCGACTCGCCACACGTATTTATTCCATTCACCAGCACATGGCGCTGCTTTGCCATTAGTTCGCCACACCCCACTCCTAGGAAGCATCGCTGTTACCGGCTGGGAATTGTGCTTTTTAAAAAACAGTAATACAAAGGCATGTCAGTTACCGAACCAATCAGCCCATCGTATGAGTGTTTCTTCCCTTTGAATACTCAGGTCCCTTTGGCGGCGTGCTGCGCTGTAGCTTCCCCCCATCACACGCAGCCCAACATATGGAAAAACAGCGAGGAGTCCAGTAGCACCTTAAAGACTAACCGACTTATTTGGGCATAAACTTTCGTTGTTTTTGTGCATACAGACTAACATGGCTAGCCCTCTGATACTGGCCAACATACGTATTTTCACTTAATTTTTAAAAATATTTCACCCACATTTTTCCACAAATGGGATTTTAAACAGTATTTTTTTCATATTTGACTCACTCATTTTCACCCTCATTTTACCAGAAATAAGGATTTCTATTTTATTTGTTATCTGGATTTTTATCCGCACATTTGCACGCTGCAGTTTAGTACAAATGAGCTTCTTCTTTTTTCTTTTTCTTTGTTTTTCTTTGTTTTCTTTTCTTTCTTTTTTTCTTTTTGGTCCCACACTACACACGGAGAGGCCCGCTGGAGAACTGTGGAGGAAAATGTCTAAGATGATTCATGATTTAAGCTCGTGCCCTTTACATTCTCGAAGTGTGACAGTTGAATGTAGCTCTTTAAATACTTAACTCTTGGAGGAAGCTAGAACAAATAAATTGAAGTCCCCTCGTCATCCCAAAATATGCGGTTGTACAGAGTGGAAGGAGTCCCCTCCGGAGATCTGCAAACAGGATTAATCTCTGAAAATCTAGTGCAGCAGGGGTGGGAGGGTTTTTGTTCGGCTCTCCTATGTGGCTCTGTCACTGTGCTCTCTGCAGGGCGCAGAGATACACCGCTGTGTCTGCCGGCTCCAGGGCTGCGATGCTCAGAACTGTGGAGCTGTCATCGGCCTGGGAAGAAAACCTCTTCTTGGCGAAACCTGCGGTATCACTCCGACCTCTGGCCTGCTTCACTCCTCTCCAGAGAATGTACTGCGGGGCTTGGTTGGGAAACTGACGGTACCAGAAGAGATAGACGTAGCCGGTAAAGCTGGTCTCATAAGAACAAGTGAGGGTCACAGCGTCTCCTTCTCTTCCAGAGAGGAGGGGTTCCCTGGACAGGACCGAGTCCCCCAGCGCAGCACCTGCAACAAAACAATCGAATTTAAGGGCATCAGTTCACCTGTACCTGACCCGCAGAGGTGCGTTGCGGTGTAAGACTGGCCATTTCGAAGAATCCTAAGGGGTTTATGCGCCCGATGGCGTTTAAAATAAGGTTAGGGCTAGAGTAAAGGCAGGTATTTAGCACTGCCGTTCCGTGTCGGGTTCGGTTTAGGGTTTAAGGGTCAGGGGGAGAATCAGGTTCCAGATAAGGTTGAAGGGTAAGTAGGACTTTTAACTTCCTTCGACTACCTCAGAAACCCCAGCCTGTTTACCTAGGTGATTAAATAGCCAAATGCTGAATATATAAAACGTCTCCATGATTGTTTTCCTATTGTGACGAAGTGGGACGCTCCAGATACCACAGCTAAGAGGAATCTAAACTTCACGGCTCTTCAGGCAGCTACAACTGACTGGGTGGCGGGCGAGGTTCATGAGAAACCTGCCTAGTGGAGGTCGGAGGGTTTTGGGGGGAAACTCTTAACAGACACAGGAAACGCCGTGAGTTGTGCTCAGTCTGCAGCTGACAAAGGGATGACACTGAGGTAAGAAGAGTAAGCTGGTGGCTAAAGCTCTGGGCTGGGATAGAGGAATCCTGGCTTCGATTCCCAGCTCTGCTACAGAGCCCCGTCTCTGACCTTGGGCAAGCCAGTTGATATCTTTCTGCTGCTCCCTTTCCCTACCTGTACAAGACAGGAACAGGACCATCTTTCCCTCAGGGCTCCATCGTGAGGTTGGATAATTTGAGGCGCTCAGATATCATTCAGAAGCCCATATAAGAAAATAGATTTTTTTAGAGAGGAAGTCTGGCATGTTCAAAGAGAAATTAAGAGTTAGGTGCCTAATTCACCTGGGTTCCTTTGAACTTCCTCGCAGTATTTTTAGAACAATTATTTTAATGCTTGTCTCTTTCTATAGCTCTGTGTGTGTGCGTGTGTGTGTCCTCCTGGTTAAAATATTTTTTGCCCTAGATTATCAAACCTCTGTTTGCCCCAAACATACATACCAGCATTGCTTTAATCTAGGTTATTATTTAAAAGTAGTGCAAGGAAACACTAGTACTCTAACAAACCACGCTAACATACCCGTTTTCTTTTATGTTACCCAGAAAAACTAAGGCTGACAGAGGATGGGCGAGGATGGTGTCCCTGGAGCCTGTTGGTCAGACGCTGGAAATGGGCAACAGGGGATGGATCACTTGATGATTACCTGTTCTGTTCATTCCCTCTGGAGCACCTGGCATTAGCCACTGTCGGATACGGGCTAGAAGGACCATTGGTCTGACCCAGTATAGCCCTTCTTATGTCTGCACAGGACTTTGCTTGTGGGAGGAATCGGAAGATACACCTTGACACCACCAAAACTGCTCCAAATGCTGAATTTCATCACAGTATAGCAAATCTGCCAACGGCCCCTGCCTCCAGCCTCAATGTGCCTAACCGCAGCTGCAATAAGGCTGGAAGGGGTTTTGTACAGCTCTGCCATTTGGCTCTGTCACTGTGCCCTCTGCAGGGCTCAGTAATACACCGCTGTATCTGTCGGCTCCAGGACTGGGATGTTCAGAAGGGTGGAGCTGTCATCAGCCTGGGAAGAAAACCTCTCCTGGGCGAAATCTGCAGTATGATCATACGTGTTTCCCTTGGCGCCTCTCTGCTCAATGTACTGCGGGGCTCGGTTGGGATACTGGCGGTACCAGTAGGGAGAGAGGGAACCGGGATAGCTGGTAGTGTAGGAGCAACTGAGGGCCACATGCTCTCCTTCTGTTCCAGACATTTGGGGGTCCTTGGACTGGACCGAGTCACCCAGCACCACACCTGCAACACAAGGATTAACCTAATGGCACCAATTCCATTGCATTTGGCCCACGGAAAGAGTTTCGGGTGTTTCACTTTAGGCGGGCACTTCAAACGCGTTTAAGGGGTTTAGGCGACCGACACCACGTGAATTGAGGATAGGGTGAGGGGTAGAGTTGTGGGTTAGCGTAGAGGTTTAGAGTTAGCGTTTGGGTTTGGGTTAGGAAAAGCTCTAGAATTAGAGTTGGGTGAGCTTTGGGCGCCTGGTTTCCTTAGGATGCTCTAAAGAGCCCTAGACACCTTACCCAGGTGGATAAACAGCCAAATGCTGATAATAAAACGTGCCTCCATAGTTTGTCTTCTAGCGACCGAACCTGAGGTTCTCAGCTGTTGCTGCTCACAGGAAAATTAACTTCACGCCTCTTAAAGCAGTTGTAGAAGGTTCACCAGAAACCATCCCAAAGGAAGAGGGAGTTGTTCGGGACTTGAAACACTCTGGGTTCAGGCTAGTCTGTAGCTGACAGCCAGCTAGCGAGGGAAGGTTGGGTTTGTGGTTAGAACCCTGCTTGGAGATCTGGTTTCCAGCTACGCCACAGAGTCTCTGCATGACTTTAGACAAGTCTCTCAATAGCTCTGTGCTTCATTTTCCCTGCAAGGTGATCGTCATATTTCTCTAGCTTATTTTGGCATTGTGAGTATAAATATCTCGAGTCACTCCAATCCTATTGTAATTGGGGGTCACATTCGCACACGTAGCTCTAGTAGGAATGAAGTCTGGGGTTCTCAAAGGAGAAATTTAATGGGATTTTCGTGCCTTACTCCCTTAGCCTCCTTTGAGATTCTCGGCCAAAATTATTGGAAGAATTGTTTTAAATTGCTTTTGTTGACTTCCGATTTAAAATTGAAAATAAGGGTGTCTGGAAGGATTTCACATTACTATGAGTATTTATACTTCTCACCACTAGATGGCGGAGAGACAGAAGCTTGCCTTAGTTATATTTTTCAACACTGAGGGCAATTAGCCAGTGGAACAATTTACAAAGTGTTGCAACTTTTCAATCATGGTTGGATTCCCCCGCGTCCCAAAAGATGCGTTGTTAAACAGACAGGAATTAATTCATGGAGGTACCATGGCCTGTGTTGTGACAGATATGGTGAATTCTTTCAATACCCTTGAAAAATATTACTGAATTCAGTTGAAGTATCTTCGGGGGTCCAATGTATTAAATCCAAATTTCAGAGAATTATTGTGCACGAGGATTGTATGTAACCTCTCTAGGGGAGAGATGTGATGTGGGAACCGAGTGTTCAAAGGTCTCTATGGAACAAAATGCCAGACCAAAAAGGACTTTGGGAACAAAAAATGTCGAGTGTTTGCCTGGGAAACATCTAAGGGGAGGTGAATGCAAATTCCCCAGCAGACACCCAGCCTCTTGAAGGTCTGGCCTGAGGAGTCGGCCTGTGTCTGATGAGCTATGAGCCAAGCTGGGCAGGGATGGTGTCCCGAGCCGCTGTTGGCCAGAAGCTGGGAATGAGGCCACAGGGGATGGGTCAATTGCTGATTCCCTGTTCTGTTCATTCCCTCTGGGGCACCAAGCATTGACCACTGTTGGCAGATAGGACACTGGGCTAGAAGCACCTTTGTTCTGACCCAGTCTGGCCGTTCTTATATTCTCATTACATGCGGGTAAGATTAATGGCCCAAGCTATATAAAGGAAAGAGTAAATTATTTGTTCTGGAACTGTGGCAGTTATGACCCATCTGGAAAAAACCAGTGGTTGTGGGTTTAGAAGGACCGACATTTATGCTGGAATCAGGGGCTGCTCGTGAGAAGCCTTTTAGCATGTGGGTGGGTTGTTTGTTCTAATGTTTTGTTGTTGTTTTTTCCTGTAATGCTTTCACCCTAGAAATACATCTGCTGTTTTAGAACAGCTGCCTGGTAACTTGTAATTGTGGCAATTACGCTGCTCGTTACCTCTGGGGAGAAAGCAAGGTACAGGAGACTGGCCTCTTGGGCTGTCTGGCTTGCTGGGGGTAACACGGTCTAGGCAGGGAACTGAACCACTCGATCAGGCAGAGAAGAGAGAGGCGGATCTAGGTGATCAGTGTGGACCCTTCTGGCTTTATAATCTATGGTTTAGGATTTCTGTTTGCGGGTTCTATGGAAGGAGTCACACGAACCAACACAATCGTCCCCCTCCTCAAAGAAGTCTGCTGAAACGGGGTGACGTCCTGAGGGCAGCAGCTTTGCGCTTCAGGGGCGCCTAACCTCCATTGCGGCTGCGCCTGGGGAAGGTTAGTCAGAAACCCGCCGAGTGGGAGAGGAAGGAGTTTGGGGGCCTCTTAACAGACACAGGAAACAAGCTGTGTTCGGGTGAGTGTGCAGCTGAAATCGCGGGTGGTGCACGGAAGAAAACTGGGTTTGTAATAAGTCGGTTTCTCCTCGGGGACTGAAGATACGAGGGTTTGTTTCTTAACTCTTTACCAGCGACTTCCAGTTTGCTCTGGGACAAGCCAGGAAATGGTTCTGTGCCTCAATTTTCTTATATGTGAAATAGAGATTGTAACATTTCTCCTTCTGCCAGGTGATATAGGAGCATAAATAGGTTGGGGCGCTCAGTAGTGACTGGGAAGGGGGTTACATAGCTAAAGAGGTTGTTTTTAATTGACTGAAATCTGAAATTGTCCAAGGAGCGGTGCGAGCAGCTCAAGTCTCCTTTCAACGGTTCAGACTAAATTCTTGAAATAATTATTTTCCTTTGTTTGGCCTTTTCTTCTACAACCGTTGTTGTCTCCCTCGCTAGACATTAAAAGGAAGAGTAGCTAGAAGGATTTCAGATGATAATAAGCCTTCATAATTTCTCAGCAATCCATGCAGCTGCGTTCACAGTCCTTTTCCCCCATACACTTGGAAGGCATCGTGTTAATCCCATAGGGACTCCTGAAATTTCTCGGGGCACCCATGTGTCGTTGGGATGGGGCATGAGCATCTTTATCAGCAATCAATGTCTGGGGCTATCATAAAAAATGTAATGGGATGAGGAGCCCAACTCCGTTACCCTCCTTTGAAAAGCCTGGCCAGAACTCCTGAAAGAATTATTGCAAATTATTTTCTTCTTTCATCTGCTGCCATTGCTCTCAGCCTCAGTTAAAGTGGAGATCTATAGAGCAGGGAACCAAGTATCAGAGGAGTAGCCTAGTGTTAGTCTGTATCTATGATTGTGTAGACCACTATCATATCCCCCTTAGTCTTCTCTTTTCCAAGCTGAAAAGTCCCAGTCTTATTCATCTCTCCTCGTATGGAAGCCACTGTTTTAATGCAGCTGTTAGAATAAGAATTTGGTGCTTTGGAGATCTTAGGAAGGATTAATCTGACAGCACCACGTCAGAGCCAGAATGTGTGTTTTTAACAGTGCAGCGGAACTCCGGAGGGGCTCCGCTTCCAACTCCAATGTGCACAGCATTATCTGCAGCTGGGAAGGGAGGGTTTTTGTTCGGCTCTCCTACGTGGCTGTGTCACTGTGCTCTCTGCAGGGCGCAGAGATACACCGCGCTGTCCGCCAGCTCCAGGGCTGTGATATTCAGAACTGTGGAGCTGTCATCAGCCTGGGAAGAAAACCTCTTCTTGGCAAAATCTGCTGTATCACTGAACTGGCTGGCTGACTTCGCTCCTCTCCAGAGAATGTACTGCGGGGCCTGGTTCGGATACTGACGTACCAGTGGAGATAGGCATAGCTATCGCTGGTGGTGTAAGAACAGCTGAGTGTCACAGAACCTCCAGCTGATCCAGACACTTCGGGTTCCTTGGACTGGACCGAGTCGCCCAGCGCAGCACCTGCAAGAAGACGAACACATTCGAGGTAATTTCACCTGTAGTTGAGCCGTGGAAAGGATTCCACCTGCATTGCAGTTTAAGGGAATTTCAAAAGCGACTAAGGGATTTAGGCGCCTAACTCCCTAGGAATTAATGTTGTGAGCAGGAGAAGGGTTAGGGTTTAAGGTTAGGTTTAAGGTGAGGGTAGGAATGAGAGTTAGTTTGGGTTTAGGGTTACAGTGTGAGTGAACTGTTAAATTGTAGCAGTCGCGTTTTGGTTACAGTCTAGGGTAAGGGTTAAGTATGGGGTTAGGTTTACAGTTCAATGGGAATGGAGTCTAGTTCCCTTAGGGTTCTTTGAAATCCCAGCCCAGTTACCTAGGAGGCTGAATATCCAAATGCTGAGAATAAAACACGTAGCCATAGTAACTTCTGTCTGTAACGCCCCAGTTTCAAACGCCCAGCTATTGCCGCTGCCTGAGAGGAATATAAACGTCACGTCTGTGCGGGCAGCTACACAACTATGGAAAATTTATTAGAAACCGACGGAGAGGAAGAGGGAGGAGTTTGGGGAGCTCATCGCAGATCTTGTGGGTTCAAGTCAACTGCAGCTGACATATCAGTGTGCTTAAGGGGAGGGGGACGGGCTTGTGGCTTCCTCTGGGACACAGAGACCTGCTCTGCCACAGACTCTGTGTGACGATGAGGAATCCTCTGTGCCTCAGTTTCCCTAGCTGTGAAAATGAGATGGTATTTTTCCCAATTCACATAGGGACTGTTCCTATTTCTTGGTTCACTCAGGTATCATAGGGATTGGTCATGAATATGTTTACCAACAGAAATATCCGGGGTTATTCCAAGAAAAATGTAATGAGATGAGGCGCCCAACTCCGTTAGCCTCCTTTGAAACGCCCGGCCAGAACTCTTAAAAGAATTATTTTTAAATTATATTCCTTTTTCCCTCTGCTGCCTTTGCCGTCAGCCTGAGTTAAACCGAAAATCTACTCTAAAAGGATTTCAAACGATAAACTGAGTTTATACTTTTCACCAGCAGGGGGGCGATGCTTTGTCATGTTACACGTCTCGGCTCTCAACATATATTCCTGGGGAAAGTGTCTTGCAATTAGTTTCCAAACAAATCTACCTAAAATGTAAATGTCTCGACAACAGGAGTATTGATTTGACTCTGGGGGAGTTGGTAACTGCAGCTTTACCCCACCACTCAAAGCCGGGTATTTCCAACAAATTTCCCCTTATTTTAACTCGCCTATTTTACCCCCATTTCACCCTACATAAGTAAACAGCCTATTCTCGGTTTTAAAGGACATGTTAATTCCCATTTTATCTCAATTTTATTTGCAACAGTAATGTCTATATATAGTCATTTTGCCTATATTTTACCCAAAATTTTAACCCTTATTTTTTCTATAAATGTTCCCCTCCCCCACCGATACAGGTCAGCTCCTAAGCTAGGAAAAGCGGTATGAATAGCTTTCTAACTAAAGATCATGCCCATTATCTTATACAAGGACGATGTTTAAATTAGCTCTTTAAATAAATATTTAACTGGTCAGGGGAGATGTATTTTTAAGCAGCGTCAGCCCTCTCAAGGCGCTGCTGCCCGTTTTAATGCCTGTACCATCCCCTGCAGCAGGGCTGGGAGGGTTTTTGTGCAGCTCTCCTATGTGGCTCTGTCACTGTGCCAGACGTAGGGCGCAGAGATACAACTCTGTGTCTGCCGGCTCCAGGGAGGCGATGTTCAGAACAGTGGAGCTGTCATTAGCCTGCGAAGAAAACCTCTGCTGGGCGAAACCTGCGGTATCGCTGGCAGAGCTGACTTCCTTCGTTCCTCTCAGGAGGATGTACTGCGGGGCTTGGTTCCGATACTGACGGTATCAGTAGAGATAGACACGAGCAGTTTAGCTGGTTTCATGAGGGCCATGGTCTCTCCTTCTGACTCGGACACCTCTTGTTCATGGGACCGGACCGAGTCACCCAGCCCCAGCACCGCACCTGCAACAAGACAGTCACATGCAAGGACAGCCAGGTGCATTCGCAGGTCTAGGCTGGGAATTTTGAAAGAGCCCAAGGGGGTTATCAGCCTAATTTCGAACAAATTAAGGTTCGCGCAAAACTTAAGGTTAAGGATAGCCGGGGCGTTCGGATCTGGGTCAGGGTTAGAATCAGGGTTCGGGTTCTGGGTAGAACGGGAGTTGGGAGCCTAATTCCATGACGCTTCTTCCAAAAACCCAAAGCCCAAGTACCTAGTTGGTTAAAGACCCAAAGACTGAGAATGAAAGGTGTCTCCATGGTGCCTCAGACAGCGGCAGCCGGACAAGCTGAGAGGTCTCTGCGAAAAATCTGAAAGGCAACTTCTGGGAACAAGGGCTGGGAGCGGTTACTGCGGGACCAGCCGAGCAGAAGAGGGCGGAGTTCGGGAAATGCGTAACAGACACAGGAAACGTGCTGGGTTCAGATTAGTCGGCAATTGAAGCGCAGGTGAGAATCCGTGGGACAAATTCCTTCCACTGCACTTCCTGGAAGATCGGTTTCTGACTTTCTGTCTTTTTTTCTTATTCATTTTCCTTTTTATTGTCCTTCTTGTTGCTACTTGGTGAGAACTGAATTAAAGACATTGTGAAAGACTTAAAATCTCTATGTTGCGTGTCCTGGTTTTGTAGGTGTGGGTGTCTTTCTATCTGTCTCTATTTTGTGCTTGCACGTGGGTGTGTGTCTGCATGCTTCTGTGTGTGGTGCCTTTGTGTATCTATCCCACTGGCCCCATGCTGGTTTACTCCAGCTAGGGTAATCCAGCCCCAATGGGAGTACAGCTGATTGATACCTGTGGTGGATCTGGCCCAGTTGACTCCATCTGGTCCACAGTGATTCACCTCCGTTGATGAGCAGACCCACTGTGGGTAAACTGAGGTTAATCTGGGGTAACTCAATGGTGAATGAGGCCCAGAAGGCTTCATAGCTGTCAGGCCCTGTGATTCATACCAGACCCACAATCTGGTTTAACCATCTCTCTGGGCCAGGGGATTCTACTCTGCAGTTGTGTTTCTCATGGTGAGAAAGCCTAGGGGGTGGGTTTTCATACAGGGCTTCCTATTAAATGTCTCACAGTCTCTTCCACGAGAGCACAGAAATACATCGCCGAGTCTGTCGGCTTTAGCTCTTTAATGGTTAAACTGAAGAATTTTGAGGATTTCCTGAATTGTGCAGAAAATCGTCTCCCGGCTCCATTCTTTTCAGCGTTACTCTCATCTATTCGGAAGAGGAAATCCATTCTCCCTGATCGTTGCTGTCTGTACCAAAATAAGTAGTAATTCTGGTATCCAGTGGAGAAAGTACACGCCAGGGTGATAGTCTGTCCTCCCAACTTTTCCAGCTGCCCTTGTGTTCGCATGACATTGCCTTGTCCCTGGCTGAAACCTGCAGGGAAGGAAAGAGATGCAGGAAAGGTTCGCTCTAAGTAAGCATGTAAACCTGTCACACATCTACAGCCATTCTCGTGTGAGGAGAACAGAGGCCTTTTGGGACTCAAGGCCTCCCAGAAATGGAAAGATTGTTTTTAGGTATTTTGTACAGAGAGAATGATGCAGGCACAGAATGCAGGATGGGTTTTCTCAGCTTCTAGTAAGGCAGGAGTGAAGTTGGGAATAGAACCCAGGAGTCCTGAGTCCTTAATCATCCATGCTCTACCCACTGCAGCATGATCCCCAGTCAGTGCTGGGCTTAGGACCCAGGAGTCCTGATTCTCAGTCTAACTGCTCTCAATCACTAGACTCTCCTCCTCTCTCAGAAGTGGGACTAGAAACCAGGAGGCCAGACCCTCTCCTTTAACCCACTAGACACCGGCTCTCCTCCCTGAGCTGTGAGAAGAATCCAGGGATCTTGGCTTCTAATTCCACCCCCTGCTCAAATCCATTAGGTAACAAAAACTTTAATGTTCATTTTTCCCTTTTAGTGGACACTTACTCAAAGATAGAAATGTTGTTACTGTCCAAAGAAGAATTTCTGAAGCACTCATGCTTAAATATATTGTTTCCAGATCTCCAGGGGGCCCAAGCCACCACAATGATGGGTGCAATACAGGTACCTGGACAGAATAGAATCTTATGGTGAAGTTTCTCTCACAGAAGCAAATCAGAGACATTAAATCTGTGGCAAGACCGTTTAGTCCTCTCCTATAGACCCCAGTTGAAGGCTGTTTCCCACATCATGTAACAGCTAATACCTTCCGGTAGAGTTTACTCTACCCGCTATGGCTTTGGCTTGTTCCTGTCACGTGGCATCCTTGTTCTGGTTGGTCTCTTTAGCAGCTCAGTAGGAGCAACTTAGTTCTTTTCCATCTTAGGAGCCAATAGTTCAGCAAGCAACACAAGGCTGAGTGGGTTTCAAAGGCTATTCAAAGACCCTCCCTGCTGACAGAACAGAAAAAAAAATTCTGCCCGGGGTTATTTCTCCAAAGTGAAGCAAAGTTAAGCCCATTGACTCACGACCTGGGGATCTGTCCCATTGACTCCAATGGAGCTAGGGTGATTTACTCCACCTGGGGTCTGGCCCATCGAATCCAATGTGGAAACCCCGATATAAACCAGGTGATATACACTTTGGCCAGTTTACACTAGTGGAGCATAGCCTGATTCCTACTTGCTGGAGTCTGTCCCCCAAAAAGCAGGCGGAGCTATTCATCGGAATTGTGGTGTGACAGGTACACCTGTCAATACATCTGGCTCATGAGGTTCTGGGTATTTTGGGGGTGGTGGGGGGACGGTTCCTGGAAGAGGGTAACATTTCCACACAAAGAAAAGGAGTACTTGTGGCACCTTAGAGACTAACCAATTTATTTGAGCATGAGCTTTCGTGAGCTACAGCTCACTTCTGAGCTGTAGCTCACGAAAGCTCATGCTCAAATAAATTGGTTAGTCTCTAAGGTGCCACAAGTACTCCTTTTCTTTTTGTGAATACAGACTAACACGGCTGTTACTCTGAAACCTGTCATTTCCACACAGTTAGGGACCGTGCGGTTTCAGTTACACCTGCACCGTTTGATTCAAACCCTGCTTGTGGCTTGTTGTGTCTTTTTACACTGATTTCGTTTTGTGCCATTTTTTGTCTCAGAGTCAAGAGAAAAATGATCACTGGATTTTGTAAAGGTGCCTCTATTAACCCACCTGCAGTGGTAACCTAAGTCCCTCTCAGCTATAGCACAGAAAAATATCGCCAAATCGCTCGGTTCTAACTCAGCAATTTTCAGACCGATGTATGTTTCACCTCGTCTGAAGTCCAGTGAGAAACGATTCCCAGCCCCATTGTGCTTGCTTCCGGCAGACCTTCAGAAGAGGTACTTCGTCTGCCCGCTGCTGTCCAGTTTATACCAATATATGTCAGAACCTGTATCTTCAGTCGAGAAAATACAGTCCAGTGTGACAGATTCACTTTGTACCCAGGTTAGCTGTCCTTGGCTTTGGGTGACACTGTTTGTCTCTGTGTCTGTCAGCTGAGGATATCTAAAAGTTTTCCAATAAATGTGATCTATCTATCCATCCCCATACATCCCACTCTCTGTCTATCTACCTATCACCACATACCCTTTCTACCTATCTGTCCTTCCCAGTTCTGCAATATATAACTATTTGTCTATCTCTGTATTTTTCTCCTTTTTTTTTTTTTTTAGAAAGGCTCCAGCTGAGATCTTCAAAGGTGCCCAAGAGATGCAGATACTTTAAAATTGATGGGAACTGGCTGCCCAGATCCGTTGGCAGCTCTGCAAATCCCAGCCTGAATACAGAATGACGTCTTTTCTTAACTTTAAACAGCGTGTGTCTTTGTAAAAGGATAATATGTTTCTCCCCTAAACACCATGCAATTTTTAATGTCACAGTTCATTGATTTTCTTTTTCGCCTGGAATATGTTAACAGCGGGAGCTCCCTGGCCCTTAGAAACACTTTTTGAGTTTCACACTTTTGCACATTCATAATGAACATCACAAAAATGGACCTCACCTGTCAAGGTTCCTTCCCCACTCTGAACTCTAGGGTACAGATGTGGGGACCTGCATGAAAACCTCCTAAGCTTACTTTTACCAGCTTAGGTCAAAACTTCCCCAAGGTACAAACTATTTTACCTTTTGCCCTTGGACTTTCGCTGCCACCACCAAACGTCTAACCAGTTTTATTAGGAAAGAGCCCGTTTGGAAACGTCTTTCCCCCCAAAATCCTCACCAAAACCTTGCACCCCCCTTCCTGGGGAAGGTTTGATAAAAATCCTCACCAACTTGCATAGGTGACCACAGACCCAAACCCTTGGATCTTAAGAACAATGGATAAGCATTCAGTTTCTTACAAGAAGACTTTTCATAGAAGTAAAAATAAAAAGAATAACCTCTGTAAAATCAGGATGGTAAATACCTTACAGGGTAATTAGATTCAA
Organism: Caretta caretta; assembly: GCF_965140235.1. Classification (NCBI taxonomy): domain Eukaryota; kingdom Metazoa; phylum Chordata; order Testudines; family Cheloniidae; genus Caretta; species Caretta caretta. Next base: position 42,298,264 of record NC_134218.1, read on the forward strand.
AACACAGAGAGTCCCTCTAGGCAAAACCTTAAGTTACAAAAAGACACAAAGACAGGAATATCCATTCCATTCAGCACAGCTTATTTTCTCAGCCATTGAAACAAACAGAATCTAACGCATATCTAGCTAGATTACTTACTCAGTTCTAAGACTCCATTCCTGTTCCGTCCCCAGCAAAAGCATCACTCAGACAGACCCAGACCCTTTATTTCTCCCCCCTCTAGCTTTGAAAGTATCTTGTCTCCTCATTGGTCATTGTGGTCAGGTGCCAGCAAGGTTATCCTAGCTCCTTAACCCTTTACAGGTGAAAGGGTTTTTCCTCTGGCCAGGAGGGATTTTAAAGGTGTTTACCCTTCGCTTTATATTTATGACAACACCTGACAACAACAGTAGAATATAAAGCTGTACTAGTAGACACCGCATGCTCGCTGCAGCTTCAATTAACCTGGAGCTCACTTGGTGTCTGCAACGAGCAAGGCAAGATTTCTCCCGCTTCTGTTAATTTATTTGTTGTTTCTTTTATCTATTTCGAATGATTGTGCATGATGTAAAAAGGAGCCCTGCTTTTTCTGTAAGCCCCACTTCAATTTCCTTCCCGCCTTGTGACGTTAAAGCTGTTGTACTGTACATAGCAACAAACTACAAAGTCAAAGGTGGTTAATATGCAGGTCTGCAGCGCCCCCTAGTAGACCTGTGCCTCACCCCAGCTGTCCATCACGATGTGATCCCACCACTCAGTGCTTCTTTCCCAAGCCCAAAAGCGGGGTTCCATGGTAGTGAGCATGTCCCTGAATGCCACAAGCAATCTCATGTCAACGCTACACATGTGGCGAGATCAACATGGCACTCCTCTTGCCTTTGTAGTTTAAGGAATAACTCCACGGCCACTTGTGAAGTGTTGGTTAGTACAAGCAGCATCCTGGTCAACAGCTCGGGATCCATTCCTGCAGCCAGAAAGAAGCAGGGCCTGCAGCACACAAACCATTGAAAGATGGCACCAAATGGGGATGGAAGGGCAGGGATTGATGGGATGTGAAGCAATACACCACGGGGCATTGGGACAGGACCCAGGATGTCCCGCGGTCCCCTCCGCCTTCCCACAAGTCTTAGCAGCAAAAGAGAAAGAGGTGCTCTGTGGGACAGCTGCCCAGAGTGCACCGCTCTGAAAAGCGCTGCGAATGCTGCCAGTGTGAACACGATGTCGTGCAGGCAGCTGTCGGTGTGAACACACCACTGCAGTTTTCCTTCTGCGCTCTCTGAGCGGCGCTGTAACTTTGCAAGATTCTAGTCCCTGCTCTATTAAAGACTATCTGTGTGACCTTGGGTGGGTGACTTGTTAGTTCTCTGTGCTTCAGGACCTCATCCCCAAAATGAAGATCATGGTGCTGCCTTATATCACGGAAACGATGTGAAAATAAATACATTTTATGGGGCTGTGAGGTGCTCAGTAAAAGGTATATTTGTCTACATTCATCATTCTGTAGCGCTTTAACTTGCTCTAACCCCTGAAAAATCACCCCCCCCATCCCCACCCCCACACACCCAGAGCAGCAAGTCTGAGCGCGTGCCACCAGACTCACACATCAAAGCGCTGTCACGGGAGCGCTTGCAATTCCGTAGTGCTCCACTGTCAAAAGGCATTTTTGAAAATGTTTTCCTGAAAGCAGGACTTGTGAGATGACATTCTCTGACCTGTGCTATGCAGGAGTCAGAAACGATCAGATCGGTGCCTTCTGGTTTTTAAAATCTGTCAATCTATTATATCCGTCCCTGTTCATTTTTAATGGGAATCTGCTGTTCAAAACCCGAAATCAGATTAAAACGCTGAGACCAAGCATTTCCGAGCACACAGTTGGAAATTGACGGTCATGGTGATGGCACCTGGACAATAAAACTGAGATCTGGGCTGGCCCTGTCAGGCAGGGAGCTGCACAGACACCTAGTGAGAGACAGCCCGTGCTTCAAAGGTTTTTCAAACTCAACAACCGAGACAGATGGGGAAGAATGCAAGTGAGGGCTGTGGGAGGGTTTTTGTGCAGCTGTCTGCGGGGACTCTCTCACTGTGTCTCATTCAAGGCACAATAATACACAGCTTCGTCCGCCAGCTCCAGGCCTGAGATGGTCAGAACTGTAGCAGTCGCGTTAGCGTCAGCAGTGAACCTCCTCCGGGCAAAATCTGCGTGGTCACTGATGGTGCTTCCCTTCGCGCCTCTCTGGAGAATGTACTGCGGGGCTTGGCTGGGGCTCTGGCGGTACCAGTGGAGAGAGACACCGCTATAGCCGGTGCTGTAGGAGCAGCTGACTGCCACAGCGCCTCCTTCTGTGACAGACACGTCGGGTTCAATGGATTGGATGGAATTGCCCCACACAGCACCTGCAACAAAACGAAACACTCCCGATAGATGGGGGGAGTGTGCATGGGGCTAGATAGAGGGGATGTGTAGACAGAAATAGGGTGTGTGTGGGGATAGACAGATAGAGAGAGAGGGTGTATGGGGAGGGAGGGATAGATAGATTAGATTAGATAGTCTGAGAGCACTCTTCTGAGAGAGAGATAGTGAGACAGACAGACAGACAGACTGAGAAAGGCGGAGTGAGGGAAAGAAAGAGACAGCTGGTAGAAAGATAATTAAGAATGCAACTTGGTATGAGACAGATTCATAAGCAGTGAGGCAAGTTGCCCGAACAAAGCTAAAACAACAATTACCTGGACACCGAGTCGCTAGGAATAGGCTCAGAAGCACACACTTGTTCATTGTTTGAGATAAGAGGCCCCCGGTAGTTCCACTGAGAGGCGTTCAAACCTCCACACTCTGCAGAAAGCGCCTCGAATGTTAAAACCTGACCCAGATTCTGCCTTACCCCTCTCTGGGGCGGATCTGGACACACAGCTTCCCAGGAAGCAAAGGGTGGTGGGGTTTGCGGCTGACCTCACTGTAACATCATGTTTACTTCCTTCTCCTAATTCATCTGGGGATCTCCCCCCACATCCCACTTCTAGAAAAAGTCCTCGTTTTTTGTTGTTGTTGTTTGTTTGTTTGTAATTGTCAGGGTATAGGAAAGAGATTGAGATCTCTAGTGACCTCAGGTGCATTTAGTCAGTGCTCTGTTTTCTGGTTAATAGGTAACTGAGAAAGAAAGAAAGAAAGAAAGAAAGAAAGAAAGAAAGAAAGAAAGAAAGAAAGAAAGAAAGAAAGAAAGAAAGAAAGAGGACTGGTAGCAGATCCAGTGTCTGGGAATCCTAAAGAGCACAGCTGGCCTGCAGTGGACAACAGGCAGCTGGCCTGCCTCGTAGACAACACACCCGGATTGGCTGGAAGAGTCAGCAGACCAGCTTTTAAACCCAGCAGCAGCAACAGTCCAGGAGTCGCCCAAATCCTTTCCCAGGGCTGCTACTTTAGTTTCTGGGCTGGCTTGTTCCAGCCATGCTCCTACCCTGGCCCTCAGCTCCACGCCTCACTTTGGCTTTGCCCCTTGGCTCTGTCTTCTGGATGCTCACTCCGTCTCTAGCCCCTGGGCTGCCTGCCCACATCCTGCTCACAGACAGACAGACATTGGCTTTGCTAGAACGACAATGCTTTTCACTAGATCAGGATCTGGAGCACTGGAGTTTTCTCAGGCTTCCCTTGCTGTGAAAGAGACCAGAATCTGACCCAGTGGTTTTTGGCAGGTGTTTCCAAATTCAGAACATTTGGTAACCAATTTCTCAAGGAAAATTTTTGCAAAGGCAACAAATATGGTATTAAAACATTACACATTTCTGCATGTAATTACCCTCGTAAATATCACTGAGATAAGTAGTCATGCTTGGTCAAGAGGAGCTTGGTGGTATAATATTATACAGGGATAGAGACTGAAAATATTAAATAATCATTTATATCGTCAGCGTTTTAAACTAAAATCCTGACCCAGTGAAGCCCTTAAACACATTTAATTTTTTAAGCAACGTGTGTGTAGCCCATTTATTTCCGCGAGACTAAAGCAGGTGCCTAGGTGTTTTCCCGGATTGGGTCCAAGAATCTAGGAGCAGACAGAGTAGTAAACAATGAGCAACACATGAAGCGATAGCGGGAAGAAATATGATTGAAAGTGAAAATACAATTGCACCCCCCCTTATAGTACTTAAGGGCTTCAGTCATTCAAATGGCAAAAGTATCTTAATTTAAATAAAAAGCGAACATTTACAGTGCAAATATATAAGATCCAGCCGGGGTGGGAAGCCTGAATGGAACCAAACTTAGACAAAGACGTTGTCAAGCGGAAAAACACAGTGCCTTCCATACTATGTTGCCCTGAGAAACCGTTACCTTTTTGTACAGGTACAGATATTACCCTACTCCACAGTGGGGTCTGATAACACAGTAGTTCACGGAGGAGTCTGGAGAGACACCTCTTCAATTTCCAAGGTCAGACGCATCTTATTAATAAAATAATCGTTACCCTCCAAGTACAAAACTGCTGAGAATTTTCCAGGGGCAAACCTGGTCTCATCAGCAGACCTGAAAGCTGCCAGTACGTGCTGGGGAGGTTGGCTTGGGTACCAAAACAGATAGGGGCTTCTGTCTGTCGTGCAGACGTTACACTGTAATGTTGCATTGTGTCCAGCGGAGTTTCTCAGCTCCGGAGGTGACTGGGACACAGAATAACTTTCAACAATACCTGCAAAAGGGGGAAAGGCTTGAAACACATTTTTATCCATCCTTTTTTTTCTGTAATATCTATCTATCTATCTATCTATCTATCTATCTATCTATCTATCTATCTATCTATCTATCTATCTATCTATCATTCAAGGCACATCTGATGAGCGAAAACTTGATTTTTAATACAATTCTAGTGCTTGCCAAAATAATTACATAAAATCCCATATGTTTTCGGTTTTGGTTTTTTAGAGATTGCATTTTACTGGCTAAACATTACAAAAGCTGAGGTTCTGAAGTATGTATACAGCTGCTTCACAATGAAAATGGCTCTCACCTGACAGCAGGAGAATAAGATGGAGATGTAGAATCAAGCAGGGCATTTTGTAAATTCAGATTATCTTCACCAATTACTTACAAAGGATTTCTGCCTGCTGCTTCTCATTTAACCGTTGGCATTATAAATATGGAGCCTGCCCTTTCTGCGACCTCTTTGTGGACGTCCTATCCCTGCCTGGGACTAAAGTAACACTGTAAAACCAAGGAAATACGATGGGATGCGCTGCTCTGGAGCGCCCTCTGTAGAAAAGTGGAGGGGGAGCAAGAAAAGCATTCTCAGCCCGCTGATGGGGAGAAATAACTTATTTTCTGCTGGCGTGTCTCATGGATGGTGTCTTCCCAGAGAAGCAGTGCATGCAGGCTAGAGACGTTTCATGAAAGCCATTTTCAGAGCTAAGGGGCTTGGATGACATTAATAATGCAGCACGTCTTAAAACATTTTTCTAGCCATGGTTCACAGTGATCTTGCAAAACCTGCCTGCTGCAAAATCTTGAGTTGGACTGTAATGCCTAACGCTCTTAGGCCACTTTGTGGGCCCCAGGCTATCCTCCTAAGAGAGGACGGATGGTCCACTGGTCACAGTTCTGGGCAACTGCATCTATATTCCCCCTCCATGTTCCAGGCACCCCTCTCCAGCTTCTGGTTCCACAGAGGTTAGCTTTCTTGGAGAGAAAAGTGTGTGTCTCTCTTTCCTCACCAGGGTATTTCCAGGCGGTGCAGCTCCCTGCCTACACTGTGATGTCCCCAGTTACACAGACTGCCCAAGCAGGCCAGCACCTCTGCTTTGCTTTCTCTTCTAAGGTAATTTCCTGCAGTTTTAAATTACCACACCGCTTTTTTTCTAAGCAAGCACACTTTATTCTTAAGGTAAAATCATTGCTGAGAAAATGTATTAACAGTAACTAAGGAGCCTATGCACAAGCTAATAAGTTTACCAGTGATCTCTCTCTCACTCACTCACACACACACACCCACAACCCTGCAAGGGCTCTGGCAAGTCATTCTGTCTAATCCTCCCCTAAGGAGTGGTACTCCCCATTGGACAGAAGGGGCCTGTCTGTTTGCTTGATCAGAAAAAAAGGCCCTGAGCCAGTTTTAATCTCAGGATGTTTATTAAAAATCCATTCTCTGTGGGCTGGGGTGTACTGCATCCAGCTTGAACCAGTACCTGAAAGTCTCCCCAGGAAATGGTGCATACTGGCATGTGTTAGAAGCTGAGAGAATTTGCCTCATCACTTCCTCACACCCCCATTGTTCTCACGTCCCAAGGGAGCTGTCGTCTCCCTTCCCCCAGTGAATTGCATACAATCCCTGGCCCTCAGTGAGGCATACATTTAATACAGTAAGATCTCCCGAAAATGCAAAAAAATGGCATATATCTCACAGAGTGCACTAGCCTGGGACCGTGGAAATCTGGGTTAAGTTCCCTGTTCTACCACAGATTCCCCATTTGACCTCTGATAAGTCATTTAGGGTCAGATTTTCAAAAGCTGGCACCTAAAGATACAACCAGGTTCCTAGTGGGGCTTTTAAAGGTGCCTAACACACATTGCCTTAGGCTCCCTTCAAACATCCTTTCCACAATTATTACAGTTTTTGAGGATCACAATGGCTAGGGACAGGGTCTACTTCTCCATGATGGTTTATAATTTTCTTCCAGGGTCTTCTTCCTTGAGTCTCTTACAAACTTCATCCAAGCTGAGAGATTTTAACTTTCTCACTTCTATGGCATAGACAGATTTCCAAGGTGGATTTCCCAGCATTTCCCTTCCTTACCTGTTCCTAGCTCCTGCTCAGTGAGATATCTCCTGACAGCTCTTCTCTGTAAAACAGTCACACACACACGCACACTGAAGGATTCTATTACTGAGTAGGAGGGTGTGTAGAACCCTTCAGTCATGGACCAACACCCCATGGTGCCAGGCGCTGTACAGGTATAAAACAAAAGAGTCCCTGTCCCAAGATCTCACAATCTGAGTATAAGACAAGAGACAACAGGAGGAGACAGATGGGGGAGAAAGGGGCCCCATTATACTAGGTCCTGTGCAACCTCTTAATGCTACCCCTGCCTCAAAGAGTTTGCAGAGGAGAGAGAAAAGATACAGGGGACAATTTAATGTGAGGGAAGGGAGGGTTTTTTGCACAGCTCTGGGATGAGACTCTGTCATTGGGCCCTCTGCAGGGTGCAGTAATACAGCGCCGTGTCTGCCAGCTCCAAGGCTGTGATAGTCACAACTGTAGAGGTGTCATCAGCCTGGGGAGTAAATCTCTTCTTGGCAAACTCTGCAAAACCCCGGACAGAGCTGTATGCCTTGGCACCTGTTCGGAGAACGTACTTCGGACCTTGGTCAGGAAACTGATGGTACCAGTAGAGATAGACATCAGAGTAGCTGGTATTGTAAGAACAGCTGAGTGTCACATTGTCCCCTTCTCCTCTAGGCACTTTGGGTTTATTGGACTGGATCGATTCACCCCCCACAGCACCTGCCACAAGAAATATACCCGTTATATACCATCAGAGTGCCCAACCTAAACACACACACACACACAGAGAGAGAGAGAGAGAGAGAGAGAGAGAGAGAGAGAGAAAGCGTATGGAAGGAAAGAATGGTGAGAGACGGAGATAAAAATACAGATACACAGAAAAGGAGAGAGTACTGCAAAGCAAAAGGCAGGGAGGAAGGATAGTTAGATGCAGTGGTTTCTGTTTGAGAGAAAGACCAGAAAGTTTACTTAGCAATGGGATGGGCTGCCTGACCAAAGCCAAAATCACAATTACCTGGACACAGAGTATCATAGAATCATAGAATCATAGAATATAAGGGTTGGAAGGGACCCCAGAAGGTCATCTAGTCCAACCCCCTGCTCGAAGCAGGACCAAATCCCAGTTAAATCATCCCAGCCAGGGCTTTGTCAAGCCTGACCTTAAAAACCTCTAAGGAAGGAGATTCTACCACCTCCCTAGGTAACGCATTCCAGTGTTTCACCACCCTCTTAGTGAAAAAGTTTTTCCTAATATCCAATCTAAACCTCCCCCACTGCAACTTGAGACCATTACTCCTCGTTCTGTCATCTGCTACCATTGAGAACAGTCTAGAGCCATCCTCTTTGGAACCCCCTTTCAGGTAGTTGAAAGCAGCTATCAAATCCCCCCTCATTCTTCTCTTCTGCAGGCTAAACAATCACAACACCCTCAGCCTCTCCTCATAACTCATGTGTTCCAGACCCGTAATCATTTTTGTTGCCCTTCGCTGGACTCTCTCCAATTTATCCACATCCTTCTTGTAGTGTGGGGCCCAAAACTGGACACAGTACTCCAGATGAGGCCTCACCAATGTCGAATAGAGGGGAACAATCACGTCCCTCGATCTGCTCGCTATGCCCCTACTTATACATCCCAAAATGCCATTGGCCTTCTTGGCAACAAGGTCACACTGCTGACTCATATCCAGCTTCTCGTCCACTGTCACCCCTAGGTCCTTTTCTGCAGAACTGCTGCCTAGCCATTCGGTCCCTAGTCTGTAGCTGTGCATTGGGTTCTTCCGTCCTAAGTGCAGGACCCTGCACTTATCCTTATTGAACCTCATCAGATTTCTTTTGGCCCAATCCTCCAATTTGTCTAGGTCCTTCTGTATCCTATCCCTCCCCTACAGCGTATCTACCATTCCTCCCAGTTTAGTATCATCCGCAAATTTGCTGAGAGTGCAATCCACACCATCCTCCAGATCATTTATGAAGATATTGAACAAAACCGGCCCCAGGACCGACCCTTGGGGCACTCCACTTGATACCGGCTGCCAACTAGACATGGAGCCATTGATAACTACCCGTTGAGCCCGACAATCTAGCCAGCTTTCTACCCACCTTATAGTGCATTCTTCCAGCCCATACTTCCTTAACTTGCTGATAAGAATACTGTGGGAGACCGTGTCAAAAGCTTTGCTAAAGTCAAGAAACAATACATCCACTGCTTTCCCTTCATCCACAGAACCAGTAATCTCATCATAAAAGGCGATTAGATTAGTCAGGCATGACCTTCCCTTGGTGAATCCATGCTGGCTGTTCCTGATCACTTTCCTCTCATGCAAGTGCTTCAGGATTGATTCTTTGAGGACCTGCTCCATGATTTTTCCAGGGACTGAGGTGACTATAGGAAACTATAGTAACTATAGGAAAGCTTAGAATCAAACAGGGGCCCATGATTCCAGCAAGGCGGACCCTGTTTTGAGATTGACAAGGAGGCAGTGAAAGTACAACAGGAAAGAACAGGATTATTGACTTAACTGTTATAAACTAACCCAGATTCCTCTCTGAAAAGTCAATAGGGGGCGGATCTGACCCCAAGGCCCAAACCCAGAGGAAATGAGGGGTGGAGAATGGTATTTGCTAACGATTTCTCTGTGAAACCGTCTGTTTCCTGGCTCTTTCATTCACTACAGTTTTCAAAACGCTTTGTTTGTGGCTGTGAGTATGCCTATCGCTATGCAATAGATACCCGGTTTAGACATGAAGTGGGCTTCTGTGCCTCACAGGGGAACTAGAGAGACACTTGCTTGTATAAGAAGCTGGGCAAACAGGAAGACTGAAGGACAGAAAGAGAGAAATGGGTGGATGGATGATGATTTCAGTGGAGCTGAAACGCTTTACATCGGCTATTTACCTGTCCCGATAGAGTTAAATCAGTCAGATGGGAAGAGAGATCAGAACCTCACCCAGTGTCCTTTACAGATTGCCAGCTGCACGAAATCTGGTTACCAAGTTTGATTTGTTGGTTGGTTTGTTTTACGGAAAACAAATATTTTCATTTAAAGGTTGTAAATTCATGAATATACTAATTCACATAAATATAACTGAGATAATAATGCATCGTCGGACCTGGTTTGTACAGCAGTTTGGCTATAATACCGCACATGGATCGAAAAGGAAACTTCCTCCCAGACGTGGGAAGAGCACGCCCCCTGAACTGAATTTATCAGAGAAGTTTCATAAAATAGGGTCGGGTAGAAAAACAGTCTCTGCCACCCTCGTTGTGTGTGAGCCCCTCGCTCACTTCTTTTATTACCGGAGACGCAGCTCTGTCCCAGTGAGGGTCTCAGAGCACAGTGATACACGGCTCTGTTTTGGAGGGACACAGCCTCAATCTTCAAGAGAACCGTCTTATTATAGGTTTCAGAGTAACAGCCGTGTTAGTCTGTATTCGCAAAAAGAAAAGGAGTACTTGTGGCACCTTAGAGACTAACCAATTTATTTGAGCATGAGCTTTCGTGAGCTACAGCTCACTTCATCGGATGCATACCGTGGAAACTGCAGTAGACTTTATATATACACAGAGAATATGAAACAATACCTCCTCCCACCCCACTGTCCTGCTGGTAATAGCTTATCTAAAGTGATCATCAGGTTGGGCCATTTCCAGCACAAATCTAGGTTTTCTCACCCTCCACCCCCCCACACAAATTCACTCTCCTGCTGGTGATAGCCCATCCAAAGTGACAACTCTTTACACAATGTGCATGATAATCAAGTTGGGCCATTTCCTGCACAAATCCAGGTTCTCTCACCCCCTCACCCCCCTCCCAAAAACCACACACACAAACTCACTAATCTGCTGGTAATAGCTCATCCAAAGTGACCACTCTCCCTACAATGTGCATGATAATCAAGGTGGGCCATTTCCAGCACAAATCCAGGTTTTCTCACACACCCCCCCCCCCATACACACACAAACTCACTCTCCTGCTGGTAATAGCTCATCCAAACTGACCACTCTCCAAGTTTAAATCCAAGTTAAACCAGAACATCTGGGGGGGGGGTAGGAAAATACAAGGGGAAATAGGCTACCTTGCATCATGACTTAGCCACTCCCAGTCTCTATTTAAGCCTAAATTAATAGTATCCAATTTGCAAATGAATTCCAATTCAGCAGTTTCTCGCTGGAGTCTGGATTTGAAGTTTTTTTGTTTTAAGATAGCGACCTTCATGTCTGTGATTGCGTGACCAGACAGATTGAAGTGTTCTCCAACTGGTTTATGAATCTTATAATTCTTGACATCTGATTTGTGTCCATTTATTCTTTGACGTAGAGACTGTCCAGTTTGACCAATGTACATGGCAGAGGGGCATTGCTGGCACATGATGGCATATATCACATTGGTGGATGTGCAGGTGAACGAGCCTCTGATAGTGTGGCTGATGTGATTAGGCCCTTTGATGGTGTCCCCTGAATAGATATGTGGGCACAATTGGCAACGGGCTTTGTTGCAAGGATAAGTTCCTGGGTTAGTGGTTCTGTTGTGTGGTATGTGGTTGTTGGTGAGTATTTGCTTCAGGTTGGGCGGCTGTCTGTAGGCAAGGACTGGCCTGTCTCCCAAGATTTGTGAGAGTGTTGGGTCATCCTTTAGGATAGGTTGTAGATCCTTAATAATGCGTTGGAGGGGTTTTAGTTGGGGGCTGAAGGTGACCGCTAGTGGCGTTCTGTTATTTTCTTTGTTAGTCCTGTCCTGTAGTAGGTGACTTCTGGGAACTCTTCTGGCTCTATCAATCTGTTTCTTTACTTCTGCAGGTGGGTATTGTAGTTGTAAGAAAGCTTGACAGAGATCTTGTAGGTGTTTGTCTCTCTCTGAGGGGTTGGAGCAAATGTGGTTGTATCGCAGAGCTTGGCTATAGACGATGGATCGTGTGGTGTGGTCAGGGTGAAAGCTGGAGGCATGCAGGTAGGAATAGCGGTCAGTAGGTTTCCGGTATAGGGTGGTGTTTATGTGACCATTGTTTATTAGCACTGTAGTGTCCAGGAAGTGGATCTCTTGTGTGGACTGGACCAGGCTGAGGTTGGTGGTGGGATGGAAATTGTTGAAATCATGGTGGAATTCCTCAAGGGCTTCTTTTCCATGGGTCCAGATGATGAAGATGTCATCAATATAGCGCAAGTAGAGTAGGGGCTTTAGGGGACGAGAGCTTAGGAAGCGTTGTTCTAAATCAGCCATAAAAAAGTTGGCATACTGTGGGGCCATGCGGGTACCCATAGCAGTGCCGCTGATCTGAAGGTATACATTGTCCCCAAATGTGAAACAGTTATGGGTAAGGACAAAGTCACAAAGTTCAGCCACCAGGTTAGCCGTGACATTATCGGGGATAGTGTTCTTGACGGCTTGTAGTCCATCTTTGTGTGGAATGTTGGTGTAGAGGGCTTCTACATCCATCGTGGCCAGGATGGTGTTATCAGGAAGATCACCGATGGATTGAAGTTTCCTCAGGAAGTCAGTGGTGTCTCGAAGGTAGCTGGGAGTGCTGGTAGCGTAGGGCCTGAGGAGGGAGTCTACATAGCCAGACAATCCTGCTGTCAGGGTGCCAATGCCTGAGATGATGGGGCGCCCAGGATTTCCAGGTTTATGGATCTTGGGTAGTAGATAGAATATCCCAGGTCGGGGTTCCAGGGGTGTGTCTGTGCGGATTTGATCTTGTGCTTTTTCAGGAAGTTTCTTGAGCAAATGCTGTAGTTGCTTTTGGTAACTCTCAGTGGGATCATAGGGTAATGGCTTGTAGAAACTCGTGTTGGAGAGCTGCCGAGCAGCCTCTTGTTCGTATTCCGACCTATTCATGATGACAACAGCACCTCCTTTGTCAGCCTTTTTGATTATGATGTCAGAGTTGTTTCTGAGGCTGTGGATGGCATTGCGTTCCGCATGGCTGAGGTTATGGGGCAAGTGATGCTGCTTTTCCACAATTTCAGCCCGTGCACGTCGGCGGAAGCACTCTATGTAGAAGTCCAGTCTGCTGTTCCGACCTTCAGGAGGAGTCCACCTAGAATCCCTCTTTCTGTAGTGTTGGTAGGGAGACCTCTGTGGATTAGTATGTTGTTCAGAGGTATTTTGGAAAACAAAAAAAACTTCAAATCCAGACTCCAGCGAGAAACTGCTGAATTGGAATTCATTTGCAAATTGGATACTATTAATTTAGGCTTAAATAGAGACTGGGAGTGGCTAAGTCATTATGCAAGGTAGCCTATTTCCCCTTGTTTTTTCCTACCACCACCCCCCCCCCCCAGATGTTCTGGTTTAACTTGGATTTAAACTTGGAGAGTGGTCAGTTTGGATGAGCTATTACCAGCCGGAGAGTGAGTTTGTGTGTGTATGGGGGGGGGTGTGTGTGAGAAAACCTGGATTTGTGCTGGAAATGGCCCACCTTGATTATCATGCACATTGTAGGGAGAGTGGTCACTTTGGATGAGCTATTACCAGCAGGATAGTGAGTTTGTGTGTGTGGTTTTTGGGAGGGGGGTGAGGGGGTGAGAGAACCTGGATTTGTGCAGGAAATGGCCCAACTTGATTATCATGCACATTGTGTAAAGAGTTGTCACTTTGGATGGGCTATCACCAGCAGGAGAGTGAATTTGTGTGGGGGGGTGGAGGGTGAGAAAACCTGGATTTGTGCTGGAAATGGCCCAACCTGATGATCACTTTAGATAAGCTATTACCAGCAGGACAGTGGGGTGGGAGGAGGTATTGTTTCATATTCTCTGTGTATATATAAAGTCTGCTGCAGTTTCCACGGTATGCATCCGATGAAGTGAGCTGTAGCTCACGAAAGCTCATGCTCAAATAAATTGGTTAGTCTCTAAGGTGCCACAAGTACTCCTTTTCTTTTTGCGTCTTATTATACTGTAACAAAACATTTGAGAGTTTTCCAGAGGTGGACGCGCTCTTCTCTTCGGGAGATTTATAGGCTGTCAGGATATGCTGGGGTGCTTGGTTCGGATACTGGTGGTACCAGAAGAGATTCGGGCTGTTAGACATGATGGTGAAATTACACTGTAGTAATACATCGTATCCCTCTGACACTGTCACCTCCAGAGGAGACTGAAGCACAGAATCACCTTGAACAAACCCTCTAAAGGGAATAAAAGGTCATTAAAGAACTTTCTTTTTCCTTTTCCTTTCTACTATATGTCTGTAATTTCAAGAATAGTTTGTATACAGACCGGTTTCCATTGTTGAACCAAACTTTGTATTGCAGGAGGACAAAGGTTTCCCCCAGGAATATTGGGTGAAATTTGTTCTGGTAAAAATATTATTAATAAGTATTGTGTGCCCATAAGGAAGCTGGGTGCCCAACTCTCTTAGACTCTTTTGAAATCCTACCCTGTAATAAAAGGAGTTCTGTAGCTTATAAGTAACATAAATACTAAATTCAGTCAAAGTAAACATTTCTCACCTGAGTAAACAAGCAGAAGATAGAGCAGTAAAGCCAAGTAGTAAAGCATTTTGCAGCATAAATTTATCGTCTTCTTTTTTAGGAGTCTTTGGTTAATTATAAAATAATTCTTCCTTTAATTTGTTTAAATGTTAATTCCGGCTTTAAATGTTAGATCGGCTCTTTCTGAGGCCACCTCCTCTCTTCCCCGCCCGTCTTATGATGCTGAAGTCACAAGCGGACTTCTCTCAGTCAGTTGACTCAGATATTGTTATAGAAGGAAGTATCTAATGTAATGTGAAGCGTCACTATGTGTAAGTCATGGGCGCCCACTAGTGGCTGTAAGAAACCATGAAAGAAAATATCAAAAGCCAGCACGAAAGCCACTTCAGAAACATTTCTGAGATCAAAAACGTCTTATTGTTAAATGGAATTTCTCATGCTGCTCCAGTTCAACCACAAAGTACGGGCTGCAAGTAGGAATCGTTGGGTGACAGTCTCTTCCAGGTCTTATGAAGGAGATCAGACTACATGGTCCCAGTGCTCCCTTCTGCCCTTAAAATCTGTATGTTTGTCGATGTGGCGCTTAGCTCACGCAGAGAGAGCCCCCTTTCCGCTTTAAACTGAGATGATTCCTACCTGGCAGTGCTGATTGACGGGCTTTGGGGAAAAGGTTTGTTTGTAAAGAAGCTATCAACCATCTTCTCACTATTCTTCTCCACATAGAATTTGCCTGCTCTGAGCTCATGATTATGATTGATTATTGACACAACAGCCCTGTCCCAGATCAGGACACCATTATACTAGGCACTGTCCATTAAATGCATTCTAGGATCCCTGGTCTGAGCGCAAGACTCCTTTACGCCAGGCGCTGTACAAGCACAGAATTTTAAAAGGATCACTGCCCTAAAGACCTCTCAGCTGTCTCCATGAATTATTGGTTTTGGCAGGTAATTGTATTCATGATTACATAAGTGCCTGCTGTGAAGTTAATTATCAGTGACCTTTGTTTAGGAAAGCACCATTAGTCACTCCCTGAGACTTAACCAGCGGCTTAGATGAATTCCTGGTTATAGGGCCAGAAGGGATTTTAAGTGTTTGTGATGGCTACTGATATGTTATTTCTGTAGCTCACTATAGCACTTAGGAACTCCAATGGGAAGCCAAGGGGAAGTAGGCATCTAACCTGGCCAGTCACTCTTGAAAGTCCCACAAACGAGAAGAATTGTAGTGATATTTAGATGCCTAAACAAGTATATAGCAACAGTCTGCTCCTTAAAGTGCTGAAACACCTTTAAAAATCTGACCATAGGTGCCTTTAAAAATTCCACTAGGGCAGTGGTTCCCAACCCAGGGTACGCAGAGGTCTTCCAGGGGCTACATCAACTCATCTAGACATTTGCCTAGTTTAAGAACGGGCTACATCAGAAGCACTAGCCACGTCAGTACAAACTAAAACTTCTTATGGACAAAATGAGAGAGAAAGCAATTTTGCAGTTATATTGTGGCTATGGCGCGCTTTTCACGAGTACTTTTTAATTGCGGTAAAATCTGGGGAACACAAGGCAATTCAGGCTCCTGAAAGGGGTACAGTAGTCTGGAAAGGTGGAGAGTCACTGCACTAGGGGACAGATCTTAAAGGTATTTAGGCACCTAGTGAGATTTTTCAAAAGCACCTTGGTGTCTAATTCTCATTGATTTCAATGGGTGTTAGGCTCCTTAGGTACGTCTGAAAATCCCAGGAGGCACTTAAATACCTTTTTAAAATCCAGCCCTACGTGCCTCTCTGCATCTTTAAGCAGACTTTAAAATGTATCCCCAAGTCATTTGCCCAAGTCTGTGGGTGAAACAGAATTTAACCGTACTCCTCAGCCCGAAGCCTTCCTGCGAGCGAGACGTGGGGCTGGGACAGAGCAGAGATCTGTCTATCACTGTGACTGGGCGGAGACTGTGAGGCTTTGGGGACCTCTGTCTCTGGTCTCTCTCCAATGCAGGGCCAGTGAATGGGAAGAAAGGGAGGGTTTTTGCACAGCTCTGCTCCCTGCCTCTGTCGCTGTGCCCGCTGCAGGGCGCAGTAATACATCGCTGTGTCCGCCAGCTCCAGGGCTGTGATGTTCAGGATTGTGGAGCTGTCATCGGCCTGGGAAGAAAACCTCTGCTGGGCGAAACCCGCATTTTCGCTGTCAGAAGAGTATAGTTTCGTTCCTCTCCGCAGAATGTACTGCGGGGCTCGGTTAGGAGACTGTCGGTACCAGGAGAGAGAGACGCCCGAAGAATCGGTGGTTTTGTAGGAACAGC
The DNA here is from genome assembly GCF_965140235.1 of Caretta caretta. NCBI lineage: Eukaryota > Metazoa > Chordata > Testudines > Cheloniidae > Caretta > Caretta caretta. The sequence goes on from NC_134218.1 coordinate 42,314,731, forward strand.
TGAATGTTACTGAGCCTCCTTCTACTCCAGACACTTGGGATTCCTTGGACTGGACCGAATCACCCAGCGCAGCACCTGGGACAAGAAATAAGTCAATACAATGCACTATCAGTTACAGACAAGCGGAGTGCCCAACCGAGAGAGGGGAAGAAATTGTGAAAGGGGAGGAATAAAACTGGGTATGTAGGTAGGTAGACTGAAAAGCAGGGAGTGCTGCAACGAAACGGAGACAGCTGGTGGATTGGTTCTTGTTTTGAGAGGAGAAAGAAAGAGTTTAATTAGCAGTGAGCCAGGCTGCATGAACGAAGATAACAGCTCAATTACCTGGACACAGAATGAGTCTAAAGAGGGTTAGAATATACAAAGGTTTAGAACTCATGGCCTTTGTTTAGCGGACTCTGCTCTTACAGTCACAAAGAGAGGGGTGAAAGCATCACAGGAAATGGCTGAATGTTAGAGACCGACCCACATTTCTCCCTGAAAAGTCGAGAGGGGCGGATCTGACCCCAATGCCCAAACCCAGAGGAAACTAGGGGAGGGGAGTGGCGTTTGCTAACGATTTCTATGTGAAAATGTTTCTGTTGGCTCTTTCATCCACCCCCAGATTTCAAAAAGGGAGGTTTGTTCGTAGCTGTGACTATCTCTATCTCTTATAGTTGTATAAGAAGCTGAGCGGACAGAAAGGCTGGAGGACAGAAAGAGAGAGCTGGATGGATGGATGCTGATTTTAGGGGAGCTGAAATGCTTCACAGCAACTGGCCAGATAGACATAGACCAGACTTGCAGTGATGGGACGGAGATCAGAACCTCTCCCAGTGTGTCTTATAGCATTTTTGCAGCTGCATGAAATCGTGTTACGATTTTCCCGGGGGGGGAGGGGAGGTTGTTTTACTGACAACAAATATTTTCATTAAAAGGTTGTAAATTCATACATATATTAATTCACATAAATATAACTGCTATAATAACGCCTCGGGCTCGGTTTGCACAGTATGGTGGCTCTAACACTGCACAGGGACAGAAACGGAAAGGAAGGGCAGAAGGAACTGAACTTGTGTGAGGCTGGGCTAAAAAGGGTTAAGCAATAGGCGGGCTCCATGACCCAAATTCAGCCTTTAAAGACATATTAGTAAAGTATGTAAATGGAAATTAAGGCCGTAAATGACTAACAAAAGCTCGTTAGGTAGTCCAGAGCTTTGAAATGTAAACCTGTACCGTTAGAGAATTAGAAGAAGATAGTGATTGTGGTCGTCTGTGTTTACCTGTATCTTGTTAGTGGTTAACAATTTGACCAGACGGTTCCTGTCAATACTCTATTGATTCAGAGACCAAAAGGGGGATACTAACATGTAGATGGGACTTGGCTGTAATAATATCATTGTCTACATTTCTCTGTGAAGTTTCTAGTAAACGGTCTATAAACTGCTTAAGGGATAATTACCTCATGCTGATTAATGCAACTAGATACCCAGATGCACACATAGGAAATAGGAAGTTTTACTTCAAAGCCACAGTGCTTCTTCACCCAAGGAATACTTGCTGTCAAGAGGCTGCCGGAGAACTACAAAACGACCTCTTGGGCCCTAATCCTGTCATCTCATATCTACTTAAACTTCGTCAGCCGCAAGACTAAGGTGTCCAGCTCAAGTCTGGATCACCCTGACTTGGATATTGGACTATAACCTATGGAACCAATTCAGAAAGAACACTCTGCAACTCTAAAGCTCACCATCTCTACTCGGAAACTGACCTAAGAATTTTATTCATGTCTGTATGTATAATGATCTTTTGAACCAATACTCTTTTCTTTTTTAAAAACATTTTACTTTAGTTAATAAGAATTGGCAGTAAGTGTGTATTTGGGTAGGATATGAAATATTCCTTGACCTGGTGGGTAATGTGTCCGATCCCAATGTGGGATTGGTAGGACTTTTGACATGATGAAGGAGACTTTCAGCAATCAATCCTCACCATATTTGACTTCGCTGTTTGAGTGGGAGCCCAAGACTGGATTGTATTAAGGGAACTGTGTTTTTGGCTTTGTAGGTATTGTAGAAGCTATTTTGTTCCTGGTTTGGTGACTCTAAGAGTTAAAAATGACCTCCAGTTTGGGGGATCATCCACCCCATTCTTTGCAGTTTGCCCCAACTGAGCAATTTCAGCTTGCTCCTTCCCCCCCCCCCGAACTTCCGGTCACAACTTGGCAGAGAAGTATCATTAAAAAAGGGTCTGGTAGGAAAACAGCCTCTGACAACATCAGTGTGCTTGAGCACCCAAGATCACTTCTTGTACCGCTGGAGATGCCGCTCTGCCCAGCGTGGGTCTCAGAGCACAGTGATACACGGCTCTGTCTTGGAGGGACACAGCCTCGATCTTCAAGGGAACCGTCTTATTATAGTCGAACAAAACGGTTGAGAACTTTCCAGAGATGAAGGTGTTCTTCTCAGCAGCAGATTTATAGGCTGTCAGGATATGCTGGGGTGCTTGGTCCGGATACTGGCGGTACCAGAAAAGATTCGGGGTGTTAGAAATGGTGGTGAAATTACACTGTAATAATACATCGTGTCCCTCTGACACTGTCACCTCCAGAGGAGACTGAAACACAGAATCACCTTCAACAAATCCTGTAAAAGGAATAAAAGGTCATTAAAGAACTTTCTTTTTCCTTTTCCTTTCTACTGTATGTCTATAATTTGAGTACTAGCATGTATACAAAGTGGTTTCCGTTGTTAAACCAAGCTTTGTTTTCCAAGAGAGGACAAAACCTTCTTCCAGAAAAACTGGACGAAGTTTGTTGTTCTGGTTAAAATATTCTGTGCTGTTAATAAGTATTGTGTACCCATAAGGAAGCTGGGTGCCCAACTCTCTTAGGGTCTTTTGAAAAGCTACCCTGTAATAATAACAGGTTTCAGAGTAGCAGCCCTGTTAGTCTGTATTCGCAAGAAGGAGCCCACGAAAGCTTATGCTCAAATAAATGTGTTAGTCTCTAAGGTGCCACAACTCCTCCTTTTCTTTTTCCTGTAATAATAGGAATTATGTAGTTTTTAAGTAACATAAATACTAAATTCAGTCAAAGTAAACATTTCTCACCTGAGTAAAGAAGCGGAAGATAGAGCGGTAAAGCCAAGTAGTAAAGCATTTTGCAGCATAAATTTAACTTGTTTTAGGAGTCTTTAGTTAATTATAAAATAATTCTTCCTTTAATTTGTTTAAATGTTAATTCCAGCTTTAAACGTTAGATCTGCTCTTTCTGAGGCCACGTCCTCTCTTCCCCGCCCCTCTTATGATGCTAAAGTCACAATCACAAGGGAACTTCTGTCAGTCAGTTTGATTCACATATTGTTATAGAACGAAGTATCTAACGTAATGTGAAACGTCACTATGTCTAGTCAGGGGCGCCCACCAGTGGCTGTAAGAAACCATGAAAGAAAATATCAAAATCCAGCACGGAAGCCACTTCAGAAACCTTTCTGAGACTAAAAAGTCTTATTGTTAAATGCAATTTCTCATGCTGCTCTAGTTCAACCACAAAGGATGGGCTGCAAGTAGGATCGTTGAGTGACATTCTCTGGCCTGCGTTATACAGGAAATCAGACTACATGATCACAGTGCTCCGTTCTGCCCTTAAAATCTGGACCAGGACCCCATTATGTTAGGCGCTGTACACTAAGAGTATTCCAGGTGCCCCTAGAAGACCTAGTCTTAGACCAGGACTCCATTGCGCTGGGCACTGAGCAAGCCCAGAGGGGGGAGGGATAGCTCAGTGGTTTGAGCATTGGCCTGCTAAACCCAGGCTTGTGAGTTCAATCCTTGAGGGGGCCATTTAGGGATCTGGGGCAAAAACTTGTGGATTGGTCCTGCTTTAAGCAGGGGGTTGGACTAGATGACCTCCTGAGGTCCCTTCCAACCCTGATATTCTATGATTCTATGAAAAGGATCATTGCCCTAAAGACTATCAACTGCCTTAATGAGTTATTGCTGCTATGTTTTTGGCAGGTAATTTTAATCATCATTACATAAGTACCTGTTGTGCAGTTAATTATCAGTGACCTTCATGCAGGAAAGCACCATTAGTCACTCCCTACGACTTAAACACCTGCTTTGGCAGATGAAATTTCATGTTGATAAATGCAAAGTAATACACATTGGAAAGCATAATCCCAACTATACATATCAAATGGTGGGGTCTAAATTAGCTGTTTCCACTCAAGAAAGAGATCTTGGAGTCACTGTGGATAGTTCTCTGAAAACCTCCACTCAGTGTGCAGCGGCAGTCCCAAAAGTGAACAGAATGCTGGGAATCATTAAGAAAGGGATAGATAACAGAACAGAAAATGTCATCTTGCCTCTCTGTAAATCCATGGTACGCTCACATCTTGAATACTGCGTGCAGATGTGGTCGCCCCAACTGAAAAAAAGATACATCGGGATTGGAAAAGGTTCAGAAAACAGCAACAAAAACGATTAGGGGTATGCAACAGCTTCTGTATGAGGAGAGATTAATAAGACTGGGACTTTTCAGCTTGGAAAAGAGACGGCTAAGGGGAGATATGACTGAGGTCTTTAAAATCATGACTAGTGTCGAGAAAGTAGATAAGGAAGTGTTGTTTACTACATCTCATAACACAAGAACTAGAGGTCACCACATGAAATTAATAGGCAGCAGGTTTAAAACAAATAAAAGGAAGCATTTCTTCACACAACACACAGTCAACCTGTGTAACTCCTTGCCAGATGTTGTGAAGGCCAAGACCATAACAGGGTTCAAAAAAGAACTAGATAAATTCATGAAGGATTGGTGCATCAATGGCCATTAGCCAGGATGGGCAGGGATGGTGTCCATAGACTCTGTTTTCCAGAAGCTGGGAATGAGTGACAGGGGACGGATCACTTGGTGATTCCCTGTTCTGTTCATTCCCTCTGGGGCACCAGGCACTGGCCACTGAAGACAGGATACTGGGCTAGATGGACCTTTGGTGTGACTCAGTGTGGCTGTTCTTATGTTCTTATGTTCTTATACTTATTTGATTTCCTGAGTGTTGGGGGAGAAGAATTTTTTAAAGTGTTTGTGATGGCTGATGATATGGTATTGTTATAACTCACTATAGCATTTAGGCACTCCAAGGGAAACCCAGGGGGAGTTAGGCACCTAACCTGGTCAGTCACTCTTGAAATTCTCACCAAAGAGAAGATTTTAGTGGTGTTTGGATGCCTAAAGACGTCGATAGCAATTGTCTGCCTCAAAAAACGTGCTCAAAAATTTGCCCTAGGTGCTTTCAGACATCTCACACGGGCATTGGTTCTCAACCAGAGGTGCACAGAGATCTTCCAAAGGGTACATCAACTCATCTAGACATTTGTCTAGTTTTAGAACAGGCTACATAAAAAACACTGGCAAAGTCAGTGCAAACTAAAACGTCATACAGAGAAAATGGGACATAAATCATGTTTTTTTCAGTAATAGTCTGGGTGCGCCATTTTTGTATTTTTAAAGCTGGTTTTTTTTTTTTTAAAAAGTGAGTAGTTTTTAAGTGAAGTGAAACTTGGGGTGTGGAAGAGGAATCAGAATTCTGAAAGGGATGGAGTAGTCTGGAAAGGTGGCCAGCCATTGCGCTACGAGGCAGATCCCAAAGGCGTTTAGACACCTTGTGAGATTTTGTCAAAAACACGTAGGTGTCTCAATCTCCTTGATTTCAATGGGTGTTAGGTGCCTAGGTACCTTTGAAAATCCCAGTGGGCACTTGAATACCTTTTTAAAATCCGGCCATAGGTGCCTCTCTGCATGTTTAAGCACCTAAATACCTTTAAAATCTCTCCCCTAGTCATTTGCCCAAGTCTCTATGGGTGAAATAGAATTTAACCACATTCCTCAGCCTGAAGCCTGCCAGCGAGCGAGCGGGATGTGGGGCCGGGACAGCTCCTGTTGGTAATTTCCTGTCACCGAGAGCAGAGCCGTCTCTGTCTCTGTCACTGTCGGGAGACCGCTGGGCTTCTGGGACGCCCGTCTCTGGTCTCTCTCCGATGCAGGGCAGGTGAATGGAAAGGAAAGGGAGGGTTTTTGTACAGCTGCGCTGTGTGGCTCTGTCACTGTGCCCGCTGCAGGGCGCAGAGATACACCGCGGTGTCCGCCAGCTCCAGGGCTGCGATGTTCAGAACTGTGGAGCTGTCATCGGCCTGGGAAGAAAACCTCTGCTGGGCGAAACCCGCATTTTCGCTATGAGCAGCGACTGCCTTCGTCCCTCTCCGCAGAATGTACTGCGGGGCTCGGTTAGGAGACTGTCGGTACCAGGAGAGATAGACGCCCGAAAAATCGCTGGTATTGTAGGAACAGCTGAAAGTTACTGAGCCTCCTTCTACTCCAGACACTTGGGATTCCTTGGACTGGACCGAATCACCCAGCGCAGCACCTGGGACAAGAAATAAGTCAATACAATGCACCAGTTACAAACAAGCGGAGTGCCCAACCGAGAGAGGGATTGTGGAAGGGGGAAAAGGGAATAAAACTTGGCAGACAGTGAGGGACATATATAAAACAGCAGATAGACTGAAATGGAGAAAGTGCTGGAAAGGAATGGAGAAAGCTGGTGGATTGGTTCTGGTTTTGGGAGGAGAGAGTGGGGGGGGGGCGAGAGTTTAATTAGCAGTGAACCAGGCTGCATGAGCAAAGCTAACAGCTCAATTACCTGGACATAGAGTGAGTATAAAAAGACTTAGAACAAAACACATTTCCATTGTTTAGTGGACTCTGCTCTGAGTCACAAAGAGGCGGTGAAAACACAACAGGGAAGCAACAGGATTGTTGGCTGAATGTTATAAACCGACCCACATGCCTCCTTGAAAAGTCGAAAGGGGCGGATCTGACCCCAATGCCCCAACCCAGAGGAAACTAGGGGAGGGGAGTGGTGTTTGCTAATGATTTCTATGTGAAACCGTCTCTGTTTGGTGGCTCTTCCACCCACTCCACCTTTCAAAAAGGTTTGTCTGTAGCTGTCACTATCTCTATGCAGTAGATAAAATGTTTAGACATGAAGTGGACTTCTTTGCCTCCTCAGGGAACCAGAGAGACTTACTTGTATAAGATGAGCGAACAGAAAGACTGAAGGGCAGAAAGAGAGAGCTGGGGGGTGGATGTTGATTTCAGTGGAGCTGAAACGCTTCACAGCAACTAAGAACCTGCTGCCCCGATTAGTTAGACCCAGAGTTGCGGTGAGGGAACAGGGATCAGAACCTCGCCCAGTTTCTTTTACAGCTCCAGGAGATCCCCTTACCATTTTCCAAGTTTTGTGGGGTGATTTGTTTTATTGACAACAACTATTTTCATTGAAAGGTTGCAAATTCATACATATATTAATTCACATAAATATAACTGCGATAATAACGCATCGGGCTCGGTTTGCAGAGTTTGGTGGCTCTAACGTGACACAGGGATAGAAATGGAAAGATCCTCCCAGACATGGGAAGAGCAGAAGGAACTGAACTCGGCAGAGAAGTGTGATAAAAAAGGGTCGGGTAGAAAAACAGTCTCTGTCAGCCTCGTCGTGCCTGAGCATCCTCGATCACTTCTTGAAGCGCCGGAGATGAAGCTCTGCCCTACTGCGCACCTCAGAGCACAGTGATACAGGGTCCTGTCTTGCAGGGACACAGCCTCGATCTTCAAGGGAACCCTCTTATTATCGTCGAACGAAACTGATGAGAATGTTCCAGAGGTGACCGTGTTCTTCTCAGCAGGAGATTGATGCGCTGCTAATAAATGCTGGGGTGGGTGGTTCGGATACTGACGGAACCGGAAGAGGTTTGGGCTCGTGAAGGCGGCGGTGAAATTACCCTGCAAAGTTGCGTGTTGCCTCTCTGAGATTTGCATTTCTACAGGAGACTGAAACACAGAATTACTTTGAACAAGACCTGTTGAAAGACAAAAAAAGCAGTAATGAAAGTATATTTATCCATTCATAGTTATACACAAAAGTCTCTGATGATCCTATGTAGAAACTGGTTTCCATTTTAATTAAAGTATCAGGAAAGGAAAGTTGTTTCCATAAAACCATACGGTTTTGTGGTTCCGATAATCTAGTTTCTTTTTTAAAAAATTAAGTAGGATTTTCAAAAGATCGTTAGGAAACTGGGTTCCTAATTCTCCTCGGCCTCTTTGGAAACCTGAGCCTATTATGACAGGACTGCTGTAGCTCTTAAGAAACGCAATAAATTCAATAAAAATGAGCATTTAGCTCACCTGACTTCACAAGTAGAAGAAAGATCTGTAGAGCAAGGCAGAAGACCATTTTGCAGCTTCAAATTCTCCTCCGTTTTACTAGGTTCTTTATGGAGTTATCAATTTTTTTCTCCTCATTTGTGCATTAAAAGAACGTGTATGCTGTAAAAGTGCCCTCTCTGTGACTTCCCCCTCTTCCTTCTCCTCTTTATGACTTCAGAGTCGCGAAAGAAATGTTGTCCGGGGGTTGCCCGATCCAATTACACCTTAAATAAATAAAATACACTGTAAAATGTAATTATCAGAAAGTCAGGAACGTCCCCTAGTGGACATAATAAATCATGCACGCAAATTTGAAAAACGAGCAAGAAAATGTAAGAACGATCTGGCCTCGTATGGCCAATGGCCCATGAAGCCCAGTATCCTGTGTCCAATGCCAGGTTCCTCACAGGGAATGAACAGGACAGGGCAATCATCGAGTGATCCGTCCCCTGTAGTCCAGTCCCAGAGTCTGTCAGTCAGAGGTTTAGGGTCTGACAGGATGCTGACAGGGAGGACAGCACCGTCTGTCTGAGCTGTGGCCCAGCGGTGCATCCCTCACTGGGGGGCGAATGCTGGGTCATGGGGTTCCCTGGGCTGGACCGAGTCACGGTCACCCACCACAGCACCTGCAACAAGAAATGGAGAGAGAAAATATAGCAGTTCTGTTCGTTCTGAGTGCTCACGTCTGTACCTTAGTAGACTGAGAGCGAGGACTATGGGGGCAGAGAGAGAGAGAGACACACTGCAAAGGGGGAGAGAGAGGCGTGTGTGCGTGCGTGTGTGTAAAAGCGAAAGAGAGAGATTTGGGAATAATCAGCATAACTCTACGACCAACTACCAGGATATAGAGAACAAATAAAAAGGCCGAACATCAGACGTTTGCGCATTGTGTTAAGCAAAGCGGCTCCGGTTTCAATTCCACCCTGAACCCTTCAGCCCTGGAGAGACAGCCTCCTCAGTTGAATGTGATAAACTCGCCCCATTCCTTCAGCCACTGGCCTACTAAAGGGCGTATGTGGAAGTGAGAGCCCTCCCTAACCCCCAGGAAACGGAGAGAGGTTGGTTCCGCTTCTGAACGGCTTTCTCAGACTTTCTTAAACATGTCGTGATTTACCGGTAAGTGCGACTTTCTTTGCAGGCATTTACATTAAGTAGGAAACACAGTGATTTGTGGTAAATAGAGTGAATTATATGACGGAGACATCTAGGACTCCCACCTCCCTACAACCAATTTCTCAAGGATTCTTGCTCACCGGTGCACAGTGGGTGTGGAGTCCCAAGGATTTTTTTTTCCTAAAAGAATTTGGCTTCAGTGTTTCAGAAATATCGGATATTTCTAGAACACTGAATCCAAATTATTTTAGAAATGTATTATTATGTATATATAATACCCGCAAATATCGCATTTAAATATTCAAGTTGAATACTTCGCAGAAGACCCCCTGGAGGATAAGTTACACCCTGGTGCGCTCATGGACCTCATTGAGGAAAAGTCGGGGTTAATGCACACAGGCTTCGAAGGATTCCCTGAATATCAGAGTATTGAGTTTTGCGGGATCAGACTGGAAAAGGAATTCCCGTTCTGAGAGCTCTTTGCTGAGAACCGGGCACCCACCCCCGAGCTGTGAACTTCTAGGACTGTTAAAAACAGTGGGGTCTGTTTTCAACTGAGATTAGGCACAGACGGGGACAGAGTGATGGGTGGCAGTGGGAAATAGTGCAACCTTTTCCCATTCATTAAAATAATTTAAAGGGCTTCAGCCTTGCTGAGAAAATGTTCCGTTTTCACTTGCTTGGGGCTTTTGTCTGTGTTTTTGTTTGGATTGTGTTGCGTTGAATTCGGCTGGGTTGGGTTTCTTAGAGTTTGTTTTTTGGGGGACAGGGGTTGGAATGGATTGAGTTGAACTGAGTTTCCATGGGTTTGGATTCGGTTGGTTTGGGCTGTAATCACCCGAGTTGGGTTTGGGATTGAATTTCATTGAGTTAGGTTGCACTACTTTGGGTTGGGCTTGATTGGATTGTGTTGGGATCCGTTCAGCTGGATATAGGGTTCAGCCAGGCTGATTTGATTTGAGTAAAGTTGGCTTGGATTAAACTGGGCTCAGGTGTATTGGATTTCATGGGCAGGGGGGCGGGGTGTGAATGCTCGATCACTCGTCTTGTTGGGGATGCAAACACGTTTTAGCCTGTGGGTTACACGTTTATTGATTAAAAAGAAAAGAAGGACTTGCGGCACCTTAGAGATTAACAGATTTATTTGAGCATAAGCTTTCATGAGCTACACCTCACTTCATCGGATGAATTCAGTGGAAAATACACTGGGGAGATTTATATACATAGAGAACATGAAACAATGGGTGTTACCATACACACTATAACGAGAGAGAGTGATCACTTAAGGTGAGCTATTTCCAGCAGGAGAACGGGGGGGGGCTTTTGTAGTGATAATCAAGGTGGGCCATTTCCAGCAGTTGACAAGAACGTCTGAGGAACAGTGGAGGGTGGGGGGGAATAAACATGGGGAAATAGTTTTACTTTGTGTAATGACATCCACTCCCAGCCTTTATTCAAGCCTAAATTAATTGTATCCAGTTTGCAAATTAATTCCAATTCAGCAGTCTCTCATTGGAGTCTGTTTTTGAAGTTTTTTTTTTTTTGTTGTTGAAGAATTGTCACTTTTAGGTCTCTAATTGAGTGACCAGAGAGATTGAAATGTTCTCCGACTGGTTTATGAATGTTATAATTCTTGACATCTGATTTGTGTCCATTTATTCTTTTACGTAGAGACTGTCCAGTTTGACCAATGTACATGGCAGAGGGGCATTGCTGGCACATGATGGCATCTATCACATTGGTGGATGTGCAGGTGAACGAGCCTCTGATAGTGTGGCTGATGTTATTAGGCCCTGTGGTGGTGTCCCCTGAATAGATATGTGGGCACAGTTGGCAACGGGCTTTGTTGCAAGGATAGGTTCCTGGGTTAGTGGTTCTGTTGTGTGGTGTGTGGTTGCTGGTGAGTATTTGCTTCAGGTTGGGGGGCTGTCTGTAAGAAAGGACTGCCCTGTCTCCCAAGATTCGTGAGAGTAATGGCTTGTCCTTCAGGATAAGTTCGTAGATCCTTGATGATGCGTTGGAGAGGTTTTAGTTGGGAGCTGAAGGTGATGGCTAGTGGTGTTCTGTTATTTTCTTTGTTGGGCCTGTCCTGTAGTAGGCGACTTCTGGGTACTCTTCTGGCTCTGTCAATCTGTTTCTACCCTACCTTTAGGTAGAGAAAACTCCAGCTCACAAAAGACAATAAGTCTCCCAAGCAGAGACGAAAAAATTCTAACCGCTTTCAGCCTAAAACCTGCTTTCCAGCAGCCCAAAGGAAAAAAAAATTCTTTTTAAAATCTGTGCTCCTGGTTCAAAAAATCTCAATTATTTCAAGTTAATCCCACCATTCTGCCACCATGTCAAAGTTCCTTCCCCACTCTGAACTCTAGGGCACACATGTGGGGACCTGCATGAGAAAACCCCTAAGCTTATTTTTACCAGTTTAGGTTAAAACTTCCCCAAGGTACAAACTATTTTACCTTTTGTCCCTGGACTTTATTGCTGCCACCACCAAGCATCTAACACTTTTATAACAGGGAAAGAGCCTGCTTGGAAACGTCTTTCCCCCCCAAAATCCCCCCAAGCCCTACACCCCCTTTCCTGGGGAAGGCTTGATAAAAAAAATCCTCACCAATTTGCATAGGTGACCACAGACCCAAACCCTTGGATCTTAAGAACAAGGAAAATGTAATCAGGTTCTTAAAAGAAGAATTTTAATTGAAGAAAAAGTAAAAGAATCACCTCTGTAAAATCAGGATGGTAAATACCTTACAGGGTAATTAGATTCAAAACATAGAGAATCCCTCTTGACAAAACCTTAAGTTACAAAAAGACACAAAAACTGGAATAAACATTCCATTCAGCACAACTTATTTTATCAGCCAGTTAAACAAAACAGAATCTAACTAGATTGCTTATTAACTCTTTACAGGAGTTCTGATCTGCATTCCTGCTCTGGTCCTGGCAAAAGAAACAGACAGAGAGAACCCTTTGTCCCCCACCCCACCTTCTGAAAGGATCTTGTCTCCTCATTGGTCATTTTGGTCAGGTGCCAGCGAGGTTATCCTAGCTTCTTAACCCTTTACAGGTGACAGGGTTTTTCCTCTGGCCAGGAGGGATTTAAAGGTGATGACCAGAGTGGCTAGAACAGGCATGGTGGGACGCTTCCTGGAGGCCGATCGGAGAGCAGTAATAGAGCAGGGTGTCCGCATTGCCACCACAGTGCTCCAGCTGGGGCGCAGAAAGCTTTGTGTTTCTCATGGATGTGGATGACCAGGGGTGCTCCAGCTGCAGAGTCTGGGCACTCTGTGCCTTGCCAGTGTGGACACCTCAGGAATTAGGGTGCCTGGGGAGGATTTAATGGGCTCCAACTTACAAGTGTAGACAAGGCCTGTCTTTAGGTACCTCAGGTCACTTTTCTTCTCTCTCCAGATACTCTGTATAGACCTACAGAGTAGGTCTGGGGTGGAATGAGACCTTTGGTACTGAGAGAGGAGGGGCTACATTAGCCTGTTTCAGGGTGAATAAAGGCATAAGGAGCACCTGGGTGGCTGGGGAGGCTTTTGTGCATCCTGGAATGCCCCATGGCTCAGTGTGAGGCTCACAGCACAGTAGTACACAGCAGAGTCACTGAGCTGGGTGGAGTTTTTGCACAGAGGGTAGGAGTTTTTCTCGTGTTTGGCTTTGAATCCTCTCCCCTCTCCCTCCTCAGTGTCTCTCAGGAAGAGCTGGTGCCCCTCTGTGGCATATTGGATGTACCAGAAGGTACAAGCAGGCTCAGAGCTCTCATACATACAGTCCAGAAGCAAAGATGCCCCTTCAGAGAGAGGGATGCTGCCTTTCACCTGTGTCACCAATTGTGTGTCTCCCCTGGGTGGAAAAATAAATGAGTAAGTGTTGTGATAATTATGGTAGGCAGATGGAAAGAAAATGGTAAATTCCTAATTTCTCTGAATCGCTGAGTGAAACACATAATCTAGATGCTGAAGGCATCACATTAGTTTGGATGATAAGATTTTTTTTTCCCAAAAGTTACACAAGGTAGAGCCATGAACATAAACCATGGAAAGGTTTACTTAATGCAAGGAAGGAAAATTATCTTCCTCCCTGGCCTTCCTCTTCTCCATCTTCTCTAATTTTGCTATGGGGGATTACCCTGCTCTGGGTCACCATCCTGAAAGCAATGAACAATAGAGACACTTAAAGCGAATCACAACATTTTATACACTCTGGGCATTTGGGGATATTTTATCTCCGCTCCAGGAAAGGAAAAAGGAACAATGCAGTGCTCAAAATCCAAAAGGCTGGGCTTCCCCCCCCCCCAAAAAAAAACCTATGAGGCACTAATAATTTCCACCCAGGACAAAATAAAAATTGTATTTCCGCGAGAATATTCCCAAGTGGCTAGTATGCCTCATTGCATGGTTTGAAGGCTTCCTTGATCAAAAAGACAAGTAGCTATTTTTAACAAAACTGAAATATGGTTCTGTAGTTCCTTGTTAAATGAAAGGAGGAAAAATATTGGAAGCCCCGATACAATGGTTAACTTTATCATCTGCTCTTGGAATTCCCAAACTGGATCAGATCAGAAGACCACCCAGTGTCTAGCTGTGGCCAGAACAAGTTGCTTCAAAGGAAGACAGATGCCAAACACCCTGAAAAAGCCAGTTTTGGTTGAAATTTCCCTCAGTTAGATCTCTCTTTCTACAAGAAGAAAAGGAGTACTTGTGGCACCTTAGAGACTAACCAATTTATTTGAGCATGAGCTTTCATGAGCTACAGCTCACTTCATCGGATGCATACCGTGGAAACTACAGCAGACTTTATATATAAACAGAGAATATGAAACAATACCTCCTCCCACCCCACTGTCCTGCTGGTAATAGCTTATCTAAAGTGATCATCAGGTGGGCCATTTCCAGCACAAATCCAGGTTTTCTCACCCTCCACCCCCGCACACAAATTCACTCTCCTGCTGGTGATAGCCCATCCGAAGTGACAACTCTTTACACAATGTGCATGATAATCAAGTTGGGCTCTCTCACATCCCCCCCCACCCCCATACACACACAAACTCACTCTCCTGCTGGTAATAGCTCATCCAAACTGACCACTCTCCAAGTTTAAATCCAAGTTAAACCAGAACATCTGGGGGTGGGGGTGGGGGTGGGGGGGGGTAGGAAAAAACAAGAGAAACAGGCTACCTTGCATAATGACTTAGCCACTCCCAGTCTCTATTTAAGCCTAAATTAATAGTATCCAATTTGCAAATGAATTCCAATTCAGCAGTTTCTCGCTGGAGTCTGGATTTGAAGTTTTTTTTGTTTTAAGATAGCGACCTTCATGTCTGTGATTGCGTGACCAGAGAGATTGAAGTGTTCTCCGACTGGTTTATGAATGTTATAAATGTTTATGAATGTTATAACATTCATAAACCAGTCGGAGAACACTTCAATCTCTCTGGTCACGCAATCACAGACATGAAGGTCGCTATCTTAAAACAAAAAAAACTTCAAATCCAGACTCCAGCGAGAAACTGCTGAATTGGAATTCATTTGCAAATTGGATACTATTAATTTAGGCTTAAATAGAGACTGGGAGTGGCTAAGTCATTATGCAAGGTAGCCTGTTTCTCTTGTTTTTTCCTACCCCCCCCCCCCGATGTTCTGGTTTAACTTGGATTTAAACTTGGAGAGTGGTCAGTTTGGATGAGCTATTACCAGCAGGAGAGTGAGTTTGTGTGGGGGGGGTGGAGGGTGAGAAAACCTGGATTTGTGCTGGAAATGGCCCACCTGATGATCACTTTAGATAAGCTATTACCAGCAGGACAGTGGGGTGGGAGGAGGTATTGTTTCATATTCTCTGTGTATATATAAAGTCTGCTGCAGTTTCCACGGTATGCATCCGATGAAGTGAGCTGTAGCTCACGAAAGCTCATGCTCAAATAAATTGGTTAGTCTCTAAGGTGCCACAAGTCCTCCTTTTCTTTTTGCGAATACAGACTAACACGGCTGCTACTCTGAAACCTCTCTTTTAACTATTCCCACGTGTAATAGCTGCAAAACCTGACTCATGTTATGGAAAGGGAATTATGCTGCCAGTTCTTCGGCCAGTGGCCTCTGTTGTTAAATGCCTCAATTTTCCCCCTCTAAGTGGTGTTCAAAAGAGGAGTTATTTTGTCCAGCTCCTTTTACATGTTCCTCCATGCATGCTCCGGCTTCCTTCTTCACTCATGTCCTAGATATTTCCATCTTTTCTGGATATCTTGGGAGATAAGAACTTGTTCAGCTTCCTTACAAATCTCACTGTTTATTATAAATCGTTCCATTTTGCACCCAGTAACTCCCCGAGGAATAGCCTTTTGAAGGCATTTAGATGTCTAACTGTGGTGGATTTTCAGCTTTCACGTTGACATGTTAAGGTGGAAATAACATTTGAGTAGAAAGTTCATAGTTTGGTCCTTAAATTGTGGATTTCCAATGAACAAATCCTTGCTTAAACTGGTGAATGGTTCATGGAAATTCATGATCACGTTAGCCAATGACCCTTTGGAACTCATTGGTACAAGACTATATATGTGATGTCAACAGTTTACCAGGATTTTTTTGTAAGGATGATTATAAGGCTAAACAAATCCCAGCGTGTCCCTGATGAGAGCTCTACAACTGGAAGGTGGATGACACTTTACGATCTCAAACTGACATTTGTCCAGGATTAGGGGAGAAACTCCCCTCTCAGAGATTATCCCATAACTACCCAGTGCAAGGTGTCGTCTCCTGCCCTTTCCTCTGAAGCAGCTGGGATTAGATACAGTTAGAGAGCGAACACTGAACTGGATGATCCTCTGTTCTGATCCAGTCTGATCAGTCCAATGTTCCTGTCGTCCCAATGTCTTTCATTCCATTTCTGAAACCTTCAAGCAAGGGACACCAGGGGAGTTACAGGAGGAACGAACTGGGGAAAAAATCATAACAGGATTTGCATTTTTAGGTATCCTGTTGGGGAAAAAGTAACACGTTGAGTTTTTAGTTTCACAATGCCATATACATTTAATGGTAAGTCTTTGTCCTGTTTGGATTTATATTTAAAGCCATATATAATATACATATACATAAACATATCAAGTCTGACATCATGATGAGCCGGATTAGGCAGCTGTTGTGTTGAGACCGCAACCTGTGGTGTCACCCAATGTCTTTTCCTTGTTTTCTTGTATTCCTCCCTCTGTTTATCTGCCCCCACATGTGGTCTCCTCTTCCACTTGGATTGGAAGTGGATTCAATGAAGAAACCAGACAGTGCCTAGCACAACAGGGGCTCCTGTTATCATCATCACAGCTGGACCATGGGTTCCCTGCAGAATTGCCACGTTTATGAGCTAAATCCTCAGCTAATGTGAATTGTTGCAGATCCCTTGACTCTACCATGCAGCCATGCTCATTTAAGCCAGCAGAAGAACCTGCTCCCATTCCCTATGTTTATTTAAAATGTGTGGGTTTTGTAACGTTAAACATCATATTAAAACCCAGAGAAAAGCCTGCTTTAAAGCAGTCAGAAGGAAGAACTAATCAGAAATATGCAATATAAGGATTTGTATTTAATGTACCATAAATCTGAATGGTCTAAAGAGCCATACTTCATTTAGATAAATGGATCCACACAGATTTCCACCAGCTGAGGTTTCGTCCTCTTCCATATTATAGAAGTCTATGAAATTATGAACAGTGTGAATAAAGTGAGTAAGGAATTGCTTTAAGCCCTTCACATAACTCAAGAACCGGGGGTCACCCACTGAAATTAACAGAAGTACTTATTCACACAATGCACAGTCAACTTTTGCAACTCTTTGTCAGGGGATATTGTGAGGGCCAAAAGTATAACTCAGTTCAAAAAAGAACTAGATACGTTCATGGAGGACAGGTCCATAAGCTGCTATTAGCCAAGATGATCAGATTCACAACCCTATACTCCCTAAATCTCTGACTGCCAGAAGTTGGGGTGGATGATGGGATGGAGCACTCAATAAATTGCCAGGTTCTGTTCATTCTCATTGAAGCATCTGGCACAGGCCAATGTAGGAAGACAGGACACTGGTCTAGATGGATCATTGGTCTGACAGAGTATGACCATTCTTATGATTTTGAGAATCATAGCTTCTAACCCCTGAAGGGGTGAGTAGATTATCTCGTCTGACTTCCTGTGTAACACAAGCTATAAGAATGTCACCCAGTTACTCCTGCATTGAGCCCATCAACCAGTGTTTGACAAAAGCATACATTCCAGAAAAGCCAAGCGTCTTGATTTTTAAGACGCCAAGAGATGAAGTCATCCCTTCTCCTCTGTTTTTTTCTTTTCTTTTGTTCTCCTCTCTGTTTTTTTCTTTTCTTTTTTTTTAAAAGTATGCCTTATTTCTCACTTGAATTGGTCTTGGCTTATCTTCCAGCCATTGGTTCTCTTCATTCCTCGCTCCACTACATTGCAGCTCTTTCCTCTGCCTTCCCTGGAGGTACTTTATATACCATAATGAAGTCAAGTTATGGAAATGTAACATGTTGGATTTTGTTTTCAGAGACCGAAGTCTAGACTTTCTGTGCTTCATCCTCCCTCAGTCGATTCTTGTTCAGCTCCCCTGACGGTTGCAATCACTGTGTCTCTCAAGGAGCAGTAGTAGACCGCAGAATCGTTCACTTAGCTGGAGCTTTTCTTCAAATGGAAGGATTTCTGAGCTTGGATATGGTTAGCAAAGAAGCCCTGCTTGTCCCCTTCATCTTGGCCACCCCCTGATGTTTTATCTTCCAGCCATAACTTCGGTGCTCCATTGGGTTGTTGAATATACCAGCGGAGATAAGGGAATAGGATAGACTCATAGGTACACTCCATAATCAAAGGTGCTCCTTCTTTGACAAGAATGGTGCCTTCAGTTAGTGTGACCGAGTCTCCGAAGGTCTCTTGTGGGGAAAGGACAAATATTTATTCTAAACATTATAATCTTAGGCAACTTTAAATATTCTCACCCTAAGTGATTTCGATGCCTATACCCCATTATTTAGGGTAACCTTAACCTAAATTGCATACAACCCCTTTAAATATTTAACCCTTCCAAACCTAGGTGTTTTAAGAGTGATTGGGTTTTGCAAAATGGCAATAGAAAGTTTCTCAAGCTGAACAAATGAAAATGCTACTCACTTGAAATTGCAACCAGCAAAATAATTGACCCTGAGGTGAAGAACATGGTGGGAAGTCACCGGTTCTTAATCCAAACTGCTTTTAGCGCGCACACACACACGCCGCCCAAAACCCAATTATCAGGAAGGTATCTGCCTTTTTATTTCTCACAGCTACCAGAAAATTGTCTGTTTCAGAGTAAAGCCAAAAATCATGGTTTGGTTCTTCGCTTTTCCTGTTCAGCTGTCCGTGTGGGTGCTAACAGCCTCCTGAGTGGGTGGGTCCTTCACATCTGACACTTCCCTTGACCTGCAGTGACAGCATTTTAAACAGGGCTCACACAGAAAGAGGAGGAGTTGGACTGCAAACGGCTCAGAGCTCATCCAATACCAGAGGATAGAAAGATTTCAGAGTAACAGCCGTGTTAGTCTGTATTCGCAAAAAGAAAAGGAGTACTTGTGGCACCTTAGAGACTAACCAATTTATTTGAGCATGAGCTTTCATGAGCTACAGCTCACTTCATCGGAAAGCTCATGCTCAAATAAATTGGTTAGTCTCTAAGGTGCCACAAGTACTCCTTTTCTTATTGTGAAGATGAAACACAGGCTCCTTGTGGTCAAAGGCATCTACTGAACTGGGGTGTCATGATGGAAAATAGGGGTTTATTGTTGGGATGGGGGAGATATTTATGGGAATGGGGTATATTGATCATAAATGGAGTATATTTGTGGGAACTGAGTCTACTGATAGGGAATACGGTATTTCGGGGGAGGGGAAGGCATTGATGAGATGGCGATACATTGATTGGATATAGAGTGTATTGATGGGAAATGGGAGTATATTTGTGGGAAACGTAAGGATACTGATGACAAATAGGAGATCCTGTTGAGAAATAGGACAAATCGATGGGCATTAGGGGTACACTGGTATATTGAGGGGAAATAGTGTTATGGTGATATGAAATAGGGTGTGTTGATGGGAAATGGGCAGATTTGTGGGGAATGGGGTATACAATATATCTTAGTGTGGTGATTGTGTTGCATAGACACCTTTAGTGTCTTCACACCCCTCCATTGGTTTAACTAAATCTCTAAAAAATGACTGTGATTAAACTAATGAAACTTCCTCATGTTAATACAGTCTCAGTGTACTGTACCCATCAGGATAAGTGAACATAAGAATGGCCCTACTGAGTCAGACCAAAGGTCCATCTAGCCCAGTGTCCTGTCTTCTGACAGTGGCCAGTGCCAGGTGGCCCAGAGGGAATGAACAGAACAGGGAATCACCCAGTGATCCCTCCCCTGTCCCCTATTCCCAGCTTCTGGCAAACAGACTAGGGACACCATTCCTGCCCATCCTATTGATGAACCTATCCTCCATGAATTTATCCCGTTCTTTTTTGTATCCTGCTATGGTTTTGACCTACACAACATCCTCTGGCAAAGAGTTCCAGAGATTGACTGACTGTGTGTTGTGTGAAGAAATACTTTCCTTTATTTGTTTTAAACCTGCTACCTACTAATTTCATTTGGTGACCCCTAGGTTTTCTGTTATGAGAAGGTGTGAATAACACTTCATTTACTTTCTCCACACCAGTCATGAATTTATAGACCTCTATCATATCCTCCCTTGGTCATCTCTTTTCCAAGCAAAAGTCCCAGTTTTATTAATCTCTCTTCATATGGAAGTTGTTCCATACCCTCAATCGTTTTATTGCCCCTTTCTGAACTTTTCCAATTCCAATATATCTCTTTTGAGATGGGGTGACCACATCTGCATGCAGTATTTGAGATGTGGCTGTACCATGGATTCATATAGAGGTTATATGATATTTTCTGTCTTATTATCTGTCCCTTTCCTAATGATGCCCAACATTGTTAGCTTTTGACTGCCACTGCTCATTGAGTGGATGTTTCCAGAGAACTACCCACGACTCCAAGATTTCTTTTGTGAGTGGTAAAAGCTAATGTAGACCCCATCTTTTTATATGCATAGTTGGGATTGTTTCCCAATGTGCATTACTTGGCATTTATCAACAGAGGGGACTTCAGTCAGCAGGGCTGAAGATTTGACACCATGACTCAGCAATGGACTGATGGGGCAGGTGGGGGTGTTGTATCTATATGTAGATTTTTGTAAGTGTTCTTCTGTTCCTTAAATGCTGGAGTCAGTTCACCTGTGTCACTGGGATCCCTCTGCCCCTTTCCCGGCGCTCCCCGCTGCGCAGCCCTGGAGTGTTATACTTGTTGCATGGGGGCTGCCCTGGCTTTCACACTGTCACTCAGAGCACAGTAATACACCGCTGCGTCTGCCGGCCGCGCCCTGCTCAGGGCCAGGCTGCTGGATTTTCTGTCCTCAAAGATGTGCAAAGCTCCCTCTGGCTCGGTGCTCGGACTTGTTTTGCTGTATCCCTTAGCTACAAAGTGAGGTCCCTGCCTAGGGAACTGCCGGTACCAGAAAATCCATTCATCTGTAACTGAGGGGTGAGTGCAAGTCAGGTTCAGGTCTCATCCCTCAGACGTTTCTGCAGTGACTGGCTGCTTGATGTCAGTTCTGCCCAGGGCACCTAGGAAAGGAGACAAGGCAGAGAATGCATTTCATGGGGGCATGTAATGTATAATGGGTCTGAGGGCCAAAACCCCAGTCCCTTCTCTTCACCTTTTCTGTAGCTCTCATTAACAAAGTTACAAAGCTCTCTACTAAGCAGTTTAACAGAGATAATAATTTCAGACAGGTTTCAGAGGAACAGCCGTGTTAGTCTGTATTCGCAAAAAGAAAAGGAGTACTTGTGGCACCTTAGAGACTAACCAATTTATTTGAGCATGAGCTTTCGTGAGCTACAGCTCACTTCATCAGATGTATACCGTGGAAACTGCAGCAGACTTTATATACACACAGAGAATATGAAACAATACCTCCTCCCACCCCACTGTCCTGCTGGTAATAGCTTATCTAAAGTGATCAACAGGTGGGCCATTTCCAGCACAAATCCAGGTTTTCTCACCCTCCACCCCCCCACACAAATTCACTAACCCAGGAACTTATCCTTGCAACACAGCCCGTTGCCAATTATGCTCACATATCTATTCAGGGGACACCATCACAGGGCCTAATAACATTAGCCACACTATCAGAGGCTCGTTCACCTGCACATCCACCAATGTGATATATGCCATCATGTGCCAGCAATGCCCCTCTGCCATGTACATTGGTCAAACTGGACAGTCTCTACGTAAAAGAATAAATGGACACAAATCAGATGTCAAGAATTATAACATTCATAAACCAGTCGGAGAACACTTCAATCTCTCTGGTCACGCAATCACAGACATGAAGGTCGCTATCTTAAAACAAAAAAACTTCAAATCCAGACTCCAGCGAGAAACTGCTGAATTGGAATTCATTTGCAAATTGGATACTATTAATTTAGGCTTAAATAGAGACTGGGAGTGGCTAAGTCATTATGCAAGGTAGCCTGTTTCCTCTTGTTTTTTCCTACCCCCCCCCCCAGATGTTCTGGTTTAACTTGGATTTAAACTTGGAGAGTGGTCAGTTTGGATGAGCTATTACCAGCAGGAGAGTGAGTTTGTGTGTGTATGGGGGTGGGGGGGATGTGAGAAAACCTGGATCTATGCAGGAAATAGCCCGACTTGATTATGTAAAGAGTTGTCACTTTGGATGGGCTATCACCAGCAGGAGAGTGAATTTGTGTGGGGGGTGGAGGGTGAGAGAACCTGGATTTGTGCTGGAAATGGCCCACCTGTTGATCACTTTAGATAAGCTATTACCAGCAGGACAGTGGGGTGGGAGGAGGTATTGTTTCATATTCTCTGTGTGTATATAAAGTCTGCTGCAGTTTCCACGGTATACATCTGATGAAGTGAGCTGTAGCTCACGAAAGCTCATGCTCAAATAAATTGGTTAGTCTCTAAGGTGCCACAAGTACTCCTTTTCTAATTTCAGACAGTTTATTCTGTAGTCATGGGTCCTGTCAAGGTTCCTCCCCCACTCTGAACTCTAGGGTACAGATGTGGGGACCTGCATGAAAAACCTCCTAAGCTTATCTTTACCAGCTTAGGTCAAAACTTCCCCAAGGTACAAAATATTACACCCTTTGTCCTTGGATTGGCCGCTACCACCACCAAATTAACACTGGTTATTGGGGAAGAGCTGTTTGGACGCATCTTTGCCCCCCAAAAATACTTCCCAAAACCTTGCACCCCACTTCCTGGACAAGGTTTGGTAAAAAGCCTCACCAATTTGCCTAGGTGACTACAGACCCAGACCCTTGGATTTTAAGAACAATGAACAATCCTCCCAACACTTGCACCCCCCCTTTCCTGGGAAATGTTGGATAAAAAGCCTCACCGGTTTGCATTGGTGACCACAGACCCAAATCCTTGGATCTGAGAACAATGAAAAAGCATTCAGTTTTCTTACAAGAAGACTTAATAAAATTAGAAGTAAATAGAAATAAAGAAATCCCCCCTGTAAAATCAGGATGGTAGATATCTTACAGGGTAATTAGATTCAAAAACATAGAGAACCCCTCTAGGCAAAACCTTAAGTTACAAAAAAGATACACAGACAGAAATAGATATTCTATTCAGCACAATTCTTTTCTCAGCCATTTAAAGAAATCATAATCTAACACATACCTAGCTAGATTACTTATTAAAAGTTCTAAGACTCCATTCCTGGTCTATCCCCGGCAGAAACCAGCATAAGACAGACACACAGACCCTTTGTTTCTCTCCCTCCTCCCAGCTTTTGAAAGTATCTTGTCTCCTCATTGGTCATTTTGGTCAGGTGCCAGCGAGGTTACCTTTAGCTTCTTAACCCTTTACAGGTGAGAGGAGCTTTCCCCTGGCCAGGAGGGATTTCAAAGGGGTTTACCCTTCCCTTTATATTTATGACAGGTCCTGTTTCCAGGTTCACACTGTGGCATGGGAACATAGGAGAATCTATCATAGAATCCCAGAACTGGAAGGGACCAGGCTGGAGCGGCTTTCTCGTCCAGCCCTCTGCACTCATGGAAAGACTAAGTATTATCTTCTAGATCCTCCCTGACAGGTGTTTGTCTAACCTGCTCTTAAAGATCTCCAAGGATGGTGATTCCACAACCTCCCTATCCACCTGTGTGTATGTGTCCACCTTGGATGTGGAAGGTGAAATTTAACATACCCTGCCTGACTTTGATTTGAGCTTGCTAGCTAGCAACCTCCTCTTTAGTTCTTTACAGCACTCGCCCAACCCCAGCCTGTATTAATATCACTTTCACTCCAAGTGAACATAAATCTCTCCCTCTGGTCCAGCACACCATACACAACCCAGCTGAGCGAGGTAAGAGGCAACTCTCCATGGTCTGATCCCACCATCTCTCTTCCAAATTCCTACCGGGTTCGAATTCAGATACTCACATAATGTCAGCAACAAAGTCACTCCCCTGAGGAGAGACAGAGACTGTGACCCCGCTCTGAAGGCCTTTAGTATCAGCTCAGTGAGAACTGACAGAGGGAGCCCGAGACACTGAAATCACAAGAGACAAGCTCATGAATGAAAAGCGAGAGCAGGCACCCACCTGGAGGGCTGAGGTTTGTCTGAGAGTTGATTGGGCCGCTCCCTCAGTTGGTGTATATTGCCAACGCTCCATTGGAGTCATTCTGGTACATTTGTGTGCATTATATCGTGACAAAGGGGATGGGACACAATCCTAGGACGTCCTCAATATTTTCCTCTCCCATATTAAAATTAAAAGCAAGAAGGGTCGTCATCTGCTTATGGTCCTGGGCTTAAACTCATGAGACCTAGGCAGTCAGTTCCTGGCTTTAACACAGTGTCTCTGTGAGATCTTGGACAAGTCTTTAGTCTGGGAATCAAATTGGCTTAAGAGTCAAATTTTCAGAAGCCGCCTTAGTTACTTAAGAACCTAGCTCCCATTTTAAAGAGTAATGGAGTGCTGGATGGATGGAGGGACTGATTGGTCATGCCTCACTTAATGCACTGGACAATAAGAAAAGGAAATTTTAAAATACACCTAGATCTGGCTGTGTGTCCTGCTAGTTCCTAATGGTAGGGTTTGGATGTCCAAGCCCCATTAAACAGTCAATGAGGAGTAAGCATCCAAATCCTTCAGCCAGCTTTGAGAAATCCCAGCTTTAATGTGAGATTAAACTATCTGGAGAAAGGTGTGTGCCTTTTTCTATTCTATTCAGGCTCCTCTCACACTCCTCACTGTAAACCCTCAGCAATTACATCTTTCCAAATTGGTGTTTTTAGGCACCCTGAAAGCACTTTAGCTCTGTGGGGGCAGGGACAAAATATCTCTCTGTAAAAGTAAAGTTACCTGACGTCTATGTAATTTCAGTTTTGCTTATATCACTCATGCCTTCCTTCTATGAACCTGTATGTCTTGATCTAAAATCAGTACCTTCATGCTTTCTGTCATTCCGTCCCTCCCTCTTGGGAGGAGATCTCCACAAATACATCCACAAACTGCCTAATTGTTGTCTTTCAAACCCCTCCTTCAAACTCTGCTGTTCTGCGCTGCCTAAATAAAATTCTGCGGAGACCACTGCTTATCATGCTGACCAGTATGTGTCTCCCGTGTTGTGGCTCTGGGCTGGAGCTCCCAGGGGGCTGAATAGCACTGAACGGACTGACCCTTGTTTATACAGGCTGGCTGCTGCTGTCAGAGACAGGAGACTTGGGGCGGGGGTGTGAAGGCAGCACGAAACAGGGCTCGCAGACATGCAAATACTCTGTCGAGACTGTATTATATATTCAGGGAAAACATCTCCACCTGGGGGCTATGGATAGGCACTGGGTTGAAAAAAAAATTGTAGTAAGTCACGTGCTGATAACTTACTTCGGTGGTTCACGACCAGGGAACGCAGAGATCTCCCAGGGGGTACATCAACTCATCTGATCGATCCATAGTTTTACAACAGGCTACATAAAAAGCACTAGAGAATTCAGTACAAACTAAAAATTCATACAGACAACAACTTGTTTATACTGCTCCTGATACACGGAAATGTCAGTACAATATTTATATTCCAATTAATTTATTTTATCATTATATGGTAACAATGAGAAAGTCAGCCATTTTTCGGTAACACTGTTCTGTGACACGTTTGTGTTTTTAGGTCTGATTTTTGTAAGCAAGTAGATTTCAAGTGAGGTGAAACTTGAGGGTAGGCAAAGCAAATCAGGCTCCTGGAAGGGGTTCAAGTAGCCTGGAATGGGGAGAGCCACAGCTTCGGGGGGCAGATCTTAAAGATATTTAGGCACCTAGTGGGACTTCCCCAAAGCAAATAGGTGTCTACATCTCATTGATTTCAAAGGGTGTCAGGCCCCTGGGTACTTCTGTTTTGTGTTGGGGAGACATATATATGTATATGTTTCCTTGTTTGTTTAATAGAATCTCTCTCGTATTCATGCCTTTTCAGAGTTTAGCTTAAATTCTGTTTCAAGACATTCACGGCAAGTTTTGAATTCAAAAGAGTTTGGCGTGCAGAAATGAGAGAGAATCCGGCCCCAGGCTGGGGGCCGGAGGGAGAGAGAATTTATTTAGGTGGATAGGAAATTAACCCTTTAGTTCCCATGTGGCTCCCAGCCCTGAGCCCGCACCTGCTCGGTTTTTGCCCAGCTCCGTCGCTGCTTCGTGTCTCTGGTGATCCCTCGCAATGCAGTAATAGGTCCCGGAATCGCTCAGTTCGCTGGACTGTTTCCACATGGGGAAGGTTTTTCTCTTTTCATCGTGTGTAGCGTTGAACCCTTTCGCTAGGATCCCACCAATCAGTGCTTGTTTCCCTAGCCCAGAAGTGACAGTCTACCGTATGCAGCTGCTCTGTGAATGCCACTGGTAAGTCGCTGCCGTCTATATCACACTCGGGTGTCTGCGATTCATCCTCTGTCAGTAACTTTGCTGCCATGTGCTATGTCCTCACCACAGCTAACGGCGCATAGGACAGAAGTGTGGGATCCATCCTCTCACTGCAGATGCTGGTGCACGCTACAAAGACTGACAGTTGGGAAAATGGTGCAAAAGGAAGCTGGAGACCCTTGGGGGCCTGGGACACAACGGTGCATGATGGGACATTTTGCATGTCCCAGGATGCACTGTGCTCCCTTCCGCTTTCCCACAACACCTAGCAACAGATGGTGTCACTAGGCACTGTGGGATTCATACCCACATTGCACTGCTCACACTGCAGACAATGGTGCCCTGAATGTGGACATGATCTGTCGACAGAGGGAGCAAAGGCAGATTCGCTTTGGAGACTTTGTTTTTGTCGATTTTTTTCGTGCCGGCATTAGTTTCAAGGACAAAACTTGGTAGCATAGACAAGCCCTGAGACAGAGAACGTTACTCAATATACCTGTGACTATAACAGCGGAGAGCCAAGTTGGAGCCATCCTTGGATTAAAGGGTTCTTTGACTAAACAGAGCTAATTTCCCAATCCCGCAAGAATTGATTTATCTCCTTGGCTAGTAGCTCCAGTTTAGGGAAGGCAAAAATTCTGTCCAATAAAAGGTGCCTTAAAATGAATGTTGTGCCTCTGAATAGCAGCTCTCGGAGCAGCATGAACCCAGCTTCACAGGAGTGATTCCCTCCGCTCTGTAAATCCTCCTCACTGGTGCTGCCAGAAACGCGAGAGTCTGAAGGGCGAAGGGGGCCAGGTTGGTGTCAGGAGCGGGCAGAGAGCAGGGGATAGAAGAACGGGCTGTTACTTGTATTTATTGAGCAGCACACCGCCACCGAGCGGCACAATGTGTTCACACATCGAAGAAGGTGAAGGAGATTTCCTTACACCTCTGCCAGTAAACCGAACTCCAGCTCCCAATACAGACAGACAGATAGTATTTGTCTGATGCAAGAGGTGAGGAAGGCCTTCTGAAGACTGTCTGTCTGTGTGTGCCGGGCAGGGGAAGACTCCTGGACTGGGCAGTGCCAGTTCTTCTCCTCTAATATGTGGCCTTTTCCACCG
Organism: Caretta caretta; assembly: GCF_965140235.1. Taxonomy (NCBI): domain Eukaryota; kingdom Metazoa; phylum Chordata; order Testudines; family Cheloniidae; genus Caretta; species Caretta caretta. The sequence continues at coordinate 42,342,232 of NC_134218.1, forward strand.
TCATCATGGTAGCGCTCCTGTGTTCCTTTGTTCAAGTTCGGTGATATTGGACTGTCTGGTTGCACCTCCCTTAAATAGCAGGGCTGGGGGAAGCTCTCACCAGAGTTGCTCATGGGGGTGGGGATTCATGTGTTCCGGTCTTTCCTGAGTTCACCTTACTTCGTGATTCATGACAGTCACCATCCTTTAAGAAATGGCACCACTCCGGGTTGCGGAAGAAAAGACAAAAGACAGAGACCTAAAGAGGTAGGGAGTTTGTGTGAGTGTGTGAGAGAGAATTTATAGATCGTTTCCAATCTCAGTGTTTTCAAACTTCTCCCCTTTTGCCCCCCGCGCCGACGCCAGTGCCCGCCTCCCCCCTGCTCCGCACAGACCCTGCGCGGTTTTTGCTCCGCTCCCCCGCCGGTCCGTGTCACTGTGTCGCTCGCGGCGCAGTAATAGGTCGCGGAGTCGCTCACTTCGCCGGACGGTTTCCACAGCTGGAAGGATTTGTGCTTTTTATCATGGGTGGCATTGAACCCATTTCTGATCCCTTCATCCGAGTCCTCGCTTCCCGGGTCCCTGAGGAAGAGCCTGGGGGGCTGGTTGGAGCCCTGAACATACCAGAAGAGGTAAGGAAACCCAGAAATCTGATATGTGCAGTTAAGAAGCACTGGGTCCCCTTGGGAGATGTAAACGCTGCCGTCAGTTTGGGTCACTGAGTCTGCTCCATAGATGCCTTCTGTGGAAGAACAGAGCAGAACAGACACACTCAGATATAATAGAATCTGAGATGATACACTCCGAGATAACATACATGTAACCGATACAAACAATGCAGCAAAACACGATGAACGTACATACAATAAAAACGTGGCAGATTAACAGAGGTAATAGAAACAAAGTCTGCACTGAGAGACCATGCAAGCATAAAGGGATGCAATCAGCATCATAATATTTAGACTCGGATATAATAGAGAATATTGACACTCAGAGATAATAAATACACAATATAAGCAATTTGATATAAAAGGTGTGTGTATATATATATATAATCGTTATACTCGGATAATAGAAAGAGAGCAATGACCCTCATAGACAATACAAACATAGATACAACCGGATGTAATATAAGCACTTCGTGATCATGGGCATTGAAACAAATTTAAATGATGAAGTCAGTAACAACACATGGTTCGACAGAATGTAACAAAGCTGAGAACTAGAATCTTACTCAGAATAGCTATGACGATAAGAGCGGAGAGCCAAATTGAAGCCATCCTTGAGTTGAACGAGGTTTTGACTAAAGAGAGTTAATTTCTTAATCCGGCAAGAATTGATTTGTCTTCTTGGCTAGTAGCCCTAATTTAGAAAAGGCAAGAATTTTGTCCTATCAAAGGTGCCTTACAATGAACGTTCTAGGAGCTGTCAGTTGTCGGAGTAGCTTGAACCCATCTTCACAAGAGTGATTCTCTCTGCTCTATAAACCTTTCTCAATGTTACCGTCAGAAATTGGACAGTCTGAAGGGCAAAGGAGTTCAGGGTGCTGCCAGGGGCGGGCAGAGAGCAGGGGACAGAAGAACGGGCTGTTACTTGTTTTATTTACCTAGGACCACACCGCCCCCGCGTGGTAAAATGTGATCGCAAATGGGAAATGGTTGCAGCCTCTGTTCTTACACCTCTGCCAGTAAAGCCGCGTTTCTCACAGAGATAGTGAGTATTTTTATGATGCAAGAGGTGAGGATGGTCTTCTAAAGACTGTGTGTGTGTATATATATATATGAGAAAGTAAGCAATATTTAAGTAATTGCATGCTGTAACACTTTTGTATTTTTATGTCTGATTTTGTAAGCAAGTGGTTTTTAAGTGAGGTGAAACTCCGGGTATGCAAGACAAATCAGACTCCTGTAATGGGTACAGTAGTCTGGAAAGGTGGAGAGCCACTGTCCTGTAGACTATGAACTTCTTCACTGCCATCATGCTCGAGTTCGAATGTTTATTGGTTTAGTTTTAGTGATATTGAACTCTCTGGTTGCACTTTCCTTCAAGAATGGGGCTGGGGAAGCTTTCACCAGAGTTGCTCATGAGAGGGTGGATGTGTTCTGGTCTTCACTGATTTTAACTTACTTGGTGATTCATGACATTCACCATCATTTCTGAGATAGTAACACTCCGGATTAGGGAAAAGACCTAGAGCACAAGTGAGTGCGTCCTGTGTGTGTGTGAGGCAGATGTCTGTTCCAAGTTCAGTGTTTTCAAACTTCCCGCCTACTGCCCCTAAATCGCCCCCAGTCCCCGCATCCCTGCTGCTCTGCACAGATCCTGCCCAGTTTTTGCTCAGCAGTGTCAGGTCGATGTCAATGTGTGGCTCGCGGCGCAGTAATGGGTCACAAAAAGAAAAGGAGTACTCGTGGCACCTTAGAGACTAACCAATTTATTTGAGCATGAGCTTTCCTGAGCTACAGCTCACTTCATCAGATGCATACCGTGGAAACTGCAGCAGACTTTATATATACACAGAGAATATGAAACAATACCTCCTCCCACCCCACTGTCCTGCTGGTAATAGCTTATCTAAAGTGATCATCAGGTGGGCCATTTCCAGCACAAATCCAGGTTTTCTCACCCTCCACCCCCCCCCCCCCCACACACACAAATTCACTCTCCTGCTGGTGCTAGCCCATCCAAAGTGACAACTCTTTACATAATCAAGTCGGGCTATTTCCTGCATAAATCCAGGTTTTCTCACATCCCCCCCACCCCCATACACACACACAAACTCACTCTCCTGCTGGTAATAGCTCATCTAAACTGACCACTCTCCAAGTTTAAATCCAAGTTAAACCAGAACATCTGGGGGGGGGGGGGTAGGAAAAAACAAGAGGAAACAGGCTACCTTGCATAATGACTTAGCCACTCCCAGTCTCTATTTAAGCCTAAATTAATAGTATCCAATTTGCAAATGAATTCCAATTCAGCAGTTTCTCGCTGGAGTCTGGATTTGAAGGTTTTTTGTTTTAAGATAAAAGAAAAGGAGTACTTGTGGCACCTTAGAGACTAACCAATTTATTTGAGCATGAGCTTTCGTGAGCTACAGCTCACATCAGATGATGTGAGCTGTAGCTCACGAAAGATCATGCTCCAATAAATTGGTTAGTCTCTAAGGTGCCACAAGTACTCCTTTTCTTTTTGCGAATACAGACTAACATGGCTGTTCCTCTGAAACCTGTTTTAAGATAGCGACCTTCATGTCTGTGATTGCGTGACCAGAGAGATTGAAGTGTTCTCCGACTGGTTTATGAATGTTATAATTCTTGACATCTGATTTGTGTCCATTTATTCTTTTACGTAGAGACTGTCCAGTTTGACCAATGTACATGGCAGAGGGGCATTGCTGGCACATGATGGCATATATCACATTGGTGGATGTGCAGGTGAACGAGCCTCTGATAGTGTGGCTGATGTTATTAGGCCCTGTGATGGTGTCCCCTGAATAGATATGTGGGCACAATTGGCAACGGGCTTTGTTGCAAGGATAAGTTTCTGGGTTAGTGGTTCTGTTGTGTGGTATGTGGTTGTTGGTGAGTATTTGCTTCAGGTTGCGGGGCTATCTGTAGGCAAGGACTGGCCTGTCTCCCAAGACTTGTGAGAGTGTTGGGTCATCCTTTAGGATAGGTTGTAGATCCTTAATAATGCGTTGGAGGGGTTTTAGTTGGGGGCTGAAGGTGACCGCTAGTGGCATTCTGCTATTTTCTTTGTTAGGCCTGTCCTGTAGTAGGTAACTTCTGGGAACTCTTCTGGCTCTATCAATCTGTTTCTTTACTTCTGCAGGTGGGTATTGTAGTTGTAAGAAAGCTTGACAGAGATCTTGTAGGTGTTTGTCTCTGTCTGAGGGGTTGGAGCAAATGCAGTTGTATCGCAGAGCTTGGCTGTAGACGATGGATCGTGTGGTGTGGTCAGGGTGAAAGCTGGAGGCATGCAGGTAGGAGTAGCGGTCAGTAGGTTTCCGGTATAGGGTGGTGTTTATGTGGCCATTGTTTATTAGCACTGTAGTGTCCAGGAAGTGGATCTCTTGTGTGGACTGGACCAGGCTGAGGTTGGTGGTGGGATGGAAATTGTTGAAATCATGGTGGAATTCCTCAAGGGCTTCTTTTCCATGGGTCCAGATGATGAAGATGTCATCAATATAGCGCAAGTAGACTAGGGGCTTTAGGGGACGAGAGCTGAGGAAGCGTTGTTCTAAATCAGCCATAAAAATGTTGGCATACTGTGGGGCCATGCGGGTACCCATAGCATTGCCGCTGATCTGAAGGTATACATTGTCCCCAAATGTGAAATAGTTATGGGTAAGGACAAAGTCACAAAGTTCAGCCACCAGGTTAGCCGTGACATTATCGGGGATAGTGTTCTTGACGGCTTGTAGTCCATCTTTGTGTGGAATGTTGGTGTAGAGGGCTTCTACATCCATCGTGGCCAGGATGGTGTTATCAGGAAGATCACCGATGGATTGAAGTTTCCTCAGGAAGTCAGTGGTGTCTCGAAGGTAGCTGGGAGTGCTGGTAGCGTAGGGCCTGAGGAGGGAGTCTACATAGCCAGACAATCCTGCTGTCAGGGTGCCAATGCCTGAGATGATGGGTCACAGAGTCTCTCAGTTCTCTGGACGGTTTCCAGAGGTGGAAGGATTTGAGCTTTTTATCGCGGGTGGCATCGAACGCTTTTCTGATCCCTTCTTCCGAGTCCTCCCGTCCCAGATCCCCCAGGAAGAGCCTGGGGGGCTGGCTGGGGGACTGCACGTACCAGAAGGGATAAGGAGACCCAGAAATCTGGTAGGCACAATTCAGATGCACAGGTTCCCTTTGGGAGATGGTAACGCTGCCTACAGTTTGGGTCACTGAGTCTGCTTCATAGGTGCCTTCTGTGGGAAGAACAGCACAGAATAGATACACTCCGAGACAACATCCATGTATCAGCTCTGAATCTGTAATAAATGAGTGTAACAGATACGAACAGTGCAGCAAAAACATGATAAACACAGATACAGTAGAAACGTGGTGGTTTCACTAAGACACAACAGAAACAAAGTCTGCACTGAGAGACCATGCAAGCAAAAAGGGTGCAATCAGATACAACAGCGACATAATATATAGACTCGGATATAAACAGAGAATATTGACAGTCAGGGGCAATACAGACAGCGTATGCAATCAGATATAATCCAAATATAATATTTATGATGACATATAATAGAAATAAATCATTCACACTCTATAGACAGTATAAGCATAATTGATACAATTGGATATAATATAAGAACTTCGTGATTTTCGGCCTTGAAACAAACTAAATTGTGAAGGCAGGACGAAGGCATGGTTCCATAGAATGTAACAAAGCTGAGACGTAGGATGTGACTCGGAGCAGCTGTGACTGTAACAGCAGGGAGCCAAGATGGAGCCATCCTTGGGTTGATGATTCTTTCACTAAACAGAGCTAATTTCCTAATCCCGCAAGAATTGATTTGTCTTCTGGGCTAGTAGTTCCAAATTAGGGAAGGCAAAAAATCTGTCCTATACAGGGAACCTTAAAATCTATGTTGTGTCTCTGAGCAGGAGCTTCAGGAACAGCTTGACCCAAATTCCCAGGAGTGATTCTCTCTGCTCTGTAAATCCTTCTCAGTGCTACTGTCAGAAATGGGAACGTCTGAAGGGCAAAAAGTCCAGACTGGTCCCAGAGGAGTGCAGAGAACATGTAACAAACATTCTTCTGTCCCAGTACTTGTTGTATTGATCTTCTAACACCAAGTGGCAAAGTGTGTTCACAAATGGGAAATGGGTGCTGCAGAGATTCTTACACCTGAGCCTCCTTAGGCTGATTTTACTGGCATTCTCACAGAGAGAGTGAGCATAAGACAGTGACTCACTATCTATTCATCCATGTATCCTGGGCAGGGGAAGATTCCTCAGCTGCTCAGATGCAGTTTTCCCACAGAACCTGACTTCCTCCACTGTGATCGTGGTAGAGTTTGTGTGTTTTTATTTGTTTAGTCTTTGTGATATTGAACTGTCTGGTGTCACTTTCCTTGAAGAACAGGACTGGCCTGGGGCAGCTTTCACTAGAGTTGCTCATGAGAGGGAGGACATCATGGGATAAGAGGGAAGGTTCTCTCATGGATTGGTAACTGGTTAAAAGATAGGAAACAAAGGGTAGGGATAAATGGTCAGTTTTCAGAATGGAGAGAGGTAAATAGTGGTGTCCCCCAGGGATCTGTACTGGGCCCAGTCCTATTCAATGTATTCATAAATGATCAGGAAAAAGGGGTAAACAGTGAGGTGGCAAAATTTGCAGATGATACAAAACTACTCAAGATAGTTAAGTCCTAGGCAGACTGCAAAGAGCTACAAAAGGATTTCACAAAATTGGGTGACTGGACAACAAAAAGGCAAATTAAATTTCGTGTTGATAAATGCAAAGTAATGCACATTGGAAAACATAATCCTAACTGTACATATACAATGATGGGGTCTAAATTATCTGTTACCACTCAAGAAAGAGATCTTGGAGTCATTGTGGATAGTTCTCTGAAATCATCCACCCAATGTGCAGCGGAAGGCAAAAAAGCGAACAGAATGTGGCAAATCATCAAGAAAGGGACAGATAAGACAGAAAATATCATATTGCCTCTATATCAATCCATGGTACACCCACACCTTGAATACTGCAGGCAGATGTGGTCGCCCCATCTCAAAAAACATCTATTGGAATTGGAAAAGGTTTAGAAAAGGGCAACAAAAATTATTACGGGTATAGAACGGCTTCCGTATGAGGAGAGATTAATAAGACTGGGACTTTTCAGCTTGGAAAAGAAGCGACTAAGGGGGTATAGGATAGAGGTCTATAAATTCATGAGTGGTATAGAGAAAGTAAATAAGGAAGTGTTATTTACTCCTTCTCATAACACAAGAACAAGGGGCCACCAAAGGAAATTAATAGGTATCAGGTTTAAAACAAACACAAAGTATTTATTTCATGCAATGCACTGTCAACCTCTGGAATGCCTTGCCAGAGGGTGTTGTGGAGGTCAGGACTATAATGGGGTTCAAAAGGGAGCTAGATAGACTCGTGGAAGATAGGTCCATCAATGGCTATTAGCCAGGATAGGCAGGAATGGAGCCCCTAGTCTCTGTTTGGCAGAAGCTGGGATTGGGTGACAGGGCATGGATCACTTGATGATAACTTGTCTGTTCATTCTCTTTGGGGCACCTGCCATTAGCCACTGTCAGAGGACAAGATAGTGGGCTTGATGGACCTTTGGTCTGACCCAGTATGCCCGTTCTTATATCCCTATGATGTGTCCTGGTCTTTCCTAATTGTACCTTACTTGGTGATTCATGATATTTGACATTCACCATAATTTCTGACATGGGAACACTCCAGATTAGGGCAAAGAAGGAAACAGAGAGCTAAAGCGTGTGTGATTTCTGTTCCAAATTCTGCCCCCCAGTCGGCCCCAGGCCCCAGTGCCCGCCTCCCTGCTGTTCCGCACAGACTCTGCGTGGTTTTTGTTCAGCTCCCCTGCCGGTCCCTGTCACTGTGTCTCTCACGGCGCAGTAATAGGTCCCGGAGTCGCTCAGTTCGCTGGCCGGTTTCCACAGGTGGAAGGATTTGTGCTTTTTCTCGTGGGTGGCATCGAACTCTTTTCTGATCCCTTCATCCGAGTCCTCCCTTCCCAGGTCCCTCAGGAAGAGCCTGGGGGGCTGGCTGGGGGACTGCAGGTACCAGAAGGGATCAACATTAGTAGAGAGAGAAAATTGATAGGTACAATTCAGACGCACCGGGTGCCCTTGGGGGATGATAACGCTGCCTTCAGTCTGGATCACTGAGTCTGCCTCATGGGTGCCTTCTGTGGGAGGGACAGAGCGGAACAAACACACTCAGATACACTCCCAGACAGTGTTGCTGGAACAGTTTTTCATAGTGTGGGTGTTGAAGGCGGAAGCCATGTATTTGGGTTGTTATGAGTACTTCCAGCCGTGGGATGCGGCAGAACCCCTAATTCCAGCATCTGTGCTCCCAGATAACATGCACTTCTAACAGATTGAAACAGCGCAACATTACATGATAGATATACAAATACAAACGTAGTAGATTCCCTTAGTTATAATAGAAACCTAAGGAAAGCACAGAGAGACAATATAAACATATTAGACACACTAGCAACATAATTTAATTCGGATATAGCAGAAACAGCACACTGACACTCAGTCAATACAAACACAGATACAATCAGATATCATAGAAACAATATTTAAACTCGGATATAATAGAGAACAAATGACTTCAGAGATAATACAAACAATAGATATAATTAGACATAATTTAAGCATTATATATTATAAGCATTGAAACAAATTGAATGGTAAAGACAGGATAAAGACGGGGGGTCATAAAATGTGAGAAATCTGAGGAATACAATCTTACTCACTTAGAACAGACACGATTATCACAGCTGAGAGCCAAGGTAGAGTCATGCTTGGACCGAAAGATTCTTCGAGGAAACAGAGCTAATTCCGAAACCAATATCAATTTATTTATTCGGGTCTTGTTACTTCAATTTAGGGAAGGCGAGAATTTTATACTCTAGAAGGTGCCTTAGAAATATACCCGGTATCTCTGTGCTGGAGCTGCCATTTAGCTGATTAACATGGACCTAACTTCACAGAAGTGAGTCTGCTCTGTAAATGCTTCTGGATGGTGTAGTCTGGAGATGGGAGCGGTTGAGGGGCAGAGTTTGGGGGAGGGGTTGCTGGCAGGAGACTACTCAGGGGAGGAACAGAATCGGATCATCTCATTGGTGTGTTTTTCCAGATCAACTCTGCCTCCGCATGGCAAAACGCCTAAACTAGTAGGAGACAAGGTGGGTGAGGTAACACCTTGTATTGTACCGACTTCTGTGGATGAAAGAGAGACAAGCTTTCGAGACCTGCTGTCTCACCCACAGAAGTTGGTCCAGTAGAATATCTTTACCTCACCCATCTTGTCTCGCTGATATCCTGGGACTGACAGGGCTACAGCTACTCTGCATAAACCAGTGAGAAATATTTTAGCAGAATCGGATTGCCTGATAGTTTGCTGTCAGAATCTCCGGAGGAACAATGGTGGTTATAACTGGCGCAAGGCAATGCCTGGTGTTACATAGACAGACAAATGCTTTATATCTATGTAGTATATTAACTCACCCACATTTGTCTCTGTGTATATGTCCTTTTCACTGTAACATCCCCCCCCCACACACACAAACCCTTTTCTCTTTAGAGGCTTACCTGCCTTTTCTGCATAGTACATTTTTCCTCCCAGAACACAGGCGTCCCCAGCTTTTATCAGAGTGAATGGGAGTTTTGTGCTTCGGATTGTTTCATACTTTGCAGTGAAAGCTGTGTTTCATTGCGTTCCCCATAATTGTCTAGCAGGAAAAATCCTGGATTAGAGCAAACAATGGAATCGTAGATCCCAGCGGATACACCTATATGGTCTCCTGTATGGAGTAACAGCTCTAGCCCCCGACTCCTTTACGAATAAAGTCCCCTCCGGCTCAGTGCTGGAAGCCGGGACTTTGAGTCCTTCAAAGATGAAGTCGGGCCCCTGGCTGGGGAGTTGCCGGCACCAGAATATCCACTCACTTCTCATGGAGAGATGAGAGCAGGTGAGGTTCCACCTAGCTCCCTCCGAAGCTCCTGCAGGGACTGGCTGCCGGATTTCTGTACTGCCCGGGGCCACCTGGGAAAGAGAAGTTGGCACCGAATTCACCCACATACAACCCTTAGGGGCCAATCACTCAATTGCATTCTCCCTCCCCCTCCCCCGCCCCAACCGCATTGTAAGGAGGCAAGATTCTAATCCGGATTAGTGAATTGGGACCGGGCTGGGGAGGAAACCTCACTCACTTAGAGCAAACACCGTTAAGGCAGTTGCTATCCAGCGTGACAGCATGGTGAGGTTTTCAGGGAGGCTGGAACACCACTGGGCTGGGCCTCAGACCCAGCTAGGGCGAACAGGACTGTCTCTATCCCGCAGCTCCAGAGAACAGAAAATTATTTAAAGAAAAAACCCTTGTGTCTTTTGTCTTGAAGCTGCCACCCGCCGGGATCACCCGCAGAGTGGACTGCACAGCCGTGAGTGTCTCTTCTCTGTAGGAGGCTGCCCGAGGGTGGTCTGGTGTGAAGGGCAGAGACTGGGGTGGGTGGCTGTCAGAGATGAAAGTAAGCCAGTAGGTCTGGTAGGGCTTACCAGCAAGATCTGGTATGGCCTGCTGTACTGGACCGGCTTCCCCAGGCCAGCGATTTAAAGGGCCTGGGGGGCTCCGCGCAGCAGCCGGAGCCCCGGGCCCTTTAAAATGCCACCAGAGCCAGGCTGCCAGAGCCCCTTTAAATGGCCCTTTAAATCACCGCTGGAGGCCCCAGCTACCACTGCTACCCCGGAGGCGATTTACAGGGCCTGGGGCTCCAGCCGCTGCGGGGAGTCCCGGGCCCTTTAAATCGCCGCTGGAGCCTGGGCAGCTCGGGAGTTCCCAGGCACCTCTGCAGCTGGTAGCTCCCGGGGGTGATTTAAAGGGCAGGGGGCTCCCAGCCGCCACCACAGCCCGAGTCCCCCTGGCCCTTTAAATCTTGATTTAAAGACCGCACCTCTTCTGGTTGAGGCCCAGCCCCTGCTCAGGACTTCGGGGCATACCCTGAAATCCTTTAAATTACTTTCACCCTGGTGGCTGTTCAAGGGAAGGCAGAGCGCCAGAGGCAGAAGAATACGGTCCTTTCTATTATTTTTCTAACGCAACACCCTCCCCCCCCCCACGTGGCAAAGTGAGCGCACAGACGGTAAATATTAGTGTGTCTGTGTTATACCCCTCCCCCGCGCTGTGTCTGTCTTGCTTGTTTCGACCAGCGGCTCTCAACCCCCCTCCCAACCTGGGATGGGGGGAGTTATTATTTTTCATTTCCTAGGCAGATTACGCAGCTCCGTTCATTTTTCCCCTTTTTCCTGAGCTGATGGTGAATTTTGCTCTGACATGTCCTAAAATCCTGGGCCGGAGAAGAAAGAGGCGATTTCATGCTGGTTTCCTGAGAGACAGTCCAGTGCAGGTTTCAGAGTAGCAGCCTGTTAGTCTGTATCCGCAAAAAGAAAAGGAGGACTTGTGGCACATTAGAAACTAACAAATTTATTTGAGCATAAGCTTTCCTGAGCTACAGAATTCCTCCTCCCTCCACCCCCAGTCGCTCCTAGGAGCCTGGGATTCCTGCCACAGCCCCTGGGAGGTTTTTGCTCAACTCCCCTGCCGGTCCGTGTCACTGTGTCGCTCAGGGCGCAGTAATAGGTCCCGGAGTCGCTCAGTTCGCTGGACGGTTTCCACAGGTGGAAGGATTTGTACTTTTTGTCATGGGTGGCATTGAACCCTTTGGTGATCCCTTCATCCGAGTCCTCCCTTCCCAGGTCCTTCAGGAAGAGCCTGGGGGGCTGGTTGGGGAACTGCACGTACCAGAAGAGATAGGGAGAAACAGCCTCATAGGTGCAGTTAACAACCACAGATTCTCCTCGGGAGATCAGGACGCTGCCTTTGGTTTGGGTGACTGAGTCTCCATTGGTCTGTCCTGCGCGGAGAAAATAGCGTATTGTGTGCACTGAATGTAACAGCAACAAAATAGATACACAGACACAATAAAAACAGAATAATATAAACACTCGGAGTAGAAGCACCGTATATACGGAGAGATATAACAGCAGCTTAATGATACACAAGTTAATATACATGTAACAGACACATCATGGAAACACGCTGAATATATAGAGATATAATAATATAATAGTTACACTGAGATGTAATAGAAACAGAGTAGATAGGAATAAGAACATTGTAGATGTTCAGAGATAACAGAAAGACAACAGACACAGATATAATATAAACGTATTAGGCACATTCCGATATAACAGTAACATGTTGAAAGAAAGTAACATAACAGAAATAGTACATAGAAACAGATTAGATACAAGGAGGCACAATAAATACATAATACGTGCGCTCAGATAAAATAAATACCATTGATGGAGAGAGACGTGATACAAACATACTGTACATACATTCAGATATAACAGAAACGTAACAGATCTGAGAAGACATAATAGGAATATACTGGTTCAACTCCTTTCTAATAGTCATACGGTAGATACAGACATCATGTAGACATCACAGATGCACTGAGATATAATGGAAATACAATGCATGCATAACACAGACATACTGTATAAGCACAGATATAGTGCGTTGTATTTCCATGCATAATACAGACATATAAACACACACAAGATTTTAGACACTGTTATCAGCTGGAAGAATACAATGGGAACAGGCTGAGGGATGGAATCTCACCCACTTAGAACAGACAGCATCAGCACAGCTGCGGCCCAAGCTAAAGGCATCCTTGGGTCTTCCTGGAATGTGGGACCGAGAGAGACAGAGAGAGGGAGGGAGGGAGAGCTGGTGCCACCGACAGCAAGAACTGGTTTCTCTTTTGATCGTGGTTTCTGTAGAGGAGCGAAGGGAAGAATGTTGCCCTTTAGATGATGGTTTAGAAGAACCGATTGTGTCTCTTTGGTGGAGCGCCTCTCGTTTGAATAGCCGCACAGGACTGGCTGTCTCTACTCTCTGAAGTGCTTCAGAAATGGTACTTCTGGAGATGGAAGCTGTTTGAGGATTACAAGGGGCGATGGTGGGAGGGACCGTGGTAAGAGAGAAGCGAACTCCCCGGCCAGGAAAATACAGTGTAGTCTGTTCTGTTGTCCGGGGCAACATCGCCCTCATGTGGCAAATATAATTTCACTGTTGAGAAATTTTAGTAGCAGAAGCGAAGTTTCTCATATCTTTGCAGCCAGTAAAGCAGCCTTTTCTAGGGTGTCAGGGGGTATTTTCTCCGGCATGGTAAGGGTGGGTTTATGCAAAATCTATCTAATTATCAGATTACTCTGTGAGTGTGTGTATATACACTGTATAAACTAAGGTTTCAGAGGAACAGCCGTGTTAGTCTGTATTCGCAAAAAGAAAAGGAGTACTTGTGGCACCTTAGAGACTAACCAATTTATTTGAGCATGAGCTCATGCTCAAATAAATTGGTTAGTCTCTAAGGTGCCACAAGTACTCCTTTTCTTTTTGTATAAACTAAAAAGCCCATGCATGTATAATGTGTGGCTGTGTTTGTGTATCTATTATGCGTACCACAGGGGGACCTTCTGTTTAGATATGTTCCTGCTTTTAAGTTAAATTGTGTTGCGTCTTATTCCCCATAATGCCAGAAATCGTACACCCACTTTAAGGGAAATCACAGGGCCGACTATGAGCAGAGACGGAGAGAAATGTTATTCTTAATCCTTTTATAGAAAATACCCCCAGTCCCCATGACTTCCCAATCGCTCTCAGATCCCAGCCCGCAGGTTCCTGTGCGCGGTTTTTGCTCCGTTGCTCCCCTGATCTGTTTCTCTGTGTCTCCCACGGCGCAGTAATAGGTAGCGGGTCGCTGGCTTTATTGGAGGGTTTCCCGAAAGGGGAAGGATTTTTGCTTCTCATCCTGTGTAACTCTGAACTCTCTCCCTATCCCTTCATCCGGGTCCTCCCTTGCAATGTACCTCGGGAGCAGCCCGGAGGGCTGGCTGGGGTACTGCGCCTACCAGAAGGGATAGGAAGAAACAGACTTGTAGGTGGTGTCTGAGAAACATACTGTCTTCTTACGAGATTATAACGCTGCCTTGTTTGAGTCACTGGGTCTTCATAGGTCCCTTCTGTGCGGGGAAAGAAGCAACACAGAGTGAGCGTAGTGTCAAGGGACGCAAAATAGACACTCGGAGATAACAAAATAGATGGACACAGAGCAAATAGAATCATAATAGGTAGACAAAGATAGAATAGAAACATAATAGATATACTTAGACATAATATACAGATAATAGATACATAACACCTTCACTCAGAAACAATAGAAACATCATAGATACTCTCAGATATGAGATACATAATATTTGCATTCCAATATACTATAAACTTGATACTCATAACAGATATATAGTACAGACACAGCTACTAGAAACATAATCGATACATACATAGGTAATGGAAACATGAAATATATAATGATATAATAGAAACATAGCCATTATACTCACATAATAAACACATAATAGATATATTCAGGTGTAACGCACACATAGTAGATACAAATATATTCGATACATAATAGAACAGGAGGACTTGTGGCACCTTAGAGACTAACCAATTTATTTGAGCATGAGCTTTCATGGGCTACAGCCACTTCATCGGATGCATAGAATGGAACCTAGAGTAAGAATATATATATCTTATATACATACAGAGAAGGTGGCTAATGACAGTTTGTATGGCTACTTCCACCTTCTCTGTATGTATATAAGATATATATCTTCTTACTCTAGGTTCCATTCTATGCATCCGATGAAGTGAGCTGTGGCTCACGAAAGCTCATGCTCAAATAAATTGGTTAGTCTCTAAGGTGCCACAAGTCCTCCTTTTCTTTTTGCGGATACAGACTAACACGGCTGCTACTCTGCAACCATACATAATAAAGACACTCAGATTTCACAGAAACTTAATAGATACACTCAGGTGCAACCTACATATAATGGATACACACATATATATTCGAAACATAATACAGACACTAATATCATTGAAATATAATAGATACAGACTTAAATATTAGAAACATTCTAGATAGACACAAATAAAACACAATACGTATACTCAGACAATATGAACATAACATATATATGCAGATATATTACACACATCCTGGATGCACACAAATATTGGACACAGGATAGATAAACTCAGAGACAATGACCACAGACCAGAATTTAGGCTTTGAGACAAATGCAGTGATAGAGACAGGGTTATCTCATTGAAGAAAATACTTTTTTCTCAGGTTTCAGAGTAACAGCCGTGTTAGTCTGTATTCGCAAAAAGAAAAGGAGTACTTGTGGCACCTTAGAGACTAACCAATTTATTTGAGCATGAGATTTCGTGAGCTACAGCTCACTTCATCGGATGCATACCGTGGAAACTGCAGCAGACTTTATATACACACAGAGAATATGAAACAATACCTCCTCCCACCCCACTGTCCTGCTGGTAATAGCTTATCTAAAGTGATCATCAGGTTGGGCCATTTCCAGCACAAATCCAGGTTTTCTCACCCTCCACCCCCCCCACACACAAATTCACTCTCCTGCTGGTGATAGCCCATCCAAAGTGACAACTCTTTACACAATGTGCATGATAATCAAGTTGGGCCATTTCCTGCACAAATCCAGGTTCTCTCACCCCCTCACCCCCCTCCCAAAAACCACACACACAAACTCTCTATCCTGCTGGTAATAGCTCATCTAAAGTGACCATTCTCCCTACAATGTGCATGATAATCAAGGTGGGCCATTTCCAGCACAAATCCAGGTTCTCTCACATCCCCCCCCCCACCCCCATACACACACAAACTCACTCTCCTGCTGGTAATAGCTCATCCAAACTGACCACTCTCCAAGTTTAAATCCAAGTTAAACCAGAACATCTGGGGGGGGGGGGGTAGGAAAAAACAAGGGGAAACAGGCTACCTTGCATAATGACTTAGCCACTCCCAGTCTCTATTTAAGCCTAAATTAATAGTATCCAATTTGCAAATGAATTCCAATTCAGCAGTTTCTCGCTGGAGTCTGGATTTGAAGTTTTTTTGTTTTAAGATAGCGACCTTCATGTCTGTGATTGCGTGACCAGAGAGATTGAAGTGTTCTCCGACTGGTTTATGAATGTTATAATTCTTGACATCTGATTTGTGTCCATTTATTCTTTTATGTAGAGACTGTCCAGTTTGACCAATGTACATGGCAGAGGGGCATTGTGATACATGTGATACATGTGATACATGTGATACATGGCATCATGTGCCAGCAATGCCCCTCTGCCATGTACATTGGTCAAACTGGACAGTCTCTACATAAAAGAATAAATGGACACAAATCAGATGTCAAGAATTATCACATTCATAAACCAGTCAGAGAACACTTCAATCTCTCTGGTCACGCAATCACAGACATGAAGGTCGCTATCTTAAAACAAAAAAACTTCAAATCCAGACTCCAGCGAGAAACTGCTGAATTGGAATTCATTTGCAAATTGGATACTATTAATTTAGGCTTAAATAGAGACTGGGAGTGGCTAAGTCATTATGCAAGGTAGCCTATTTCCCCTTGTTTTTTCCTACCCCCCCCCCCCAGATGTTCTGGTTTAACTTGGATTTAAACTTGGAGAGTGGTCAGTTTGGATGAGCTATTACCAGCAGGAGAGTGAGTTTGTGTGTGTATGGGGGTGGGGGGGATGTGAGAGAACCTGGATTTGTTCTGGTTCTGGTTGGTGCTGCCACAGATGCTCGAGCTTGAGGGCTTAGGGGCAGGTAGGTAGGTGGCAGAAGAGAACAGAACCCGTGGGATGGGAAAATATTGTCATTTTTTATTATTTCTTAGACTCCGCTGTGCCCCCTAGGAACAAAGCGTCTGCAGGGGAGGAAAATCATGGTATCAAAGGGGGGGTTCTGATAACTTTGCGGGTCAGGCAACTTTCTGTACACACATCTATCCCAACACAGAGAGGACTTTCCCCTCATCTATCTATCCCTCGGTAGGCAGTGCAGAGTTGTGTTGCTGTAGCAACACAGTGATTGTCTTATAAATAATCTGGTTGTATTCTTTCTTTATTTTTTCCTTTTCACATGCCAATAATAGTCACATTCAAATAATACAACAGAGGTGCTGATCTCATAGGAAAAGTTGGTTTATATTCATGGATTTTTTTAACCTCGTATTGTGCTTCATGGTTCCCTCTGAAGGGGATTTTCCTAGAACTTTTTCTGAAGGATCAAATCTTACTTGTCACCTAGGTAAACAATTAGTCACACAGAGACCTTTGTAAATTTGGCCCCAAACGGTTTAGTCATCTCTTTTCTTCCCTGATCTCCCCTCTCCTCTCCACAACATGGAAGCACACCCCATATCCCCCTGCCCCATCGCCTACACACATAGCCTGGAGTGTAGTATTTATTGTATGGGGCTAGTCTCTAAGGTGCCACAAGGACTCCTCATTGTTTTTGCTGATACAGACTAACATGGCTACCACTCTGAAACCTGTCACCATGCAAGGCACTGAATTTAGCCATATGAAGTGGAAATCCATCAACTTCATGAAAAAAATCGTGCAGATATAGACAGACATCATCTTCTTTTCCAAATGCAAACAGATGGACATAATACCAAGAGGACTGAAGGTAAAAAAATCCATTACAATCAACATACCACTCAGACTATGGTGAGAGATTGTGCCACACACTCTCAAAGAAACTGAAGAACCACCTGATCAACATCCTCTACAGCAAACAGGAGAAGATCAAGAATGAGGTCTCAAAACTGGAGACTCTCATAAAAAATCCCAACCTTCCACACAAACTTCCTCGTGGCTGGACTTTACAAAAACTAGACAAACCATTTATAACACACACTTTGCTTCTCTACAGAGGAAAAAGGTCAAACTATCTAAACTCCTACGTTCCACAAGGGGCCATAACAGTGGTACCCTTAACTCACCCAGCAATATTGTTAATCTATCCAGCTAGACTCTTAGCTCAGCAGAAGAGCCTGTCCTATCTCTGTGCCTCCGTTTGCCCCACCAGACCCAAGAACATGGCACATTTCCACCACACCACTGAACAGCACACTAACCCTCCGCTCTCATCCCCTAGTGTCCCTCCTCTTCTTATGCTACATTGATGACATCTTCATCATATGGACCTATGGTAAAGAAGCCTTTGAAGAATTCCATCTGGATTTCAACAATTTCCACCCCACCATCAACCTCAGCCTGGACCAGTCCACACAAGAGATCCACTTTCTGGACACTACAGTGGAAATAAGTGATGGTCACATAAATACCACCCTATATTAGAAACCTACTGGCCACTGTACTTACCTATATGCCTCCAGCTTTCATCCAGACCACATCACATGATCCATTGTCTACAGCCAAGCTCTAAGATACAACCACATGTACTCCAATGCCTCAGACAGAGACAAACACTTACAGTTTCCTATCAAGTGTTCTTAAAACTACAATATCCACCTGATGAAGTGAAGAAACATATTGACAGAGCCAGAAGGGTACCCAGAAGTCACCTACTACAGGACAGGCCCAACAAGGGAAATAACAGAACACCACTGACCATCACATACAGACCACAGCTGAAATCTCTCCCGCACATCAGTGATCGACAGCCTATCCTGGAAAATTATCCCTCACTCTCCCAGACCTTGGGAGACAGGCCAGTCCTCACTCACAGACAGCCCCCCAACCTGAAGCAAATACTCACCAGCAATTACACACCACACAACAGAACCACTAACCCATAACCTATCCTTGCAACAAAGCCCGTTGCCAAATCTGTCCAGGTATCTTTTCAAGAGACACCATCATAGGAACGAACCAGATCAGCCACACTTTCAGAGGCTCATTCACCTGCACATCTACCAATGTGATATATGCCATCATGTACCAGCAATGCCCCTCTGCCATGTATATTGGCCAAACCAGACAGTCTCTACGCAAAATGTCCACAAATCAGACATCAAGAATTGTAACATTCAAAAACCAGTAGGAGAACACTTCAATCTCCCTGGACACTAAATAACAGACTTAAAAGTCACCATTCTTCAACAACAAAAATTTCAGAAAAAGACTTCAAGGAGAAATTGCAGAACTGGAATTAATTTGCAAACTTGACACCATCAAATTAGGCCTGAATAAAGACTGGGAGTGGATGGTTCATTACAAAAAGTAATTTTCCCTCTGTTAATACTCACACCTTCTTGTCAACTCTTGGGAATGGGCCACATCCACCCTGAAATGAATGGGCCTCATTAGCACTGACCCCTCACTTGGTCAGGCAACTCCCATCTTTTCATGTGCTCAATATTTATACCTGCCTACTGTATTTGTCACTCCATGCATCTAATGAAGTGGGTTTTAGCCCATGAAACCTTTTGCCCAAATAAATTTGTTAGTCTCTAAGGTGCAACAGGACTCCTTGTTTTTGCTGATATAGACTAACATGGCTACTCCTCTGAAACCTTTCCCAAAAGAGTTAATCCCTACTGTACATTTAATTATCAATTGCAAAAGACTGGTGTTACCAGGCGGTGAAGTGAAATCTTATTTATTTAGACTCAATACTC
This sequence comes from Caretta caretta, assembly GCF_965140235.1. Lineage (NCBI taxonomy): Eukaryota > Metazoa > Chordata > Testudines > Cheloniidae > Caretta > Caretta caretta. Next base: position 42,361,546 of record NC_134218.1, read on the forward strand.
GCTAAATGGGGGGAGTTTCGTTTCGCAGAAGGTGATATGCTACATTCGTGAATCATTTTTTTTTCTAGCACTATCTATGGTCACTTCACAATTTTATCTGTCTGTCCATCTATCGATCCCTCATCACATAAACATCAAAGTATCTGGGAATATTGTAGTTTTTGGTAGAGTCATAGAAGTGGAAGGGTCCTCAAGAGGTCATCTTGTCCAGTCCCTTGCACTCATGGCAGGACCAGCACCATCTAGACCATCCCTGACAGGTGTTTGTCCAACCTGCTTTTAAAAATCTCCAATGATGGAGATTCCACAACCCCCCTAGGCAATTTATTCCAGTGCCTAACCACCATGAAAGTTAGGATTTTTTTCATAAACCTCCCTTGCTGCAATTTAAGCCCATTGCTTCTTGTCCTATCCTCAGAGGTTAAGGAGAACAATTTTTCTCCCTCCTCCTTGTAAGAAACTTTTAGATATTTGAAAACTGTTATCACGTCCCCTATCAGTCTTCTCTTTTTCAGACTAAACAAACCATTTATTTCTATCTTCCCTCATAGGTCATGTTTTCTAGACCTTTAATCATTTGTGTCACTCTTCTCTGGACTTCCTCCAATTTGTCCACATCTTTCCTGAAATGTGGTGGCCAGAACTGGACACAATCATAGAATCATAGAATATCTGGGTTGGAAGGGACCTCAGGAGGTCATCTAGTCCAATCCCCTGCTCAAAAGCAGGATCCATCTCCAATTAAATCACCCCAGCCAGGGCTTTGTCAAGCCTGACCTTAAAAACTTCTAAGGAAGGAGATTCCACCACCTCCCTAGGCAACGCATTCCAGTGTTTCATCACCCTCCTAGTGAAAAAGTTTTTCCTAATATCCAATCTAAACCTCCCCCACTGCAACTTGAGACCATTACTCCTTGTCCTGTCCTCTTCCACCACTGAGAATAGTCTAGAACCATCCTCTCTGGAACTACCTCTCAGGTAGTTGAAAGCAGCTATCAAATCCCCCCTCATTCTTCTCTTCTGCAGACTAAACAATCCCAGTTCCCTCAGCCTCTCCTCAGAAGTCATGTGTTTCAGACCCCTAATCATTTTTGTTGCCCTTCACTGGACTCTCTCCAACTTATCCACATCCTTCTTGTAGCGTGGGGCCCAAAACTGGACACAGTACTCCAGATGAGGCCTCACCAATGTTGAATAGATGGGGACGATCACGTCCCTCGATCTGCTCGCTATGTCCCTACTTATACATCCCAAAATGCCATTGGCCTTCTTGGCAACAAGGGCACACTGCTGGCTCATATCCAGCTTCTCGTCCACTGTCACCCCTAGGTCCTTTTCCGCAGAACTGCTGCCTAGCCATTCGGTCCCTAGTCTGTAGCTGTGCATTGGGTTCTTCCGTCCTAAGTGCAGGACCCTGCACTTACCTTATTGAACCTCATCAGATTTCTTTTGGCCCAATCCTCCAATTTGTCTAGGTCCCTCTATATCCTATCCCTGCCCTCCAGCATATCTACCACTCCTCCCAGTTTAGTATCATCCACAAATTTGCTGAGAGTGCAATCCACACCATCCTCCAGATCATTTATGAAGATATTGAACAAAACCGGCCCCAGGACCGACCCTTGGGGCACTCCACTTGACACCAGCTGCCAACTAGACATGGAGCCATTGATCACTACCCGTTGAGCCCGACAATCTAGCCAACTTTCTACCCACCTTATGGTGCATTCATCCAGCCCATACTTCCTTAACTTGCTGACAAGAATACTGTGGGAGACCATGTCAAAAGCTTTGCTAAAGTCAAGATACAATACATCCACTGCTTTCCCTTCATCCACAGAACCAGTAATCTCATCCTAGAAGGCGATTAGATTAGTCAGGCATGACCTTCCCTTGGTGAATCCATGCTGGCTGTTCCTGATCACTTTCCTCTCATGTAAGTGCTTCAGGATTGATTCTTTGAGGACCTGCTCCATGATTTTTCCGGGGACTGAAGTGAGGCTGACTGGCCTGTAGTTCCCAGGATCCTCCTTCTTCCCTCTTTTAAAGATTGGCACTACATTAGCCTTTTTCCAGTCATCCGGGACTTCCCCCGTTCGCCACAAGTTTTCAAAGATAATGGCCAATGGCTCTGCAATCACAGCCACCAGTTCCTTTAGCACTCTCGGATGCAACTCATCCAGCCCCATGGACTTGTGCACGTCCAGTTTTTCTAAATAGTCCCTAACCACCTCTTTCTCCACAGAGGGCTGGCCATCTATTCCCCATGTTGTGATGCGCAGCGCAGCAGTCTGGGAGCTGACCTTGTTCGTGAAGACAGAGGCAAAAAAAGCATTGAGTACATTAGCTTTTTCCACATCCTCCATCACTAGGTTGCCTCCCTCATTCATTAAGGGGCCCACACTTTCCTTGGCTTTCTTCTTGTTGCCAACATACCTGAAGAAACCCTTCTTGTTACTCTTGACATCTCTCGCTAGCTGCAGCTCCAGGTGTGATTTGGCCCTCCTAATTTCATTCCTAAATGCCCAAGCAATATTTTTATACTCTTCCCTGGTCATATGCCCAACCTTCCACTTCTTGTAAGCTTCTTTTTTATGCTTAAGATCCGCTAGGATTTCACCGTTAAGCCAAGCTGGTCGCCTGCCATATTTACTATTCTTTCGACACATCAGGATGGTTTGTCCCTGTAACCTCAACAGGGATTCCTTGAAATACAGCCAGCTCTCCTGGGCTCCTTTCTCCTTCATGTTAGTCCCCCAGGGGATCCTACCCATCCGTTCCCTGAGGGAGTCGAAGTCTGCTTTCCTGAAGTCCAGGGTCCGTATCCTGCTGCTTACCTTTCTTCCCTGTGTCAGGATCCTGAACTCAACCAACTCATGGTCACTGCCTCCCAGATTCCCATCCACTTTTGCTTCCCCTACTAATTCTTCCCGGTTTGTGAGCAGCAGGTAAAGAAAAGCTCCCCCCCTAGTTGGCTCCTCTAGCACTTGCACCAGGAAATTGTCCCCTACGCTTTCCAAAAACTTCCTGGATTGTCTATGCACCGCTGTATTGCTCTCCCAGCAGATATCAGGAAAATTAAAGTCACCCATGAGAATCAGGGCATGCGATCTAGTAGCTTCCATGAGCTGCCGGAAGAAAGCCTCATCCACCTCATTCCCCCTGGTCCGGTGGTCTATAGCAGACTCCCACCACTACATCACTCCTGTTGCTCACACTTCTAAACTTAATCCAGAGACACTCAGGTTTTTCTGCAGTATCGTACCGGAGCTCTGAGCAGTCATACTGCTCCCTTACATACAGTGCTACTCCCCCACCTCCTCTGCCCTGCCTGTCCTTCCTGAACAGTTTATAACCATCCATGACAGTACTCCAGTCATGTGAGTTATCCCACCAAGTCTCTGTTATTCCAATCACGTCATAATTCCTTGACATCACCAGGACCTCCAGTTCTCCCTGTTTGTTTCCAAGGCTTTGTGCATTCATATATAAGCACTTGAGATAACCTGCTGATCGCCCCTCATTCCCAGTATGAGGCAGGAGCCCTCCCCTCACAGACGTTCCTGCCTGTGCTTCCTCCCGGTATCCCGCTTTCCCACTTACCTCAGGGCTTTGGTCTCCTTCCCCCGGTGAACCTAGTTTAAAGCCCTCCTCACTAGGTTAGCTAGCCTGCTCACAAAGATGCTCTTACCTCTCTTCGTAAGGTGGAGCCCGTCTCTGCCCAGCACTCCTCCTTCATGGAACACCATCCCATGATCAAAGAATCCAAAGCCTTCTCTCAGACACCTGCGTAGCCATTCGTTGACTTCCACTATTTGGCGGTCCCTACCCAGGCCTTTTCCTTCCACGGGGAGGATGGACGAGAACACCACCTGTGCCTCAAACTCCTTTATCCTTCTTCCCAGAGCCACGTAGTCCGCAGTGATCTGCTCCAAGGTCATTCTTGGCAGTATCATTTGGTGCCCACGTGGAGAAGCAGGAAGGGGTAGCGATCAGAGGGCTTGATGAGTCTCGGCAGTCTCTCCATCACATCGCAAATCTTAGCCCCCGGCAAGCAGCAGAGTTCTCGGTTTTCCCGGTCAGGGCAGCAGATAGATGACTCAGTCCCCCTGAGGAGAGAGTCCCCGACCACCACCACCCACCTCCTTCTCTTGGGAGTGGTGGTCGTGGAACCCCCCATCTCAGGACAGCGCATCTCATGCCTTCCAACCAGCGGAGTCGTCTCCTGCTTTCTCGCCCCAGACGTATCATCTGGTCCACTCTCCGCAACGGTACCTGTGGAGAGAACATGAAAGCGGTTAGTTACCTGTGTCCGCATTGCTGGAACCCAGACATTCCCCCTTCTTCTGGAGGTCACATGTTGCCAAGCTTCTTCACTGGCCACTTGGCTCCGCTGTGCAACCTGCTCTAAATCTTTAGAGCTTTGTCCTCGTAGAAGCATATCCTGACTTTTGTCCAGAAAATCCTCCCTTTCTCGTATGCAACACAGGGTCATTATCTGTTGCTCCAGACCTTCAATCTTCTCTTCCAGTATGGAGACCAGCTTGCACTTTGTACACACAAAGTCGCTTCTGTCCTGTGGAAGAAAGACAAACATGGCACATCCAGTGCAGGTCACAATAGCTAAACCCCTCCCTTCCATACCACCTTCTTACTATGAGCTTCCTCAGAGAAGTTGGCAAGATGTAAGCCTCACTGGGCTCACTCCAGGCGAACTCCCAGGCAAACTCCTGCTGTGTGCTGCTCTGCTGTCCCCCGCTGCTCAGCTGGTTAGCGAAGCTCCGGCTATTTTTAAACAGCCAGGCTTCCCTGAAACAAACAGACAGCCCCACTGCCCGCCCCCTGCAGGCTACCAGCCAATCAGACACTCGCTCAGGCTCTCACACTGCCCTCCCAGCAAACACACGCTGGGATACTTACTCAGCAAACAGGCACTGCACTCTGATACTCACCAATCCCAGGCAAACTCCTGCTGTGTGCTGCTCTGCTGTCCCCCCCTGCTCAGCTGGTTCGACAATACTCCAGTTGAGGTCTAATCAGTGCAGAGTAAAGTGGAAGAACTACTTCTCTGTCTTGCTTACAACACTCGTCCTAATACATCCCAGAATGATGTTTGCTTTTTTGCAACAGTGTTGCACTGTGGACTCATTTAGCTTGTGATTCACTCTGACCCCTAGATCCCTTTCCACAGTACCCCTTCCTAGGCAGTCATTTCCCATCCTGCATTTGTCCTTATTGAATTTCATCCTCTTTACCTCAGCCCATTTCTCCAGTTTTTCCAGATCATTTTGAATTTTCATCCTATCCTTCAAAGTACTCACAACCCCTCCCAGCTTGGTATCATCTGTAAACTTAATAAGCATACTCTCTATGCCACTATATAAATCATTGATGAAGACATTGAAAAAAACCAGACCCAGAACTGATCCCTGCAGAACCCCACTCGTTAGGCCCTTCCACTCGAACTGTGAACCATTGAGAACTACTCTCTGGGAGCCGTTTTCTAACCAGTTATGCACCCCCGCCTTATAGTAGCTCCATCTAGGTTGTATTTCCCTATATTTTCTTAATGAGAAGGTCATGCGAGACTGTATCAAAAGCCATTCTAAAGTCTAGATATACCACATATGCTGCATCTCCCCCCCCCCATCCACAAGGCTTGTTATATCTATGGTTACTTCACAAATGCAGTGGAGGCTGGTGCTATAAGGTTTATCTGTCTGTCCATCTATTGACCCCTAATCACACAAACATCGAAGCATCTGGGAATATTGTGGTTACTTTCCTGGTTTCACCTTTAAACCTGCTTCATCTTTTTTTTCTTTTCTGAATTTGGTTACCTTATAATACTGCCTAAGAGTCCAACTTTCTCACGTTGAAGGAACAGTCAATCCCTGGGTGGTGTGGTAAGGCAAGAGAGATTAGTAGTTTCTTATTTTAAAAGAGGAGGCTATTTTACATGGTTTGCCTACAGGACATAGTTGCTAAAACATTAAGGTGATGGGGAACATTATAAAAATGATGATAGATGGGTGGGTGGATGGATGGATAGATAACGGGCCGGGTAGGATAAACCAGTGGAGGTTCCACTTGAGAGGGAAACTCACAGCGTGACCCAAAACACATTGACCTCAACATGAGTCTGTCCTCAGGCCCTAAATTCGGATATTCTAAGGAGCCTGGGGGAGTTAGGCGCATTGGCGCCGACTCTCTGGTTGCTCCGGGGCTGGAGCACCCATGGAAAAAAATTGGTGGGTGCTCTGCACCCACCGGGAAGATCCGCTGTTGGCAACGGCCAATCAGCGCTTGAGCATGCGCAGCGGCCCGCATCAGCTCTTTGGCTGGCTGCGGCCAATCAGCTGTTTGGCGCCAAGTCCCCGCCTGTCAGCTGTTTCCCCTGCAGCTGCTGAAGTTCCCAGGGGGCTCTCACCGCAGGCAGGTGTGAGGCCTTTTAATTTCCAGGGCACGGCAGCCTCTGGGGTAACAGCAGAGGGGTGGGGGAGTTGGGGGCAGCCCCTCGGCAGGGGGCTGGGGGGAGTTGGGCGGGCAGCTTCTCTGCTGGCCCCAGGAGGCTGCTGGGGAGAGTACGGGCCGGGGGGTTTCTCAAGGACGGAGCCAGCCATTCTCAGCCCACCTTGGTGTCTCCCCCAGGATCTGTGCCCCGCTCCAGCCAGGAGAAACCAGCTGTGGACCCCCTTAGTGCTGGGCAAGGGGACAAACCAAAAGACATGGCTCCTTTAAGAAAAGTTTGCTCTTGTGTCTGATGAGTGAGCTTAGGCTGGGGCCAGCAGCTCACCCCCTCCCCGGGCTCCATCCAGCCAGTCGGGTGCGCCTAGCCATGGCCAAAGGTGAGAGGGGCTTCACTGCAGCCCTAGGTGCAAATGAGCAGCCTCCCCCAGCCCGGGCCCGGCCTGTGCCCGGCTCTGGGGGCTCCCAACCCCTATGGTTCTGACCAGGTCCCGGGGCTCCGCATCCCTTCCCCCGTGCGTGGGGGGACAGGAGGGGGCAACACACCACCGGTACTTCTAGCCGCATCCTCCCCGCGGGCTCTTCTCCAGGGCGGGCTCTCACGCCTGGCAAAGTAACTCTTGCCTAGCGCAAAGCTGTCTCCCCCGCCCCCAAGCCCAGATCAAGCCTGCCTGAGGGGCTTTTCCTCCCAGAGAAGAAGATTATCCCCTCCCCCGCCAATCAGCTTCCCCTCCTCCCCGCGTCAGGAAGGATTGATTCCCTTCCCCTGGAGCTATTCCTGCCCTCGCCCCCCCGCAGCTCCCGGGGATTCCTTCCCTTGCATCCACACCCCCGTACCAGCGACATGTCAGGAGCCGCTGCCTCGCTCCACCTTGGGACACCTGAGCTGCAGCCGGTGGAGGAAGCAACCGTCCGTCCCCCCATTCCTCCGCCTTTGGCCATGGCCCCCCCAGGGGCTCCCCTGCCACAAAGGTTGCAGAGTGTGTGAGGGAGTCGGGGGTGGGCTGCAGCCCCGGGGACTGCGAGGAGCTGGAGCGACACAGCCTCGCCACACAGCAGGATGAAGGAACGGGTCGTTTCCGTGCTGGGCTGTTGAATTAAATGTCTCTCTCTGGCTCGGGGTGGGCACCTTCTGGGCTGGCCGCAGGGGGCGGGGCTGGGGCTGGGGGGAGACAGAGCTGCTTTGAGTGCGTGGCTGGGAGCGGGTGCTAAACAGAGCCACCAGGAGGTGGGCAGCAGAGAGAGAGAGAGATGGGAAAAGGGACACCGGTGGAGAGCAAGAACTGGGAAACATCAGGAAGGGGTTTCAGAGTAGCAGCCGTGTTAGTCTGTATTCCCAAAAAGAAAAGGAGGACTTGTGGCACCTTAGAGACTAACAAATTTATTTGAGCATAAGCTTTCGTGAATGCGTCCGATGAAGTGAGCTGTAGCTCACCAAAGCTTATGCTCAAATAAATTTGTTAGTCTCTAAGGTGCCACAAGTCCTCCTGTTCTTTTCACCTATGGTTAGGCGCCCTAATGCCGCTGAAGGATGTCTTTTTCTAGACTTCTTTAGAACCCCCTCTAAAATGTTCAGTTCCTCCTTTCTGGCTTCTTACCTTCTCCTCTCCCCACCCCGCTTGTCTCCCTCCCCACCTACACACACAAATACCCAGTAGGGGATTTATTGTACGGGGCCGCCCCTGTCTGTCACACTGTGTCTCTCCGAGCACAGTAATACACCGCTGCGTCTGCCAGCCTCAGCCTGCGCAGGGCGAAGGTGCTGTTTTCTTTATCTTTGGAGATATGCAAGGTTCCCTCTGGGTCGGGGCTATGAGCGGTTCCACTGAATCCAGTCACTATAAATTCGGGTCCTCGGTTCGGAAACTGCCGGTACCAGGCTATATTATCACGGCTGGCTGAGGGGTGAGAGCAGGTGAGGTTCAGTTCAGCTCCCTCCAAAGCTTCTGCTGAGACCGGCTGCTGGATTTCGGCTCTGCCCCTGGCGCCTCGGCAAGAAAACCAGACAGAGAATTAAGTTAGTGGAAATTAAATTTCTAAGGAACTTTAGGGTAAATTCCCCCTCCCCAATCCCCATCCTTCCTGGGACTGTCATGCCTGCTTAAACCTCTAGGAAGAGAGAATGAAGGAGGGAAGGGGGAGATAGAGGGGGTGTATTGGGTTAGATGGATGGATGGATGGATGGATGGATATCGGAAACACGAAATCTTACTCAAAACAAGAACCAGCACAATCGCTGAGCCCCTGATAGTTCCCATCATCAGAAAAAAATCTGGGTGTCTCTGCTCTTCTGCAGGGGTCAGCCCCTTGCCTCTCTCTTCAGCCCCGAGGACAGGCACTGTAGGGGATACCGGTGCACACTCGAGGGAGAGAGACGCATGCAGTGATGCTGCTGTTTTATTCTGGGGTGTGTCACTGTGGTGCCAACCACACAAAGCCCTCTCTCTGTGTCTCCGCTTGGTAAGTGCCCTGTGTCTGCCAGGAGGCGGGCTCAGAGGGATGACATGGGAGCTCGACGGCACGAAAAAGCCAAGGGGTGGGATAGACCCACGGGTCATCGCGTCTACACGGAGCGCTTCTGCTTGGACTGCGGCGCCCTCTGCCGGACAACTGTAGAAGTGTTCAACAGAACCCTCCCCCCCCCCCCATAACTTTCCCAAGGGAGTACACTTCTGCAGCACACACGGATGGTTTGCAAAGGGCGGGTGTTGTCAGGCAGTCCCAGCGCAGTACTAATTTACCCGGAATTCCCGCTAAATCGTGAGAGATTATTAAAGCAGAATGGGATTGACTAATTAATTGCGCAATAATTGGAGTTTCCTCCCAGGTAATATTTTTGGCCAGGTGGAAGAAAACAAAAATGTTGCAACGTGTTGCTATATAAGATATTGTCCTTGCAGCTGAAATGAGACGGGTTTTTGGTTGTTTGGGGCCATGGTTTTACCTTTTACTGGGCTTCCGATTTCTCTCCGAAGAGGATTTTCTTTTCCAAAGTATCAGATCTCACCAGTCGCCTAGGTTCGTAATTAGGCGCACAGAGACATTTGTAGATTTGGTCCTAATTGTTTTATTAATTTATTTTTTTCTTCTCTGATCACCCTTGCTTCCCCCCCCCCGCATTCCCCCCCCCCACCCCGGAGTGAGATACTTATTGTACGGGGCAGCTCCTAGCTCTCACACTGTGTCTCTCAGAGCGCAGTAATACACCGCTGAGTCTGCCAGCCGCACTCTACGCAGGGCCAATGTGCTGGATTTTCTGTCTTGATGGATGTATAAAGCTCCCTCTGGGTCCATGCTGTTAACGATTCCCTGGTATCCAGAGACTATAAACTGGGGTCCTCGGGTCGGGAGCTGCCTGTACCAAGCTATAGTTTCAGTGGTGATGGAACCGTGAGAGCAGGTGAAGTTCAGTTCCGCTCCCTCCAAGGCTTCCGCGGAGCCCGGCTGCCGGATCTCGGCTCTGCCCGGGGCGCCTAGGGGAGAGAACGCCGCAGAGAATTAATCTAGTGGGCATGAAAATTTTAGAGGTGTTAAGTCGCCAAACCCCATCCTTTCCCTGTGACTGCCAGGTGTGATTAAAAGAGCTCAGAAGGGAGAACGCGCAAGGCGAGAGAGAGACTGGAAAATTTGTAATCTTACTCACTTGAAACAAAAATCAGCACAAGCGCTGAGCCCAGCATTGGTACCATGGTCACAGGGGAATCTCGGTGTCTCTGCTCCTCCCCAGGGATCAGCCCCTGGTCTCGCTGCCTTGTCCCTGTGGAAATGGGCAAGGGGGAAGAGTTGCCCGTTTCCTACAGAGGTGACGACTAAATAACAGGCAAAGATGCTCCTGCCGGAGCTGGAGGTGTGAGTGAGGGAAGAGGGCATAAACACGTTTCTCCCTCCCTCCCTCCCTCTCTCTCTCTTTGAGCTGCTTTTCATCTGAGCCTCCAAAGCTGCGTCTCTCAGGAGGCAGGCGCGGGCTCGGGATGGGGGCAGGGGAACTCGGTCGACTTCGTGAAAAGCCAGGCCAAGTAGTAGACACAGGTGTCATTATGTCTATATAGGGACCATCTTTTGCTTCTACTGCAGGGACGCCTGGTGGTGATAGATGGATGGAGAGATAGATCTGGGATGGATAGATAAGAATGGCCCTACTGTGTCAGACCGAAGGTCCATCTAGCCCAGTATCCTGTCTCCCGACAGTGGCCAATGCCAGGTGCCCCAGAGGGAATGAACAGAACATGGAATCATCAAGTGATCCATCCCCTGTCACCCATTCCCAGTTTCTGGCAAAGAGAGGCTAGGGACACCATCCGGGCTAATAGCCATTGATGGACCTATCCTCCACCCTGTCATGGTCTTGGCCATCACAACATCCTATGGAAAAGGTTGATGGATGCGCTGAGTGAAGTGCTTGCGGAGGTCTTGGAAGGGTTTATTTACTTCCATGGTTTTACCCTTCCCTTTACTGTTCTTCTTAATTCCCTCTGAAAGAGACTTTCTTAGAAGTTTTCCAAAGTACCACCTCTCATCAGTCACATGGGTAAATAATTAGGTGCACAGAGATGTTTTTTGTAAATTTGGCCCTACATGCTTTATTCCTCTCTTTTCGTTCTCCCTGGTCGCCCCTCTCCCAGGCACCCACTGAAGCGTTCCCCACCTTCTGCTTACACCAGAAGGTTTATTAAAGGGGGGCAGCCCCTGGCTGTCCCACTGTGTCCCTCCGAGCACAGAAATACACCACAGCGTCTCCCAGGCTCACACGATGCAGGGCCAGGGTGCTGGACACTCTCTGTTGTCGGAGATGTGCGGGGCTCCCACTAGCTTGGGGCTCTTAGTGGTTTCCTTGTATCTGCTAACTACAAACTGAGGTCCCGGGTTCGGGAGCTGCCAGTACCAGACTGTGCTGTCATTCGCCTTAGTGGTGGGGCGAGAATCCCTCAACTGAACAGTGTCAGTTTTCCTATAGAATATGGATCTCTCACCCGTGATCAAACTCGAGTTCATGTGTTTTAAGATTCAGTGACATTGAACTGTCTGGTTGCACTTTCCTTCGAGAACAGGGCTAGGGGCAGCTTTCACCAGAGTTGCTCATGAGAGGGTTGATGTGTTCTGCTCTTTCCTGATTTTTACCTTACTTGATGATTCATGACATTCACCATCATTGCTGAAATGGAACACTCCAGATTAGGGAACAGATGGAAAACACAGGGAGATAAAGTATCTGAGAGAGGAACAGAAAGAGAGATGTTTCTGTTCCAAGTTTGCAGACTTCCCCCCCCCTCTTTCTGCCCCAGAGTCGACCCCGGTGCCCGCCCCCCGACTGCTCTGCAGAGATCCTGCACGGTTTTTGCTCAGCTCCCCTTCTCCCCAGTGTCTCTATGTTGCTCACGGCATAGTAACAGGTTGTGGAATCACTCAATTCGCTGGACGGTTTCCACAGGTGGAAAGATTTGTGCTTTTTATCGTGGGTGGCATGGAACCCTTTTCTGATCCCTTCATTCGAGTCCCCACTGTGACAGGTTGGGTCACAGAAACCCCCTTGGGACAGCCACCTGATGTGCTGGGACTACCTCTGAGTCCATTTTCCCAGGCAGTTTGGGACTTCAGTACCTTGCCTGGTTGTGCTGGACACTCTAGTCTGCTACAAACACAGACCCAGGTCTGAACCACATCCCCCAAAAGCTGCAGGCTTAGCTGAAAACAGCTTAAGAAGTGCTCCTGTCTCCAACACCGAGATACCCCAGTTCCCAATGGGATCCAAACCCCAAATAAATCCATTTTACTCTGTATAAAGAGTATACAGGGTAAACTCATAAATTGTTAGCCCTCTATAACACTGATAGAGAGATATGCACAGCTGTTTGCTCCCCCAGGTATTAATACTTGCTCTGGGTTAATTCATAAGTAAAAAGTGATTTTATTAAATATAAAAAGTAGGATTTAAGTGGTTCCAAGTAATAACAGACAGAACAAAGTAAATTACCAATCAAAATAAAACAAAAATATGGAAGTCTAAGCCTAATGCAGTAAGAAACTAAATGCAGGTAAATCTCACCCTCAGAGATGTTCCAATAAGCTTCTGTTACAGACTAGATTCCTTCCTAGTCTGGGTCCAGCAATCATTCACACCCCTGTAGTTATGGTCCTTTGTTCCAATTTCTTTCAGGCATCTCTTTGGACAGGCTATCTCTTGAGCCAGCTGCAGACAAAATGGAGGCTTTTCCAGGGGCTTATATAGTCTTTCTCTCTTGTGGGTGGAAACCTCTCTCTCCCCCTGTGTAGAATCACAGCTACAAGGTGGAGTTGAGGAGTCACATGAGCAAGTCATATGTCCATGCATGACTCAGCTCTCTACAGGCCAACTCCATTGCCCACATGTTAGTTTGAACATTCCCAGGAAAGTTCGGATGTGGGTTGGCCCCTTTCAATGTTCATTGTTAGCCAAGTACTCCCAATTATTTGAATAACCCCTTCACACTACGTTGACCAAATGAGTTTTATGTGCTTCCTCCAGCAAACACTTTAAATACAAGCATAGAGCCAACGCTCATAACTTGAGATATAAAAATGATGCATGCATACAAATAGGATGAAAACACTCAGTAGATCATAACCTTTGCAAAGATAAGTTACTTGGCATATGTAGCTGTCAAGGTTCCTTCCCCACTCCGAACTCCAGGGTACAGATGTGGGGACCTGCATGAAAAAACCCCTAAGCTTACTTTCACCAGCTTAGGTTAAAACTTCCCCAAGGTACAAACTATTTTACCTTTTGCCCTTGGACTTATCGCTGCCACCACAGAACATCTAACAGAGATATAATTTGGAAAGAGTCGGTTTGGAAACATCTTTCCCCCCAAAAAATCCTCCCAGACGTTAAACCCCCTTTCCTGGGGAAGGTTTGATAAAAATCCTCACCAATTTGCATAGGTGACCACAGACCCAAACCCTTGGATCTTAAGAACAATGAAAAAGCATTCCGTTCTTAAAAGAAGAATTTTAATAGAAGAAAAAGTAAAAAGAATCACCTCTGTAAAATCAGGATGGTAAATACCTTACAGGGTAATCAGATTCAAAACATAGAGAATCCCTCTAGGCAAATCCTTAAGTTACCAAAAGACACAAAAACAGGACTATCCATTCCATTCATCACAGCTTATTTTCTCAGCCATTTAAAGAAATCATAATCTAACGCATATCTAGCTAGATTACTTACTAAGTTCTAAGACTCCTTTCCTTTTCTGTCCCTGGCAAAAGCATCACACAGACAGAGAGAGAGAGAGGCTTTGTTTCTGCCTCCTCCCAGCTTCTGAAAGTATCTTGTCTCCTCAATGGTCATTTTGATCAGGTGCCAGGGAGGTTATCCTAGCTTCTTAACTCTTTACAGGTGAAAGGGTTTTCCCCCCAGCCAGGAGGGATTTTAAAGGTGTTTACCCTTCCCTTTATATTTATGACAGTAGCATAGAACATATTCTAGTTATGTCATATTTACATTCATAAGCATATTTCTATAAAGCATTATAGGGTGCAATGTCACACTCCCTTCTCAGGTCCCTCAAGAAGAGTATGGGGGTGGAGGGGGGTTGTGGTACTGCACGTACCAGAATGCATAAGGAGGAGCATAGGAAATTGATAGGTACAATTCAGAAGCACAGGTTCCCCTTGGTAGATGATAACGCTTCCTTCAGTTTGGGTCACTGAGTCTGCTCCATAGGTGCCTTCTGTGGGAGGAAAAGAGCAAAACAGATACACTGAGATATAACAGAACCAGCGATTAGACACTCCTAGACAACTTTCATGTAAAAGATACAAACAATTAAGCACAAAAATGATAGATAAACACAAACACAATAGAAATGTGGCAGATTCACTAGGACATAATGGCAACACAAAGTCTGCACTGAGAGACCGTGAACACATAAATGGATACAATCAGATACAACGGCAATATAATAGACTCGAATATACAGTCATAGAGAATATTGACACTCAGACACACCAGACACACAATACATGCAATCAGGTAAAACAGAAACATAATATGAGCGGATTTAATACAAAGAGAGCATTGACGCACATAGACAATACAAACATAAAAGATACAATAGGATATAATATAAGCACTTCGTGATCTTAAGCTTTGAAACAAACTAAATTATGAAGACAGGATAAAGACATGGTTGGACAAAATATAACCCAGCTGAGAAATGGAAAGTTATTACTTAGAATAGACATGACTATCACAGTGGAGAGCCAAGTTAGACGCATCCTTCGGTTGGGGAAGGCAAGAATTCTGTCCTTAAAAATGTGCCTTAAAATGAATGTTGTATCTTTGAGCAGCAGCTGTCGGAACAGCATGAACCCAACTTCACAGGAGGGATTCTCTCTGCTTTGTAAATGCTTCTCAATGGTACTGTCAACTTCTGAAGGGCAAAGAGGGCTCGGTTGTTGTCAGGGGAAGACAGAGAGCATGGGAGAACGGGCTGTTACTTCTATTGTTATTCATTTAGCGCCACACCGCACCCGAGTGGCAAAATGTGTTCACAGTTGGGCAATGGTTGCAGCAGGTATTCTCACACCTTTGCCTGTAAATCAGCCTTTCCCACAGAGAAGGTATTTTTCTTATGCATGAGGTGGGATGGTAAAGACTCTCTCTCTCTCTCTCTATTTATCGGTCCGTGTGCCCTGGGCAGCTGAAGTTCCCTCAACTTATCAGCATCAGTTTTCCTACAGAATATGAACTTCTCCACTGTGATCAAGGCAGATTTCCGGTGCTTTTATTGGTTTAGTTTCAGTGATATTGGTTGCACTTGTCTTCAAGACCATAGGGTGGCGGCACCTTTCACTCGGGTTGCTCATGAGTGGGTTCATTTGTTCTGGTCTTTCCTGATTTTACTTTAGTTGGTGATTCATGACATTCACCATCGTTTCTGAGATGGTAGCACTCCGGATTAGGGCAAGGAAGGAGAAAACAGAGAGCTAAAATGTGTGTGAGTGAGAAAAAGAGAGAGATTTCTGTTCCGAGTTAAATTCTTGCAGTCTTCCGCCCTTCTGCCCCCGAGTAGCACCCAGACCCTGGTTCCCGGATCCCCGCTGCTCTGCACTGACCCTCCGCTGTTTTTGCTCAGCTCCCACGCTGGTCCGTGTCACTGTGTCGCTCGCGGCGCAGTAATAGGTGGCGGAGTCGCTCAGTTCGCTGGCCGCTTTCCACAGGTGGAAGGATTTGTGCTTTTTGTCGTGGGTGGCATTGAACCCTTTTCTGATCCCTTCATCCGAGTCCTCCCTTCCCAGGTCCCTCAGGAAGAGCCTGGGGGGCTGGTTGGGGAACTGCACGTACCAGAAGGGGTAAGGAGTAGCAGAGGCAGAAAATTGATAGGTACAATTCAGACGCACTGGATCCACTTGGGAGATGATAACGGTGCCTTCAGTTTGGGTCACTGAGTCTGCTCCATAGGTGTCTTCTGTGGGAGGAACAGAGCAGAAGAGACCCACTCAGATAGAACAGAACCAACCGGAGCTGAGACACTCCGAGATAACATCCATGTAACAGATACCAACAACACAGAGAAAACATGACCGATAAACACAGATCTAGTAGAAACGTGGTAGATTCACTAAAACGTAACAGAAATCCAAAGTCTGCACGGAGAGACCAAGCGAACATAAACGGATACAATCAGATACAACAACAACCATATTTAGACACGGATATAATAGAGAATATTGACACTCGGAGAAAACACAAACACAACACACGCAGTCAGTTATAATAGATATACAATATTTATGCTGAGATATGATAAAGAGAGTACTGATACTATAAACAGTATAAACATAACAGATACAATCTGGTATGGCACTTCGAGATATCAGGCATTGAAAGAAACTGGATGAGGAAGGCAGGATGCAGACGTAGTTCGATCGAATGTAGCAAAGCTGAGACAGAGAACGCTGGAGGCATCCTTGGGTTAATGATTCTTCGGCTAAATAGAGCTAATTTCCTAATCCCGCAAGAATTAATTTGTCTCCGTCCGTGTCTACTCTCTCCCGTTTAGGGAAGGCAGGAATTCTACCCTATAACATGTGTCTGAACAATTGATGTTGTATTTCTGAGCAGGAGCTGTCGGAAGAGCGTGAACCTAACTTCACAGGAGTGATTCCCTCTGCTCTGTCAATCCTCCTCACCGGTACTGTCAGAAATGGGAACCTCTGAAAGGCAAAGGGGGCCAGGCTGATGGCAGGGGCGGGCAGAGAGCAGGGGACAGAAACATGCTGCTACTTGTATGATTTATCTAGCACCACACCGCCGCCAAGCGGTAAATTGTGTTCACACATCGGGAATGCGTGCCGCAGATATTCTCACACCTTTGCCTGCAAATCCGCCTTCCTCGCAGAGAGAGTGAGGGAAGACAGCGAGTCACTCTCTGTCTGTTGAGGATTCCTCAGCTCTTCAGTACCATTTTTTCCCTTCGGAATAGGAACTTCTCCGCCGTGATCCTGGCAGAGTCCGTGTGTTTATTGATTTAGTTTCAGTGACATTGAACGGTCTGGTTACACTTTCCTTTCGGAACGGGGCGGGGGGAAGCTTTTCCCAGAGTTGCTCTGGATGTCTTCTGGTCTTTCCTGATTTTAATGGCTGATTCATGACATTCACCATCATTTCTGAGACGGTCAAACTCCGGGATAGGGCAAAAATGGAAAACACATAGCCCGAAGGAGTGTGTGAATGTGGGGGTGTGTGTGTGAGAGCGAGAGAGAGAGAGAGAGATTTCTGCTTTAAGTTCAGTGTTTGAAGAATTCCCCCTTCTGTTCCCGAGTCGCCGCCAGATCCGGGTGCCCGCCTCCCCGCTGCTCCGCACAGACCCTGCGCGGTTTTTGCGCAGCTCCCCTGCCGGTCCGTATCACTGTGTCGCTCGCGGCGCAGTAATAGGTCGCGGAGTCGCTCACTTCGCTGGACGGTTTCCACAGGTGGAAGGATTTGAGCTTTTTATCGTGGGTGGCATTGAACCCTTTTCTGATCCCTTCATCCGAGTCCTCCCTTCCCAGGTCCCTCAGGAAGAGCCTGGGGGGCTGGCTGGGGAACTGCACGTACCAGAAGGGATAAACAACAGCAACACTGGCAGAAAATTGATAGGTACAATTCAGACGCACCCGGTCCCCTTGGGAGATGATAACGGTGCCTTCAGGTTGGGTCACTGAGTCTGCTCCATCGGTGCCCGCTGTGGGAGGAACAGAGCAGAAAACAGACACGCTCAGATAGACCAGAACCGGAGCTGAGACACTCCGAGAGAACATGACAAACAGATATTACAGAAACGCAGAAGTTTCACTAAATAAACAAACAAACAAAAAAACCAGAAATCCAAAGTCTGCACGGAGAGACCATGCAAACATACATGGTAACAATCAGATAACATCATCAACATCATATTTAGACTGGGATGTAATAGAGAATATTGACACTCAGAGACAACAGAAACACAACACATGCAATCAGATAGAATAGATACATTATAGTTATACTCAGATATAATAGAGATCATTGACGTTCTACAGACGGTATAAGCATGTTTTATACAATCAGAGCTGAGCACTTTGTGATCTTAGGCACTCAAACAAAACAAACTATGAAGACAGGATACAGACGTGGTCCGACAGAATGTGATGAAGATGAGAACTAGAACGTTCCTCACCTAGAAAAGCTAAGACTGTAACAGCGGAGAGCCAAATTGCAGACATCCTTGGCTTAATCATTCTTTGACTAAACACCGTTAATTTCCAGGAAGAATGGATTTGTCTTCGTGCCTAGTAGCTCCCGTTTAGGGAAGGCAAAAATTCTGTCCTTAAAAATGTGCCTTAAAATGAATGTTGTGTCTCTGAGCAGAAGCTGTCGGAAGAGCGTGACCCAAATTCTCTCTGCTCTGTCAATCCTCCTCAGTGGTACTGTCAGAAATGGGAAAGTCTGAAAGGCAAAGGGGGCCAGGCTGCCAGGGGCGGCGAGAGAACAGGGGACAGAAGAATGGGCTGTTACTTGTATTATTTATCTAGCACCACACCGCCCCCAAGTGGCAAAATGTGTTCACAAAGGGGCAATGGCTGCTGTAAATAGTCTCAAACCTTTGCCAGTAAACGAGCCTTTCTCACAGAGAGAGTATTTTACCGATGCAAGAGATGAGGGTGGCCTTCAAAGATAGTTTGTGTTTCTTAGAAGTTTTACAAAGTACCACCTCTCACTAGTCGCACGCGTAAATAATTAGGTGCACAGAGATGTTTGTGTAAATTTGGCCCTAAATGCTTTATTCATCTCTTTTTGTTCTCCCTGGTCACCCCTTTCCCCTGCACCCACTGAAGTGTACCCCATCTTCCGCTCCCAACACACACACACACACACACACACACACACACACACACACACGTGGGAGTGAGATACTTAGGTAAGAGAATCCAGCACCAACCTGCCATATGAACAAAGTGCTCCCTAGCTACAATGGAAAGGCTCCAGTCTTGCACTATACAAAATATGGTGGCTAGTTTGAGTAGCCACACACTTCTCAAACATATACTCGAGGGGCATATTATACTATAAATAACAACAAGTCCTACCCCACCCCCCCCCCCTGCAACTGTTTCAATGTCCTTCATGGGCACCGTAGGTAACATTTTGTTCAGGTTTTCCTGTTCCTCATAGGTGGCATTAACAATTTACTCCCTGGAGTCTTTTTAGGCAGGTGTCTATAACCCTTACACAAATACACACACAAAGGGGAGCAATTATTCCCTGGAATTCTTCTTCCTTGTGATTATCCCAGATAAATGAGGCTAGCAAGAGCGTACATAAGAGGGGTGTGGGCGTTGCTTTCACAAAAGTGCAACACAACTTGCTTGTTTCTCTTTTTTCTTTTTCTTTTTCTGTCAGTGAATGCTACAGCTAAAAGCAAGACATTTATTTTTGCCAGTCTATGTTTTTGTTATACAATTTGGTGTTGATCACTTAAGATGAGCTATTACCAGCAGGAGAGCGGGGAGGAGGGGGTGAAAAACTTTTGTAGTGATAATCAAGGTGGGCCATTTCCAGTAGTTAACAGGAACGTCTGAGGAACAGTGCGGGGTAGGGGGGAATAAACATGGGGAAATAGTTTTACTTTGTGTTATGACCCATCCACTCCCAGTCTCTATTCAAGCCTAAGTTAATTGTATCCAGTTTGCAAATTAATTCCAATTCAGCAGTCTCTCGTTGGAGTCTGATTTTGAAGATTTTTTGTTGAATAATTGTCACTTTTAGGTCTCTAATCGAGTGACCAGAGAGATTGAAGTGGAGAGGTTTTAGTTGGGGGCTGAAGGTGATGGCTAGTGGTGTTCAGTTATTTTCTTTGTTGGGCCCAACTAAAATCTCTCCAACGCATCATCAAGGATCTACAACCTATCCTGAAGGAGGACCCATCACTCTCACAGATCTCGGGAGACAGACCAGTCCTTGCCTACAGACAGCCCCCAAACCTTAAGCAAATACTCACCAGCAACCACACACCACACAACAAAAACACTAACTCAGGAACCTATCCTTGCAACAAAGCCCGTTGCCAACTGTGTCCACATATCTATTCAGGGGACACCATCATAGGGCTGAATCACATCAACCACACTATCAGAGGCTCCTTCACCTGCACATCCACCAATGTGATAGATGCCATCATGTGCCAGCAATGCCCCTCTGCCATGTACATTGGTCAAACTGGACAGTCTCTACGTAAAAGAATAAATGGACACAAATCAGACATCAATAATTATAACGTTCAAAAACCAGTCGGAGAACAATTCAATATCTCTGGTCACTTTATTAGAGTCCTAAAAGTGACAGTTCTTCAACAAAAAAACTTCAAATCCAGACTCCAACCAGAGACTGCTGAATTGGAATTAATTTGCAAACTGGATACAATTAACTTAGGCTCGAATAGAGACTGGGAATGGTTGATTCATTATAAAAAAGTAACCTATTTCCCCTTGTTTGTTCCTCTCCCCCCCCCCCCACACATTTCCGCAGACGTTCTTGTTAAACCCTGGATTTGTGCTGGAAATGGCCCACCTTGATTATCATACACATTGTAAGGAGAGTGATCACTTTAGATAAGCTATTAGGAGCAGGAGAGTGGGGTGGGGGGAGAGAAAACCTTATGTAGTGATAAACACCCATTTTTTCATGATCTGTGTGTATAAAAACATCTTCTGTATTTTCCACAGTATGCATCCGATGAAGTGAGCTGTAGCTCACGAAAGCTCATGCTCAAATAAATTGGTTAGTCTCTAAGGTGCCACAAGTACTCCTTTACTTTGTTACTGGTTTCATGTTTAGAAGAAATTGCTTGATGTATGATGGATTTGGAGTGCCCTGTAGTAAGTTATGAATACTGAATCTTGACTGGGTTACTGTAATGTTAGCTGTGTGCATATATAGAGTTAATTCTACTGCAGGATCGTCAGGAAATGCATCCGGGCAGAAAGGGGAGGACAATAGCCCAGCGTCTCAGCAAACACTTGACTTGAATGTTGCTCCCAAGTCCTTCTGAGCTTCCTGAACTGGTTTAACCTGTCTCAGAAAGCATAGGAGAACCAAGGACTTTGGATGATTGAGAGGTATTTCCTGAAGGGTAGGGGAGAGATATAAATGGTAATTAAGTGATACAGACAGAGACCCAGACCCCCAGAGGATGGGGATCTGGGATAAGATAGGCCAATTTAGGACTATAGATAAGCCAGACATGTATGTAGATCTTTTATTGTTTTCATATATTTTTTCTCTTAAGTTATGTTTGGTTCCTAAATTTGGTTTGAGAAGGCTGTTATAGGTCACTGATTTCACTGCTGACTGCAAGCTTCTGAAGAACTTCAGGTGTCCAAACCCACTTGGACCTGTTGGGGTAAGCACGGTGGATCCACAAGGCACCATAGGCCAGGACTTGGTCTAAGAGTAGAAGACTCACAGGATAAGGGTTCCACCCTAGGGAGGTAAAGGAAAGAGTCTTCATACCTGAGAGGATGGGCTAAGAGCTGCAGCTAGCCCTGTAACTGTGACTCTGTGGAAAGTGAACATTGATTCAAATCCATGGCAGTTCAGAAGTTGGTACAGCTTCCTAGTGTGCATGTAAGTGTGCTGTGAACTTTCTAACCCAGGTCCTCAGGTGGTGTAAATTGGTGCAGCTCCACTGAAGTGAATGGATTTAGGCTGACTGATACCAATGGAAGATCTGGCCCTTTTTGTGCCTGGGCACAGGCAAAACACCTTTGCACCATCAGTTCTCAAAGTCCCTGTTTAGGCCATGATATGCTGATCTTGCTCAGTAACATTTGCAGTGTTACCAGCTCTGATGTTCAATTTAGATTCCCTGCTCCTGGAGAAAATGATTACAGGAGAATCTCAGTGTTCATTCAATAAATAAATAAAACAAAAGTTTCTAGCCTTCATGCCTGAAGCGACAACCTTGAATATGTAACCTGAATAGTACCTTAAAGGATCAAAAGACGGGGGGGGGGGCGGGGGAGGAGGAAGCACCCACCTTGATTATTTTAATATCTGAAGGTTTTTGAGCCCATCTAGGTGGTTTTTGAACATGTGGGCCGGGCAATAACTCATGTGTACAGTCTACTCAGAAGAGAGCAGCGGTAATGTTACAAGTACAGCGGTGACCATGTCAATTAGACCGTCACTGCGAGAGGGACTGTACGGATATAGGCGGTGAGCTTTTGAACATGCCCAGTCTGAACTAGAACAGAGGGTCTCAACCTTGTTCTTTCTCAGCCCCCCGTCCCTCCCCCCGCCCACACACACACACACGTATAAAAACTCCACAGCCGACCAGTGCCTCGACAACTCGTTTTCTGTATAAACCCAGGACCTGTGTTATGGGGTAGCAATCAGGGCACTTTCTTGGGGCCTCAGGGTGTCCCATGAAGCTACATTGCTCAGGCTTCAGGTTCAGACCGGGTGGCAGGGCCTGGGCCGGGGCTTCAGCCCCATGCGGTGGGTTTTGGGGTTTCTGCCCTGCATGGGCACCCCCTGAAACTGGCTTGCTCCCTCCCCTCCAGGGGGCCTGGGCTCCTGGTGGAGAACCAGTGAACGAGAGGTTTCCAGCAGCCTGATCCCTCTGGGCTTGTCCACACCTAAAGGGCTGCAGCGGCGCTGCCGTAGCACTTCACTGAAGACGTGCCCTAAGCTCTCTCCTGTTGGCACAGGTAACCCACCTCCCACGAGGCAGTGGCTATGTGGAAGGGAGAAGCTCTCCCGTTGCCATGTAGTGGGGCCACCCCTGACTGTCCCACTGTGTCCGTCCCAGCACAGAAATACACCGCAGCGTCTCCCAGCCTCACAGGGCGCAGGGCCAGGGTGCTGGACACTCTCTGTCGGCGGAGATGTGCGGGGCTCCCGCCGGCTCGGGGGTCTTCGTGGTTTCCTTGTATCCGATAACTACAAACTGGGGTCCCGTGTTCGGGAGCTGCCGGTACCAGACTGTGCTGTCAGTCGCCTTGGTGGTGAGGCGAGAACACGTGCGGTCCAGTTCGACTCCCTCCAAAGCTTCTGCGGAGCCCGGCTGCTGAATCTTGGCTCTCCCCGGGGCCACTAGGAGCGAAAACCAGCAAGAGAATTGATTCGGTGGGCCTGAAACTTCCGAGGGACCCTAGGGTTAAATCCCCTTTCGCCAGCCCCCATCCAGTGGCTGCCCCGGGAGTTTCGAAGTGCCAGGAAGGGGGAGAATGCTGGGGGAAGGAGAGAGAGGCGTGGCTGGATCGAGAGACAGAAGAAGAAGAGTGTGTATGAGGAGAGATGGGGGGTGCATTTGGTGAGGTGGGGGGATGTAGGGTGGAGGAGAGAGGGGGGTTGGGGAAGACAGAGGTTGAGGGAAACTGTTATTTTACTCACTGATAACAATCAGCACAGTGGCTAACACGGGGGCTGTTGCAGCCCTCCTGTGTCCGCGATGTGTCTGTGTCGAAATGTAGAAGCCACACTCCACTGCGAAACATTAACAACGGTGCCTGCAGGGAGGGAGCTGCCCTTTTGCTCTCTCACCAGCCCCCGAGACAGTCAGAGAGACGGGAGCTCTGGCCTTTTCCTTTCAGCTACAGCCCCAAGACGCTTTGGCAGGGCGGTAGAAACCAAAGTCGTGCAATGATGCCTTGCCTGTGGCTCGTGGCTCCTCTCTCTGCGCTTGGGAACCATCGGCTGTGACACAGGTTAACTCCCGCCTCGACGGTGCAAATCACCGATTTTTATCAGGCGTTCAGGCCGCTGCAGCGAAATCTCACTGATTTACTTTCAACTCCCGCCAAACAGTGGGGAGTTATTCAAACGGAATGAGATTGGGGTGCTCGGCCAATAAACCAGCTCCCCCCGCAGCATTAGTGCCGGAGAAGGATGTTGCTGTCTGTCTGTCTGTCTATGGGTCGATTTTTCTCTACTCGACACTTATATATTCCTCCACCCCAAAGTGCCAGTTTCCCTGTAGACTATGAACTTTCCCCTCATGATCTCGGTAGCGTTTGTGTGTGTGTTTGTTTGACTTTATTGGTGTTACGCTAATTTTGTTTCATGCTATTCCGTATAATGTCTAAAAAAAGGTGAAGCCCTGGACTGGATCAAGCCGGTGAAGCCCAGAGCTAGCCGGTGACCAGAGAGATCTGATCCAAGTTCTGTGGTTGCACCATTCCTCCCTTCCCCTCCGAGACCCCGGTACCCTCCTTCCCGCTGCTCTGCACAGACCCTGCGCGGTTTTTGCTCAGCTTCCTGCCGGTCGGTGTCACTGTGTCGCTCGCGGAGTCACTCTGTTTGCTGGATGGCTTCCAGAGGTAGAAGGATTTGTCCTTTTTATCATGGGTGGCATCAAACCCTTTTCTGATCCCCTCATCCAAGTCCTCCCGTCCAACATCCCTCAGGAATAGTGTGAGGGCCTGGCTGGGGAACGTACACGTACCAGAGGGGATAAGGAGTGACAGAAAATTGATAGGTACAATTCAGACGCACACGTTCACTTTGGGAGATGGTAACGGTGCCTTCAGTTTGAGTCACTGAGTCTGCTCCATAGGTGCCCTCTGTGGGAGGAACAGAGCAGAACAGACACACTCAGATATAACAGAACCAGAGACCAGACACTCCGAGACAACTTCCATGTAACAGTTAGAAACAATTCAGCACAAACATCATAGATAAACACAGATACAATAGAAATGTGGCAGATTCACTAGGACATAATAGCAAGGCAAAGTCTGCACTGAGAGACCGTGAACACATAAATGGATACAATCAGATACAACAGCAATATAATAGACTCGAATATGCGGTCATAGAGAATATTGACACTCAGACACAACGGACACACAATACGTGCAATCAGGTAAAACAGAAACATAATATGAGTGGATTTCATACAAAGAGAGCATTGACTCTCATAGACAATACAAACATAAAAGATACAATAGGATATAATATAAGCACTTCGTGATCTTAAGCTTTGAAACAAACTAAATTATGAAGACAGGATAAAGACATGGTTCGACAAAATATAACCCAGCTGAGAAATGGAAAGTTATTACTTAGAATAGACATGACTATAACAGTGGAGAGCCAAGTTAGAAGCATCCTGCGGTTGGGGAAGGCAAGAATTCTGTCCTTAAAAGTGTGCCTTAAAATGAATGTTGTATCTTTGAGCAGCAGCTGTCGGAACAGCATGAACCCAGCTTCACAGGAGGGATTCTCTCTGCTTTGTTTCAGAGGAACAGCCGTGTTAGTCTGTATTCGCAAAAAGAAAAGGAGTACTTGTGGCACCTTAGAGACTAACCAATTTATTTGAGCTCACGAAAGCTCATGCTCAAATAAATTGGTTAGTCTCTAAGGTGCCACAAGTTCTCTCTGCTTTGTAAATGCTTCTCAATGGTACTGTCAATTTCTGAAGGGCAAAGAGGGCTCGGTTGTTGTCAGGGGAAGACAGAGAGCATGAGAGAAGAACTGGCTGTTACTTCTATTGTTATTCATTTAGCGCCACACCGCACCCGAGTGGCAAAATGTGTTCACAGTTGGGCAATGGTTGCAGCAGGTATTCTCACACCTTTGCCAGTAAATCAGCCTTTTTCACAGAGCAGGTATTTTTCTTATACATGAGGTGGGATGGTCTGGTAAAGACTCACTCTCTCTCTATTTATCTATCTGTGTGCCCTGGGCAGCTGAAGTTTCTTCAACTTCTCAGCATCAGTTTTCCTACAGAATATGAACTTCTCCACTGTGATCAAGGCAGATTTCCGGTGCTTTTATTGGTTTACTTTTAGTGATATTGAACTGTCTGGTTGCACTTGCCTTCAAGAATAGGGCTGGCGGCACCTTTCACTAGGATTGCTCATGAGTGGGTTCATTTGTTCTGGTCTTTCCTGATTTTACTTTAGTTGGTGATTCATGACATTCACCATCGTTTCTGAGATGGTAGCACTCCGGATTAGGGCAAAGAAGGAAAAAACAGAGAGCTAAAATGTGTGTGAGTGAGAAAAAGAGAGAGATTTCTGTTCCGAGTTAAATTCTTGCAGTCTTCCGCCCTTCTGCCCCCGAGTAGCTCCCAGACCCTGGTTCCCGGATCCTCGCTGCTCTGCACTGACCCTCCGCTGTTTTTGCTCAGCTCCCACGCTGGTCCGTGTCACTGTGTCGCTCGCGGCGCAGTAATAGGTGGCGGAGTCGCTCAGTTCGCTGGCCGCTTTCCACAGGTGGAAGGATTTGTGCTTTTTGTCGTGGGTGGCATTGAACCCTTTTCTGATCCCTTCATCCGAGTCCTCCCTTCCCAGGTCCCTCAGGAAGAGCCTGGGGGGCTGGTTGGGGAACTGCACGTACCAGAAGGGGTAAGGAGTAGCAGAGGCAGAAAATTGATAGGTACAATTCAGACGCACTGGATCCACTTGGGAGATGATAACGGTGCCTTCAGTTTGGGTCACTGAGTCTGCTCCATAGGTGTCTTCTGTGGGAGGAACAGAGCAGAAGAGACCCACTCAGATAGAACAGAACCAACCGGAGCTGAGACACTCCGAGATAACATCCATGTAACAGATACCAACAACACAGAGAAAACATGACCGATAAACACAGATCTAGTAGAAACGTGGTAGATTCACTAAAACGTAACAGAAATCCAAAGTCTGCACGGAGAGACCAAGCGAACATAAACGGATACAATCAGATACAACAACAACCATATTTAGACACGGATATAATAGAGAATATTGACACTCGGAGA
This sequence comes from Caretta caretta, assembly GCF_965140235.1. Taxonomy (NCBI): domain Eukaryota; kingdom Metazoa; phylum Chordata; order Testudines; family Cheloniidae; genus Caretta; species Caretta caretta. The sequence continues at coordinate 42,388,263 of NC_134218.1, forward strand.
AAACACAAACACAACACACGCAGTCAGTTATAATAGATATACAATATTTATGCTGAGATATGATAAAGAGAGTACTGATACTATAAACAGTATAAACATAACAGATACAATCTGGTATGGCACTTCGAGATATCAGGCATTGAAAGAAACTGGATGAGGAAGGCAGGATGCAGACGTAGTTCGATCGAATGTAGCAAAGCTGAGACAGAGAACGCTGGAGGCATCCTTGGGTTAATGATTCTTCGGCTAAATAGAGCTAATTTCCTAATCCCGCAAGAATTAATTTGTCTCCGTCCGTGTCTACTCTCTCCCGTTTAGGGAAGGCAGGAATTCTACCCTATAACATGTGTCTGAACAATTGATGTTGTATTTCTGAGCAGGAGCTGTCGGAAGAGCGTGAACCTAACTTCACAGGAGTGATTCCCTCTGCTCTGTCAATCCTCCTCACCGGTACTGTCAGAAATGGGAACCTCTGAAAGGCAAAGGGGGCCAGGCTGATGGCAGGGGCGGGCAGAGAGCAGGGGACAGAAACATGCTGCTACTTGTATGATTTATCTAGCACCACACCGCCCCCAAGCGGCAAATTGTGTTCACACATCGGGAATGCGTGCCGCAGATATTCTCACACCCTTGCCTGCAAATCCGCCTTCCTTGCAGAGAGAGTGAGGGAAGACAGCGAGTCACTCTCTGTATGTTCAGCCACATACTAGGCAGGGGAGATTCCTCAGCTGTTCAGTACCATTTTTTCCCTTCGGAATAGGAACTTCTCCGCCGTGATCCTGGCAGAGTCCGTGTGTTTATTGATTTAGTTTCAATGACATTGAACGGTCTGGTTACACTTTCCTTTCGGAACGGGGCGGGGGGAAGCTTTTCCCAGAGTTGCTCTGGATGTCTTCTGGTCTTTCCTGATTTTAATGGCTGATTCATGACATTCACCATCATTTCTGAGACGGTCAAACTCCGGGATAGGGCAAAAATGGAAAACACATAGCCCGAAGGAGTGTGTGAATGTGGGGGTGTGTGTGTGAGAGCGAGAGAGAGAGAGAGAGATTTCTGCTTTAAGTTCAGTGTTTGAAGAATTCCCCCTTCTGTTCCCGAGTCGCCGCCAGATCCGGGTGCCCGCCTCCCCGCTGCTCCGCACAGACCCTGCGCGGTTTTTGCGCAGCTCCCCTGCCGGTCCGTATCACTGTGTCGCTCGCGGCGCAGTAATAGGTCGCGGAGTCGCTCACTTCGCTGGACGGTTTCCACAGGTGGAAGGATTTGAGCTTTTTATCGTGGGTGGCATTGAACCCTTTTCTGATCCCTTCATCCGAGTCCTCCCTTCCCAGGTCCCTCAAGAAGAGCCTGGGGGGCTGGCTGGGGAACTGCACGTACCAGAAGGGATAAACAACAGTAACACTGGCAGAAAATTGATAGGTACAATTCAGACGCACCCGGTCTCCTTGGGAGATGATAACGGTGTCTTCAGGTTGGGTCACTGAGTCTGCTCCATCGGTGCCCGCTGTGGGAGGAACAGAGCAGAAAACAGACACGCTCAGATAGACCAGAACCGGAGCTGAGACACTCCGAGAGAACATGACAAACAGATATCACAGAAACGCAGAAGTTTCACTAAATAAACAAACAAACAAAAAGCCAGAAATCCAAAGTCTGCACGGAGAGACCATGCAAACATAAATGGTAACAATCAGATAACATCAGCAACATCATATTTAGACTGGGGTGTAATAGAGAATATTGACACTCAGAGACAACAGAAACACAACACATGCAATCAGATAGAATAGATACATTATAGTTATGCTCAGATATAATAGAGATCATTGACGTTCTACAGACGGTATAAGCATGTTTTATACAATCAGAGCTGAGCACTTTGTGATCTTAGGCACTCAAACAAAACAAACTATGAAGACAGGATACAGACGTGGTCCGACAGAATGTGATGAAGATGAGAACTAGAACGTTCCTCACCTAGAAAAGCTAAGACTGTAACAGCGGAGAGCCAAATTGCAGACATCCTTGGCTTAATCGTTCTTTGACTAAACACAGCTAATTTCATAATCCAGCAAGAATGGATTTGTCTTCGTGCCTAGTAGCTCCCGTTTAGGGAAGGCAAAAATTCTGTCCTTAAAAATGTGCCTTAAAATGAATGTTGTGTCTCTGAGCAGAAGCTGTCGGAAGAGCGTGACCCAAATTCTCTCTGCTCTGTCAATCCTCCTCAGTGGTACTGTCAGAAATGGGAAAGTCTGAAAGGCAAAGGGGGCCAGGCTGCCAGGGGCGGCGAGAGAACAGGGGACAGAAGAATGGGCTGTTACTTGTATTATTTATCTAGCACCACACCGCCCCCAAGTGGCAAAATGTGTTCACAAAGGGGCAATGGCTGCTGTAAATAGTCTCAAACCTTTGCCAGTAAACGAGCCTTTCTCACAGAGAGAGTATTTTACCGATGCAAGAGATGAGGGTGGCCTTCAAAGATAGTTTGTGTTTCTTAGAAGTTTTACAAAGTACCACCTCTCACTAGTCGCACGCGTAAATAATTAGGTGCACAGAGATGTTTCTGTAAATTTGGCCCTAAATGCTTTATTCATCTCTTTTTGTTCTCCCTGGTCACCCCTTTCCCCTGCACCCACTGAAGTGTACCCCATCTTCCGCTCCCAACACACACACACACACACACACACACACACACACGTGGGAGTGAGATACTTAGGTAAGAGAATCCAGCACCAACCTGCCATATGAACAAAGTGCTCCCTAGCTACAATGGAAAGGCTCCAGTCTTGCACTATACAAAATATGGTGGCTAGTTTGAGTAGCCACACACTTCTCAAACATATACTCGAGGGGCATATTATACTATAAATAACAAGTCCTACCCTACCCCACCCCCTTCAACTGTTTCAATGTCCTTCATGGGCACCGTAGGTAACATTTTGTTCAGGTTTTCCTGTTCCTCATAGGTGGCATTAACAATTTATTCCCTGGAGTCTTTTTAGGCAGGTGTCTATAACCCTTACACAAATACACACACAAAGGGGAGCAATTATTCCCTGGGATTCTTCTTCCTTGTGATTATCCCAGATAAATGAGGCTAGCAAGAGTGTACATAAGAGGGGTGTGGGCGTTGCTTTCACAAAAGTGCAACACAACTTGCTTGTTTCTCTTTTTTCTTTTTCTTTTTCTGTCAGTGAATGCTACAGCTAAAAGCAAGACATTTATTTTTGCCAGTCTATGTTTTTGTTATGCAATTTGGTGTTGAGCACAGCAGAGACCTTTTGCTGGGGATATATGAAAGCAAAGTGGCTTTTTAAATAAACCTTTCCCCTCCTTTAATGTATCATAAACTCCTCTTTTTGAAAGAACAGAAATACTAGGACAAGGTAGAAAAATGTGAAGGGGAAAAAAAAAGAAAGGAAAAGACAAACTTGGCTGATGAGCACTTTTAGATATCCAGAATTTTTTTTTTACTAATTTTCACTCTGAATACCCTGTGACATGATTGCAAACCCCTTTTTTCTTCATTCCCCCTTGTATCCATTTCTGAGATCTATATAATTTGATCTATATATTAGTCTCTCTCTCTGTCTGTATGCTTGCATGGCATTTTTAGGCTCAGTTTTTAGTTTGAACTTTCATTAGTCTGCTTTTCTGGTCTGAGTTTATTTCCCTTTTCATTCTTTATGCATCGGTGTTATCTGGATTTTCTGTTTTCTGTTTCTGGCCCGCTGCTCCAGCTCTCCACACACCCTGTGACACTCTGATCAGAGACTCAGATGGAGCATGAAGCCACATAATTTGCAAGACCATTTAGACAGGTTTCAGAGGAGCAGCCGTGTTAGTCTGTATTCGCAAAAAGAAAAGGAGGACTAGTGGCACCTTAGAGACTAACCAATTTATTTCAGCATAAGCTTTCGTGAGCTACAGCTCACTTCATCCGATGCATTCAGTGGAAAATACAGTGGGGAGATTTATATGCACAGAGAACATGAAAGAATGGGTGTTACCATACACACTGTAAGGAGAGTGATCACTTAAGATGAGCTATTACGAGCGGGGAGCGGGGGAGAAAACCTTTTGTAGTGATAATCAAGGTGGGCCATTTCCAGCAGTTAACAGGAACGTCTGAGGAACAGTGGGGGGTGGGAGGGGGAATAAACATGGGGAAATAGTTTTACTTTGTGTAATGACCCATCCACTCCCAGTCTCTATTCAAGCCTAAGTTAATTGTATCCAGTTTGCAAATTAATTCCAATTCAGCAGTCTCTCGTAGGAGTCTGTTTTTGAAGATTTTTTGTTGAAGAATTGTCACTTTTAGGTCTCTAATTGAGTGACCAGAGAGATTGAAGTGGAGAGGTTTTAGTTGGGGGCTGAAGGTGATGGCTAGTGGCGTTCTGTTATTTTCTTTGTTGGGCCCAGCTAAAATCTCTCCAACGCATCATCAAGGATCTACAAGCTATCCTGAAGGACAACCCATCACTCTCACAGATCTTGGGAGACAAACCAGTCCTTTCCTACAGACAGCCCCCCAACTTTAAGCAAATACTCACCAGCAACCACACACCACACAAAAAAAACACTAAGTCAGGAACCTATTCTTGCAACAAAGCCCGTTGCCAACTGTGTCCACATATCTATTCAGGGGGACACCATCATAGGGCCTAATCACATCAGCCACACTATCAGAGGCTCGTTCACCTGTACATCTACCAATGTGATATATGCCATCATGTGCCAGCAATGCCCTTCTGCCATGTACATTGGTCAAACTGGACAGTCTCTACGTAAAAGAATAAATGGACACAAATCAGATGTCAAGAATTATAACATTCAAAAACCAGTCGGAGAACATTTCAATCTCTCTGGTCACTCGATTAGAGACCTAAAAGTGACAATTCTTCAACAAAAAAAACTTCAAAAACAGACTCCAACCAGGGACTGTTGAATTGGAATTAATTTGCAAACTGGATACAATTAATTTAGGCTTGAATACAGACCTTGAGTGGATGTGTCGTTACACAAAGTAAAACTATTTCCCCATGTTTATTCCCCCCCCCCCCCACACCCCACACTGTTCCTCAGACAAAAAGAAAAGGAGTACTTGTGGCACCTTAGAGACTAACCAATTTATTGGAGCATGAGCTTTCGTGAGATTCAGCTCACTTCATCAGATGTATACCGTGGAAACTGCAGCAGACTTTATATATACACAGAGAATATGAAACAATACCTCCTCCCACCCCACTGTCCTGCTGGTAATAGCTTATCTAAAGTGATCATCAAGTTGGGCCATTTCCAGCACAAATCCAGGTTTTCTCACCCTCCACCCCCCCCACACACAAACTCACTCTCCTGCTGGTAATAGCCCATCCAAAGTGACAACTCTCTACACAATGTGCATGATAATCAAGGTGGGCCATTTCCTGCACAAATCCAGGTTCTCTCACCCCCTCACCCCCCTCCAAAAAACACACACACAAACTCACTATCCTGCTGGTAATAGCTCATCCAAAGTGACCACTCTCCAAGTTTAAATCCAAGTTTAACCAGAACGTCTGGGGGTGGGGGGGGGGGGGGTAGGAAAAAACAAGAGGAAACAGGCTACCTTGCATAATGACTTAGCCACTCCCAGTCTCTATTTAAGCCTAAATTAATAGTATCCAATTTGCAAATGAATTCCAATTCAGCAGTTTCTCGCTGGAGTCTGGATTTGAAGTTTTTTTGTTTTAAGATAGCGACCTTCATGTCTGTGATTGCGTGACCAGAGAGATTGAAGTGTTCTCCGACTGGTTTATGAATGTTATAATTCTTGACATCTGATTTGTGTCCATTTATTCTTTTACCTAGAGACTTTCCAGTTTGACCAATGTAAATTGTGCTGGAAATGGCCCAACTTGATGATCACTTTAGATAAGCTATTACCAGCAGGACAGTGGGGTGAGAGGAGGTATTGTTTCATATTCTCTGTGTGTATATAAAGTCTGCTGCAGTTTCCACAGTATGCATCCGATGAAGTGAGCTGTAGCTCACGAAAGCTCATGCTCCAATAAATTGGTTAGTCTCTAAGGTGCCACAAGTACTCCTTTTCTTTTTGCGAATACAGACTAACACGGCTGTTCCTCTGAACTCTGAAACCTGTTCCTCAGACGTTCTTGTTAACTGCTGGAAATGGCCCACCTTGATTATCACTACAAAAGTTTTTCTCTCCCCCCTCCCTGCTCTCCTGCTGGTAATAGCTTATCTTAAGTGATCACTCTCCTTACAGTGTGTATGGTAACACCCATTGTTTCATGTTCTCTGTGTATATAAATCTCCCCACTGTATTTTCCACTGAATGCCTCCGATGAAGTGAGCTGTAGCTCACGAAAGCTTATTCTGAAATAAATTGGTTAGTCTCTAAGGTGCCACAAGCACTCTTTTTCTTTCTACAGAAGAGTAACACTTCACACAACAGAACCACTAACCCAGGAACCTATCCTTGCAAGAAAGCCCCTTGCCAACTGTGCCCACATATCTATTCAGGGGACACCATCACAGGGCCTAATCACATCAGCCACACTATCAGAGGCTCGTTCACCTGCACATCCACCAATGTGATATATGCCATCATGTGCCAGCAATGCCCCTCTGCCATGTACATTGGTCAAACTGGACAGTCTCTACGTAAAAGAATAAATGGACACAAATCAGATGTCAAGAATTATAACATTCATAAACCAGTCGGAGAACACTTTAATTCTCTGGTCACTCGATTTTTGATCTCAAAGTGACTATCCTTCAAAAAAAAGCTTCGAAAACAGACTCCAACGAGAGACTGCTGAATTGGAATTAATTTGCAAATTGGATACAATTAACTTAGGCTTGAATAGAGACTGGGAATGGTTGATTCATTATAAAAAGTAACCTATTTCCCCTTGTTTATTCCTTCCCCCCCCCCCCCCCCGCCCCCAGACGTTCTGGTTAAACTTGGATTTAAACTTGGAGAGTGGTCACTTTGGATGAGCTATTACCAGCAGGATAGTGAGTTTGTGTGTGTGTTTTTTGGAGGGGGGTGAGGGGGTGAGAGAACCTGGATTTGTGCATGTGGGCCGGGCAATAACTCATGTGTACAGTCTACTCTGAAGAGAGCAACCTGGGGAGAGGCAAGTAGCGGTAATGTTACAAGTACAGCGGTGACCATGTCAATTAGACCGTCACTGCGAGAGGGACTGTACGGATATAGGCGGTGAGCTTTTGAACATGCCCAGTCTGAACTAGAACAGAGGGTCTCAACCTTGTTCTTTCTCAGCCCCCCGTCCCTCCCCCCGCCCACACACACACGTATAAAAACTCCACAGCCGACCAGTGCCTCGACAACTCGTTTTCTGTATAAACCCAGGACCTATGTTATGGGGTAGCAAGCAGGGCACTTTCTTGGGGCCTCAGGGTGTCCCATGAAGCTACATTGCTCAGGCTTCAGGTTCAGACCGGGTGGCAGGGCCGGGGCCGGGGCTTCAGCCCCATGCGGTGGGTTTTGGGGTTTCTGCCCTGCATGGGCACCCCCTGAAACTGGCTTGCTCCCTCCCCTCCAGGGGGCCCTGGGCTCCTGGTGGAGAACCAGTGAACGAGAGGTTTCCAGCAGCCTGATCCCTCTGGGCTTGTCCACACCTAAAGGGCTGCAGCGGCGCTGCCGTAGCACTTCACTGAAGACGTGCCCTAAGCTCTCTCCTGTTGGCACAGGTAACCCACCTCCCACGAGGCAGTGGCTATGTGGAAGGGAGAAGCTCTCCCGTTGCCATGTAGTGGGGCCGCCCCTGACTGTCCCACTGTGTCCCTCCGAGCACAGAAATACACCGCAGCGTCTCCCAGCCTCACAGGGCGCAGGGCCAGGGTGCTGGACACTCTCTGTCGGCGGAGATGTGCGGGGCTCCCGCCGGCTCGGGGGTCTTCGTGGTTTCCTTGTATCCGATAACTACAAACTGGGGTCCCGTGTTCGGGAGCTGCCGGTACCAGACTGTGCTGTCAGTCGCCTTGGTGGTGAGGTGAGAACACGTGCGGTCCAGTTCGACTCCCTCCAAAGCTTCTGCGGAGCCCGGCTGCTGAATTTTGGCTCTCCCCGGGGCCACTAGGAGCGAAAACCAGCAAGAGAATTGATTCGGTTGGCGCGAAACTTCCGAGGGACCCTAGGGTTAAATCCCCTTTCGCCAGCCCCCATCCAGTGGCTGCCCCGGGAGTTTCGAAGTGCCAGTGAGGGGGAGAATGCTGGGGGAAGGAGAGAGAGGTGTGGCTGGATCGAGAGACAGAAGAAGAAGAGTGTGTATGAGGAGAGATGGGGGGTGCATTTGGTGAGGTGGGGGGATGTAGGGTGGAGGAGAGAGGGGGGTTGGGGAAGACAGAGGTTGAGGGAAACTGTTATTTTACTCACTGATAACAATCAGCACAGTGGCTAACACGGGGGCTGTTGCAGCCCTCCTGTGTCCGCGATGTGTCTGTGTCGAAATGTAGAAGCCACACTCCACTGCGAAACATTAACAACGGTGCCTGCAGGGAGGGAGCTGCCCTTTTTGTCTCTCACCAGCCCCCGAGACAGTCAGAGAGACGGGAGCTCTGGCCTTTTCCTTTCAGCTACAGCCCCAAGACGCTTTGGCAGGGCGGTAGAAACCAAAGTCGTGCAATGATGCCTTGCCTGTGGCTCGTGGCTCCTCTCTCTGCGCTTGGGAACCGCCGGCTGTGACACAGGTTAACTCCGGTCTCGACGGTGCAAATCACCGATTTTTATCAGGCGTTCAGGCCGCTGCAGCGAAATCTCACTGATTTACTTTCAACTCCCGCCAAACAGTGGGGAGTTATTCAAACGGAATGAGATTGGGGTGCTCGGCCAATAAACCAGCTCCCCCCGCAGCATTAGTGCCGGAGAAGGATGTTGCTGTCTGTCTGTCTGTCTATGGGTCGATTTTTCTCTACTCGACACTTATATATTCCTCCACCCCAAAGTGCCAGTTTCCCTGTAGACTATGAACTTTCCCCTCATGATCTCGGTAGCGTTTGTGTGTGTGTTTGTCTGACTTTATCGGTGTTACGCTAATTTTGTTTCATGCTATTCCGTATAATGTCTAAAAAAAGGTGAAGCCCTGGACTGGATCAAGCCGGTGAAGCCCAGAGCTAGCCGGTGACCAGAGAGATCTGATCCAAGTTCTGTGGTTGCACCATTCCTCCCTTTCCCCGCCCCCCCCAGACCCCGGTGCCCTCCTTCCCGCTGCTCAGCACAGACCCTGCGCGGTTTTTGCTCAGCTTCCTGCCGGTCCGTGTCACTGTGTCGCTCGCGGCGCAGTAATAGGTCGCGGAGTCGCGCACTTCACTGGCCGGTTTCCACAGGTGGAAGGATTTGTGCTTTTTCTCATGGGTGGCATTGAAGGATTTTCTGATCCCTTCATCCGAGTCCTCCTTTCCCAGGTCCCTCAGGAAGAGCCGGGGGGGCTGGCTGGGGAATTGCACGTACCAGAAGACGGCATACACTGCGGCATCATCATAGCTACAATTGAGCCTCAAACTTCCTCCCTCGGACACGGTCATGGGGCCTTGCGTCTGCATCACCGACACTCCAGTGGCCCCTTCTGGAGGGGAAAAAATAAATCCTCGTTGGCGTGAAGGATGTGACAGCCGAGATTTTTTCAAAGCCACCCAAGGGATTCTGGCGCATCGTGAGTAGATTCAAGTCAGGCGACTTTGAAAATGTTCAGACGCTCACGGAATGTAGGGGATTTAGGACCGTAAAAGGAGAGAGAGAGAGAGGGAAGGAGAGATTGAGGGAGAGAGGTGCTGCTGTGGGAAGGATGCATGGATGGATGGATAGTGGAAAGAGATGTGCGGAGACAGAGAAAAGAGTGAGATTATTTTAGCTGAGAATTATTGTTTATATTTGAAGGACGAGATCATGGGGAGAGACATTCAGAAATGAAATAGGAAATCCAACTCACTGAATACTAAAGTCATCGCAACCAGCGAGAACTGGATTGTTAACATCCTCTCGGGGTCTCTGGTCCTCGTCTGCCGGGAGCTTCCTCGCTCCTCTCTGACCAGTCCCACGAGTTGTCCGCTTTCTCCTTTTCTTGCAGCTGCAAACCAACGCTGGCTCTCCTGAGGGCCGGAGATTTAAAAGTAGGGAAGCCGTGCTTCCGCGGGAGCTGGGGTGGTGAGCGCCTCCCGCTGCCAATTTACCCCCTCCCCCCTTTCTGTTTGGTCGTAGCTGCCTTCAGGATTTCCTCGCCGCCCCTGCGAGGAGGCAGGTGGCCTCACGAATGAAGAGCCAGGGGGGTGAAATAGCTCCGTGTGTCATCATGTCTATACAGGGGACATTCCTGCTGGTTCCGCAGTGCCCTCTGCCGGGCAACCCGGTGAACTGCTGAGAGAGGGGAGCTGAACATTTGCATGGAGTGACTGTAATTAGGGTTTCAACATTGCTATAAAACGGGCTAATATAATTAATTAGAAAAAATATTTTTTAAAAAAATCCAGTTTATTAAGAGATAAGGATTTACCATGCTATAACATGGCTATTAAAATATTTTCTCTCTCTCTTTGTTTTTATGGGTTTATCTTGCTTCTGCCCACCGCCTCGTATGGGAATGACTTCCACACCTTATGGATAGCGGCAGCAGCAACGTCCTTAGAGGACTTCAGAGCTCTTACCATGTGAAGTGTAGCAGTTCTGCTTGGAGGGTCAGAGGTTTTGGTTGTATTAATATCCTTTCTGTTTGTCTCACGTGCATTTGTTTTAGGGATGCTAACGATTAATAATATAATAGCAGAAGAAGAATTTTGGTTGGGTGGGTGATGGGGCTGGGTAGAAGAGGGTCACTCTTGTGTTCTTGTATCAAGGCCCTTTCTGAGAGCCATACACAGAATAAAGGGGTGAAACTGGGCCCTCGCTCACGTACCTGGAGTAGCTCCAGAGTCACTCCGCCGCAGCAACAGAGCTGCTCTGGAATTACATCGCTGCAGGTGCAGCTACACCTTTGGGGCTTGGGGGTAACATTTTCAACAGTGCCTTCATGACTTAAAGTCTAAGTCCCATGTTCCAAAGATGGAACGGCGTCCTTATAAACTGGGAAAAACCTTGTTAGGGGGTTGAGTTAAACCCTCGTGCAAACTGATATGTGAACGTGCCCTTCAGGTAAGATCGTTTTAAGAAAGGCTTAAGAGACCGCACACCTAAAACAAAACCGAATAGCATCTGCCCAAGGTGGGGGTGGGGTGAGTTCCACTGGGTATTGTAAACAGAGGTGTCAAGGTTCCTCCCCCACTCTGAACTCTAGGGTACAGATGTGGGGACCTGCATGAAAAACCTCCTAAGCTTATCTTTACCAGCTTAGGTCAAAACTTCCCCAAGGTACAAAATATTACACCCGTTATCCTTGGAATGGCTGCTACCACCACCAAACTAATACTGGTTACTGGGGAAGAGCTGTTTGGACGCGTCTTTCCCCCCAAAATACTTCCCCAAAACCTTGCACCCCACTTCCTGGACAAGGTTTGGTAAAAAGCCTCACCAATTTGCCTAGGTGACTACAGACCCAGACCCTTGGATCTTAAGAACAATGAACAATCCTCCCAACACTTGCACCCCCCCTTTCCTGGGAAATGTTGGATAAAAAGCCTCACCAATTTGCATAGGTGACCACAGACCCAAACCCTTGGATCTGAGAACAATGAAAAAGCATTCAGTTTTTACAAGAAGACTTTTAATAAAAAATAGAAGTAAATAGAAATAAAGAAATCCCCCCTGTAAAATCAGGATGGTAGATATCTTACAGGGTAATTAGATTCAAAAAACATAGAGAACCCCTCTAGGCAAAACCTTAAGTTACAAAAAAGATACACAGACAGAAATAGTTATTCTATTCAGCACAATGCTTTTCTCAGCCATTTAAAGAAATCATAATCTAACACATACCTAGCTAGATTACTTACTAAAAGTTCTAAGACTCCATTCCTGTTCTGTCCCTGGCAAGAACAGCACACAGACAGACCCAAACCCTTTTGTTTCTCTCCCTGCTCCCAGCTTTTGAAAGTATCTTGTCTCCTCATTGGTCATTTTGGTCAGGTGCCAGCGAGGTTACCTTTAGCTTCTTAACCCTTTACAGGTGAGAGGAGCTTTCCCCTGGCCAGGAGGGATTTCAAAGGGGTTTACCCTTCCCTTTATATTTATGACAAGAGGGGAGTTCAGTGCGGCTCATTTGCGATCGGAGAAGAGGGACCAATTTTCCCCAGAACCTTGGCTTGCCTCCTCCAAAAGTTTCCCTAGGTCTAGGTGCTCCATTTCTCCCCCTCCCCAGTCGTGGCAGGATATACTATAATCACACCGAATGTTCTGTTTGATGACACAGCCCTCCCCACCCTGAATTTCTCTGAAATGATGCCGGGGGAGGGGGGAGGGAACTCTGAGAAACGGGAAACAGACATGAACAGAGAGGAGAGCGAAAGTCAAGCAGCAGCCTGTGTGCACAGCGGTTTCCAGGGAAAAGCCAGCGCTGGCGGAAGCGCGCTGTTAGCAAGAGAAGCTGTTTCCTTCTGTTTTATTCCCTCTGCTTTGAAAGCTGCAGAAATTTGTACGTTCCTGGTCAATCACTAAAAACGCAGCAAATAAATATCGGTTACCAACCATGCAAATCCTGCACGTAGGCAGCGGGTTAGAGTAGATGGTCCCTGATAACCCTGTTATCACAACAGGTAGGTCCACAGGGCCCCAGACTTTGACTAGATGCTCTGGTCAAAACAGCATTTGGGAGCCTAAAGCCTCTCCAGGTGCCTCTCTGGATCTTTAGGTCCCTAAATACCTTTGAAAATTTGACCCTTCGGAGACTTTTTTTAATTGGAAGACCATAGAAATTAGGCTTGCAATTATCTGGGTCACTTTGGATACAGTCATGAACTTCTACATGCTATTGTTCAAAGCTGAGATTTTCAAAGGAGCCTAAGGGAGTTGGGCGCTTATTGCTCACTGGAGTTCCATGCGTCCATTCTCCTGGCCCCTTTGAGGATCTCAGCCCGCAATTTGATTATCCGTGTGAGCTTCCTTCTCTTCCTGCCCAGGACTCTCAGACTCGGGGAGGTTTTTGTTCAGCTCGCCCTGCATTTCCTCTCTCTGTGCCTCTCACGGCGCAGTAATACACCCCCGAGTCCTCCACCGCCACCTCGGTGATGCGCAGCGGGGCGGACCGGCCGGGGGGGGGGGTCAATCGACAGTTCAAACCGCTCCGATGTCTCCGCGGACTTGTAGCCAGAGATCACAGCTCGAGGGGCAGCTCCGGGGCGCTGAGAGTACCAAAAAATTCTCTCGTAGCCAGCGACACTGTGGTTACAGGGGAGGTCAGCCCTGCCCCCCGCCAGGAAGGACAGCGCAGCAGACTGAGAAACCTTCCTGTCCACCGCTCCGCCTGGGAATAAAATAAAACCAGAGCATGAAAAATCCCCCAGACACAAACAGGGAAACTGGCAGCAGCAGAAGCAGCAGCGTGAAGTGTCTCCTAGAAGGACACCTGGACACAGGTGAAAATTAATAAATACGGGGGAGGGGAATAATGCCCAGAAATGCCACGTGGGAATCTGACTCACTGGAGACAAGGAGCAGCGCAGTCATGGAGACCAGGGTTTTAAGCATCCTCTCAATGAAGATTCGGTGTCTCTGCGCCTCTTCTCGGAGCGGCTCCGTTTTCTCTCCACTCAGGCACCAACCCGCCCCCAGCAATGTCTAAAGAAACGAATTAGGTCCTTTCCTCGCAGAGGGAAGCCGACCTCTGTCTTCTGAGGGCTGAAGGAATCCGGGAACGCTGCTTCCGCTCCGAATTAAATTGTGATTCTTGGCGTCAAGCATCAAATCTCTCCGAGCTTGGTTGGTAGCTGCCTTTCCGCTGAGCTGCTAGAAAGTCTCGCAGGGTCCGGGAGGGGGCGGGGGCGGGGGGGCGGCTTGAGCGGGGGGAGGGAGGGAGAGAACTAGATGTCCAGAAACACCAGACAGCACGCTCGTTTCTGGAGCGTTCCGGTCGGAGCAGCAAACTTTGTTCCGACTTTCCTAGAGGAGTCGCGGTTTCTGAAGGAAGGAGAGTGGGGGCAGGGGCTAGGTTAGTTTTGTTTGTTTATTGTTGCCATAGAAACGAGGATGATTTTACAGCTTTGAAGCCAGAGATATTTTGCATTCGGCTCCCTTAAGGGAACATGTTTTCCTACCGGAAATATTTAGTAATGAACTTTCCTTTAGAAAGCTTTCAGAGTAACAGCCGTGTTAGTCTGTATTCGTAAACAGAAAAGGAGTACTTGTGGCACCTTAGAGACTAACCAATTTATTTGAGCATGCGCTTTCCTGAGCTACAGTTCAAGAAAGCTTATGCTCAAATAAATTATTTAGTCTCTAAGGTGCCACAAGTACTCCTTTTCTTTGTCCTTTAGAAAGTATCCCATGCTAAGAAAAGGAAAGAAAATGAATTTGTGTCTCGTATTTCTTGTAATCTAGACACCTCAATAAACACATGTGGAGCGACTCCGGATTTACGCTGCTATTCACACAGCTGTCCCAGGATCTGCAGACCTGGGTTCCAGTCCCCCTCGCCTTACGATATGGCCCCATTGACTCCACTGGTGCGCTGCCCATTTATAACAGCTGAGGATGAGTCCCCTTGGCTACCATGGAGTTACGGTGCTTTTCACCTGCTGGGGATCTGCCCCTGCATCTCCTCCGCCAAGCTGCCTATCAGAGGCTGAGGGTTTTTGCCCTGAGCCCAGCTCTGCCTGCGTCACTGTGCATTCACCGCGCAGAGATATCTGCCTGAGTCCCGCAGATGGGAGTCGGTGATGTGCAGAGAGCTGCGTTTCCCACTTTCCAGGCGCTCGCCTATGAACCGCCCCACAGTGACATTGTCATTAGAGCTCGTGGTCAGCAGGTGAGTCGGCCCTTGCCCAGGGAGCTGCTGGTACCACTGGAAGGTTTGGTAAGCGCTGGTGAAAGAGCAGAACATGGTGGAGACCTTCCCTTCCCCAGTAACCAGCCACTCGGGGCTCTGAACCACTTGGGCTTTGCAGCAGGAGACTGGAGGGAAACAAAATAATAGGAGTTAACATGAAGGTTATGACAGTGTTATATTGCCTGTTTACCTATGGAAATGGTTCTCAAACTTTTGTGGTGGTGACCCCTTTCACGTAGCAAGCCTCTGAGTGCGACCCCCCTTAAAAATTAAAAACACTTTTTTGTATATTTAACACCATTATAAATGTTGGAGGCAAAGTGGAGTTTGGGGTGGAGGCCGACAGCTCGTGACCACCTCCCCCTCTCCCCCCATGTAATAACCTCTTTATCCCCTGAGAGGTCCTGAACCCCAGTTTGAGAACCCCTGATCTATGGCTATATCCCTCTTTCTTTCTTCAGCCTCCATCCATCATTCTGTTTTCCTCCCCTATATCTGCCTTTTTGTACATTTGTACAGATTCAAAATACAGATCTTTCCATCAACATCTCTTTATTTTTCTCTGTTCACTCCTCAAATCTTAAAAAAAAGCAGGACAAGAAATGCTAACAAAGAACTCCAAAGGATTTTACAGTTCAAATAGATCAGAGGCTGAGATATGTCCCATTGGCAGGCCCCTCTCTCCTTACAGGTGCGATAGATAGATAGATAGATAGATAGATAGATAGATAGATAGATAGATAGATAGATAGATAGATAGATAGATAGATAGATAGATAGATAGATCCATCCATCCATCCATCCATCCATCCATCCATCCATCCATCCATCCATCCATCCATCCATCCATCCATCCCTACTGGCAAGGAAATGAAGAAGAGCTAGGAGATCTTGCCCCACACTGACTTCTAAGAATCTGCATCTTTTTACCTTTAGAATGAGAAAATATTGTTTCACTCACAGAGAAAAACAAAGGTGAGGAGAAGGCTCCAAAGAGCAGTTCCACTCTCTGAGCCCATGGTAAGCTCAGTTTCTTCTCTCCCTTCCAGAGGAATATACCGAGGTAGAGTCAAACCGAGGAAGATTTTCAGGAGACCAGTGGAAATGAGAATTCTCCCTCCCCTCAGGTTTCAGCCTTCTCAAGAGGAAGGATTCCCCGCCTACAGAGGCTGCTGTTTCATTGTGTGCCCCGGGGAGGAACAGCAGCTCTGTGAACTGGGTTGGGCTGGGGACATTGAGGACAGCCCGGACCTCAGGCTGTGGGAATTAACCAGGGTTTGCAGCGTAGGAGGGTGAGCCCTCTAGCGCCATCTTCTGCCCTGGGACAGAGAGGGGGTGGGAAGAAATTCTTTGCTTCAGGGGAATCCTCGGTAGAAGGTCATGGGAATGATACACAGCCATCCATTCACAGCTTCACCACCCATTTACTCCAATGGATCTATGCCAATTTACAAGAGCTGAGGATCTGTCCCCTTGAAAACTCAGAGAATTGGTAGGTAAAATCCCCCGGAAAGCAAATCTATGGGGGGAAAGAATTTAGGAGAGTTGGCAGTTTTTTAGAGCGATATTATGAAGGGCACAAGAGCAAACTATCCCAAGGTATAGGAAGATTAGGAAGTATGGTCAGAGGCCACTCCTGCTCAACTAGGAGGTTTTCAATGACCTGAAACTCAAAAAGCAAGTCAGGCAAAAAGTAGAAACTGGGTTAAATCACAAATGATAAATATTAAAAAGAAAAAAAAAACAAGCATGTAGGGAGCAAATTAGAAAGGCCAAGGCAGAAAATGAGAATAAAATTGGTAGGGTCATAAAGAGTAACAAAGTATTTTACAAATATATAAGAAGCAAGACCAAGGACACAGGGTAGGCCCATTACTCAGTAAGGAGAGATAGACAAGAATAACAGAAAATGCAGCAATAGCTGAAGTGTTAAATGCCTTTCAGTTTTCACCCCCAAAAAAGTTAAGTGATTGGGCCATTAACATAGTGAGCATCAGTGTAAATGGGGCAGGATCTGACATTAAAATAGGAAAAGAACAAATTAAGAATTACTTAGACAAGTTAAATGTCTTCAAGTTGGCAAGGCCAGATGAAATACATTCTAGAATACTTAAGGAACTGGCTGAAAAGATCTCTGAGCCATCAGTGATTATTTCTGAGAACTTGTGGAGGATGGGAGAGATACCAGAGGACTGGAGATGGGCAAATCTAGTGCCCATCTATAAAAAGTGGAATAAGGGCAACCTGGGGAATTATAAACCAGTCATCTTAACTTCAGTATCTGCAAAGATAATGGAACAAATAATCAAACAAGCAATTTGTAAGCACCTGGAGAAAATAAGGCAATAAGTAGCAGTCAACATAGACTTGTTAATAACAAATCATGTCAAACCAAAGTAGTATCCTTCTTTGATAGGATAACAAGCCTTGTGGATGGGGGAGAAGCAGTAGATGTGATATGTCTCAACTGTAGTAAGAGTTCTGATACTGTCTCACATAACGTTCTCATAAACAAACCAGAGACATATCACCTAGACAAACCTACTATAAGGCAGGTGCACAACTGGCTGGAAAACTGTACTCATACAATAGATATCAATGGTTCACAGTTGAGTTACAAGGACATATTGAACGGGATCCTGCAGGGATCTGTCCCGCGTCTCGTTCTATTCAATATCTTCATAGATGGTTTGGATAATGGCACAGAGATTACACTTGTAAAGTCTGCAAAGGATACCAAACTGGGAGTGATTACAAGCATTTTGGAGGACAGAATTAGAATTCAGAATGATTTTGACAAACTGGAGAAATGGTCAGCATTAGTAGGATGAAATTCAGTAAGAACAAATACAAAATACTCCACTTACAAATCAATTGCACAAACACAAAATGGGAAATGACGGCCTAGACAGGAGTACTGCAGAAAAAGATCTGGGAGTTATAGTAGCTTACAAACTAAATATTAGTCAGCAACATAATATGGTTGCAGAAAAAGTGAATATCATTCTGGGATGTGTTAGCTGGAGTGTTTTAGATAAGACAAGTATTTCTTCTACTCCACTCAGCACTGATAAGGCCTCCACTGGAGTATCGTGAACAGTTCTGGGTACCGCACTTCAGGAAAAATGTGAACAAAGTCCAGGGGGCAGTAACAAACATTATTAAAGTTCTAGAACACATGATCCATAGGGAAAGATAGAAAAAACTGTGTATGTTTCATCTGGAGAAGAGAAGGAGGGGAGACATGATAACAGTCTTCAAGTAGGTAAAAGGTTGTTATAAAGAGGAAGGTGATAAGCAGTGAGGACAGGACAAGAAGTAATGAGTTTAAATTCCAGCAAGGAAGATTTAGTTTAGACATCAGGAAAAGCTTTCTGTCAGGGTGGTTAAGCATTGTAACAAATTGTCTAGGTAGGTTGTTGGAATCTTCATCATTGAAGGTTTTTAAGAACAGGTAAGACAAACACCTGTCAGAGATGGTCTAGATAATACTCAATCCTACTTCAATGAAGGAGACTGGATTATACAACCAATTAGTGTCCCTTCCAGTTCTACATTTCTGTTATTCTGTGACTGACTGCAATGGAATTGTGCTGCTTTACACCATCTGGAGATTTGTCCCTGCATCTCCTCCACTAAGCTGCCTGTCAGAGACTGAGGGTTTTTGCCCTGAGCCCAGCTCTGCCTGCGTCACTGTGCATCCACGGCACAGAGGTAGCTGCCTGAGTCCCCCAGCTGGGAGTGGGTGATGTGCAGAGAGCTGCGTTTCCCACTTTCCAGGCGCTCGCCTATGAATCGCCCCACAGTGACATTGTTATTAGAGCTTGTGGTCAACAGGTGAGTCGGCCCTTGCCCAGGGAGCTGCTGGTACCACTGGAAGGCTTGGAAAGTTCTGGTGTAAGAGCAGGACATTGTGGAGACCTTCCCTTCCCCAGTAACCAGCGACTCAGGGCTCTGAACCACTTGGGCTTTGCAGCAGGAGCCTGGAGGGAAACAATATAACAGCAGTTATCATGAGGAATATAAGATTGTATTGCATTGCCTGTTTATCTATGCCTCTATCTATCCAGCCTTCTCTCTGCAGCCTCCGTCCATCCATCATTTTATTGTTCCATCCCCGGTATCTATATCTGCATGTCTGTATATTGATACAGGTAGAAATAGACCTTTCCATCAACATCTATTTCTTTCTTTCTGTACTCTTCCTTAATCCTTATAAAGCAGGACAAGAAATGCTAATAAATAACTCCAAAACAATATTACTGTTCAAATAGATCAGAGGCTGAGATATGTCCCCTTGGAAGACCCTTCTCTCTTTACAGGTGCAGTAGCTCTTAGATAGATAGAGAGGTGGAGAGATAAGAGATCTTGCCCATCACTGACGTCTAAGAATCTGCATCGTTTTGCCCTGTAGAAGGAGAAAATATTGTTTCACTCACAGAGAAAAGCAAAGGTGAGGAGAAGGCTCCACAGATCAGCTCCACTCTCTGAGCCCATGGTGAGCTCTGTTTCTCCTCTCCTTTGCAGAGGAATATACCGAGGCAGAGTTAATCCGAGGAAGGTCTTCAGGATCCCAGTGGAAATGAGAATTCTCCCTCCCCTCAGGTTTCAGCCTTCTCAAGGGGAAGGATTCTCCGCCTACAGAGGCTGCCGTTTCATTGTGTGCCCCGGGGAGGAACGGCAGCTCTGTGACCTGGGCTGGGCTGGGGACATTGAGGACAGCCCGGACCTCAGGCTGCGGGAATTAACCAGGGTCTGCAGGGGAGGAGGGTGAGCCTTCTAGCGCCATCTACTGTCCGGTTAGAGAAGGGAGCGCGTGAAATTCTTGGCTTCAGGGGAATCCCAGCTCGAAGATGGTAGGAATGATTCAGAACCACGCACCACTTCACCCCTTTACTCCAATGGAGTTACCGCTGATTTACACCCCCTGAGGACCTGCCCCATTAGCTACAATAGAGAGCGTCTGAGTCGCACATGATCAGGATTTGGCCCAGAGATGTAAATGAAGATATTGCTGATTTGCACCACCTGGGGGTCTGATTCAGTGTCTCTGAGTCATGTGATTGCAGAGCCATTGGCCAGTATCTTTGAAAACTCATGGCAATCGGGCGAGGTCCTGGACGACTGGAAAAAGGCAAATGTAGTGCCCATCTTTTAAAAAGGGAAGAAGGAGGATCCGGGTAACTACAGGCCAGTCAGCCTCAACTCAGTCCCTGGAAAAATCATGGAGCAGGTCCTCAAGGAATCAATTCTGAAGCACTTCGAGGAGAGGAAAGTGATCAGGAACAATCAGCATGGATTCACCAAGGGCAAGTCATGCCTGACTAATCTAATGTCTTCTATGACGAGATAACTGGCTCTGTGGATGAGGGGAAAGCAGTGGATGTGTTACTCCTTGACTTTAGCAAAGCTTTTGATATGGTTTCTCACAGTATTCTTGCCAGCAAGTTAAAGAAGTATGGGCTGGATGAATGGACTATAAGGTGGTGTGACAAAGTTCTGAGCCTGTATTGGTGGGTCCTGTGCTTTTGGGCAGATTCAGTGGCCTCAGAAACTCTGTAAGTCCCCAGTGTGACCTCCCTTTCTCAGTGTAGTGGTAAGAGTCACAGAGTACTGAGTTACTTTCATCACAGGCCAGTATGGGAGATGGAAAGGGGGATTACCCCGCAGTCTCTGTTGCTCCGTAGAGCTCAGTGTGCTCAGCTTGGCCTCCTGCCTGGACCGAGTCCTGCTTCCCCTCTCAAGGGGAGCTCTGTAGAATATGGGGAGAAAGAAGGGAACCCAGGCCCGCCCTCTACTCCGGGTTCCAGCCCAGGGACCCTAATGGTAGCAGCAGCTGGCGGCTTTCCCTTCACCACTGACACTGCTTTGATTCCCTGGGCCACTTCCCCATGGTCCCCTTTTTCCAGCTTCACCCTTACCTCAGGATTCAGCGATGCCTCTTCTTCTCCTCCAGCTCCCTTCACCTGGGCTGTCTCTACAGAGAACTGGAAAGGAGAACTTTTAAGCAGTAAGAGTGGGACCTTAATTGGTTCCAGCTGTCTCTATTTAGCCTAATGTCCTTAACCGGTTAATTGGCTTCAGGTGTCTTGACTGGCCTGGAGTAGATTCATAGATTCATAGATATTAAGGTTAGAAGGGACCATTATGACTATCTAGTCTGACCTCCTGCACAATGCAGACCACAGAAATCTCACCCACCCACTTCTGCGATAAACCTCTCACCTATGTCTGAGCTATTGAAGTCCTCAAATAATGGTTTAAAGACTTCAAGGAGCAGAGACTCCTCCAGCAAGTGACCCGTGCCCCATGCTACAGAGGAAGGCGAAAAACCTCCAGGGCCTCTTCCAATCTGCTCTGGAGGAAAATTCCTTCCCAACCCCAAATATGGTGATCAGCTGAACCCGTTGCATATGGGCAAGATTCACCAGCCAGATACCCAGGAAAGAATTCTCTGTAGTAACTCAGATCCTTTGTATGGCTATCCAGGGAACAGGGACCTGCTCATTCTGAGGCTGATATACCTGCCTTCCACCACTCTCTTATATCCTTCTGGTATGAGTCCATCACAGTGGATAGAAAGCTAGCTAGATTTTCAGGCTCAACGGGTAGTGATCAATGGATCCGGTATCAAGCGGAGTGCCCCAAGGGTCAGTCCTGGGGCCAGTTTTGTTCAATATCTTCATGAATGATCTGGAGGATGGCGTGGATTGCACCCTCAGCAAGTTTGCAGATGACACTAAACTGTGAGCAGTGGTAGATATGCTGGAGGGTAGGGATAGGATACAGAGGGACCTAGACAAATTAGTGGATTGGGCCAAAAGAAATCTGATGAGATTCAACAAGGACAAGTGCAGAGTCCTGCACTTAGGATGGAAGAATCCCATCCACTGCTACAGACTAATGATCGAGTGGCTAAGCAGCAGTTCTTCAGAAAAGGACCTAGGGGTTACGGTGGACAAGAAGCTGGATATGAGTCAATAGTGTGCCCTTGTTGCCAAGAAGGGCAAAGGCATTTTTGGGCTATATAAGTAGGGGCATTGCCAGCAGATCGAGGGACGTGATCATTCCCCTCTATTTGGCATTGGTGAGGCCTCATCTGGAGTACTGTGTCCAGTTTTGGGCCCCACAGTACAAGAAGGATGTGAAAAAATTGGAAAGAGTCCAGCGGAGGGCAACAAAATGATTAAGGGGCTGGAGCATATGATTTATGAGGAGAGGCTGAGGGAACTGGGATTATTTAGTCTGCAGAAGAGAAGAATGAGGCGGGATTTGATAGCTGCTTTCAACTACCTGAAGGGGCGTTCCAAAGAGGATGGCTCTAGACTGTTCTCAGTGGTAGCGGATAACAGAACAAGGGGTAATGATCTCAAGTTGCAGTGGGTGAGGTTTAGGTTGGATATTAGGAAAAACTTTTTTACTAGGAGGGTGGTGAAGCACAGGAATGCGTTACCTAGGGAGGTGGTGGAATCTCCTTCCTTATAGGTTTTTAAAGTCAGGCTTGACAAAGCCCTGGCTGGGATGATTTAGTTGGGGATTGGTCCTGCTTTGAGCAAGGGGGTTGGACTAGATGACCTCCTGAGGTCCCTTCCAACCCTGATATTCTATGATTCTATGAACAGTCACTTTAAACCAGCTGGGGATCCATCCCTGCTGCAGCTCTTCAGCCGAGCTGCCTGTCAAAGGATGAGGGTTTTTTCTCCTGAGCCCAACTCTGCCTGTGTCACTCTGCACTCACTGCACAGAGTTAGCTGCCTGAGCCCCCAACTGGGAGTCAGTGATGTGCAGAGAGCTGCATTTCCCATCTTCCAGGGGCTGCCCCACGAACCGCTGCTCGATAGCGTTCTCCTGAGGGCTCACAGCCAGCAGGTAGGTCAGGCCTCGTCCAGGGAGCTGCTGGTACCAGTGGAAGGTTTGGTACTTGGTGGTGAAAGTGCAGAACAGTGTGCAGACCTCCCCTTCCCTAGTAACTGGTGACTGGGGGCTCTGATCCACTTAGGCTTTGCAGCAAGAGACTGGAGGGAAACAAATTGCCAGTTACTTTGCCTGTCTACCTATCTGACCATTCTTCCCTATGTGCTATCTCCCTATCCTTCCCTGTGAAGCACCTTTCCATCCATCCATTGTCCCATGCACAGTATCTCTCTACCTAGAATCTTCCCCAGTCTTGAAAAGAGGCAAGAAATGCTATAAAAAAACACCAAGGCAATATGACTATGTAAGTAGATCAGAGACAGAGTTGGGTCCCATTGGCAGTCCCCTCCCATGCTGTAACTCTGAATCAGACAGAGCTGGGAACTGAATCAAATACATCTCCAGTAATTCCTAGTTCAATGTCCGACAAGCAAAGCAGCTGGCTTGGAAGAGCCCAAAGTGTTCTGAGCAGAAACTTACAGTACAAATGAAGAAAGGCCCAGGGGACTTGCAGCTTCATGATTCTCGGGGGGTGAGGTGAATTTCTGACACCGATAGCAACCAGACTCTGAGATGCAGTGGGTGCCTGGCTCATCTCAGCCTGATTTTTTGTTATGCTCAGACACAGCTTGTGACACACACACCAGCCTAGGATCCTGTAGATGCCTCAGCTTGCTGACCTCAACTGCCTTCTCGGAGCTGTGCAAACACAGCATAGACAAATGTACCCGGCATGAGGCGATTCCTTGGGAATATCTGAACAGCACCAGCTGTGAGGAGGAAGGAGGGACTGTGACGTTATGAGAAAAGGAGTACTTGTGGCACCTTAGAGACTAACCAATTTATTTGAGCATGAGCTTTCGTGAGGTGAGCTGTAGCTCACGAAAGCTCATGCTCAAATAAATTGGTTAGTCTCTAAGGTGCCACAAGTACTCCTTTTCTTTTTGCGAATACAGACTAACACGGCTGTTCCTCTGAAACCTGTGACGTTATGAGTATAACATAATATCTCATTGAAAGTATAACACATGGCCATCAAAGGGCTAAGCAAAATCCTGCAGGCTAACTGACCCTGAGTTGACCTGTAAAAGCATGTGAGAATAGTATGCAAGTGATCATTGGAATTATTCAATGATGAAACCTGTCAATGCTAGTTAGAATAGAACTTTGAAGTGCAAACCTGCATTGTTAGAGCAGTGGAATGGTGTAGGTGTTTACTCAGGTCTTGTGATGTAAACAAACAATTCTTGCCTGTTACTATTGCTTTGACTTGAGATCCAAAAGGCATATTAACATTTATGTTGACATTTTATTGAAATAGTATTATTGTCTATATGTCTCTTTGAGGTTGTGTTAATCTGTATATGAACTGTTTAATGGATAGATTACCCTATGCTAATTGCCAGCGATGTTAGGAAAATAAGGAGTCACATCAAAAGAGTATTTTACCCACAACTGAATGGTCAAGAGGCTTCTGGAAAAGTATAAAGACGCTGGGACAGGATCTTTGTTCGTCTCATATCTGCTTGGATGCTCATGGGGAAAGCTGCAAGCCACAAAGAATGAGATCCCAGAATTCCTGGTGCCCCATAATGGACATTGACTTAATAGCTCTGTACTGATCTGAAAAGAATTGTTTGCATCTACAAAACTCAACGACTCTATGTATCTGAAACTCAGGAATTAAACTCAAGTCTGTATGTATATTGATCTTTTAACCAACACTAAATCTCTTTTCTTTTTAAATACATTTTAGTTTAGTTAATAAGGATTGGTTATAAGCGTGTATTTTGGGTAAGATCCAAGTTATATTTTGACCTGTGTGTGTGTGGCTGATCCTTTGGGATTGTGAGAACCTTTTATTTTATATGATGAAATCAGATTTTCAGAAATTATCATCATACGTTTGACATGTGTGTCTGGATGGAGGTCTGAGTCTGGGCACTTTAAGGAAATTGTGTTGTTTGGACTTCTGAGTAACCAGTGAGGTAATACAGAAGCTGTTTTGTACTGCCTTGGTAAATCTAAATATTGGAATATCCACCAGCTTTTGGAGTTTGTCCGCCAGGTTCTGTGTGCAGTTCACCCTGATTCAGTGACCTCAGCTGTCTTCCATGGGCACCATTGTCACAGGGACCAATGGCTATAATGCTAGCCAAGACCTGGGTTTGTGTCCTTCTTCGACCACAGGCATTCTGGGTGGCTTTGGGCAAATCACTCAGGGCCATGTTTTTAAAGGGTTGCCCAGTGTGATTTTCAGATGCACTCAGGGCCCCTAACTCCCATTGATTTCAAAGGGTGTTTGGCACTGAGGCACTTCTGAAAAATCCCACTAGGTACCTAGAGCCCTTTAAAAATCTCCCCCTCTGTGCCTCAGATACCCAGCTGTAAAATGGGGGTAACAGCACTTTCTCACCTCTCACAGGTGTTGTGTGGACCAATAAAGTGAAGATTGTGAGGTGGGTAGACACTGTGGTAATATGGCCAGAGAAATACCTAATTCAGGAAATTTTAGGTTGGAATGGTCAAAGATTTTTGAGGGAGTTAGTAGCCCAGTTTCCCTTGAATTCCACTGGGAGAGGAGCAACTAATTCCTTTGGGCTCCTCTGAAAATATTTTAAAAGGTGCTTTTCTCTCCCCCCACCCCCATCCAAACCCTGCAGCATCTCAGCACCACACAGACATGAATGGATTTAGCCTGGGATTTTCAAAGGAACCAAAGGGAGTCAGGAACCCATGTCCTGTTGAATTTCAGTGAAGTTTGGCTACCTAGACCCTGTAGGTCTCTTTGGCAATCCCAACCTCAGCCTCAAAATGGCACGTTTCTTGAGGTTTTTATGAGGTGAAAGGATCTAGCAATGGTTATTCTGAGTCAGGGGAAATGGGGCAGATTTTCAAATATTTCTGACACTAAGGAGGCCACAAATGACCAGGTTGCGGCAGATAAATAAGTGTGTGAGTTGTATGCATGTGTGCGTGTGTGTGTGAGAGAGTTGTGTTTGAGACTTTGAGAGTGTGCATTTGTGTTTGATCTGCATGCGAGTGAGTTTGGTAT
This sequence comes from Caretta caretta, assembly GCF_965140235.1. Classification (NCBI taxonomy): domain Eukaryota; kingdom Metazoa; phylum Chordata; order Testudines; family Cheloniidae; genus Caretta; species Caretta caretta. The sequence goes on from NC_134218.1 coordinate 42,414,168, forward strand.
GTGTGTGAATGAGTGTGTCATTTTGTGAGTGTGTGAATGAGAACATTTGAGACGTGTGTGAGTCATTGTGTCGGTGTTTGATGTATGTAGGAGGAACTTTGGTATATTTGTGATTCTGGGTGTGAGTGGCTTTGTGTGCATCAATTGTGAGTTCACATATATATGAATTTGATGTGTGTGAGTGCGAGAGGGAAAGAGAGAGATATTATGAGTTTGTGTGTGTGACAGAGAGATTTGTGTGTGTGTCTGTGAAACACATAAGTAGTTGTGTGTCCAAACAACATTCCAATGCCCAGGTTGAGATGAGGATGTGCCTTTATATTTGTTAGTAAAACTGTGGTGGAAAACTCCTGCACCATTTTCCATTAATTCCTGCAGCTGTCAAATTGAAACGAAATGGCCGCCAGGTGGCAGCACATGATCACAAGCTCGGTTGCTTTCAGTCCTGGGTTTGCCCCATTTTTATCACATTTTCTTCACAGATCAACCCAGCAGGCCATGAGGCAGCTCGGTTATTTCGCTCTCCGTTTCAGGTGATGAGGAACCTTCCTCTTTCAAAGCAGTTTATAGTTCCTTGTGACTTGAAAACACAGGCTAAGAGTTTGAAATCAGCCTAAGGGAATTAGATGCCCGATTCCCATTAAAATTATTGCAGAGTGAACATCCACACTGACAGGTTTCAGAGTAACAGCCGTGTTAGTCTGTATTCGCAAAAAGAAAAGGAGTACTTGCTCTGCGATACAAACGCATTTGCTCCAACCCCTCAGACAGAGACAAACACCTACAAGATCTCTGTCAAGCTTTCTTACAACTACAATACCCACCTGCAGAAGTAAAGAAACAGATTGATAGAGCCAGAAGAGTTCCCAGAAGTTACCTACTACAGGACAGGCCTAACAAAGAAAATAACAGAACGCCACTAGCGGTCACCTTCAGCCCCCAACTAAAACCCCTCCAACGCATTATTAAGGATCTATAACCTATCCTAAAGGATGACCCAACACTCTCACAAGTCTTGGGAGACAGGCCAGTCCTTCCCTACAGACAGCCCCGCAACCTGAAGCAAATACTCACCAACAACCACATACCACACAACAGAACCACTAACCCAGGAACTTATCCTTGCAACAAAGCCCGTTGCCAATTGTGCCCACATATCTATTCAGGGGACACCATCACAGGGCCTAATAACATCAGCCACACTATCAGAGGCTCGTTCACCTGCACATCCACCAATGTGATATATGCCATCATGTGCCAGCAATGCCCCTCTGCCATGTACATTGGTCAAACTGGACAGTCTCTACGTCAAAGAATAAATGGACACAAATCAGATGTCAAGAATTATAACATTCATAAACCAGTCGGAGAACACTTCAATCTCTCTGGTCACGCAATCACAGACATGAAGGTCGCTATCTTAAAACAAAAAAAACTTCAAATCCAGACTCCAGCGAGAAACTGCTGAATTGGAATTCATTTGCAAATTGGATACTATTAATTTAGGCTTAAATAGAGACTGGGAGTGGCTAAGTCATTATGCAAGGTAGCCTGTTTCCTCTTGTTTTTTTCTACCCCCCCCCCCCCCAGATGTTCTGGTTTAACTTGGATTTAAACTTGGAGAGTGGTCAGTTTAGATGAGCTATTACCAGCAGGAGAGTGAGTTTGTGTGTGTATAGGTGGGGGGGGGATGTGAGAAAACCTGGATTTGTGCAGGAAATAGCCCGACTTGATTATGTAAAGAGTTGTCACTTTGGATGGGCTATCACCAGCAGGAGAGTGAATTTGTGTGGGGGGGTGGAGGGTGAGAAAACCTGGATTTGTGCTGGAAATGGCCCACCTGATGATCACTTTAGATAAGCTATTACCAGCAGGACAGTGGGGTGGGAGGAGGTATTGTTTCATATTCTCTGTGTATATATAAAGTCTGCTGCAGTTTCCACGGTATGCATCTGATGAAGTGAGCTGTAGCTCACGAAAGCTCATGCTCAAATAAATTGGTTAGTCTCTAAGGTGCCACAAGTACTCCTTTTCTTTTTGCGAACATCCACACTGTGATTTCTGAAACAGCCTAAGGGATTTAGATGTCCAAGCTCTCTCTTGAATTTTAATGGAAGTTGATCATCTAAATCCTCTAGGCCCTTTTGAGAATGCCAGCCTCAGTATAAATCTGGGAGGTCTCTTTCCAGGATTGACTCAGTTCTTCTGCCCATGTCGTGATGTTTGCCCCTATGCAGAGGGACCAGTGCAAGCCCTAGGTCCCAATTAAGTCCATACATCGAAGGCTCAAGTGCGGATAAGTATCAACCCAGGATGGAATTTCAGCTGGGATTTCCAAAGGAGCCTAGGAGAGTTAGATGCCAAGCATACATTGATTTTGAACAGAATTGGTGTCCCTAACTCCCAAGGAATCCATCCCAGCCTCCCCCCCACCATGAGATATTAATAGATTCCTTGATTCATAGTTCCTAAGGTGTGAAGAGCCAGTGATCATCTAATCTGACTTCCTGCATTAACAAAGGCCAGAGAATGATACCTGGGATTCATGCACCGTCCCAGCCCATATATTGTGGCTGACATAGAGAAGAGACATCCAGTCTTGATTTAAAGATTTCAGAAGATGGAGAATCCACCATCTCTCTGGGTAAGTTGATTCAATGTTTAATTACCCTCACTGTTAAAAATGTGCACTTTATTTCTAGTCTTCTAATTTGTCTCACTCTGGCTTCCGGCCATGGAATCTTAGCCCTTGTCTACACTATGAGTTTAGGTCGAATTTAGCAGCATTAGATCAATTTAACCCTGCACCCGTCCACGCAACGAAACCATTTTTGTCTACTTAATGGGTTCTTAAAATCTATTTCTGTACTTCTCCCCGAGGAGGGGATTAGTGCGGAAATTGACATCGCCAGGTTGAATTTGGGTTAGTGTGGATGCAATTCGACAGTCTTGGCCTCCGGGAGCTATCCCACAGTGCTCCATTGTGACCGCTCTGGACAGCACTCTGAACTCAGACGCACTGGCCAGGTAGACAGGAAAAGCCCTGCAAACTTTTGAATTTCATTTCCTGTTTGGCCAGCATGGCAAGCTGATCAGCACAGGTGACCATGCAGATCTCATCAGAAGAGGTGACCATGGAGTACCAGAATTTCAAAAGAGCTCCAGCATGGACCGAGTGGGAGGTACTGGATCTGATTGCTGTATGGGGAGATGAATCCATACTGTCAGAACTCCGTTCCAAAAGACGAAATGACAAAATATTTGACAAAATCTGCAAAGGCATGAAGGACAGAGGCTATCACAGGGACCCGCAGCAGTACTGTGTGAAACTTAAGAAGCTCAGGCAAGCCTACCAAAAAACCAAAGAGGAAAGCGCCTGCTCTGGGTCAGAGCCCCAGACATGCTGCTTCTATGATGAGCTGCATACAATTCTAGGGGGTGCCCCTACAACTACCCCACACCTGTACGTGGACTCCTGCAAGGGAGTCTCACACAGCAAGGATGAGGATTTTGGGGACAAGGAAGATGATGATGATGAGGAGGAGGTTGAAGATAGCGCACACCAGACAAGCGGAGAAATCGTTCTCCCATACAGCCAGGATCTGTTTATCGCCATGGAGACAGTACCCTCCCAACCCAGGCTCCCGGACCTTGAAGGTGGAGAAGGCACATCTGGTGAGTGTACCTTTGTAAATATAATACACAGTTTAAAAGCAAGCATGTTTAATGATTAGTTTGCCCTGAAGATTTGGGATGCATTCGAGGCCAGTACAGCTACTGGAAAAGTCTGTTAACATGTCTGGGGATGGAGCAGAAATCCTCCGGGGACATCTCAATGAAGCTGTCCTGGAGGTACTCCCAAAGCCTTTGCAAAAGGTTTCTGGGAAGGGCAGCCTTATTGCATCCTCCATGGTAGGACACTTTACCACGCCAGGCCGATAGCACGTAGTCTGGAATCATTGCATAAGAAAGAATGGCAGTGTGTGTCCCGGTGTTTGCTGGCATTCAAGCAACATCCATTCTTTATCTCTCTGTGTTATCGTCAGGAGAGTGATATAATGCATGGTCACCTGGTTGAAATAGGGGAATTTTATTAAGGGGACATTCAGAGGTGTCCGTTTCTGCTAGGCTGTTTGCCTGTGGCTGAATAGAAATAATCCCCACTGTTAGCCACACAGTCGGAGGAGGGGTGAAGCGATCATCCCAGAGAATTGGGTGTGTGGGGTGGGTTAGTTGGGTTTGTGCTGCATGTTAACCCGAAAACATCAGCCCCTCCTTTTAAATGGCCAATGTGTCTTTTTCAATTTTACTCTCCCTTTTTTTCCTCCCCCAGCTGCAAATGTTTCAATGCTGCCACTAGCATCTCTGTCCCAGAGGCTAGTGCAGATAAGAAGGCAAAAAAAAAAATGCACTCACGATGAAATGTTCTCTGAGCTCATGCAGTCCACCCAAACTGAAAGAGCACAGCAGAATGCGTGGAGGCAGACAATGGCAGGGTCCAGGAAAGCACAAAATGAATGCCAGGACAGGTGGCTGGAGCAACAGGAGAGGTAGTGGGATCAAGAGGAAAGGTGGTGGCACCATGATGAAAGAAGGCAGGATACAATGCTGAGGCTACTAGACGATCACACTGATATGCTCCAGCATATGATTGAGGTGCAGGAAAGGCACAGCCCACCACTGCATCCCCTGTATAACCAACCACCCTCCTCCGCAAGTTCCATAGCCTCCTCACCCAGACACCCAAGAATGCGGGGGGCGGGGCTCCGGGCACCCCCAGAGGACTGCCCAAGCAACAGAAAGCTGGCATTCAATAAGTTTTGAAGTGCAGTCTGGCCTTATCCTTCCCTCCTCCCGCACCCCACCCGGTGCTTCCCTCCTCCCCCATCCCTCCCAGGCTACCTTGGCAGTTATCCCCCTATTTGTGTGACGAATTAATAAAGAATGCATGAATTTGAAACAACAATGACTTTATTGCCTCTGCAAGTGGTGATTGAAGGGGGGAAGGGAGGGCGGTTAGCTTACAGGGAAGTAGAGTGAACCAAGGGGGCGGGATTTCATCAAGGGGAAACACACAGAACTGTCACACCATAGCCTGGTCAGCCATTAAACTGGTTTTCAAAGCTTCTCTGACGCTCAGTGCACCCTGCTGTGCTCTTCTAACAGCCCTGGTGTCTGGCTTTGCATAATATATGGCCGGGCAATTTGCCTCAACTTCCCACTCTGCCATAAATGTCTCCCCCTTACTCTCACAGATATCGTGGAGCAGACAGCAAGCAATAATAACAATGGGAATATTGGTTTTGCTGAGGTCTAACCGAGTCAGTAAACTGCGCCAGGGCGCCTTTAAATGTCCAAATGCACATTCCACCACCATTCTGCACTTGCTCAGCCTATAGTTGAATAGCTCCTGACTACTGTCCAGGGTGCCTGTGTACGGCTTCATGAGCAATGGCATTAAGGGGTAGGCTGGGTCCCCAAGGATAAGTATAGGCATTTCAACATCCCCCAACGGTTATTTTCTGGTCTGGAAAGTAAGTCCCTTGCTGCAGCTGTTCATACAGACCAGAGTTCCTGAAGATGCGAGCATCATGTACCTTTTCTGGCCATCCCACATTGATGTTGGTGAAATATTCCTTGTGATCCACCCGTGCTTGCAGCACCATTGAAAAGTACCCCTTTCTGTTTATGTACTCGCTGCCTTGGCGCTCCGGTCCCAAGATAGGGATATGCGTTCCGTCTATCACCCCACCACACTTAGGGATTCCCATTGCAGCAATGCCATCCACTATGACCTGCACATTTCCCAGAGTCACTACCCTTGATAGCAGCAGCTCAGTGATTGCGTGGGCTACTTGGATCACAGTAGATTTGCCCACTCCAAATTGATTCCCGACTCATCGATAGCTGTCTGGGGTTGCAAGTTTCCAGAGGGCTATTGCTACTCACTTGTGAACTGTGCTCTCATCTTGGTATTCTTGCGCTTCAGGGCAGGGGAAAGCAAGTCACAAAGTTCCATGAAAGTGCCCTTATGTATGCGAAAGTTTCGCAGCCACTGGAAATCATTCCAGATCTGCAACACTATGCGGTCTAACCAGTCTGTGCTTGTTTCACAGGCCCAGAATCGGCGTTCTGTGGCATGAGCCTGCTCCATTGCCACCAGGATGGCCAAATTGCCGGGGCCCATGCTTTGATAGAAGTCTGTGTCCATGCCCTCATCACTCTCGTCACCGCGCTGCCATCACCTCCTCACCTCCTTTTGCAGGTTCTGGTTCTGCATATACTGCATGATAATGCACGAGGTGTTTACAATGCTCATAACTGCTGCAGTGATCTGAGCAGGCTCCATGCTTGCCGTGGCATGGCATTTGCAGGAGAGCAGAGTTGCACGGGAAGCGGTGATTGGATGACCAGTTTTGCAGACCTACTGCACCGTCTGCTGCGAGGACACAACAGCTGAGCGGGCCGCATGCTTGTCATGGTGTGGCGAGACAAGAGAAGCGGAGCAGAGTTGCAGTGGAAGCGGCTCTGCGACACCACCAGGATAGCAGGAGAGCAGAGTACCAGTGGAAGCGGTGGATGACGAGGGTCATATAGAGGATCTGCGAGGTGGATTCACAGCATCAGGAGAGCAGAGTTGCAGTGGAAGCAGTGTATGACAACAATGGTTTGCAGACCTACTCCACCGTCTGCTGAAAGCAGTATGGCGCCCTCACGGAAAAAAGGCGTGAAATGATTGTCTGCCGCTGCTTTCACAGAGGGAGGAGCGACTGTCGACATGTACCCAAAACCACCCGTGACAATGTTTTTGCCCCATCAGGCACTGGGAGCGTAACCCAGTATTTCAATGGGCAGCGGAGACTGCGGGAACTGTGGGATCGCTACCCACAGTGCAATGCTCCGAAAGTCGACGCGAGCCTCGGTACTGTGGACGCACTCCGCCGACTTAATGCGCTTAGTGCATTGCTGTGGGAACACACACAATCGACTGAATAAAATCGCTTTCTAAAAAATCGACTTCTATAAATTTGACCTAATTTCATAGTGTAGACATACCCTTATTCTGCCTTTGTCTCCTTCCATCTCCACATTGTGGTGCTGCCTTTTCCCAGACATCGGGTAGAGGTTTTCATTTCCAGGAAGCCAGCTGTGACACTTCTCACCCGACTTCATAGCCCTCCCCCCCCCCCCCCGACACACACTGCCACACACACCTTTCCCGCCTTTGGTCTCTTCCTAACTTCACCTGCAGGGGTAAGTTTCTTACAGTAGTGGAGAAGTGTCAGATTTTTGTTCAGGGCTCCTTATTAATTTAAACACTGCGTGTCTCTACTGAAAGTGCGGAAGTACATGGCCGTGTCCCCCAACTCCAAAGCTGTGATCCTCAAACTCCCCCAGAATGTTGCTAAGAAAGGAAAATAAGGGGGCTCTTTGTACCAATACAAATAATAACTGTTAGCAACGGTTTCATAAGGGCAGTCCAGGGAAACGGACTCATGCTCCACCCCTGACACTGAAGGCTGGGTCTGAGTTACAGCATCTTCTACGCTGGAGCCTGGCACAAGGAAAGGGGGGGGAAGAGGTTAGTCAGAGGATGCTGTCACTGAGGGGAGTTCTTGGTTCTGGGATTTTTAAAGGGTCTGAAGGGATTTCATGGAATCATGGAAATGTCAGGCTGACCTGAAGAGGTCGTGTAGTGCTTCCCCCCATGCTGAGGACATGAGACCATCCCCGACAGGTATTTGTCTAACCTGATCTTCAAACCCTCCAACGATGGGGATTCCACAGCCTCCCTACTTAATCTGTCTGGAGCTCCACTGTCCTTATAGTTAGAAAGGTTTTCCTAACATCTAATCTAACTCTCTCTTCCTGCAAACGAAGCAACTTGCTTCTTGTCCTGCCATCTGTGGACATGGGAAACAACAGATCACCCTTCTCTGTTTTCAGACACCCAGAGTCCATTGAAATTCAATTTCAGTGGGATTTGGGCACCTAAATCCCTGCCTGAGAACATCCCTTATTGCAGAGGAGGAGGAGGAGGAGGAAGGTCTGTTTAATCTCTCGGCACGAGTAATGAAGGGGGAAGCAGGTGGAGAATCTTTCAGAAATGGGATTTGGAATTTTATTCACTGAAAAGACAAATCAGCACAATGGCTGAGCCCGGGATCGTGACCATCCCCCCAGCGTCTCGGCTCTTCTGCAGGGCGCCGCCGCTTTTCTCTCCAGCCAGCCTGGGAGAGAGTCACCCAGGCGGCAGCTCTTCTCCTCCACCTGCAGCCCTGGGCCGAGGGAGGCGAGAGAGCCGGTGTCTGAATGGTGAAGGTCAGACATCAGGCAGTGATGTCACAGCTGGAGGTGGGGCCAAGCATGAGCCTCCCCTCCCCTCAATACCTGCCCTGCCGCTGAGCCCACAGGTGCTGGAACTAAGGGCACTGGGGGGCTAAGGGGGGGCTGCTGCACCCCCTGGCTTGAAGTGGTTTCCATCAGATCCAGGGTTTACAGTTTGGTTCAATGGTTCTCAGCACCCCACTGTACACATTGTTCCAGCGCCCCTGGCTGAGCCCCCACATGCCTCACCACGTCTGAGGGGCTGGCAGGAGAACTCGGCCACGGGACAGCAGAGGCTGGAATAAACTGGTGCGCTCTGTCTATGGAGAGCCACGCTGACTGTGCTGCGGTGCCTTCTGGAGGAGAACAGCCCGAACCGCAGCCGGACCCAGGGCCAGCCGGAAACTGACCCATCATCTCTGTCCCAAGGGAGCTGCACTTCCCAAAAGCTGGGGACGTTTTTCCCTTTGCTGCCGGTGGATTTTTCCATGGCTGCAAATGGTGGATGATGCCAGGTGGTCCAGAGAAGGGACTTTTCCCTGTAAAATTCCATTTCCTAAAGAAAAATTCCCCTCCAGGGTTTACCTGTTGTTTTTAATGTTTGTGGTCATATGTTTTAAGGAGTGTTAAGCAGGAAAGAACAGCACTAGAGACTCCTGGCCCTAAATCTGGTTACATCAGTGTAAACCCACAGCAGTGCCGATAAAGTCACTGTATTTGATAAGCAGTGTGGTCTGGTGGATAACCAGCTGGAATGGGGTTCAGGGCTGCTCGGTTCTATCCCCGGCTGTGTAACCTTGGGAAACCACCTCCTCTACTTTCAGCCTTTTTCTCTCTTTCCCAAAGAGCCTGTGAGCTCTTTCCGGGTAGGGACTTTCTCTGTGTTTATGTACAGCAGCTGGGGATCTGGCCCACTGACTCCAGATGAGCTATGATGCATTCACACCAGCTGGGGACCTCTGCACCTGCATCTCCTCCACCAAGCTGCTTTGCAGAGAATGATGGTTTTTACGTGGAGCCCATCTTGGGTCGTTGTGCCTCCGCCCCACACAAGTAGGGGCCTGAGTCCCCCATCTGGGACTCTGAGCTGTGCCGAGAGCTTCTTTTCAAGTCCTCCAGGTGCTCACCCATGACCTCCCATCAGTGACTGTCTCCCTAGCATTGACAGTCACTGGGGGACTAGCCCACTCCAGGGGAGCTCCTGGTATCACAAGAAGGTTTGGTAAGTGCTGGTGTAAGTCCAGGTAACTGTGGAGATGTCTCCTTCCTGAGCAACCCTTGACTCCGGTGACGGGTCTCTGAACCAACAGGTCTCACAGCAGGAGACTGCAGGGAAATAAAATGATAGCATTAGAACAATGTATATCAGAGTGTGTTACAGTGACCATTTAATCTAATGTCTGTTTGTCTGCAAGAAGCTGGGGGGGGGGGGGGGGAAGAACTAGATAAGTTCATGGAAGATAGGTCCATCAATGGCTATTAGCCAGGATGGGCGGGGAAAATGTCCGTAGTTGCTGTTTGCCAGAAATTGAATAGGGGCGACTGGGGATGGGTCACTTGATGATTCCCTGTTCTGTTCATTCCCTCTGGGGCCCCTGGCGCTGGCCACTCTCAGAAGACAGGATACTTGGTGAGATGGACCATTGTTCTGACCCAGTATGGCCATTCTTATGTTCTTATGCCTCTCTCCCTGTCTATCTATGTATTTATTTACCTTTCTTTATTCTTTTGCCTCTCTCTAATTTCTTAATTCTCCTATCTATCCACGTCTATCTGTCCTTGCCTCTGCATCATCTATCTATACATTAATCAATTGTAAAATGTAATTTCTCTCTCTCTCTCTCTCTTTCTGCTCTTCTGAAGTCTTGAAAAAAGGGGATAAGAAATGCTAATGAATACTAGTACTGAAATACAGCAGAGCCATGTCCAGTTGGCAGCCGTCTCTCTTTTTATGTGTGCAGTACCTCTTAAACGGAACTATACACTGGATCAAATGCTGCTTCAGCCATTTCTGGTTCAACGTCCCAGAAGCGAAGTAGCTGGGTTGGAAGAGGACAGAGTATTCTGAGCAGAAACTTACAGCAGAAGTGAAGAAAGACCCAAGGACATTTTCAGCCTCATGGCTCTGAGATGAGTGGTGTTAATTTACTGGTACCTGAGACATTCAAAGCACTGAGATACACTGGCTCCCTGTATCATCTCTGCCTGAGTTTTTGCACCTCAGGCTCATCACCTGACACATAAACCAGGTTGAGGTTCCATATCTGCCTCTGCTTGCTAGGCACCAAGCTGAACTGCCTTCTTGCAGCTCTGAAACCCCAGCCATAGGGACTATTCCAGTGGCCGCATCCAAAAGTGTGGGAGTAAATTTGATGTGTGTAAGTTTGACTGTATGAGTGAATTTTGTGTGGGTGAGTGGTGTGTGGTTGTGTCCAGAATATACTGGATTATATGTCTAATTTACAGGTCAAATGTCCAGGATGACATGAGGATGTGTGCTGATATTTGACATCTATCTAGTAGAACAGTGGTGGAAAACTTCAGGACAATTTTGTACCATATTTCGGTAGATGTGAACACTGGATGAAATGGCCATTAGGTGGCAGCACTTCATTATGAACCTGCTATTTCCTTCCAGACAAGGACAGGTCACACTTTTATTAATTTTTCTGTACAAATAAACACACTGGGTCCTCAAACAGTTCTATTATTTCATTTTTGTTTTGGAGTTATGGGGACCCTTCTACTTTCAATCCAGTTTATATTTCCCTGGGATTTGCAATTGGACACTGCAACTGTGAAGCCTGCCCAAGAGTAGGCAGGCTAAGGGGTTTGGGCAGTAAGGATGGGATTTCCAAAGCAGACTAAGAGAGTTAGGTGCCCAAATCCCTTTTAATTTCAATGGAATTTGATCATCCTTTGAAAATTCTAGTATCGATATAACTCTGGGAGTTATTTTCTCAGTTATGCCTAAACTCTTCCTACGATACTGTGGTGTTTGCCCTTATTCAGAGGGGCCAGCACAGATAAAATCCATGCACTGGGGGCTGAAGTAAGACTTAAGTTGTGCATAGGCCTTTTTGCTGGTCAAATGAACAATTTCAGCTGTGATTTTCAAATGATCCATGGGGAGTTAGGCACTTAAATACCTCTTGAGTTTCAATGGAATTTGGGTGCCTAACATCGTGAGGAGCCTGTGACAATTCCAGCCTTCATAACTAGGGATTTATTCAGCAGACTCATAGATTTGTAAGGCCAGAAAGGACCATTATGATCATATAGTCTGCTCTGCTGCATAACACAGGCCAGAGAATTTAAGCAAGTGCTCCCTGAACCAATCCCATAATATGTGGCTCAGCTATAGTATATTTTAGAAAGAGAAATCTAATCTGTGTTTGAACCATCCAAGTGATGAAGAATTGATCACCTCATTAGACAAATTGAAAAATTTCTCCTATGTGATAAATGGGGGAGGTAGCACCCTTGTGTAACTCCCCAGCCATTCAGTTAGCTATAGAATCCCCCTTAGCAGCTGTACCCGAATTGCCCTACCTGTAAAGGGTTAAGAGGTGATCTTAATATGAGCTGGCACCTGACCAGGGGCACCAGTAGGGAAGCTGAACCCTTTCAAATGGGGGGAAACTGCTGGGTGTAGGGGTCTTTTGTTCTCTCGGACAGAAGCAGCTCGGGCAGCAACATGCTGTAAGGTCTGAGCCCAGTATAAAAATCATCAGCATCATACCTAGAAACTCCTCATTTGGAACCCCAGATATGTAAGTAGACCAGGAATGTCTAGTTAGATGCGACTAGATTTAATTCTTCTTTTTGGGCTTGTGGATTCCTCTGTGCTATCCCCAGGTGCTTTTGTTTTGTTTTTATTTTCTTGTAACCTTTAAGCTGGACCCCAAGAAAGTCGGTTTTGGCGTTCAGTCCCTAACAGCCTGAGTTGTCAGAGGTGTTTTCTTTCTTTCTTTTTTTTTTTTTTTTTGGTAAAATTTACCTTTCTTAAGACCACGATTAGATTTCTGTGTCTCAGGAGGTAAAGAGGCTGTGCATATGTTAATCAGCTGATACAACAGCTGAGCTTCCCTTTTCTATTGTTTTCTTTCTCGGCTGTCCCTAGGGAGGGGTGGAAATGCTGAGGGGCCTCAGAAAAATCTTCCCAAGTGAGGTTTTTCTGGATTGGTAAAAGGCAATTTTCACTTGGGTGGTGGCAGCATTACCAGCCTGGAGTGACAAGTATTAATTTTTGGAGTCCTTGTGGGCCCGCACCTTCTGCACTGGAAGTGCCAGAGTGGGGAATCAGGCTTGACATCCTGAGCTTGTCCTGCTTCAGTTTCCAGCCACCGGATCTCTTTCTGACTTTCTCTGCTAGATTAAAGAACACACACGGGGGCAGGTCATAGAAATCATCGAATATCAGGGTCGGAAGGGACCTCAGGAGGTCATCTAGTCCAACCCCCTGCTCGAAGCAGGACCAAGCCCCAAATTTTGCCCCAGATCCCTAAAGGCCCCCTCAAGGATTGAACTCACAACCCTGGGTTTAGCAGGCTAATGCTCAACCTCTCTGCTACCAGAAACCTTCCCCCCGTAAAGGTCCTTCTGGCTCTTGGGTGTCATTCTGCCCTGTCTCCTTCCAGCTCTCCCCTTTGTGGTGAATTTCTGAACACAGTTGTGGGGCTGATTCCCAGAAATCAGTTAGAGGTTTTCATCTCCAGGAACCCAGCTGTAGCAGTTCCCCCTCCCCCAACCTTCTCCTACATACACACAAACACCCCTTTCCGGTCTGTGGTTTCCTTCTAACTTTCCCATGTAGGCATCAGTTTCTCAGGGAAGGAGAAAGCTGTAGGATTTTTGTGCAGGGCTTCCTGTTAATCATATCGCCGGGTGTCTCTGTTGAAAGCACAGAAGGACACTGCTGAGTCCCTCGGCTCCAAACCCATGATCCTCAAACTGTTGGAGCTTACGGATTTCTGGAAGTCCTCAGAGCATCTCTCCCAAGCCTCTTTCTTCTTTGACCCTGTGGAATATTCGAAAAGTAGGAAAACAAGCTTTTCCACCCGACGTTGTTTGTACCAATACACAGAATAGTAGCTAGCATCAGTTTCCTAAATGCAGTCCAAGGTCACGGACCCACCCTCCACGCCTGACGCCGCCGGCTGGTTCTGCGTTAGAGCATCTTCCATGCTGGAGCCTGTTACACAGAGCGGGTGAGGGAGAGGTTAGTCGGAAAATGTTGCCCCTGAATTTATTTATAGAGAGCATCCCTCATTGATTATCCTGATAACCACCTTCTTCTTCTTTGTTACCTTGGATCAGGCATGATCCCTCATTGTTCTTTACACAGCACCTACCTCTAGGGATGTTGCAGCTGATTATTGACAAATATCTATTATTAATTATTATTTTATTTATTCCAACCCCATCATCAGTTTTATTCAGAGTCCCAGTGATTTCCATTTGAACTTTTTACCCATAGAAAGAATGGCCCAAGGACTGTGCAGCATTGTTCGTGGCTGATAGGTCCATCAATGGCTATTAGCCAGGATGGGCAGGGATGGTGTCCCTCGCCTCTGTGTGCCAAAAGCTGGGAATAGGTGACAGGGGATGGATCACTAGATGATTACCGGTTCTGTTCATTCTTCCTGGGCACCTGGCACTGGCCACTGTCAGAAGACAGGCTACTGAGCTAGATGGATATTTGATCTGAACCAGTATGGCTGTTCTTATGGCTCTCAACCTTTCCAGACTACCTGTACCCTTTTACAAAAAGAAAAGAAGGACTTGTGGCACCTTAGAGACCAACACATTTATTTGAGCATAAGCTTTCGTGAGCTACAGCTCACTTCATCAGATGCATTCAGTGGAAAATACAGTGGGGAGATTTATATACATACAGAACATTAAACAATGGTATTTCCATGGTATGCATCCGATGAAGTGAGCTGTAGCTCACGAAAGCTCATGCTCAAATAAATTGGTTAGTCTCTAAGGTGCCACAAGTACTCCTTTTCTTTTTGCAAATACAGACTAACACGGCTGTTACTCTGAAACCTGTAATTAAACAATGGGTGTTACCATGCACACTGTAAGGAGAGTGATCACTTAAGGTGAGCTATTACCAGCAGGAGAGTGGGGAGGGGAAAAGCCTTTTGTAGTGATAATCAAGGTGGGCCATTTCCAGCAGTTGACAAGAATGTCTGAGGAACAATGGGGGGTGGGGGAGAATAAACATGGGGAAATAGTTTTACTTTGTGTAATGACCCATCCACTCCCAGTCTTTATTCAAGCCTAAATTAATTGTATCCAGTTTGCAAACTAATTCCAATTCAGCAGTCTCTCGTTGGAGTCTGTTTTTGAAGTTTTTTTTGTTCAAGAATTGCAACTTTTAGGTCTGTAACCGAGTGACCAAAGAGATTGAAGTGTTCTCCGACTGGTTTTTGAACGTTATAATTCTTGATGTCTGATTTGTGTCCATTTATTCTTTTATGTAGAGACTGTCCAGTTTGACCAATGTACATGGCAGAGGGGCATTGCTGGCACATGATGGCATCTATCACATTGGTAGATGTGTTTCAGAGTAACAGTCGTGTTAGTCTGTATTCGCAAAAAGAAAAGGAATACTTGTGGCACCTTAGAGACTAACCAATTTATTTGAGCATGAGCTTTCGTGAGCTACAGCTCACTTCATCGGATGCATACCGTGGAAACTGCAGCAGACTTTATATATACACAGAGAATATGAAACAATACCTCCTCCCACCCCACTGTCCTGCTGGTAATAGCTTATCTAAAGTGATCATCAGGTGGGCCATTTCCAGCACAAATCCAGGTTTTCTCACCCTCCACCCCCCCCACACAAATTCACTCTCCTGCTGGTGCTAGCCCATCCAAAGTGACAACTCTTTACATAATCAAGTTGGGCTATTTCCTGCACAAATCCAGGTTTTCTCACATCCCCCCCCACCCCCATACACACACAAACTCACTCTCCTGCTGGTAATAGCTCATCCAAACTGACCACTCTCCAAGTTTAAATCCAAGTTAAACCAGAACATCTGGGGGTGGGGGGGGGGTAGAAAAAAACAAGAGGAAACAGGCTACCTTGCATAATGACTTAGCCACTCCCAGTCTCTATTTAAGCCTAAATTAATAGTATCCAATTTGCAAATGAATTCCAATTCAGCAGTTTCTCGCTGGAGTCTGAATTTGAAGTTTTTTTGTTTTAAGATAGCGACCTTCATGTCTGTGATTGCGTGACCAGAGAGATTGAAGTGTTCTCCGACTGGTTTATGAATGTGATAATTCTTGACATCTGATTTGTGTCCATTTATTCTTTGACGTAGAGACTGTCCAGTTTGACCAATGTACATGGCAGAGGGGCATTGCTGGCACATGATGGCATATATCACATTGGTGGATGTGCAGGTGAACGAGCCTCTGATAGTGTGGCTGATGTGATTAGGCCCTGTGATGGTGTCCCGTGAATAGATATGTGGACACTGTTGGCAACGGGCTTTGTTGCAAGGATAGGTTCCTGGGTTAGTGGTTCTGTTGTGTGGTGTGTGGTTGCTGGTGAGTATTTGCTTCAGGTTGGGGGGCTGTCTGGAAGCAAGGACTGGCCTGTCTCCCAAGATCTGTGAGAGGGATGGGTCGTCCTTCAGGATAGGTACCCTTTCAGGAATCTGATTGGTCTTGCATACCACAAGTTACAACTCACCTATTTGCTTAGAAAATCAGAAATCAAAATACAAAAATTTCACAGCCACCTTATTACTGAAAAAAATCTTACTTTTTATTTTTACCACTAATGATAACATAAATCATTTGGAATATAAATAGCATATTTACATTTTGGTGTGTAGTATGTACAGCAGTAGAAACAAGTCATTGTCCCTATGAAATAGTTTGTGCAGACTTTGCTAGTGCTTTTATGTAGCCTGTTATAAAACTAGGCAAATATCTAGAGGAGTTGATGTACCCCCCTGGAAGACCTGTGGGACATAACTGCCCCTGATCCAGAACCAGAACAAATAATCCAATCTTTCCTTTATACATCTTGGGCCTTTAATCTTTCCCTCATATAATAGGGGGTAAAAATATAAGAGCAGCCATACTGGATCAGACCAAACGTCCAACTAGTTCCTTTTTGGACCCTGTTATAGTCTTGGCCTTCACAACACCCTCTGGCAAGGAGTTCCACAGGCTGACTGTGTGCTGTGTGAAGAAATACTTCCTTTTGTTTGTTTTAAACCTGCTGTGTATTCATTTAACTGGGTGACCCCTGGTTCTTGTGTTATGAGAAGGAATAAATAACACTTCCTTAATTACTTTCTCCACACCAGTCATGATTTTATAAACCTCTATCACATCCCCCCTGAGTCGACTCTTTTTCGAGCTGAAAAGTCCCAGTTTTATTCATCTCTCCTCATATGGAAACCACTATTTTAATACAGGCCGTTTGGAGAGATTAGGAAGGAGTAATCTGACAGCACCACGCTGGAGCCAGAATGTGTGTTTTTAACAGCAAAACTCCCGAGGGGCTCCGCTTCCAACCTCAATGTGCACATCCTTATCTGCATCAGGGAAGGGAGGGTTTTTGTACGGCTCTCCTGTGTGGCTCTGTCACTGTGCTCTCTGTAGGGCGCAGTAATACACCGCGCTGTCCGCCAGCTCCAGGGCTGCGATGTTCAGAATTGTGGCGCTGTCATTAGCCTGGGAAGAAAACCTCTGCTGGGCGAAACCTGCGGTATCACTGAACGTGCTCCCTTTTGCTCCTCTCTGGAGAATGTACTGCGGGGCTTGGTTCGGATACTGACGGTACCAAGAGAGGTAGACATACGTATCGCTGGTGGTGTAAGAACAGGTGAGTGTCACAGAACCTCCAACTGATCCAGACACTTCGAGTTGATTGGATTTGACCGAGTCGCCCAGCGCAGAGCCTGAAGAAAGAGAAACACTTTAAAGGACAACATTTCAGCTGTAGTTGAGCCTTGGAAAGGATTCCACCTGCATTTGGTGATTCAGGGAACTTCAAAGGCGTTTAAGGGATTTAGGCGCCTAACTCCATAGGAATCAATGCTGTGAGCAGGAGAAGGGTTGGGGGTTTAACGTTAGGATTAAGGCGAGGGTATGAACAAGGGTTCAGGGTTATGGTGAGGGTGAACTGTCAGGTTGTAGCATTCGCATTTTGGTTAGGGCGTAGGGTAAGGGTTACAGTTAGGGTTCGGGTTCGGTATAGGGTTAGGTTGATGATTATTGAATGTCTCGTTCCCTTAGACTTCTTTGAAATCCCAGTTACCTAGGAGATTGAATATCCAAATGCTGAGAAGAAAAGGCGCCTCCATAGTATCTTCTCTAGCGACCCAGTTTCAAACGCACAGCTACTGCCGCTGCCTGAGAGGAATATAGACGACCCGCCAGTGAGCGCAGCAAGAACAGTGGAAGATTCATTAGAAACCAACGTAGAGGAAGAGGGAGGAGTTTGGGAAATTCATCGGAGATCCAGAAAACGCAGAGGGTTCAGGTCGGCCAGCAGCTGACATATCAGTGTGCTTCGGGGTGGGTGTGGAGGTGGGGGGTTGTGGGGAAGGGTCTGCTCTGGGACTCAGAGATCTGCTGCGCCCTCCACAGACTCTGTGTGTGACCATGCCTCAGTTTCCCTAGTTGTAAAAAAAAAGGGGGGGGGGGTCCCCAGATCCTATAGGGACTGCTGAGATTTCTTGACGTACTCATGTATCATTAGTATTGGGCATGAATATGTTTATCCGCAGTCAATTTCGGGGGCTATCATAAGAAAAATGTAACGGGATGAGGAGCCCAACTCCGTTACCCTCCTTTGAAATGCCCAGTCAGAACTCCTGAAAGAATTATTTTAAATTATTTTCGTCTTTCCACTGCTGCCTTTTCCCTCAGCCTCAGTTTAAGTGGAGACCTATAGAGCACAGAAGGGTTTCAAAAGACAACCCGTGTTTATATTTTCCTCCAGCAAATGGCGACGCTTTGTCATGTTAAGAGTTCATGGTTCTCAGCATATAGTCTCGGGAATAGTGTCTTGCAACTAAATAGTTTCCAAGCAAATCTACCCCAAAAGGCAACTGTCTCTACAGTAGGAGCATTGATTTGACTCTGGAAGAGTTGGTAACTGCAGCTTTACACCACCACTCAAAAATGGGTATTTCCAACAATTCCCCCCTCATTTTGACTCGCCTATTTTACCCCCATTTCACCATAAATGAGCAATTTAACAGTATATTGTCCAAGTGTAAAGGAAATTTTTCATTCCAATTTTATCTCAATTTGTATTTTCAACAATAGTTCACTTTGCCTACATTTGTACTCACCTTGAACACTTATTTTACCACAAATGATTACCCCCCACACAAACAACACAGATATGGGTCATCCCTGACGCCAGGAAAAGAGGTGTTAATAGTTTCCTAATTAAAGATCAGGGCCATTATCTTATCCAAGGGCGAAGTTTAAATTAGCTCTTTAAATAAACATTTAGCTTTTAAGGGGAGTTGTATATTTAAGCAGAGCAAATACTCTCTTTCAAGGCGCTGCTGCCCGTTTTAATGCCTGTACGATCCCCTGCAGCAGGGCTGGGAGGGTTTTTGTACAGCTCTGTTATGAGGCTCTGTCACTGTGCCAGACGTAGGGCGCAGAGATACAGCGCCGTGTCTGCCGGCTCCAGGGCTGCGATGTTCAGAACTGTGGCGCTGTCATTAGCCTGAGAAGAAAACCTCTGCTGGGCGAAACCTGCGGTATCGCTGGCAGAGCTGACTTCCTTCGTTCCTCTCAGGAGAATGTACTGCGGGGCTCGGTTCGGATACTGACGGTACCAGTAGAGATAGACACCAGCAGTGTAGCTGGTTTCATAAGAACAGGTGAGGGTCACGGAGCCGCCTTCTGACCTGGACACCTCGGGTTCATTGGACTGGACCGAGTCACCCAGCACCGCACCTGCAACAAGACACTCACGTTCAAGGACATCCAGGTGCACTGGCAGGTCTAGACTGAGAATTTTTAAAGAGCCCAAGGGGTTTATCAGCCTAATTTCAAACAAATTAAGGTTAGCGCAAAAATTAAGGTTAAGGATAGCCGGGGCGTTCGGATCTGGGTCAGGGTTGGGATCAGGGTTCAGATTCTGGGTAGAACGGGAGTTGGGAGCCGAATTCCATGACGCGTCTTCCAAAAACCCAGAGCCCGGGTACCTAGCTGGCTAAAGACCGAAAGGCTGAGAATGAAACGCGTCTCCATGGTGCCTCAGACAGCGGCAGCCGGACAAGCTGAGAAGTCGCGGCGACAAGAATCTAAAAGGCAACTTCTCGGAACAAGGGCTGGGAGCGGTTACTGCGGGACCAGCCAAGCAGAAGAGGGCGGAGTTCGGGAAATGAGTAACAGACACAGGAAACGTGCTGGGTTCAGATTAGTCGGCAATTGAAGCGCAGGTGAGAACTGGTGGGACAAATTCCTTCCACTGCACTTCCTGGAAGATCGGTTTCTGACTTTCTGTCTTTTTTTTCTTATTCATTTTTATTGTCCTTCTTGTTGCTACTTGGTGAGAACTGAATTAAAGACATTGTGGGAAGACTTAAAAGCTCTGTGTTGTGTGTGCTGGTTTTGTGGGTGTCTTTCTTTCTGTCTCTATGTTTGTGTGTTTGCACGTGTGTGTGTCTGCGTGCTTCTGTGTGTGGAGCCTTTGTGTATCTATCCCACTGGCCCCATGCTGGTTTACTCCAGATAGGGGAATCCAGCCCCACTGGGAGTACAGCTGATTGATACCTGTGGTGGACCTGGCCCAGTTGACTCCATCTGGCCCACAGTGATTCACCTCAGTTGAGGAGCAGACCCACTGTGGGTAAACTGAGGTTACTCTGGGGCGATACAATGGTGAATGCGGCAAAGAGTCCTGTGGCAGCTTATAGACTAACAGACATATTGGACCATAAGCTTTCGTGGGTGAATACCCGCTTCCTCAGGTGCACACAGATCTAGACTAACACGGCTACCCCTCTGATCAATGGTCAATGAGGCTCAGAAGGCTTCATAGCTGTCAGGTCCTGTGATTCATACCAGCCCCTCCATCTGGTTTAACCTTCTGTCTGGGCCTAGGGATTCTACTCTGCAGTTGTGTTTCTCATGGTGAGAAAGCCAAGGGGGTGGGTTTTTGTACAGGGCTTCCTATTAAACGCCTCACGGTGCCTTCCCACAGAGCACAGAAATACATCGCCGAGTCCGTCGGCTCTAGCTCTTTAATGGTTAAACTGAAGAATTTTGAGGATTTCCTAAATTGTGCAGAAAACCGTCTCCCGGCTCCGTTCTTTTCAGTGTTACTCTGATCTATTCGGAAGAGGAAATCCATCCTCCCTGATCGTTGCTGTCTGTACCAAAATAAGTAGTAATTCTGGTATCCAGTGGAGAAAGTACATTCCAGGGTGACAGTCTGACCCCCCAACTTTTCCAGCTGCCTTTGTGTTTGCGTGACACTGCCTTGTCCCTGGCTGAAACCTGCAGGGAAGGAAAGAGATGCAGGAAAAGTTCACTTTGATTAAGCATGTAAACCTGTCGCACATCTACAGCCGTTCTAGTGTGAGGAGAACAAGAGTCCCTTTAGGATTCACGGCCTCCCAGAAATGGAAAGATTGTTTTTAGGTATTTTGTACAAAGAGAATGAGGCAGGCACAGAATGCGGGATGGGTTTGCCCGCCTTCTAGTAAGGCAGCAGTGAAGTTGGGAATAGAACCCAGGAGTCCTGAGTCCTAATCGTCCATGCTCTACCCACTACAGCATGATCCCCAGTCAGCGCTCGACATAGGACCTAGGAGTCCTGATTCTCAGTCTAACTGCTCTCAACCTCTAGACTCTCCTCCTCTCCCAGAAGTGAGAATAGAAATCAAGAGGCCAGACCCCCTCCTTTAAGCTGCTAGACCCCTGCTCCCCTCCGTGAGCTGTGAGCAGAACCCAGGAATTCTGGCTTCTAATTCCACCCCCTGCTCAAACCCACTGGGTAACGGAAGATCTAACACTCGTTTCCCCTTTTACCGGACACTTACTCCAAGAGAGGAACGCTGTTGCCGTCCAAATCAAGAGTTCTGGAGCATTCATGGTTAAATGTATTGTTCCCAGACCTTCGGGGCGAAAGCCACCACAATGATGGGTGCAATACAGGAACCCGGACAGAACAGAAACTTATTGTGAAGTTGCTCTCACAGAAGCAAATCAGAGACATTAAATCTGTGGCAAAACCTCCATTTAGTCCTCTCCTATAGACCCCAGTTGAAGGCTGTTTCCCTCACCATGTAACAGCTAATACCCTCCGGTAGCGTTTACCCCACCCGCTGTGGCTTTGGCTGGTTCCTGTCACGTGGTACTTTTCTAACCTCCAGATCTCTTTCGCAGCTCAGTAGGAGCAACTTAGCTCTGTCTCATCTTCGGAGACAAGAGCACAGCAAGAATCACAAGGTCGAGCGTCTTTTTACTTTTTTCAAAGGCTAAAACACACACACACACACACACACACACGGGACTGCACAAGGATCCCATTGCCACAGATCTGGGCAGGGCCCTCCCTGCTCACAGCCCAGAGAAAAATTTTGCCCAGGGTTCTTTCTCCAGCGTGAAGCAAAGTTAACCCGTTGACTCACGACCTGGGGATCTGGGCCATTGACCCTAGGGCGATTTAGGCTACCTGGGGTCTGGCCCACTGAATTCAATGGGGAACCCTGATTTACACCAGCTGAGACTTTGGCCCGTTTACGCTACTGGAGCGGGGTCTGATTCCCACCTGCTGGGGTCTGGCCCCAAAAGCAGACGGAGCTATTCATGGGAATTGTGGTGTGACAGGTACTGACATCTGGCTCATGAGGTTCTGGGTATTTTGGGGGAGGTGCGGGGACGGTTCCTGGAAGAGGGTGACATTTCCACACAGTTAGTGCCCGTGCGGTTTCCGTCACACCCTGCACCGTTTGATTCAAACCGCTGCTTTTGGCTTGTTGTGTCTCTTTCTGCTGATTTCTATCGGCGCCAGTTTTGTCTCCGAGTCAAGAGAAAACTAATCACTGGATTTTTGTAAAGGTCCCTCTATTAACCCTCCCGCAGTGGTAACTTAAGGCCCCCTCAGCTATAGCACAGAAATACATCGCCGAATCGCTTGGTTCTAACGCCGCAATTCTCAGACCCACGTATTTTTCGGCTCGCCTGAAGTCCAGTGAGAACCGGCTCCCAGCCCCGTTGTGCTCCCTTTGGGAAGACCTTCGGAAGAGGTACTTCGTCTGGCTGCTACTGTCCTGTTTGTACCAGTATGTGTCATAACCTGCATCTTCAGTCGAGAAAGTACAGTGCAGTGTGACAGATTCACTTTGTACCCCGCTCAGCTGTCCTTCTCTTTGGGTGACACTGTTCTTCTCGGTTCTTAGTCCTGCAAAAGGAGTAGATGCAAATTAACTATAAAAATTAGCACCGCTTTGTCTGCTGTCCACTGAGGATCTCAAAGGGTTTTCCAATAGATGTGATCTATGCCCATACACCCTATCTATCTATCTATCTATCTATCTATCTATCTATCTATCTATCTATCTATCTATCTATCTATCTATCTATCTATCTATCTATCCCCACACACATTCTCTAACTAGATAGCTAATTGTCCCCCACACTCCCTCTATCTACCTATCTCCATATACCCTCTCTATCTATTTGTCCTTCCCCTCTCTGCAAGATATATCTGTTTGTCTATATCTGTATTTTTTCTCATACTCATTTTTAGACAGGTTGCAGCTGAGATCTTCAAAGCCGCCTAAGAGAAGCAGATCAGACGTCCTAAAATTGATGGGAACTGGCTACCCGGATCCGATAGGCAGATCTGTGAATCCCAGCCCGAATACAGAATGGCGTCTTTTCTTTATAAAGGGAGAATAATTTTCTTCCCTAAATACCACGCGATATTCAATGTCACAGTTCAGGGATTTTTTTTTTCGCCCCGAACATGTTAAGAGCGGGAGCTCCCTGGCCCTTACAAACACATTTCGACTTTCACACTTTTACACATACACAATGAACATCACAAAACTTGATCACACCTGACAACAACAGTAGAATATGGAGCTGTACTAGTCAAGACCGCGTGCTCGCTGCAGCTTCTAATTAACCTCGGGGTCACGAGGTGTCTGCAGCGAGCAAGAGAAGATTTCTCCCGCTTGTGTTAATTTGTTTGTTGTTTCCTTTATCTATATTTAATGACTGCGAACGATGTAAACACGAGCCCTGCTTTTTCTGTAAGCCCCACTTCAATTTCCTTCCCGCCTTGTACTGCAGATACCAGCAAGCTACAAAGTCAAAGGTGGTTAATATGCAGGTCTGGAGCGCCCCCAAGTAGATATTCACAGCAACCAATAAAAACCAAAACTGTCAGAGACCACCCAGAAGGGGAAAATTCGCATGGAGTTTCAGGGTGATGTTTCTCCAGAGGAGAATTTTTGGAAACCCGTTATTTATTATTATTATTATTATTATTTTATTATTTTCTAAGCTGTGAGACTTTAAGGAAGGCGATACCTTAGCACATGTTAAAAAAACTTCTTCTCACTATGTCCAGTCATTATTCAAATTCCCCCTGGTGTACAAACTTCAGACTTGCAGGAAAACTCTGTGTTTGTTGTTGTTGTTGGCTGGAGATTAGGGCTGGGATATTCAAAAGGGCCTAAGGGAGTTGAATTTCATTGGAATTTGCAGAGGAAACTGGGTGCTTAACTCTTGAAAATCCTAACCACAATTACAAGTGGCTCATTAAAGGATTCAGTGTTAGGAGAATTACTGATATGAAGAGTAGGTATTTTTAACCTACAGCCAGGTATTGCTACTCTAACAGCAGCTGCTGCTGCCCTCCCCTCTGCCACCTCTCAGCTGTGCCGCCCAGGAGGGAGGAAATAAGTTGCTTCTCTGTTTGTAAGGAAGGTTTGAGAGCAAAGCTGGACCAGTAGTTAGGCCAGGAGCCTAGGATTTGGGAATCTAGTCCCTCCTCTACCAAACACTATCTCTGTGACCTTGGATGGGTAATTTGTTAATTCTCTGCGCTTGAAGACCTCATCCCTAAAATGGAGATAATACCCCTGCCCTATATCACAGAAGTGTTGTGAAAATTGAATAATTCAAGGCTGTGAGGAGCTCAGCTAATGGGGCCCATAAAAGTAACTTAGATAGACGTTATGGGCTTATGGTAAATTTTTCAAAAGTACCTAAGTGAGGTAGGACACTAAATCCCATTTTCAAAAGGCCCTTTTGAAAACGTTCTTCTTAATGCGGGGAATTATGGGATGACGTTCTATGTCATGGAGGAGTCAAAGAGATAATCATCCAGCTGCCTTCTGGTTTTTAAAATCTGTTAATCTATTATATCCGTCCCTGTTCATTTTTAATGGGAATCTGGTGTTCAAAACCCGAAATCAGATTAAAACGCTGAGACCAAGCATTTCCGAGCACACAGTTGGAAATTGACGGTCATGGTGATGGCACCTGGACAATAAAACTGAGATCTGGGCTGGCCCTGTCAGGCAGGGAGCTGCACAGACACCTAGTGAGAGACAGCCCCTGCTTCAAAGGTTTTTCAAACTCAACAGCCGAGACAGATGGGGAAGAATGCAAGTGAGGGATGTGGGAGGGTTTTGTGCAGCTGTCTCCGGGGACTCTCTCACTGTGTCTCATTCAAGGCACAATAATACACAGCTCCCTCCGCCAGCTCCAGGCCTGCGATGGTCAGAACTGTAGCAGTCGCGTTAGCGTCAGCAGTGAACCTCCTCCGGGCAAAATCTGCGTGGTCACTGATGGTGCTTCCCTTCGCGCCTCCCCGGAGAATGTCCTGCGGGGCTTGGCTGGGGCTCTGGCGGTACCAGTGGAGAGAGACACCGCTATAGCCGGTGCTGTAGGAGCAGCTGACTGCCACAGCGCCTCCTTCTGTGACAGACACGTCGGGTTCAATGGATTGGATGGAATTGCCCCACACAGCACCTGCAACAAAACGAAACACTCCCGATATAGACAGTCTAAGAGCGCACACTGCAGGAGAGAGCAGAGGAGCGGAGTGGAGCAGAGATAGAAAGAGAGTTAGAGAAAGGCGGAGTGAGGGAAAGAAAGGAACAGCTGGTAGAAAGATAATTAAGGATGCAACTTGGGTATGAGAGACACAGACTCACACGCAGTGACACAAGCTGCATGACCAGGAACTCCCCGGACACCGAGTACCTAGGAAAAGGCTCAGCAGCAAACACTTGCTCATTGTTTAAGACCCCCGGTAGTTCCACTCAGAGGCGTTCAAACCACACTGCAGAAAGAGTCTCGAAAACCTGACCCAGATTCTCCCTTACTCCTCTGTGGGGCGGATCTGAACAGACACAAAACCCCCGGTGCACAGGAAGCACAGGGAAGTGGGGGTTGCCGCCGAATTCACTGCAACATCAAGTTTATTTCCTTCTGGTCATTCATCTGGGGATCCCCCCCACCCCCCGTCTAGAAAAAGTCCTGATTTCTTTGTAATTGTCAGGGCATAGGCAAGATATCGCGAGTTCCGGTGACTTCGGGGTGCATTTAGTCAGTGCGCGGTTTCCTTGTTAATGGGTAACTAAAAAAGGAAGGAAGGAAGGCGGGCGGGAGGGAGGAAGGCAGGCAGGCAGGAAGGCAGGCAGGCAGGCAGGCAGGCAGGCAGCAGATAGCTAGACAGTGTCAGCAGCAGTTAATCAAATCACTTGCCAGGGCTGCTATACCGCCAGAGCCTCTTTGTTCCGCCCCGCTCCTGCCTTGACCTGGCCCTGCTCCTGCTTTGAGCTCCGCCCTGCCTCAAGTTGCAGGTAACCCTAACCTGGCTCTCAACTCCCATTCCTGATTTCGGCTTTGCCTCTTGGCTCTGTCTTCTGGAGGCTTCCTCCTGCTCTAACCACTGGGTCTGACTGCCATCATCCTGGTCAGAGATAGAGATTGGCTTTGCTGGAGTTACAATGGCTTTCATCTGAGATGCGGTTCTGCACCAGTCGAGTTCTCTCAGGCATATAGAAACTGACTCCGTGTTTTAAACAGAAGTTTCCAGACTCAGAAAATACGGTAACCCATTTCTCAATGAAGTTTTTTGTAAGACAACACACATCGTAATAAAATATTACAAACCTCTGCACATAACTACTCTCGTAGATATCAATGAGGTAAGAAGGAGTCAGGCTTGGTGAGAGGAGATTGGTGGTACAAAATGATACAGGGACGGAGACTGGAAGATAGCTAATGTAACACCAATATTTAAAAAGGAGTCTAGAGGTGATCCCGGCACTGACAGACCGGTAAGTCTAACGTCAGTACCGGGCAAATTAGTTGAAACAATGGTAAAGAATAAAATTTTCAGACACATAGAAGAACATAAATTGTTGGGCAAAAGTCAACATGGTTTCTGTGAAGGGAGATCCTGTCTTACTGATCTACTAGAGTTCTTTTTAGGGGTCAACAAACATGTGGACAAGGGGAGCAATTTCATGTGAAGGAAGGGAGGGTTTTTGCACAGCACTGGGATGAGGCTCTGTCACTGGGCCCTCTGCAGGGCGCAGAGATACACCGCTGAATCTGCCAGCTCCAGGGCTGTGATAGTCACAACTGTAGAGGTGTCATCAGCCTGGGGAGTAAATCTCTTCTTGGCAAACTCTGCAAAACCCCGGACAGAGCTGTATGCCTTGGCACCTGTTCGGAGAACGTACTGCGGGCCTTGGTCAGGAAACTGACGGTACCAGTAGAGATAGACATCAGAGTAGCTGGTATTGTAAGAACAGCTGAGTGTCACATTGTCGCCTACTCCTGCAGACACTTCGGGTTTGTTGGACTGGATCGATTCACCCAGCACAGCACCTGCAACAAGAAATATACCCGTTATATACCATCAGAGTGCCCAACCTAAACACACACACAGAGAGAGAGAGAGAGAGAGAGAGAGAGAGAGAGTATGGAAGGAAAGAAAGCTGAGAGACCGAGATAAAAAGACAGACATTAAACAGAGAAGAGGAGAGTACTGCAAACAAAAGTCAGGCGGGCAGCGGGGGACGGATAGTTAAAAGCAGTGGTTCCTGTTTTAGGGAGAGACTATTTAGCAATGGGAGGGGCTGCATGAACAAAACCAAAAATCACAATTACCTGGGCACAGAGTAACTATAAAAAAGCTTAGTATCAAACTCGTGCCCATGGTTTGAGCAAAGCGGATCTGGTTTGAGATTCACAAAGGGGCAGAGAAAACAGCGAAGCAACGGGGTCATTGGCTGAATGTGTTAAACTATTCCAGATTCCTCCCTGAAACGTCGAGGGGGGCGGATCCGACCCCAGTGCCCAACCCCAGAGGAAATGAGGAGTGGAGAGGGGTGTTTGCTTCTGATTTCTCTGTGAAACCGTCTGCTACCTGGCTCTTCTTCCCACCCCAGCTTTCAAAAAGTTTTGTTTGTAGCTGTGACTATCCAATGGAGAAAATGACTAGACATGAAATGGACTTCTTTGCCTGATCAGGGCATCAGGGAGACTTACTTGCATAAGAAGCTGGTTAAAAAGAAAGACTGAAGGACAAGAGAGCTGGGTGGATGGATGCTGATTTCAGTGGACCTGAAACGCGTCACAGCAGCTAAGAGCCCGGTCAGAGTTGCGGTGATGGGACAAAGATCAGAACCTCGCCCAATGTCTTCTACAGCATGTTTCCGGCTGCAGGAAATCCTGTTACGATTTTCCAAGATTTGTGGGGTGATTTCTTTTATTGACAACAAATATTTTGATTTAAAGGTTGTAAATTCATGCATTTATTAACTCGCATTTATATAACTGAGATAACGACGCATCGGGCTCCGTTTGCACAGCATGGTGGCTCTAACACGACACAGGGATAGAAACGGAAAGATCCTCCCGGACATGGGAAGAGCAGAAGGAACTGAAATCGACACAGACGGGTCACAAAGATAACAGCTAGGCACCTTATCCAATTATAAAAATCATTCTTCCTCCTGTTTTGTTTATGAAAAGAAAGTGAGTGCTGTAAAAGAGCCCACTCTGTGACTTCCCCCTCTTCCTTCTCCTCTTTATGACACGAGAGTCCCGAAAGAGATGCTATCCAGGCGAGTGTTGGATTTAAAATAAAACACAACATAAAATGTAATTCCCAGAACGTCAGGCGCGCCCCCTTGTGGACACAATAAATCATGCCAGTAATTTTGACAAAGCAGCTAGAAAACGTAAGAATGGTCTGGCCCAGTATGGCCAAAGGTCCATCTAGCCCAGTGTCCTCTTTTCCAACAGTGGCCAGTGCCAGATGCTTCAGAGGGAATGACCAGAACAGGACAATTATCGAGTGATCCGTCCCCTGTCGTCCAGTCCCAGATTCTGGAAGTCAGAGAGGCTTAGGGACATCAAGAGCATGGGGCTGCATCCCTGACCATCTTGGCTACTAGCTGTTGATGGACTTCTCTTCCATGAGCCATTCAGATATTTCTCTAGACGGGGGGAGGCTTATTTTCACATGGAATTTCTTATGTTTCTCTAGAGGAATCATCAGCTGTTGGTTTTGTGCAGGAGTCATTGAGAGAAATTATCCAGCCCCTGTTATGCAGGAGGTCAACCTGCATGTGCATAATGCTTCCTTTTGACCTTGAAAATCTGTGTATCGCTGTGTTACTTGTCCCCAGAAGAGATTATTTTAAAGATTGGATAGTTCCTACAAGCCATTCCTTAGTTACAGGAGTCTGGGGAAAGTGTTTCTTTGCTTCCTAAGGAAAAAAAAATCTTCTCACTAGAATTCACCATTTAAAACCAGCTTAGTGTAAATTACTGTGAGTATTAGTGGTTATAACTCTGTCATAGCCAGTCCCAAACCCAGCTGGAATAACAGGAGAGTTGTTATCAGGCTGGCAGCCGCCAGCCATAAAACTTTGCCAAATAAATCCATGAAATGAGTCCTCTGTAAGCCTTATATGTAGATTTGGAAGGATTAGTTTTTAGCAGTAAAAGTCAAAAAATGTGGATTTCACAGTATGCCACACAAACCTAGGTACAAGTACTTCCCTTGATAGTCCTTTGCCTCGCTGTAAAATTCAGTTAAGAAAAATACTGGTTTGAAACGTATTGGGCTTTTGTTAAGTCTGTTTACTTTGACATATGAATTATCAACATCATGTTTTAATGGTCACATGGCTTTAACTTTTTGGATCTTTGAGTCTTCTGTCATTAAGTAGTTGTGTAAATCTCCCAAGTTCTGTGATGAGTGAGGGGCACGAGGAGGACGCAGGGCCCTGCGGGTACGTTTAGCCTCAGCCGGCATCAGGGTCCTATTGTGCTGGGTGCTGCCCAGACACTGGTAGAGACAGACCCCACTGCGTTTAAACATTTGGGCTGGGATTTAAGAGCCCGAGGAAGGAAGGCCTCCATTCAATCACAGGTATTTATGGAGGCATGTATCCATTTGTTTTGATGAGTGGCATTTTCAAGAGAGGTGGTGTGTGTGTGTGTGTGTGTGTGTGTGTGTGTGTGTGTGTGTGTGTGTGTGTGTGTGTGTGCACATTCTGTAATCTGTCAGCGAGATGCTGACAGGGAGGACAGCACCTGTGTGTCTGAGCTGTGGCCCAGCCCTGCATCCCTCACAGGGGGCGAATGCTGGGTCATGGGGACGTTCTCTCTGGTCCCTCTTCCATGCAGAGCCCCTGAAGGTGAAGGGAAGGGGAGGGTTTTGTACAGCTCTGCTGTGAGGCTCTGTCACTGGGCCCGCTGCAGGGCGCAGAGATACACCGCCGTGTCTGCCAGCTCCAGGGCTGTGATGTTCAGAGCTGTGGAGTTGCCATCAGCCTGGGAAGAAAACCTCTCCTGGGCGAAGCCTGCTGTATCACTGACGTAGCTGACTTCCTTCGTCCCTCTCCGCAGGATGTACTGCGGGGCGCGGGTCGGATACTGACGGTACCAGTAGAGATAGACACCAGCAGGGTAGCTGGTTTCATACGAACAGCTGAGGGTCACGGAGCCGCCTTCAGCTCCAGACATCTGGGGTTCCCTGGGCTGGAGCGAGTCACGGTC
This sequence comes from Caretta caretta, assembly GCF_965140235.1. Taxonomy (NCBI): domain Eukaryota; kingdom Metazoa; phylum Chordata; order Testudines; family Cheloniidae; genus Caretta; species Caretta caretta. Next base: position 42,444,561 of record NC_134218.1, read on the forward strand.
ACCAAGCACAGCACCTGCAACAAGACATAAAATGTACTAGTTGTATGCAGTCTGAGCGCTCACTACGATAACCTTGGACTGGTAGATTGAGAGAGAGGAGATGGGGGACAGAAAGAGAGACTGCAAGGAGAGGGATTTAGAGTAGCAGCCGTGTTAGTCTGTATTCGCAAAAAGAAAAGGAGGACTTGTGGCACCTTAGAGACTCACAAATTTATTTGAGCATAAGCTTTGAGAGGGAGAGAGAGGTGGAAATAGGGAAGCCGTGTGTGTCTGTGTGTACAGAAAGAGAGAGAGAGAGAGATTCGGGAGCAATGGGACGAACTCTATGACCAACTACCTGGATATAGAGTGAAAACAAAAAGGCCGAACATCACACTTTTGCTCATAGTTTTAAGCAAAGTGGCTCCGATTTCAATTCCGTACTGAACCCTTCAGCCCTGAAGAGACAGCGTCCTGCCTCAGTGTGATAGACTCACCCAATTTCTTCAGACACTGGCCTAATAAGGGGCGTATGCGGAACTCAGAGCCCTTCCTAGCCCACAGGAAATGAAGCGTGGTTGGTTTCCCTTCTGAACGGCGTCCTTGCCTTCCTCAGGTTTCAGAGGAACAGCCGTGTTAGTCTGTATTCGCAAAAAGAAAAGGAGTACTTGTGGCACCTTAGAGACTAACCAATTTATTTGAGCATGAGCTTTCGTGAGCTACAGCTCACTTCATCAGATGTATACCGTGGAAACTGCAGCAGACTTTATATACACATATATATAAATATATATAAAGTCTGCTGCAGTTTCCACGGTATACATCTGATGAAGTGAGCTGTAGCTCACGAAAGCTCATGCTCAAATAAATTGGTTAGTCTCTAAGGTGCCACAAGTACTCCTTTTCTTTTTGCCTTCCTCAGACCTTCTTTAGCGTGTCTTGGTTTGCTGGGAAGTGTGGCTCTCTTTGCAAGCGGTAACATGAAGTAGGAAGTACAGTGACTGGTTGTACATAGAGTAAATTACATGTCGGAGAAATCTAGACCCCCACTTCCCAAAGACCTATTTCTCAAGAATTCTTGTTTACTGGTGCACAGTGAGGAGGGAGTCCCACGGATTTTTTTCCCCAATAGGAATTGCGCCTCTAGCTTTGGTGCTTCCGAAAATCCCCTCTTCCACAAACATCACATTTAAATATCCAAGTTGAATCACTCGCAAAGACCCCCTCCCCTCCGAGGATAAATTACATCCGAGTGAGCACACGGAGCTCATTCAGGGAAAGTCTGGCTTAATGCACAAAGGCTTCAAAGTATTCCCTGAATATCCGAAGAACCAACGCGGAGTCCTGTGTCACCTTAAAGACTAACACAGAAGCTTATACCCAAATAATTTGTTAGTCTTTAAAGTGCCACAGGACACCTCTTTGTTTTTGCTGAAACAGACTAACACGGCGTGTCCCTTTGAAACCTGAATATCCCAGTATTTGAGCTTTTGCAGGAATTCCCGTTCTCAGAGTCCTCTAGCTTAGTGAGAACCTGCCACCAGCCCTCCAGATGTAAACTTTTAGGGTTGTTACAGACAGTGGGATCTGTATTCAACTGTGACTGGGAGAGAGGGGGACAGAGAGATGGGTGGTAGTGGGAAATGATAGAGTAACCTTTTGCCGTTCATTAAAATGGAAAGGACTTCAGTCTTGCTGAGAAAATGTTCCATTTTCATCAGTTTTGAGCTTTTGTTTCTCTGAATTGGGGTGTGCTGGATTCGACTGGGTTGGGTTTCTCTGGGTTTGTGTTATGGGGTGTATGTGTGTGTGTTGGTTGGAATGAACCGGGTTTCGTTGTTTTGTATTCGGTTGGTTCGGGCTGTAATCACGCGAGCTGGGTTTGGGGTTGAATTTCATTGAGTGAGGTTGCGCTGCTTTGGGTTGGGTTTGACTGGATCGTGTTGGGATCGGTTCAGCGGGATATGGGGTTCAGGCAGGTTGGATTGATTGAGGGTTGGCTTGGACTAAACTGGGCTCAGGCGGATTCGGTTTCATGGGGGCGGGGTGTGTGAATGCACGGCCACGCGGCTTGCAGCCCGTCGGTTACACGTGTATTGACAGAGTTCCCTTCTCTAGAAGGGCCAGGCTTGTTCTGAGAAACGTGTCCCCTGATTTTTGTCATAACGCGGGAGGGGAGCTCCTGAGTATATGAAATTATGGTAGTGACAAAATATTATTAAAAGTTAGACTAACTCGTACCCTTGTTCTAGCACTTGGCATTTATGGTTTTTCAGTCTTTTCAATAAGAAATGTATTTTAAGCCAGATAATCTTCATTAATAGTAAAAAATCAGGAATATACATTATGGCAAAGTGAAGGAACTAAAGTGTGTTAGAGAAGATTAACAGAATATCAGGAAAAAAACCAGTTGCTTTTAAAGAACAGATTAGACAAACACCTGTCCAGGATGATCCAAGTACATTTGGTCCTACATCATCACAGGGGACTGGACCAGATGCCTCTCGATGCCCCTTCCAGCCCTGTGTTTATGATTCTATCATGTTGCCATAAACAACCCCCCGCTGACTTCTTGTACGAGTGGAGATGCAGTTCTCCCCCACTGTGGGTCTCAGAGCACAGTAATACACAGCGCTCTCCTGGGGAGAAACAGCCTCAATCTTGAAGGGAACCGTCTTATTACCCATGTATAAAGATGCTGAGAATTTTCCTTGGACAAGCGTCTGATCCGGAGCATCAAACTTCGTTTTAGTCAGTATATGCTGGGGAGGCTGGTTCGGATACTGCCGGTACCAAAAGAGATACGGGTTTGAGTTACTGGTGGTGAAATTGCAGTGTAAAGTTACACTTTGTCCCTCTGAGCTTCTCACTTCGGGAGGAGACTGGTCCACGGAGTCACTTTGTGCAAGACCTGTGGCGGGAAAGAGAGACTTTAAATATATCTGTGTGTAGGGCTGGACCTTTTAAACTCAGTGGGACTTGGATCCCTCACTCTCTTATGCTCCTGTGAAAAGTTCAGGCGGTATCGTATAGGTCTGAATCACTCCTCAAAAACATCTCTCTCTATTCCCAGCACACTGATGAAGTGAGCTGTGGCTCACGAAAGCTCATGCTCAAATAAATTGGTTAGTCTCTAAGGTGCCACAAGTACTCCTTTTCTTTTTACTGATGACTTGGTTTGTGATGCTAACCTGGCTGTCTCTTTGCAAAAGAAAACAAAATTCCTCCTACGATTTCTTTGTTCAGAGACCTGTATTTTTGTCTTTGCAAATGCCTTTACTTCAAACGAAAGCTTTTACTCTCACCTGACTGTGGAAGCAGAAGCCAGAGCTGTACAGCCACGAACAAGAGCATTTTGCAGATTCCGGTGACCCTCCTGTTGTTACTACGATCTGCAGCTAGTCAGAGAATATCTCCTCCTCCTCTGCGTTTTTGAGAATGACCATTCATGTCCTAAAGATGAAACCTGCTTCCTCCCTGAACGTTCTGTCCTTCCTCTCAGCTTGTGACGCCACACAACGAGCAGACTCACTCAGCGTCTGGTTCCAAGTTTCTTTAATACACATACGCAACGCACTGTGAAACAGGGGTGATGTGACGGTGTAGAGCGCCCTCTGGTGGATGTAAAACAATAATGAAACAAGCAAGAAAAGCAAGCGCTCATCTCTTGTGAAAATCTGCTGCCTCCCCTCGGGTATTTCACCCGGGGTCTCTCCAGCGGAGTTCTGAGCATGAGGCCATTCTCTGGTGTCTGAATTAGGGGAGAGTTAGCGGGTTTTGAAAATTGCCCCCAAAAGATACAAATTAATCTGCCTTGGAGTCCATGCTCTGACACAGTTCCTGGGTGACTTTGGGCAAGTCATTGAGGGTCTGATTATTATAGGTCCTAAGGTGACTAATGAGGCAATATAGAGGCTTTCTGGTATTTTAAAATCTCCTAGATACCTAACGCTCATTGAATCCCTCGAGGCGCCTCTCTCCATCTGAATGCACCTAAGGGCAGACTCACAAAGGGACTTAGGCACCTAAAGTGACAAGTAGGTGCCTAAATCCCAGAATCAAGCCTTTTGGGGATTCACAAAACCCTCGTTCAGATGCCCCCAAGGCCTGTCGTGGCCTTAAATCTCTCAGTGCCTAAATTTATTCAGTAAAAGTTTGTACAGGGGGGGGCAGTTGTTTTGTGTTTTTTTCCTATCAGGATGCACACTGCCATACAGGACGCAGAGGCCTAAACCCCAGAGTGATTCTCAAGATGGAGGAAGATGGGGTGATCCTGCACCTAACTCACCTGCTGGGTCCTGCTCAGTAAGTGTGCCCAGACCTCACCTATCGGATCGGCCACCTTAGGCATTTTAAATATCAGCTGGGAGAGAGGAGCAGCCCCTCCTCTTTACTTTTATCCCAGTCTTTAGGTTACTCACCTGGGATGTAGGAGACTCCTGGTTCAAGTCCCCCCTTCCACCTGAGCACCAGAAGAGATTAGAACAGGGATCTGTAACCTTGTAGGTGAGTATCCCAACTGCTGGGCTTTGGGATATTTGGGGAGGGGGGAGATCCCTCAACTGGCCTGAAAGAGCTGTTCCTCAGTGAATAAACACTGAAAGATTCATGGCCATGGGGGCGGGGGAAAGAATAAGTCTGTAGCCTGGTGAGGGGAGGACTTACCTGGGGGGGACACCCGGTGCCTCTGCTCCAATAGACTTTTTCAAATAACTTATTCACAGTGGAACAGCTTCAGTAGAAGACACTGAGGTCCCTCCCCCAGCCCAGAATGTCCCATAGCCCAGTGAGTAGCTTAACCATTGAGTTAAAAGTTACAAGGGACCTCCTCCTTCCTCCCCCGCAGCTTAATGGCAAGAGAAGGTTTGCAAATAATAATCTCAGAGAGAGGCATGTCCCTACAGCCCAGATTTAGACACCTATATATCCCTGAGAGAGGCCGGGCTTAGCACACACACCACTCAGCTTGGTATCTCCCTGTTGGCTAGTTTAGGGGAGGAGCCGCCTAGCCTGCTGGCTTTTGTGGATCCCATATTTAGGTGTCTGTCTCTCCCAGCTCATTCTTTAGGAAGCCTGAGCCACCAACTTGAGTTTTGTGAATCCCAAAGATTTTTGTAGGCACCTGAAAGCATGTTCAGCTTCACCGCACCCAAGTTCCTTTGTGAACTCGTCATACATACCTTCTAGGAACCTCACACAGACAAATGGACTAGGCCTCACAGGTGTAACAGCGACCCCCCGTGTGCTAATCTGTTAACCAATGGGGAATATTTCTCAGGACAGCTGGAATACTTTCCCCCTCTCTGGACTCCACATTGGAAGTAGTAGAGAGGGGTTTTTATAGGGTCACTTAGTTTTTCCCACCATAAAAACTGAGGGGTCAATTAAAATACTGAGTGAGTAAAGGAAGTAAACTTCCTGCTCCTGGGTATAAAATAATGTTGTATGAGTGGGGTGGGGTGTAGAAAGAAATTTCCCCTAAGGGCAGGTTCCCGCATATCGATCCAGCGAAGGGTCCCTTGGACCTTCCTCTGAAGCATCTTGTACGGGCTACTTCTGGAGACAGAATACTGGTCTAGGTGGAGCCTGATCCACTATGATCCTGTGTTTCCTGGTTTCCTTTAAAATTGTGAGCAACCTTAGTGCTCAGCCCTAACCATAATCTTAAATCCTAACTCAAAATCCTAACGCTGAACCTAGCTCCCAACCCTGCTATTAATTCTGAACCGTTATCCCGAAACCTTGCCCTAATTCTCCCAGAGCCATAACCTAATGCCAAAATCCTAATCCTAAACATAACACCAACTTTAACCTTAAACCTAACCTAATAATTGCCACAACCCTCACCTTAACCCTAGCCTTAGCTGTAACATTACCCTTGCTTAACCCTAATACCAACTCCTAACCCTAATCAAAAACTCTAACCCTAATTTCCCCTAATCCTATCCCTATCCCTAATCAAAAATTTAATTCTGACCCTAATGCTTAATGGAACCCTAATCCTAATTCTAATCCTACCTCTAGCCCTAACCCTAAATTCTATCCTGCCACAACAATTTATCTAACCACAATCCTAAGAAAAAAGGGTAACTACAAACATAATCCTACCCCAATCTAGCACTAACTGCTTAGCACTATCCTAAACCCGAATTTAAAACATTAACCCTAAAAGAGGCCTAACCCCATCTTCCACTCTCCAGCTTCTAACCATGCTCTAGTCCTAAAGCTTTAACCCTAATCTTAACTGTAACCTTAAAATACCCATAACCCTAATCCCTAACCCTTAATGATAACAATACATTTAACCCTAAATTCTAACTCATTGCCACACACATAATACCCCTATCCCGTAACCCTAACCTTTTACCGTACCCCTAACCTGGATGAGAGTAATGAATGGGGATTAGACTATGGCAGAATTATTCAACATTTTTAAGAACAGGGATCTGCATTCTCTGTGTCCCGTTATGAAAATTGTTACACTTTGAGTTCCTGAGACGCCCAAAGACTCAGATATTTCAGTCCTTTGTGTTTCTTAGGCCTTGTCTACACTGAACATAAGAACATAAGAATGGTCATACTGGGTCAGACCAAAGGTCCATCCAGACCAGTATCCTGTCTACCAACAGTGGCCAATGCCAGGTGCCCCAGAGGGAGTGAACGTAACAGGTAATGATCTAGTGATCTCTCTCCTGCCATCCATCTCCACCCTCTGACAAGCAGAGACTAGGGACACCATTCCTTACCCATCCTGGCTAATAGCCATTAATGGATTTAACCTCCATGAATTTATCCAGTTCTCTTTTAAACCCTGTTATAGTCCTAGCCTTCACAACCTCCTCAGGCAAGGAGTTCCACAGGTTGACAGTGCGCTGAGTGAAGAAGAACTTCCTTTTATTTGTTTTAAACCTGCTACCCATTAATTTCATTTGGTGGCCCCTAGTTCTTCTATTATGGGAAGAAGTAAATAACTTTTTCCTGTTCACTTTTTCCACACCACTCATGATTTTATAGACTTCTATCATATCCCCCCTTAGTCTCCTCTTTTCCAAGCTGAAAAGTCCTAACCTCTTTAATCTCTCCTCATATAGGACCAGTTCCACACCCCTAATCATTTTGGTTGCCCTTTTCTGAACCTTTACTAATGCCAGTCTATCTTTTTTGAGATAAGGGGACCACATCTATATGCAGTATTCAAGATGTGAGCGTACCCTGGATTTATATAAAGGCAATAAAATATTCTCAGTCTTATTCTCTACCCCTTTTTTAATGATTCCTAACATCCCATTTGCTTTTTTGACTGCCTCTGAGCACTGCTTGGATGCCTTCAGAGAACTATCCAGGATGACTCCAAGATCTTTCTCCTGATTAGTTGTAGCTAAATTAGCCCCCATCACATTGTATGTATAATTGGGGTTATTTTTTCCAATGTGCATTACTTCACACTTATCCACATTAAATTTCATTTGCCATTTTGTTGCCCAATCACTGAGTTTTCTGAGATCTTTTTGAAGTTCTTCACAATCTGCTTTGGTCTTAACTATCTTGAGCAGTTTAGTATCACCTGCAAACTTTGCCACCTTACTGTTTACCCCTTTCTCCAGATCAATTATGAATAGGTTGAATAGGATTGGTCCTAGGACTGACCCTTGGGGAACACCACTAGTTGCCCCTCTGCATTCTGAAAATTTACCATTTATTCCTACCCTTTGTTCCCTGTCTTTTAACCAGTTCTCAGTCCATGAAAGGATCTTCCCTCTTATCCCATGACAACTTAATTTACATAAGAACCTTTGGTGAGGGACCTTGCCAAAGGCTTTCTGGAAATCTAAGTACACTATATCCACTGAATCCCCCTTCTCCACATGTTTGTTGACCCCCTCAAAGAACTCTAATAGAGTAGTAGGACATGATATCCCTTTACAGAAACCATGTTGACTTTTGCACAACAATTTATGTTCTTCAATGTGTCTGACAATTTTATTCTTTACTGTTGTTTCAACTAATTTGCCCAGTACTGACGTTAGACTTACCGGTCTGTAATTGCCAGGATCACCTCTAGAGCCCTTCTTAAATATTGGCATTACATTAGCTATCTTCCAGTCACTGGGTACAGTAGCTGATTTAAAGGACAGGTTACAAACCATAGTTAATTGTTCCCCAATTTCACATTGGAGTTCTTTCAGAACTCTTGGGTGAATGCCTGTGATTGCGTGACCAGAGAGATTGAAGTGTTCTCCGACTGGTTTATGAATGTGATAATTCTTGACATCTGATTTGTGTCCATTTATTCTTTGACGTAGAGACTGTCCAGTTTGATCAATGTACATGGCAGAGGGGCATTGCTGGCACATGATGGCATATATCACATTGGTGGATGTGCAGGTGAACGAGCCTCTGATAGTGTGGCTGATGTTATTAGGCCCTGTGATGGTGTCCCCTGAATAGATATGTGGGCACAGTTGGCAACGGGGTTAGTTGCAAGGATAGGTTCCTGGGTTAGTGGTTCTGTTGTGTGGTATGTGGTTGTTGGTGAGTATTTGCTTCAGGTTGGGGGGCTGTCTGTAGGCAAGGACTGGCCTGTCTCCCAAGACTTGTGAGAGTGTTGGGTCATCCTTAAGGATAGGTTGTAGATCCTTAATAATGCGTTGGAGGGGTTTTAGTTGGGGGCTGAAAGTGACGGCTAGTGGTGTTCTGTTATTTTCTTTGTTAGGCCTGTCCTGTAGTAGGTGACTTCTGGGAACTCTTCTGGCTCTATCAATCTGTTTCTTCACTTCCGCAGGTGGGTATTGTAGTTGTAAGAATGCTTGATAGAGATCTTGTAGGTGTTTGTCTCTGTCTGAGGGGTTGGAGCAAATGTGGTTGTATTGCAGAGCTTGGCTGTAGACGATGGATCGTGTGGTGTGGTCAGGGTGAAAGCTGGAGGCATGTAGGTAGGAATAGCGGTCAGTAGGTTTCCGGTATAGGGTGGTGTTTATGTGACCATTTTTTATTAGCACCGTAGTGTCCAGGAAGTGGATCTCTTGTGTGGACTGGACCAAGCTGAGGTTGATGGTGGGATGGAAATTGTTGAAATCATGGTGGAATTCCTCAAGGGCTTCTTTTCCATGGGTCCAGATGATGAAGATGTCATCAATATAGCGCAAGTAGAGTAGGGGCGTTAGGGGACGAGAGCTGAGGAAGCGTTGTTCTAAGTCAGCCATAAAAATGTTGGCATACTGTGGGGCCATGCAGGTACCCATAGCAGTGCTGCTGATCTGAAGGTATATATTGTCCCCAAATGTGAAATAGTTATGGGTAAGGACAAAGTCACAAAGTTCAGCCACCAGGTTAGCCGTGACATTATCGGGGATAGTGTTAAATACATTTTGTTATTATCTTTTCAGTTTTTGGCTAGCTGTTCTTCAAACTCCTTATTGGCTTTTCTTGTTACATTTTTACATTTAATTTGGCAGTGTTTATGTTCCTTTCTATTTACCTCACTAGGATTTGACTTCCACTTTTTCAAAGATGTTTTTTTTATCTCTCACTGCTTCTTGTTAAGCCATGGTGGCTCTTTTTTAGTTCTTTTTCTGTGGTTTTTAATTTGGGGTATATATTTAAGTTGGGCCTCTATTATTGTGCCTTTGAAAAGTGTTCATGCAGCTTGCAGGGATTTCCCTCTAGTCACTGTACCTTTTAATTTCTGTTTAACTAACCGCCTCATTTTTGCATAGTTCCTCATTCTGAAATTAAATGCCACAGTGTTGGGCTGTTGAAGTGTTCTTCCCACCACAGGAATGTTAAATGTTATTGTATTATGGCCACTATTTCCAAGCGGTCCTGTTATAGTTACCCCTTGGACCAGATCCTGCGCTCCGGTCAGGACTAGATCGAGAATTGCCTCTGCCGTTGTGGGTTCCTGTACCAGCTGATCCAAGAAGCAGTCATTTAAAGTACCAAGAAATTTTGTCTCACACTTCGTCCTGAGGTGACTTGGTACCCAGCCAATATGGGGATAATTGAAATCCCCCATGATTATTGAGTTTTTAATTTTGACAGCCTCTCTAATCTCCCTTAGCATTTCATCGTCCTATCACTGTCCTGGTGAGGTGGTTGATAGTAGATCCCTACAGTTATATTTTTATTAGAGCCTGGAATTACTATCCACAGAGAAAAGGAGTACTTGTGGCACCTTAGAGACTAACCAATTTATTTGAGCATGAGCTTTCGTGAGCTACAGCTCACTTCATCGGATACATACTGTGGAAACTGCAGAAGACATTATATACACAGAGACCATGAAACAATACCTCCTCCCACCCCACTCTCCTGCTGGTAATAGCTTATCTAAAGTGATCATCAAGTTGGGCCATTTCCAGCACAAATCCAGGTTTTCTCACCCTCCGCCCCCCCTCAACACAAACTCACTCTGCTGCTGGGAATAGCCCATCCAAAGTGACCACTCTCTTTAAAATGTGTATGATAATCAAGGTGGGCCATTTCCAGCACAAATCCAGGTTTTCTCACCCCCCCACCCCCCTCCAAAAACCACACACACAAACTCACTCTGCTGCTGGTAATAGCCCATCCAAAGTGACCACTCTCTTTAAAATGTGTATGAAAATCAAGGTGGGCCATTTCCAGCACAAATACAGGTTTTCTCACTCCCCCCACCCCCTTTTATTTCAAAAAAACACACACACAACAACTCACTCTCCTGCTGGTAATAGCTTACCCAAGGCGACCACTCTCCCTACAATGTTCATGATAATCAAGGTGGGCCATTTCCAGCACAAATCCAGGTTTTCTAACCCTCCCCCCCACACACACACACAAACTCACTCTCCTGCTGGCAATAGCTCATCCAAACTGACCACTCTCCTTACAATGTGCATGATAATCAAGGTGGGCCATTTCTAGCATAAATGCAAGTTTAATCAGAACATCGGGGGGGGGGGGGGGGGTAGAAAAAAACAAGGGGAAATAGGCTACCTTGCATAATGACTTAGCCACTCCCAGTCTCTATTTAAGCCTAAATTAATAGTATCCAATTTGCAAATGAATTCCAATTCAGCAGTTTCTCGCTGGAGTCTGGATTTGAAGTTTTTTTGTTGTAAGATAGCGACCTTCATGTCTGTGATTGTGTGACCAGAGAGATTGAAGTGTTCTCCGACTGGTTTATGAATGTTATAATTCTTGACATCTGATTTGTGTCCATTTATTCTTTTACGTAGAGACTGTCCAGTTTGACCAATGTACATGGCAGAGGGGCATTGCTGGCCCATGATGGCATATATCACATTGGTGGAGGAGGAAATCAAGGACGAGGGTGCTGAGTGGGAGGGGGGACCCATCATCCTCAGATGCATGCAGCCAGGAGCTCTTTTCTGCCCCGGAGGAGCCTAGCCAGTCGTAGCAGTCGGTGACTGGGGAAGCTCAAACAGCAGAGGCGGAGCCTGTTAAGCAGCTTTGATTTTGGAAAGCGAGGTGTTGGGGGCCGATTGTTGGGGGCAAGTTGCTGGGGCCAGGAGGGTTGCAGGCAGCAGGCCTGGCACTGGGCAGTGCTTGTACAGACACATGCCTACAGGGGGAACAGGGTGTTCATGGACTCTCCCACTTCACGGTAATCGGCCTCAGAGATCTCCTCGAAAGTCTCATGGAGATACTGGGCAATCCGCTTCCACAAGTAATCTGCAGAGGTGCTTTGTTCCTTGTCCCATTAAGGGTAACATTCCCATGCCAATGTGCCATCGGTGGGGAGGGACCATTGCTGCACACAGGCGAGCCACGTAAGGGCCAGGGCAGAAGCCGCAGTCTTGCAAAAGAGCCTCCCTTGGTTCCCAGCTCACCCTCAGCAACAAGATATCTTCCAGGATGAACACAGCCTGTGGAAAATGTGTGGACAGTGTTGAGTACAGGGCCTCCCTGCAGTGTTGGCTCTCCCCAAGACACATGGTCCCTGAGTACAGTACGACCCTGGAACAATGAGTTCCCCTGCCCCTGTGGTTATTCATCATTTTGGGGGTCTTGTGGCTTATGTGCTCTCGCCTTGGGACAGCCGGTTAGTGGTAGGTTTGTGAGTAGTGCTTGTGGTTTAAAACAGTTGTCTCAGTGCTCCGTCTATTGCTAAAGATGGCGCTCTGTAAAATGTTGCATTTTTACTTCATAGATCTGACTTTGGAATCCCAGCCTGCCTTGTTATCGCCAGCTGAACAGCCGCACAGACTCAGGAAGTGGCCTCAAAAAACTAAAGAGGACATTTTGCATGAAGTTATGCAGCACATCACTGCTGAAAATAAAAAAAACCCTGCAGGAGTGGCAGGACAGCGAGATGAGGGAGCAGAAGGAGAATGTGGAGCACCAGAAAGAAGCCATGGAGCGGCTCCTAAATATCATGGATCACCAAGCGGAATTGATCCAGGCGCTCACTGCCTACGGAGCAGCTCCATGTCCGCCCTCCCCTGCAGCCGGTGCCCCAAAACTCTTTCCTTTGTGCCCCCATGTCACTGCCAACACAGTTTGACTACCATCCTGTCCCCAGTCGGCATCCTCTGCATTCCACACCTGCCCCTTCACCATCCAGCCCTGCAGACTCCCACCAGTACGCACTGCACTCAACCCCTGTTCCCACACAGTTTAGCCCTGCTGAAGTGCAGCGTCCATTGCACAGCACCCCAGACAGCAAGGCTGCATGTGATAGCTGGACATACGCAAATCTGTAAATGTTCTGGAGCCCTCACAGCACCTTTCCCCCTCCAACTCAGTGCAGATGTGTCATACCATGTGTGTCTCTCCAACTGTTCTGGGTTTTTTAATAAATGATTTTTTTTGTTTTGTTTTGAAGCATTCTTCACTCCATTAAATGAAAGCACACATAGCCCGGGAAAGCAACAGGCACTGCTAGTCAGTACATCGTATGGAGCAATCACAATCGCCTACTTGCATTACCATCACTGCACTCCCGTGCAGGGCACCAAACATTACTGGCTGTCAGCATCCACTTGCTGCCTCAAGGAATCCCTAATCCTTACGGCCCGGCCCTGTGCCCTTCTAATAGCCCTGGTCTCTGGCTGTTCAGAGTTAGCCTCCAGGTGCTGAGCCTCAGCTGTCCAGGCCTGAGTGAAGGTTTCACCCTTCCCTTCACAAATATTATGCAGGGTACAAGCATGCGGCTATAAGCATAGGGATGTTGTCATCGGCCAGGTCCAGCTTCCCATACAGACATCACCAGCTGGCCTTTATATGGCCAGAAGCACACTCAACAGTCACTCTGCACTTGCCCAATCTGCTGTTGAACCACTCCTTGCTGCTATCAAGGCTCCCTGTGTCTGGCTTCATAAACTACTGCATCTAGGGGTAGGTGGGGTCTCCCAGAATCACAATGGGCATTTCAACTTCCCCTATGGTAATCTTCTGGTCCGGGAAGAAAGTCCCAGCTTGCAGCTTCCTGAACAGGCCAGTGTTCTGAAAGATGTGTGCGTCATGCACCTTTCCGGGCCAGCCTGCATTAATGTCAATGAAATGCCCCCGGTGATCCACAAGCACCTGGGGAACCATAGAGAAATACCCCTTCCAATTAACATACTCTGAGGCTAGGTGGGCTGGTGCCAGAACTGGAGTATGCATCCCATCTATTGCCCCTCCACAGCTAGGGAAACCCATTTGTGCAAAGCCAGCCACAATCTCATGCACGTTACCCAGAGTCATGGTTCTTCTGAGCAGGATGCAATTAATGGCCCTGCAAACTTGCATCAACATGATTCCAACAGTTGACTTCCTCACTCCAAACTGGTTAGCAACCGATTGGTAGCTGTCTGGAGTAGCCCGCTTCCACAGTGCGAACACCACCTGCGTCTCCGCCTGCAGGGAAGCTCTCATTCTCATGTCCTGGTGCCGCAGGGTGGGGGCGAGCTCAGCACACGGTCGCATGAAAGTGGCTTTCCTCATCGCAAGTTCTGCAGCCACTGCTCATCATCCCAGACGTGCATCACGATGTGATTCCCACCATTTAGTGCTTGTTTCCCGAGCCCCAGAGTGGTGTTCCATGGGGGTCAGCACATCTGTGAATGCCACAAGCAATCTTTTGTCGTATCTGCCATGCATGGTGACATCAGTGTCAGACTCCTCAGTGCCGCTTTCTAGTGTAAGGAGTAATCACAGTTTTTCCTTCCTGAATGGTAACAGTGCGTTGGGGTTGTGTTGTTGGGTTTGCATAGGTGCTTTCTGCAAAAGAAAACAAATTTTGCTAATTGGTTACGGCTGGAATTTTCATATGTTAAGGCAGGTGGGGTCCCAAATTTCCCTGTAGAAGGGCTCCTCACTGCTTTAAAATCTTTTCAAAATCTCAGCCACACAGTACATTATCATAATAAAATATCCTTTCTAGTGTACCCCATTTGCAAAGATCTCCCTCAATTTACTGCCACAATTACCTACCTTCCCCTCAAAAGTACATGGTGCCCAGCTTCTGTCTATGGTTGAAAATTATTTACATCAGAAATAAAAAACCATTTACACAAAAGGAAGGAATCCCATCTCTCTTTTTCATTTTAGTTGATGACTAATTTTATGTCAACACCTTATCCATCCCCCATTTAGGATCCTTCCCAGCGATCAGAGTTCCCAATGTGGCCATTGGCAGGTTGAGAAGTGTAAGGAATAGACTAGAATAGGTTAAATGAAATGAGGATAGCATAGAACTACCAATTATAAAATGGAAATAAAATAGTTAATGCCCTGGAACTAAACCATACTCACTTAAAACAAAAACTAGTACAATCAGCAAAGAGAAAATAAAAGGCATTTTCATTGTCATGATTGGTGGTTTAATAATCCTCGTCCCCGATCCTATGCACAAAAAGGAAGCTGTGTCTTTTTCCTTTCCCAGATAAAAAGAACGGCAAAGTGAGACTATTGTCTTTGCGGTGATGCCTTTAACATCTATATTGCATCCCTGGAGCGTCTCATTCTGCAAACCTTGTGCAAGTGTCTCTTTCTTCTTGTGAGCACTTTCCCTTGAATTCTTTCTCACGGTCTCTAAGCTGCAGAAGGAGGTGTGTACTGTAGAGGGCAGAGTTCAGAAATAAATAGGGGCTGAGATACTGTGTGTGTCATTGATAGAGGGGACGTATTTTGCGGGTACAACACTGCCACCTAATGAGCAAATGAGTGAATGGGTGGGGGCTGTCTTGCCCCCTGACTCCCCTGGTGCGGCTCTGAATGACCTGAGAGTTTGAAGTCTGAACCCTTGAGACTGACGCCATGTACCCAAAACCACCCACAACAACGTTTTTTTCCGCATCAGGCATTGGGAGCATAACCCAGAATACCAATGGGCAGCGGAGACTGTGGGATAGCTACCCACAGTGCACCACTCCGTCAGTCGATGCTACCCCCGGTATTGAGGACGCACTCTGCCGACCTAATACACTTATGGGGACTTGCACGATCGACTGTATAAAATCGATTGTTAAAGATCGACTTCTATAAAATTGACCTAATATCGTAGTTAGACATGCCCATATAAGTTAGCTTGCCAGGATAAATAAAGCCTTGGGACGTTATTAGAGATTTTAAACATAAAGTTTCAGAATGTACTGAAAAAGGACTCTAAAAATTGGAAGGTGAAGGAAATCCTTCTTCAAGGCATAAGTCTATATACAATTGCACAAGGAGAGGGGAAAACCTCCTATAAGGGAAGTTACCTCATAACTACCTACTCCAGAGTGCCTCTCACCTTTCTCTGAAGGTGTTGGTGGTAACTACAGTCAGAGAGCAAAAACTGCTTTAGATAGCTGTCTGGTCTACTCCACACCAGTAATTCCAGTATCTCTATCTTTCCTGACTTCACTTCAATTTCTGGATCACTGCATTTCTGAAACCAGCAAAAGCTTCACACAGCAGACACAAGGGCACTTCTGGCAGGCAGAAATTGTTGAAAAATTAAACGAGATTTATATTCTGTTTCCTCTAGGAATGTGGAACATTTCAATTTTGTTGAGATCCCAATGTCCTATTTTAATGGCTCAGATCCTCAGCTGATAGGAACCAGTGCAGCTCAGCTGACTCCTATGCAATTCCTCACTGATTCTAAAACATTTTGAGGAACTGGATCATTTGCTTCCACTGAGCTCCACCCAGTCCCAAGAGTTTGGGATCTGGCCCATTGACTCCAGGGAAGCTATGCACATTCACACCCTGGGGAAGGGTTTCAGAGCGGTAGCTGTGTTAGTCTGTATCAGCAAAAACAACAAGGAGTCCTTGTGGCACCTTAGAGACTAACAAGTTTATTTGGGCATAAATTTTCCTGGGTGACAACCCACTTCATCATAAGCATGGAGGGGAAATAGAGGAACAGGTATAAATACATGAAAGGATGGGGGTTGCTTTACCAAGTGTGAGGTCAGTCTAAGGAGATACACCAATAAACAGCAGGATACCAAGGGATGGGATTCACTGACTCCAATGGCGCTGTCCTTCTGCGGCTGGAACCCACACATCTTCAGTGCCGCCTCCTCTTCCCCCAGCGGGTTTTTGTGCAGCGACCCTGCTGGGTGCGATCACTGTGTCGCTCATGGCGCAGTAGTAGACGGCGGAGTCGCGAAGTTCACTGGAGTTTTTCTTCAAGTGGAAAGTCTTCCCCTGTTTGTCGGGTGTGGCGGAGAACCCTCGCCTGCTCCTGCTCTCCTCCTCATCCGATGCTTCATATTGTGTCAGCAGGAGGCGAGGGGCTTCATCTGGGTACTGCTCGTACCACCAGAGAGTGGGAATATAAGAAGTGTCATAGCTGCATTTCAGCAGCACTGGTTCCCCTTGGGATACTGTCAGTCTGTCCTCAGGCTGTGTCACTGACTCTCCATTAGCCCCTTCTGGAAAACAATAAAGTGCTTATGTAGAGCTATACACGACTCTTGGCTTGAACCTGCAGTGTTTATCTACCTCCCAAGCATCCAGAGGCTGGAGGGAGGAGAAGGTTTATAAACAAATGGTTACAAAAAGAAATTAGGGCTAATTCCGCATCGCCTGGAACGGGATGCAGCTGCATTTCAGTTGTGGACATTTCCACCCGATGACCGTCTGGCCCCATACAGAGCTGAAATGGTGCAGATACGCTACTCACCCAGAATCCGAAGCAGTGTAAGAACAGACACCCAGGGCAGGAACATATTTCAGGGATGAAGTGGGATGGAACCTCCTCCCCAGTCCCCACAGCCCAAGAAGGAAGCTTCTTCCTCGCCTTCCCCAGCTGTGAAGAGGAGCTGGGAGAGAGAGGTTTTACTCAGGGAGGTGATGCCTTAAACCCATTGGCAGCTCCTTTCCTACCGCCGCCGGTCTCCTCCGCTGAGTCACTGTGGTGCTAACCACGCAGGCAGCCCGGCGCTGCCCCTGCACTCGGCTTTCTGGCTGTTGCACGGAGCTGGAGACTCGAGGAAGGGGGAGGAGAAATTGCGGCGGGATCCGAGAACAGGTTAAACAGCGGAACTCTGAACGGCCAGCCCGAGACAGCTCTGCCGGAGAGGCGAGTCGGTGGGAAAACAGCGGCCCCTTGTGGGGAGCGTGGAGGACTTTTCCCCTAAACCGCTCAGTGTTTTTCTTACATTTACTCCAGTCGGACTATCCCGTGTTCAACAGCTGCACAATCTGCCTGATGTCAAGGGAAAGGAATTAGGGTCAATCCCACAGCTGGAGGAAATCAGTGTAGTTCCCCGGGGATCATTTGAGCTACACCAAAGCTCTGTAAAGCTCGCTAAAAGATACTGAAGAATTGGGAAGAAAAGATTACAGTCTGAAAGTGCAGGAAGGATTCACAATCAAATGTCACACAGGGCACAGACGTGGCTGCGCTATTCCTGTCTGTTCTAGGCCAGTTTTAACACCTTTTGTAGGCTGCTAAATCCCACACATTTGCTCTATCATCTAACCCCGTTTAGAACTGCCCAAAGGTATGTGTCCATTGATGGATGTTTTGGCTTCATCCTTCATACCTGTCCCAGCTATTTCCACCTTATTCCCAAATTTATCGAGAAAATAAGGAGTTGTTCAGCTGTCTGGTAAATCTCACCATTTGTTGTAAATCCATACCTAATAATTTCCTGCTTTATTGCCTTTGAAAGAATTTCATGTCCGTTTGTAACTGTGTGGATTTCAAGTTTTCACACTGACAGGTTTAAGTGGAAATAACATTTGAGTTGAAGGTTGGTAGCTTGGTCTATAAGTGATAGATGTTTGCTGAACAAATCTTATCTCAGGGCTGGTCTACACTATGATGTTAGGTCGAATTTAGCCACATTAGGTGGATTTTATAAGCAAAGCGGCTACACAACCAATCCCATCCCGTCGACTTAAAGGGCTCTTAAAATCGACTGCTGCACTCCTCCCCGAGGAGGGGAGTGGCGCTAAAATTGACCTTCTTGGGTGGAAGGTGGGGTGGTGCAGACGCAGCATTGTGCAATTCGATGGTATTGGCCTCTGGGAGGTGTCCCCGAGTGCTCCAATGTGGCCGCTCTGGACAGCACTTTCAACTTGGCTGCACTAGCCAGGCACACAGGAAAAGCCCCAGGAACTTTTGAATTTCATTTCCTGTTTGGTCAGCGTAGCGAGCTCAGCAGCACAGGTGACCATGCAGACCCAGGGTCCCAAACGAGCTCCAGCATGGAGAGAACGGGGGACGGTGGATCTGATTGCTGTGTGGGGAGAAGAATCTGTGCAGGCAGAACGCCAAACGAGCAGAAGAAATGCCGATAACTATACGAAAATCAGACAGGGCGTGGTGGAGAGAGGCTACACCAGGGACACACAGCAGTGCCACGTGAAAATTAAGGAGCTCAGGCAAGCCTACCAAAAGACAAAGGGGGCAAATGGTCACTCTGGGTCACAGCCACAGACATGCTGCTTCTTTGAGCAGCTGCATGCCATTCGGGGAGTGGGGAGACCCTACCACTACTCCACCACTGTCCGTGGACACCTGCAAGGCGTGAGTCTCACGCAACACAGAGGAGGAATTTGTGGATGAGGAAGAGGAGGAAGATGAGGGCAATGTTCAGCAGGCAAGCATAGAATCCGTTCTTGCAGGCAGTCAGGACCTTTTCCTCACCCTGGAGCCAATTCCCACCCAGGACCTACTGTTCCCAGACCCTGAAGGTGGAGAAGGCCCCTCTGGTGAGTGCACATTTGTAATGACACTACAGGGGTTAAATGCAATTGTGTTTAATATTTGATATGCCCTTAACTATTGGGTTGTGGCCAGTCCAGCTATTTGAAAAGCCTGTTTACATGACCAGGGATGGAGCGGGAATACTCCAGGGATATCTCCATGAAGATCTCCTGGAGGTACTCTCAAAGCCTTTGCAGAAGGTTTCTGGGAAGGGCTGCCTTATTCCATCCTCCACGGTAGGACACTTTACCACGCCAAGCCAACAGCAAGTGGTCTGGAATCATTGCAGCACAAATGGTCCTGGATTCTGGGCACATTCCTGCAGCATGCTCTCCTTATCTTGCTCTCTCAATCTCATGAGGGTAATATCGTTCATGGACACCTGGTTGAAATAGGGAAAGTTTAGTAATGGAGCAGTGATCCACTCTGTTTGCTGATCCCCAACACATTCTGACCCCAGTCACGATGGGCTGTTTGTGCATGGCTAGAAGGAATCGTCCCGGAAAATAGCCATGCTGTGGGGAAGGGGTGTGTGTGTGGAATCCACACCGACAGTGCACGTGGTGCACATCCACCCCCAAACCGCAGCCCCTCCTTTTAAACGGCAAACACAACCAGCATTGGTTGCTATGCGAAAGGAGGACGCTGCAGTTTGAAACCATTCCCACATGTTATGAAGGTGGAAGAAGCCAACCCCATGTACCCTTTGGCTTACCATGGCTGCCTGGAAACTGAATTCTGTTGCCCAACCGTGTGTGATGTGTCACCATACTGGCAGGTGCTCAATTTAAAAGGAAAATGCAACCTTGTACCTAAAATACATGTGCTGTCTGCTGCGAATTGCTTGATTCACTATGAAAGAGTCTCCCTTTTGTTCTCAGAAATGTATCTTCTGTAAAATCTACTCTCCCTTTTTATTCCCCCTGCAGCTGCAAATGTTTCTATGCTCATCACATCAACTCCAGCCCTGAGATTATCGCACTTGTGATGACATGTTTTCCGAGCTCATGTGGTCCTCCCGCACTGATAGGGTACAGCTGAATGCATGGAGGCATTCGGTGGAAGAGGCCAGGAAGGCGTACACTGAGCATGATCATAACAAGCAGGAGGAGATGCTGAGGCTAATGGGGGAGCAAACGGACATGATGAGCTATCTGGTGGAGCTGCAGGAAAGGCAACTAGATTATAGACCATTGCTTCAGCCATTGTGTAACCGCCTGTCCTCCTTGCCAAGTTCCATATCCTCTTCACCCAGATGCCCAGGACTACAGGGATGGGGAGGCTCAGGGCACCCTGCCACTCAACTCCAGGGGATGGCCTAAGCAATAGAAGGCTGTCATTCAAACAGTTTTGATTTGTAGTGTGACCACAATAAGTAATGTGACCTTGTCCTCTCTCCCCCCCCCCCCGCAACACCCAGTCCCTGGCCCCTATCAAACCATTTGTACACCTGGGCTTCCTTTTACTAGTCAGCATTGCCAGTGATCTCAAGGTTTTTTAAATAAATAAAGAATGAATGGATTCAGAACAATAGGGACTCTATTTCCTGTTACAGCTGTGGTCAAAAGTGGGAGGTGGGGATTGACTTACACGGAAGTACATTCACCAAAGGGGGAAGCTTTGCATCAAGGACAAACACACACAACTGTCACACTGTGGACAGGTCAGTCATGAAACTGTTTTTCAAAGCCTCTCTGATGCACAGTGCACCTCGGTGTGCTCTTCTAATTGCCCTGGTGTCTGCCTGCTCAAAATTGGTCACCAGGCAATTTGCCTCAACCTCACCCCACCATAAATGTCTCCCCCTTACTCTCACAGATATTATGGAGCACACAGCAAGCAGCAGTAACAACGGGAATATTGCTTTCATTGAGGTCTCACCTACTCAGCAAACTGCACCAGCGCCCTTGTAAACTCCCAAGGGAACATTCTATCAACATCCTGCACTTGCTCAGCCGATAGTTGAACTGCTCCTTACTGCTGTCCAGGCTGCCTGTGTACGGCTTCATGAGCCATGGGAGCACGGGGCAGGTTGGGTCCCCAAGGATAACTATTGGCATTTCAATGTCCCCAATGGTAATTTTCTGGTCTGGGAAGAAAGTCCCTTCTTGCAGCTTTCTGAACAGCCCAGAGTTCCGAAAGACATGAGCATCATGCACCTTTCCCTACCATCCCACACTGATGTCAGTGAAATGGCCCTTGTGATCCACCAGTGCTTGCAACACCATTGAGAAGTACCCCTTGTGGTTTATGTACTCTTTGGCAAGGTGGTCTGGTGCCAAGATAGGGATGTGCTTTCCGTCTATCGCCCCACCACAGTTAGGGAAACCCATTGCGGTAAAGCCATCCACTATGACCTCCACATTTCCCAGAGTCACTACCCTTGTTAGCAGAAGGTCACTGATTGCCTTGGCTACTTGGATCACAGCAGCCCCCACAGTAGATTTGCCCACTCTGAATTGATTCCCAACTGACCGATAGCAGTTAGGCATTGTAAGCTTCCACAGGGCTATCGCCACTCACTTCTCAACTGTCAGGGCAGGTCTCATCTTGGTATTCCTGTGCAGGGGAAAGCAACTCACAAAGTTCCAGGAAAATGGCCTTATACATGCAAAAGTTCTGCAGCCACTGGGCATCATCCCATACCTGCAACACTATGGGGACCCACCAGCCTCTGCTTGTTTGCCAGGCCCAGAATGGGAGTTCCACTGTATCAACATGGCCCAATGATGCCATGATGTCCCAACTGCCACATCACTTGCTTTCAGGAATGCCTGTGTCCATGTCCTCCTCACAATCTTCCTCACACTGGCGGCACCTAGCTAGGCTCTGCACGTACTGCAGAATAATGCGTGAGGTGTTTGCAATGCTCACAAAAGCAGTATACAGCTGAGTGGGCTTCATGCTTGCCATGCTATGGCGTCTTCTCAGATAACCCAGGAAAAAAGGTGCAAAACAATTGTTTGCCTTTGCTTTCAAGGAGGGAGGGGAGACTGACGACATGTACCCAAAACCACAACATTTTTCCCCCATCAGCCATTTGCCCAGAATTCCAATGGGAAGTGGGGACTGTGGGATAACTACCCACAGTGCACCACTCCGTCAGTCGATGCTACCCATGGTATTAAGGACACACTCTGCCGACCTAATGCACTTAGTGGGGTCATGCACGATCGACTGTATAAAATAGGTTGCTAAAGATCAACTTCTATAAAATTGACCTAATTTCATAGTGTAGACATGCCCATATAACTGAGAGTGCCAGGATAAATAAGCCTGGGGACGTTATTAGAGATTTTAAACATAAATTTTCAGAATTTACTTAAAAAGGACTCTAAAAATTGGAAGGTGAAGGAAATCCTTCCTCAAGACATAAATTTATATACAATTGCACAAGGCTAGGGGAAAACCTCCTATAAGGGAAGTTACCTCATAACTACCCACTCCAGAGTGCCTCTCACCTTCCTCTGAAGTAGATGGCAGTAACTACAGTCAGAGAGCAAATTCTGTGCTAGATGGCTGTCTGGTCTACTCCACACCAGAAATTTCAATGTTTCTATCTTTCCTGACTTGACTTTAATTTCTGTATCACTTCATTTCTGAAACCAGCAAAACCTTCACACAATACACAGAAGGGCAGTTCTGGGATGCAGAAATTGTTGGAAAAATTAAACGAGATTTATATTCTGTTTCCTCTAGGAATGTGGAACTTTTCAATTTTTTAGAGACCCCAATGTCCTATTTTAATGGCTCGGATCCACAGCTGATAGGAACCAGTGCAGCTCAGCTGACTCCTATGCAATTCCTCATTGATTTTAAAACATTTTGAAGAACTGGATCATTTGCTTCCACTGATCTCCAACTAGTCCCAACAGTCTGGGATCTGGCCCGTTGACTACAGTGAAGCGAGGCACATTTACACCCTGGGGATGGGATTCACTGACTCTAATGGCGCTGTGATAAGTCTGTTCTTCTGGGGCTCGAACCCACACATCTTCAGTGCCGCCTCCTCTTCCCCCAGCGGGTTTTTGTGCGGCGACCCTGCTGGGTGCGATCACTGTGTCGCTCATGGCGCAGTAGTAGACGGCGGAGTCGCGAAGTTCACTGGAGTTTTTCTTCAAGTGGAAAGTCTTCCCCTGTTTGTCGGGTGTGGCGAAGAACCCTCGCCGGCTCCTGCTCTCCTCCTCATCCGATGCTTCATATTGTGTCAGCAAGAGGCGAGGGGCTTCATTTGGGTGCTGCTCGTACCACCAAAGCGTGGGACTATAGGAAGTGTCATAGCTGCATTTCAGCAGCACTGGTTCCCCTTGGGATACTGTCAGTCTGTCCTCAGGCTGTGTCACTGACTCTCCATTAGCCCCTTCTGGAAAACAATAAAGTGCTTATGTAGAGCTATACACGACTCTTGGCTTGAACCTGCAGTGTTTATCTACCTCCCAAGCATCCAGAGGCTGGAGGGAGGGAAAAGTTTATAAACAAATGGTTACAAAAAGAAATTAGGGCTAATTCCGCATCGCCTGGAACTGGATGCAGCTGCATTTCAGTTGCGGCCATTTCCACCCGATGATCGTCTGGCCCCATACAGAGCTGAAATGGTGCAGATACGCTACTCACCCAGAATCCGAAGCAGTGTAAGAACAGACACCCAGGGCAGGAACATATTTCAGGGATGAAGTGGGATGGAACCTCCTCCCCAGTCCCCACAGCCCAAGAAGGAAGCTTCTTCCTCGCCTTCCCCAGCTGTGGAGAAGAGCTGGGAGGGAGAGGTTTTACTCAGGGGGGTGATGACTTAAATACATCGGCAGCTCCTTTCCTACTGGCGCTGGTCTCCTCCGCTGAGTCACTGTGGTGCTAACCACGCAGGCAGCCCGGCGCTGCCCCTGCACTCGGCTCTCTGGCTGTTGCACGGAGCTGGAGACTCGAGGAAGGGGGAGGAGAAATTGCGGCGGGATCCGAGAACAGGTTAAACAGCGGGACTCTGAACGGCCAGC
Source organism: Caretta caretta (assembly GCF_965140235.1). Taxonomy (NCBI): domain Eukaryota; kingdom Metazoa; phylum Chordata; order Testudines; family Cheloniidae; genus Caretta; species Caretta caretta. The sequence continues at coordinate 42,468,666 of NC_134218.1, forward strand.
CCGAGACAGCTCTGCCGGAGAGGCGAGTCGGTGAGAAAACAGCGGCCCCTTGTGGGGAGCGTGGAGGACTTTTCCCCTAAACCGCTCAGTGTTTTTCTTACATTTACTCCAGTCGGACTATCCCGTGTTCAACAGCTGCACAATCTGCCTGATGTCAAGGGAAAGGAATTAGGGTCAATCCCACAGCTGGAGGAAATCAGTGTAGTTCCCCGGGGATCATTTGAGCTACACCAAACCTCTGTATAGCTCGCTCAAAGGTACTGAAGAATTGGGAAGAAAAGATTATAGTCTGAAAGTGCAGGAAGGATTCACAATTAAATGTCACACAGGGCACAGACGTGGCTGCGCTATTCCTGTCTGTTCTAGGCCAGTTTTAACACCTTTTGTAGGCTGCTAAATCCCACACATTTGCTCTATCATCTAACCCCGTTTAGAACTGCCCAAAGGTATGTGTCCATTGGCGGATGCTTTGGCTTCATTCTTCATACCTGTCCCAGCTATTTCCATCTTATTCCCAAATTTATCCAGAAAATAAGGAGTTGTTCCGCTCTCTGGTAAATCTCACCATTTGTTGTAAATCCATACCTAATAATTTCCTGCTTTATTGCCTTTGAAAGAATTTCATGTCCGTTTGTAACTGTGTGGATTTCCGGCTTTCATATTGATTGGTTTAAGTGGAAATAACATTTGAGTTGAAGGTTGGTAGCTTGGTCTACAAGCTGGTAAATGTTGCATGGAGATTCATTATCAAGTAAACCGATGGACCTTTCGAACTCATTGCCACCAGATATACAAGTGAGGAGAGCAGCGTGCTCGGATAAATAAACCTTGGGACATTATTAGAGATTTCTAAAAAAACGTTCAGAATTTACTTTAAAAGGACTTTAAAATTTGGAAGGTGAAGGAAATCCTTCAAGACATAAATCTACATATAATTTCAAAAAGCTAGGGGGGAACCTTCTATAAGGGAAGTTACCTCATAACTACCCACTCTACAGTGTCTTTCACCTTCCTCTGAAGCAGCAGGTAGTAACTACAGAGAGCAAATACTGCGTTCGATAGCTGTCTGGTCTACTCCACACCTGTAATTCCAGTATTTCTGTCTTTCCTGACTTCACTTCAGTTTCTGGATCACTGCATTTCTGACACCAGCAAAACCTTCACACAGTAGACACAAGGGCAGATCTGGGAGGCAGAAATTGTTGGAAAAATTAAACGTGATTTATATTCTGTTTCCTCTAGAAATGTGGAATATTTCAACTTTGTAGAGACCTCAGTGTCCTATTGTATTAGCTTAGATCCTCAGCTGATATGAACCAGTGTAGCTCAGCTGACTCCTATGCAGTTCCTCACCGATTGAAAACATTTGAGGATCTGGATCTTTTACTTCCATGAAGTTCCAAGAGTTTGGGATCTGGCCCATGAACTCCAATGGAGCTGTGCATATTCCCACACCTGGGGATGGGATTCATAGAATCATAGAATCATAGAATATCAGGGTTGGAAGGGACCCCAGAAGGTCATCTAGTCCAACCCCCTGCTCGAAGCAGGACCAATTCCCAGTTAAATCATCCCAGCCAGGGCTTTGTCAAGCCTGACCTTAAAAACCTCTAAGGAAGGAGATTCTACCACCTCCCTAGGTAACGCATTCCAGTGTTTCACCACCCTCTTAGTGAAAAAGTTTTTCCTAATATCCAATCTAAACCTCCCCCACTGCAACTTGAGACCATTACTCCTCGTTCTGTCATCTGCTACCATTGAGAACAGTCTAGAGCCATCCTCTTTGGAACCCCCTTTCAGGTAGTTGAAAGCAGCTATCAAATCCCCCCTCATTCTTCTCTTCTGCAGGCTAAACAATCCCAGCTCCCTCAGCCTCTCCTCATAACTCATGTGTTCTAGACCCCTAATCATTTTTGTTGCCCTTCGCTGGACTCTCTCCAATTTATCCACATCCTTCTTGTAGTGTGGGGCCCAAAACTGGACACAGTACTCCAGATGAGGCCTCACCAATGTTGAATAGAGGGGAACGATCACGTCCCTCGATCTGCTCGCTATGCCCCTACTTATACATCCCAAAATGCCATTGGCCTTCTTGGCAACAAGGGCACACTGCTGACTCATATCCAGCTTCTCGTCCACTGTCACCCCTAGGTCCTTTTCCGCAGAACTGCTGCCTAGCCATTCGGTCCCTAGTCTGTAGCTGTGCATTGGGTTCTTCCGTCCTAAGTGCAGGACCCTGCACTTATCCTTATTGAACCTCATCAGATTTCTTTTGGCCCAATCCTCCAATTTGTCTAGGTCCTTCTGTATCCTATCCCTCCCCTCCAGCGTATCTACCACTCCTCCCAGTTTAGTATCATCCGCAAATTTGCTGAGAGTGCAATCCACACCATCCTCCAGATCATTTATGAAGATATTGAACAAAACCGGCCCCAGGACCGACCCTTGGGGCACTCCGCTTGACACCGGCTGCCAACTAGACATGGAGCCATTGATCACTACCCGTTGAGCCCGACAATCTAGCCAGCTCACTGACTCCAATGGCGCTGTGCAGTCTATTCTTCTGGGGATCTAACCCACACATGTTTAGGGCTGCCCCCTCTTCCCCCCGCGGGTTTATGTGCAAAACAACCCTGCTGGGTGCAAAGTGGCCATGTCTATAATGGCAAATTAAAGTGCTCAAACTTGCTGGCTCAGGGGTGTGAAAAAATACACCCTGAGTGCAGCAAGTTTGACCTGCTTTCAAGCGCTAGGCTGGAGGTGGAACTTCCTAGTGTAGACTTAGGCTACGTGTGCATTTGCAGATGTAGAGCACTGGGGGTTAAACCAGCCCTCAGAGACAGCAGCAGGGAAAGCACTGCTGTGTGTTCACACTGTCAGCTGCCCGTGCAATAGCATGAACACACTTGAGCCACTTGCAGAGCCGTTGGGAGCGGTGCACTCTGGGCAGCTATTCCACAGAGCGCCTCTTCCCCTTCTGCTCCTGAGGCTTGTGGGAAGGCGGAGGGGGTCACAGAGCACCCTGGGTCCTGTGCCAATGCCCTGGCATGCATCGTTTTGCATCCCAGCAGCCCCTTTGCTTCTGTCCACGATTGGTGCCCTCTTTCAATGTTTTTTGTACACTGCCTGCCTCTTTGGTCTGCGGGAATGGATCCCAAACTCATGAGGAATGTGCTGATGGGTCTTGCCAGCACGTCACAAATGGCAGCCCAGTTATATCTTAAACTACAAAGTGATGAAGAGGAGTCCAGTGATGATCTCACCACACGTACTAGCTGTGACGAGAGATTGCTTGAGGCATTCACAGACCTGCTGACCACCGTGGAACGCCACTTTTGGGCTCAGGAAACAAGCACTGAGTGGTGGGATCACATCATCATGCACGTCTGGGATGCCCATCAGTGGCTGCAGAACTTTCAAATGAGGAAAGCCACTTTCACGGGACTGTGTGCTGAGCTCCCCACTACCCTGCAGCACAAGGACACTAGAATGAGAGCTGCCCTGCTGCTGGAGAAGCACGTGCTGATTGCTCTGTGGAAGCGGGATACTCCAGACAGCTACCGATCGGTCGCTAACCAGTTCGGAGTGAGTAAGTCAACCACTGGACTCGTGTTGATGGAAGTGTGCAGGGCCATTAATCACATCCTGCTCAGAAAAACCATGGCTCTTGGCAACATGCATGAGATTGTGGCTGGCTTTGCACAAATGGGCTTCCCTAACTGCGGAGGGGTGATAGATGGCACACATATACCAATTCTGGCACCAGACCACCTAGCCTCCAAGTACATTTATCGGATGGTGTATTTCTCGATGGTTCTCCAGGTTCTTGTGGATCACCATGGATGTTTCACAGACATTAACGAAGGCTGGTCTGGAAAGGTGCATGACACATGCATCTTTACGAACACAGGCCTGTTCAGGAAGCTGCAAGCTGGGGCTTTCTTCCCAGACCAGAAGATCACCATAGGGGAAGTCAAAATGCCCATTGTGATTCTGGGAGATCCCTCCTACCCCTTGATGCCATGGCTCATGAAGCCAGACATGGGGAGCCTTCACAGCAGCAAAGAGCGGTTTAACAACAGGTTGAGGAGGTGCAGAATGACTGTGGAGTGTGCCTTTGGCCGATTAAAGGCCCACTGGCAATGTCTCTGTGGGAAGCTGGACCTGGCCAGCGACAACATCTCCAAGGTTATATCCGCGCACTGTACCCTGCATAATATTTGTGAATGGAAGGGAGAAAGTTTCACTCAGGCCTGGAGTGCTGAGTCTCAGCAGCTGGAGGCTGAATTTGAGCAGCCAGAGACCAGGGCATTAGAGGGGCCCAGTGCGGGGCCATAAGGATTAGGGATGTCTTGAGGCAGTAATTCGATGCTGAAGGCCAGTAATGTTTGGTGCCATGCACAGGAGTGCAGTGGTTGTAATGCTAGTAGGTGACTGTGATTGCTACGTATGATGCACTGACTAACAGTGCCCGTTGCTTTCCTGGGCTATGCTTGCTTTCACTTAATGCAACAGAGAATGTTTCCAAAACAAAATAATTCATTTATTTAAAAACACACACATGCCATGACAGATCTGTACTCTGTGGGAGGAGGGAAGGACAGTGGGATGGCTGTGGGGAATGGAGCATTCACAGATGTCCGTATGTCCAGGTACCATATTCAGCCTTGCTGACTGGAGTGCTGTGCAATGGGTGCTTCACGTCAGGCTGGCTAAAGCACATGGAGAGTGTGATTGAGTGTAGTGGGTAATGGTGGGAGTCTGCAGGGTTGGACCATGAAGTGGCAGGTGTGGGAGGCAGCGGGTGGCGAGAGAGGAAAGGCTGGTGGCCAAATTGTGCTGGTGGTGACATGTGGACACAAGGGAAAGAGTTTTGGGACACTGGCTGCAGGGGAGGGTGGGCACAGAGCTGCTCAGTATGCAGTTCTAGGAGCGCCTGGATCAATTATGCTTGACGCTCCATGATGTTTAGGAACTGCTCCGTATTCTCCTTCCATTCCCTCACCTTGCTGTACCACCAGTCCTGCATTTTTCTATTCTCAGCAACGGTTTGCTGCAGAACTTCATGCAGCAGGTCTCTTTATGGTTTCAAGGCCACTTCCTGAGTCTCTGCAGCTGTTCAGCTGGCAATAACAAGGATAACTGGGATGCCAAGGTTGCCTCTGTGAAGGCAAAATGCAACATTTTACAGAGGCACCATTGTTAACACTAGACAGAGCAATGTTATAGCTGGTCTTAAACACAAGCACAATTCACATACTTATCACAACTGGCAGTCCCAAGGCGAGTGCACATAAGCCACAAGACCCGCAAAATGGTGAGTAACCTCAGGGGCCAGGGCAGGGTGGATTTGATTTAAATCAAATTCATTTAAATCATGATTTAAATCACTAGTCAGGAAGACTAGATTTAGTCATGGTTTTCTACATAAAAGTGCATTCTTCTTGGTTGTTATAACCTTAATACATATTCTTCACAACTCAGAGATAGAAGTTTGTTTCATTTTTAGAAGGTACACACTATACATTTTTAAACAGGGATTTATTTTGAGAACTCTTCAGATTAGTTTTACAGCTATATCAGAAAATGAATGATTGTTTGGTTATTTCATTTACCAAAGGTAATTGAAGCAGATATTTAAGAAGTTACTGGGAGGTGAACTATCTCCAATTCAACAGGTTAATCATTAATAGTTGGAGGATTTTCTTGCCAGACTGTATTAGGAGGAGAACATCACCAGACAGACATTTCAATTGTTTTATTTAACTAAAACAACAACGTTATGTATTCTGGATTTTTTTCTTCAACAGCAAACATATAATATTTTAACAAAATAAACATATGAATTTTTGAATTTAGTTAAACATTCAGGTTTTTTAAAATCAGGTTTGTTTTCGTTAACATTGTTTTGAACTAAAATAGTTAAATGAAATATTTAAAACCAAAACCAAAAATTAAATTGACTATGTCAGCCAGGTCAACATGAGAAACTTAAAATATTGGCTTCTGTAGCTAGCTCAGTTATCTTCACCTTCATTTTCCTGTTTGTTCATAATCTGGAAAAGAAAAACAAGCTTTCCTGCTTTTTCAGGTCCCAAACGATTTCTCAGTTTGGAATGAACTGGTCCAAAGGAAGAAAATATTCTTTCTACACCGTCAGAAGAAGCTACTGCTGTTAAAAGTGAGATTATCACTTCAACAGTCTCTGAATCCAAGTGCTTCAGTGACTTCCACCAGTTCACTGATGTGACTTTCTTTAAAACGTCATCAGCAAACATATATTTCTTGAATATATTGAGCAGGGGGTTGGACTAGATGACCTCCTGAGGTCCCTTCCAACCCTCATATTCTATGATTCTATGAATGGTTCACCCTTAGCTCTGAAGTTTATTATAGTTGGCATTATGGAGGGATGATTGCTGGATGTCCATGTCATAGCCAACTCCTCTTCTTCAGCAGTTAAGGTTTGACCCTGGTACTGAGGATTGAGAATATTTGCAAGAAAATGAGCTGGAGATAGTGCTTGCCCCATTCATCTTTTTAATGCTTGTAATTTAACTCTGTCATTGCAGATTTCTCTGTTTAAGATCTCACTCGATTCCTTCCAAATTTCAACAGTGTCAGCAATAAAACAGTGATTTTCCTGCGTTTTGTTCAAGGCTACAGAAATAGGCTTCAGAGTACTCAGCCTGTGTCCAACATTTCTCTGAAGCCCAATGTTGAGAATTTTGGCTGTGACAGTGCCATCCATTTTTTTATGATTTTGTTCACAAACTGTCATCAGATTAGGCCAGTTCTTGATCAAGTGCTTAAAACAGTCTGCTACTGAGTTCCATCGCAGGTCTTGTGGGAGAGTTAGCTTGGTTCCTCCCACTTTTTTCAGAGCAGCTGCTGCAAAGTGGTTGGTACGGAAGTATTTTGCAATTTCAACAACATTAGCCTTTATTTCTGGAACACTAAAGTCTTTGGCTAGGAGGTGCATCAAATGAGCACTGCGACCGTATGTTATTAGCTTGGGACTTTCTTCACTCTCTTCTAAATTTCTTCTCATCTTATATACATTTGCAGCATTGTCTGTGACTGAGCTGCATACTAGACATTTGAATTTTTTTTCAGTTTATTATAGCTTTTACTGCTACTTCTTGTAAGTATTCTGCTGTGTGTGCATTTCCTGATGTATCAATTGTTTCTGTAAGGGAGACATTCCCTTCTTCTGTCATCACACAAGCACATACAACAGGATCATTGTGGACTTTGCTCCACACATCAAGACTCAGGTTAACAATTTTACCCTCTAGACATTTTGCACACTGCTCAATTTCTCTTTCATACACTTTATCCAGCAATTTGCCTGCGACATCTGCTCTGTTGGGTGGTCTTAATGACTGAACCATGTTAATGAAGTGTGGGTTCTCAACCATACGGAAAGGAGAGTTTGTTGCATAAACAAACTGGGCAATTTTTTCATCAGTTACCTCTGGTTATAATCTGCTGGTTCTTATCACAAACTTATTTATGGTTGTTTCTGGATTATGGAGGTTTTTTTTCTTTTTGCTACAGATGATATACTGTGGCTATGTAACATACATGATGTGACTGATTCACTATAATTGGCAGATAACTCTGAAACTGATGAAGTGGGTTGTAGCCTGTGAAAGGTTACGCCCAGATAAATTTGTTAGTCTCTAAGGTGCCACAAGGACTCCTCGTTGTTGTTGCTGATACAGACTAACATGGCTACCACTCTGAAATCTGAAACTATAGAAAATGATGGTGATCTTGAAGGTGGATAGTCTTAAGAATCCTGTATGTTGAGGATGGATTCTCCTAAACAAAATAAGTCAATGCAGTTATTTAATTATTATTACCATACTCCTCATTTAGTATGACTCATTGCTCATTCACTGACACTCAGAACTACTTTAAAGGTGAAATTGTAAAAGGAAGATCTGCCTATTTCAGTTATTTATTTTTTATCACAACTAACAACTATATTTTTTGCTCAAACATGAGAATTCAAGACTAGTCCAGAAGGAAGACGGGCAGTCCGTAAGAAAGAAGTATGAAATAAAAAAGTTTACCAACCTGAAGATCCTGCAAGTTCAGACACGTTCCTTTCATAATCTTCAACGCAGCTTCCTTCTGAGAAGAAACACTTCTCATGATGTTCGCAAAAAGAAAAGGAGTACTTGTGGCACCTTAGAGACTAACCAATTTATTTGAGCATGAGCTTTCGTGAGCTACAGCTCACTTCAGAAGTGAGCTGTAGCTCACGAAAGCTCATGCTCAAATAAATTGGTTAGTCTCTAAGGTGCCACAAGTACTCCTTTTCTTTTTGCGAATACAGACTAACACGGCTGTTCCTCTGAAACTTCTCATGATGTTGTTTCATTTGGGCAACCAGCCTTGCATTTCTTTGTTGCACTGTTTGCATTTTGCACACATGCCTGTCTTACCCAAAGGTGGAGGAACTTTATTAAAATATTCCAAAACTGGGTCTCTTTTACAGCCTGCTGCCATTATTGGTTTTCCCTTCTAGTGAGAGAACGGTATGGTGGATTTCAAATCAATGAAGGCTACACTCAGAAAGACCTCAAGACTTCGGAATATGCTGCTCAAACAGTTTAACTTTTGTTTCTACTGCCTGTCCCTCCCTTCTCACATTTATCTCCAGACTTCTTCTTCTTGTCCAGATCTATTCTGACCCCAAAAATCTTGTATTCATTGAACTTTTTGAAACTTTGCACTTTTAGAGAGAGGTAAGCGATTGACTCTGTGTACACAAATTTGAAGAAGGACAACAGGGTTGAGGTCTGTTATTTCTCACCTCTCTATATTGTTTATTTATTTAAAAACATTTTTGCTGTTAAAAAGCATGTTATCTCTGGACACACAAATCCACAGTTTGAGACCTGCAAGACTAAGCATCTCTGATGGTATCTTCTAGACTGACCACTGAGTCCCTTTGGGTAGATAGAAAGATTAACCTAAATAATCTATTGTGACTCTGGTGTTATCTGGACCGGTGATCTGCTAGGCCACTCCAATCCTTGACTCTGGGAGCCAGACTTACCCTGCTCTGCTGTGAGAACCCCCACTCCTGGGCTGTTCACACACAGCCTATGGCATGTAAGCTGCTCCCAGCTACTTGCAAGCGAATGACACTAGCCAATGTCTCCGGTCCCAGACACAACCCTAGGAACCTCCGTCTTGCAGTGTCCAGTTATGCCCACTGGACGCTGCAAGCTTATATGAGTTTGTCAATTTAACAAAGAAATTGATAAGTACCAGCCTTGTTATCCCAAGGGGAGCCTCTGACTCACTTCAGACCAAACACACTGCTGCAGGTAGAATAAACAAACAGATTTATTAACTATAAAGATAGATTTTAAGTGATTATAAGTCAAAGCATAACAAGTCAGAGTGGTTACCAAAAGAAAAGAAAATATAAGCACGCAGTCTAAACTCTCAACCCTATTAGACTGGGTAGCAACTAGATTAAGCAGTTTTCCTCACCCTACTGGATATCGCAGTCCTTAATATACAGGTTTGTTCCTTAAACCTGGGCCAATGTCCTTGTGTTGGAGTCTTGTCTTCTTCTCAGTGTCTTGTTTGCTTGCAGAATAGGTGAGAACAGGAGAAGGGCCCAGTATGTGTCCACTCAGGCTGTTCTATAGCCTCAGTCCATGTGCTTGGGGAGCACAAGTCCAGGCATGTCTGTGGGGCATTGCTGAGTCTCTCCAAGCAAGGTTGAGCAATTCCCTTGGTGTGGCCTCATGCAGGTGAGTCATTGCATTGTAGCTCCCTTGCTGGACAATGACTGTTGATGGGTTGTTTGACATCCCACCTGGGCATTGGTTACTTTCTTCCTGTTGGCTCTGGGGAGCTAATATCTGGCTCATTCCCCAACTTACATCATGTTTTACTGACAACCATACTACACAATTCCCATAACTTCATATGCATTAATGATATACATATATGGATAGAGAAATGATTTCAGCAGATCATAACCTTTCCCCTGATACCTTACAAGGCCTACTTTATATGTAGGAGCATGATTATATGAAAATGAGGAATATGGGGGTTACAGCATGCTCCCCCAAGGTATAGAATGTCACATCTATACAGAAGCCTCTGGAACCCCATCAGATTGGGTCCCTAATCCATGAACTATTGGAACTCATTTACAAAACTTTTCTTAAACATTACATGAATATATTGTCTCATACTATAGAATTAGAATTTATAATCCCTATTTCATGATGGGATATCTTTGAGATATAATGTATCTTAATTAAAACTATCTTTAGATAGGTTTATTTAATCAAAAAGCATTTTATCAAAAAAATCTAATTTAAATAAAAAATTCTGATTTTTTTATTTTTTTTTAAATCATTGTTTTTTATCCACCATGGGCCAGGGGAACTCATTGCTCAGGGACCCTCTTTTAACACTGGAGGGGGGCCTTATACTCAACATTATCCACACATTTTCCACAGGCTGTTTCATCATTCAAGGTATCTCGCTGCTGAGGGTGAGCAGGGAAGCAAGTCAGGGTCTTCTGCAAGCCTGCGGCTTTTGCCCTGGCCCTTATGCCACTTCCCTTTGTGCAGCAATGGTCCCCCTGCCCCTGATGGCAGAATGGCATGGGAATGTTACCCTTAATGGGACAATGAACACAGCAGCTTTGCCAAGTTACCTACAGAATCAGAATGCCCGGTATCTGCATGAGACCTTTGATGAGACCTGTGAGGCCGATTGCCAAGATGTGAGAGAATGCATCAATGCCTTGTTCTTCCTCTAGGCACTGCACAGACCCAAGCCTGCTTTCTTCAGCTCTCCTCACCCCACCAGCCCACCCCCAACAACTCGCTTCCCAAAATCAAAGGCACTTCTCAGGTGCCTACTCTGATCTTTACGATTCCCCAAGTTCCAGCTGCTGCGACTGGCTATCCTCCTCTGGGGAACAAAAGAGCTCCTGGCTCCATGCCTCTATGGATGGCGAGTCATCGTCTGGCTCTGCACCCTTCTCTTCCGCACCCTCGCCCCTGATTTCCTCCTGCTCCTGGCTCGGTGCTCTCTGTGCTGGCACAGCCCCTGAAGTGTCCACGGGGCTGTTTGAAGCAGAGGTGGTCTTGCCCCCAAGTATTGCATCCAACTCTTTGTAGAACTGGCAGGTCGTGGGTGAAGCAACGGAGGGGCAGTTTGCCTTCTGCACCTTGTGGTAGGCAGTCTGCAGCCCCTTCACTTTTACCCTGCATTGCACTGCATCCTGGTCATGGCCCTTTTTGGTCACGGCCCTTGATATCTGTCCATAGGTATCATAATTCCTATGGCTGGAGCACAGCTGGGATTGGACAGCCTCCTCTTCCCAAATGCTGAATAGGTCGAGCACCTCGGCATTGCTCCATGCTGGGGATTGCCTAGCACAGGGAGACACGATCAACTGGAAAGATGCGCTGAGAGCACTCCACGCCTTGCTGAGCAAACAGGAAGGGGATTTTCAAAATTCACAGAGAATTTAAAGGTCGTGTCTGAAGGTTGGTCACCTGAGGGCAGAGCAGTAGAGTTCAAAATGATGACCAGAGTGGCTAGAACAGGAATTGTGGGACATGTTCCAGAGGCTAATCAGAGCACATTAGCAGACCAGGGCGTCCACACTGACACTGCGGCACTTCCCCCAGCGTGCTTCATAGAGTTTAAGTCTACAAGAGTCCTTTAGTCTGGCCTCCTGTATAGCTATATCACAGGCCATTAAATTTCAGTTACCCATGTATTGAGCCAAAAACTTATGTTTGCCTAAAGTATCTTCAAAGGATCACAGAATCATAGAGGGGCTGGAATGGAGCTCAATAAGTCATCTAGCTCTTCCCCCTGTGCTGAGGCAGGAGAGAGTAAACCTAGACCATTCCTGACAGGTGTTCATCCAATCTGTCCTTATAAACCTCTAGTGATTGGGATTCCACAACCTCCCTGGAAACCCTATTCCAGAGTTTAACTACCCTTTGTAGTTGGAAAGGTTTCCCTAATATGCAACCTAAATCTCCCTGCCTGCAGATTTAGCCTATCACTTCTTGTTCCAGCTTCCATGGACATGGACAACGATGATCATCGTCCTCTTTATAACAGCCCCTATCATGTTTGAAGACTGTTAAGTCCAGCCTCATCCCCCTCAGTCTTCTTTTCTTAAGACTAACCGGACCCTTTAAAGAAAATCCTCATAGATCAGGTTTTCTAAACCTTTTATCATTTTTGCTGCTTTCCTCTGGACTCGCTCCAGTTTGTCTACATCTTTCTAAAAATGCATCACCCGGAACTGGACACAGGACTCCAGCTGAGGCCCCACCAGTGACAACTAAAATAGGACAATAACCTCCTGTGTCTTGCATATGACACTGCTGCTAATACATCACAGGACTGGAAGGCACCTCGAGAGGTCACCTAGTCCAGTCCCCTGCACTCATGGCAGGACTATTATAGAACATAGGGGGAAAACACATCACTATCTTAGAAGTTTGTACACTAATGTGAGAAGTATGGGGAATAAGCAGGAAGAATGTGAAATGCTGTTAATAAACAGAACTATGACATAGTTGGCATCAGGGAGACTTGATGGGATAATACACGTGACTGAATATTGGTATAGAAGGATACAGTTTGTTCAGGAAGGACAGACAGGGAAGAAAGGGAGGAGGTGTTGCCTTATATATCAAAAATGTACACACTTGGACTGAGGTTGAGATGGAAATAGGAGACAGACTTGATGAAAGTCTCTGGGTAAGGATAAAAGTGATAAAAAAAACAAGGGTGATGTCATGGTAGGGGTCCACTACAGATCAGCTATCCCAGCAGAAGAGGTGGATGAGGTCTTTTTTAAACAACTAACAAAATCATCCAAAGCACCGGACTTGCTGGTGATGAGGGACATTAACTACCCAGACACCTGTTGGGAAGAATTGTATTAGCCTTTTTCGCAACTGCATCCCATTATTGACTCACTTTCAATTTGTGATCCTCTATAAACCCCAAGCTCTTTTTCAGCATTACACCCACCTAGCTAGATATTCCCCATTTTGTTGTTGTGCTTTTGATTCTTTTACCCTTCCTAAGGGAAGTACTTTACTGACTTTCAGTTTGTTGATTTCAGACCAGTCTCTAATTTGTCAAAGTCATTTTGAATTCTAATCCTGTCCTCCAAAGTGTTTGAAAACCCTTAATATAATCTGCAAATTTTATACGCATACTCTACATTCCATTATCCAAGTCATTAATGAAATATTGAATATTACGGGGCCCAGGACTGACCCATATCTAATGAACCCCATTAGATATACCCTCCCAGTCTAACAAAGAACTACTCTTTTGAGTACGGTCTTTCAACCAGTTTTCCACCCACCTTATAATAGTTTTGTGTAGACAATGGTTCCCTAGTTTGCTTATAAGAATGACATGTGGGATTGTCTCAAATACCTTACTAAAATCAAGGTATATCATGTCTACAACTTCTCCCTATCCACTACGCCAGTAGCCCTGTCAAAGAAAGGCAGCCAATCTTGGTCTGAAGAGTCAGGAGACAAAGGTTTTTTGTAGTTGTTGTTTTTTAATGCTTAATTTGAATTTGGCTGGCTTCAGCTTGCAGATATATTGGTTCTTGTTGTGCCTTTCTCCACTAGTTTAAACAGCCCATTTAGCACCAGGAATATTCTCCCCAGGAAGGTATTTATACACCATGAACAAGTCATCACTTGATCTTTTTGACTAAACTAAACAGATTGAGCTGATTGAGATTGCCTCTCTCTGTTCGGCATTTTCTCCAGCTTTTGAATAATTTTTTGTAGCTCTTTTCAGCACCCTCTCCAATTTTTCAACATCCTTTCAAAATGTGGATATCAGAACTGGCCACTGTATTCCAGCATTGGTGTCATCAATGCCGTATACAGAAGTAAAATCACCTCTACTTCTACTCACTACTCCCCTGTTTATACATCCAAGGGCCACATTAGCCCTCTTTTGCCACAGCTTTGCACTGGAAGCTCAGGTTCAGTTCCTTGCTACTCCACATTACAAATTCCTCATGGGACTTGAGGAAGTTTCTACATCTTCTCCTGTTTCAGATCACACAAATCTCTGCTTGGAGGAGGTTGTGTTGGTTTGTCTTTATTTAAGGGGAAAGCAGGGGTGGCTACAACTGTGAATATCTTTCTCATTATCACAGGAAAGTTGAGTCAAATGGGAAACTTTTTCCCAAATTCCCTAATAAATATACTTTTATGATCATCTAGTCTGATCTCCTGCATAACACAGGCCATCTAGTACGAAGGGTAACATCCAGGCGAGGCTACAGAGTAGCAGCTGCTAAATTTGCAAGCCCTCTTGTTAATAAATGTGGCTAGAGCCCAGCTGCAGAGTTTTTCCATAGCCTGGGAACCACCCTGTGTCACTGTGTCTCCACTGCACAGAAGTAGCTGGCTGCATCTCCGAGCGTGGAGTTGCTGATATTCAGGTAGCTCAGCTTCTTGTCTGGAAAGAGCTGTGCTGTGAAATTCCCGCCCTGTGCAGTGTTCTCATCCTGATACAACATCAGGAGGAAGGCAGGGCTCTGCCCTGGGGGCTGTCTGAACCAATGCAAACTGGACAGGACCAGAGCCTGGTATCAGCAGCTGATCCTGCTGCTCTGCCCTTCCAAAGTGACCACAGACGTGTCCTGATGCACCTCCACTTGGCAGCACCCCCCTCTGTATTAAAGAGAAAATAAATCCAAGATGTTACAAGAAACCATGGATCATTTCATGTTATTGATTATGAACCACCTCTGAGCTGGTGTCAATCAGCCATAGCTCCATTGACAGGTCAATAGGCCAGGCCCCCAGCTGGTGAAAATCAGACATAGCTCCAATGGAAACTTGCACCTTTACTTAGAGCTGACAACATTTCCTTTATAGTAAATAATAGCATTTATTCTATCACACTCAGAGTCTGGTTTCACTGGTGCCACCCAGGCTCATGGGGTACATGGCAGTTCTCATTGCTGGTAGCAATCTGCTGTGGCTCAGCAGAGAAACTGGCCAGCGAGGTTCCGAGAATCAATGATCCCTCCACAGAAAGTTCAAGGCTTCAAACCAAGATCTGCGAAGGCTTTACTTCCCAATCTTCCTGAGATCAGAGAAAAGCCCAGGGTGCAATATACCCACTGCTTCTGCACTTAGGATGACATTTTCAAAAGGGCCTAGGTAATTTATCAGCCTAAAGCCCATTGACTATTAGAGGCTTAGGTTGCTAAGGAACAGGTTTTTAAAGGTATTTAGGCAGCTAAAGAAGCAGATCAGCATTGAGTGGGATTTTCAAAACCATGTAGGAACCTTATTAACAGGAAGTAGTCACCTAAGTACTTTTGAAAATTTCACTAGACACCTATCTCCTCCTGTAGGCAACTAAATACCTTTACAAACATGCCCCTAAGCTCTTTCTGAAAAGGGGCTCCTAACCCACTTAGGAACTTTTGAAAAAATGTACTCTTTGGTCCTTCTGCTGGGATTTTCAAAGGGCCCCAAGGAATTAGGTGCACAACTCCACTGAATTTCAATGGGGTTGGGGTTCCTAACTCCCTTAGGCACCTTTGAAAATACCAGCCTACAGCTTTTGCACAGGCTGGGTTGCCCTTTGTGTCACTGTACCTCCACTGCACAGAGATAGGTGGCTGCGTCTTTTGTCACAACCCAATGGCACCCTCCCTCAAGGAGTCCCCTGGGGAGGAAAATCAGCATTGTATGTTGCTAATGCTGTTGCAGGCATTGCAAGGTATTTTGGGAAGGGTTAAAGCTGTGAGTGTGGAGTGAAAGGTTCCTTTGCAGGTTGCAAGAGGCCAAAGAGGGAGGGATGGAGAAGTGAACGGGTTAACTCAATGCCTCAGCGCAGCCGAAGATAAGACGCTGGCTCCAGTCCAAGGTCACTGTGCTCGAACAGACTCTATACGGCCAAGAGGCCTTCAGCCGTATCTGTATCTTTCCCGACCCCAGCCAACAGTGAGAAAAGAGAAGAAAGTTGAACAAGACTGCAGGGGATTGCAAAAACCAGTGAGACAGTGAAGGCCAGCGAGGGGGAAAACAACAGTTTCGCGTCCCTGAAGCTGGTGTGTTTTGGGAAAGCTGAGGAAGCCACAGAAAGCCAGTTTGGACTGGTACAAAGAGCACAGGGGACAGAGGTGCCTGAACGAAACACCCCCAAAAGATCCCAGGACTTAAAACCCTCCTGAGAGCTGAAGCAAATCAGAAATTAACAGTGGACCCTGGAGGGCCTGTGCACAGGACAGAACTCTCCTCTACCCTTCCCCTTCTTCTTCTTCCATTGGATTGTGCACGTGTGAGCATGAAAGTGTGTTAGGGCTCAGGCACTAACCCTTTTTTCCTTCCTCTGAGAGATGTGAGGGCAGACCCAGCACTCACCTCTGTTAGTCTATTAATAAAGCTTTAAAATTTAGTCACTTCGTGTGCTCCTTCATCTTCTCCCGTAACGATCCTGTGGCCTCAGCCTGATCAGCTGACGCCTCAGGCAGATTGGTAACATAAATCTGTCACACTTGCAGCTGTGCCTGGGTGATGTTCAGGTAGCTGTGCTTCACTTTGGTACGGAGCTCAGCTCTGAGATTCAGCCCCCATGTGGCACGCTCGTCCTTGTACAAAATCCCCAGGAGGGCAGGGCTTTCCCCTGAGGCCTAGCGGTACCGCTGCATGTTTCTCACTGTGCCGGAGTAACTGCAGGTCAGGCTGGAGTCCTGTCCTTCAGAGCCGCTCAGGGACAGCGGGCTCTGCTCCACATTAACCTGGCAACTTACACCCAGTGGGAAAGGGAATTTAGATTTATAAATGGAATGATCAACAAATCAGGTCCCTCCATCATCCCTAAATCCCAGGAGAACAGAAGAACGCATCGTTTTCACGTTGTTCTGGAAGTCATCGCCTCCCCTGGGTTAAGATTTACAGAAGTGACTCATGATTCTTGGGTGCCCAATGTGAGACACCGTAAAGAGTCTGATTATCAGAGGCTGTGTCCCCAGCCAGCCAGAAAAGAACTACATGAATTATTTGAGGTTATTTTAAGACTGTGATCCCAAGAATGACTTATGCATGGGATTCCAGTGTGTTCTGTAGTCTAAGCTAATTAGACAGTAAGGTCTCTGAGCAAGGGAATCTCCTGTCCTGTGTTTGGACAGCGCCTTGCTCAGTGGGGTCCTGGTTCATGACTTGGGCTCCTGGGCACCAGGGTACTATAAATACTAGTGACATCTGATTTCAGCGCGGGAACATCAGTTATAGGGGAATGTTCTAGTTTCTGATTACAAGAATCATTTAAGCCATTCTTGTAAAAACTCTTAAAAGGTAACTTTATCCCAGTCTCTCTGCATCTAGGTGGGAAGGAGATTTATGAGTAGATGGATTTTTAACCTACCGGACAAAGACATGTAAGACCCAAAGGCAGGAGCTGAAGCTAGAGAAATTCAGGCTAGAGATAAGGTGACACCTCTGCAATGGTGATTAGCCATTGGAGCAACTTACCTAAGGAAGTGGGTGGATTCTCCAGTTTGGAGTCTTTAAATCAAGACTGGATGTCTTTCTCCAGCTCCACACAGAGCATGGGCCCAGTGCAGGAATCACTGGGGAAGTTATCTGGGGCGCAGGGCGTCAGACTAAATGATCACGATGTTCCCTTCTGCCTTAAAATCTATGAAACCAAGGCACCCATAATCACTCATCACTTCTGAGAATCTTGGCTCCTGTTATTATCAAGGGGTTTAAACAGCCACAGGACTTACAGTAAAGACGAATGACCAGGATCAATAGTAAGGTCGCAGAACACCTCTTCCTTGCGCTGCCCCTCATTTCTGTGACCCATGATCTAGAAGGGTTCCTGGTTCCTCATGTATTTATCATCTGCAGGCTTCTCCATCCTCTCCTGGAGCTTTTTAAATCTACTTGCATTTCTCCTGCTTGAGAAGCAAGACATGTCCTTTCTCACCCTATCAGCAAGAAGGCCCGTCCCTCCCAGACAAAATACAGACTCACTGCAGAGATCTATGCAATTACCTTCCTCTAGACTTCTTTCAAGGCGCAACACTGCCCCCAGCAGTTAAAGTCTTTGTACAGGAAGGTGGCCACTTTGTTTCACAAAAAGAAAAGGAGTACTTGTGGCACCTTAGAGACTAACCAATTTATTTGAGCATGAGCTTTCGTGAGCCACAGCTCACTTCATCAGATGTGTACCGTGGAAACTGCAGCAGACTTTATATACACACAGAGAATATGAAACAATACCTCCTCCCACCCCACTGTCCTGCTGGTAATAGCTTATCTAAAGTGATCAACAGGTGGGCCATTTCCAGCACAAATCCAGGTTTTCTCACCCTCCACCCCCCCCACACAAATTCACTAACCCAGGAACTTATCCTTGCAACAAAGCCCGTTGCCAATTATGCTCACATATCTATTCAGGGGACACCATCACAGGGCCTAATAACATCAGCCACACTATCAGAGGCTCGTTCACCTGCACATCCACCAATGTGATATATGCCATCATGTGCCAGCAATGCCCCTCTGCCATGTACATTGGTCAAACTGGACAGTCTCTACCTAAAAGAATAAATGGACACAAATCAGATGTCAAGAATTATAACATTCATAAACCAGTCGGAGAACACTTCAATCTCTCTGGTCACGCAATCACAGACATGAAGGTCGCTATCTTAAAACAAAAAAACTTCAAATCCAGACTCCAGCGAGAAACTGCTGAATTGGAATTCATTTGCAAATTGGATACTATTAATTTAGGCTTAAATAGAGACTGGGAGTGGCTAAGTCATTATGCAAGGTAGCCTGTTTCCTCTTGTTTTTTCCTACCCCCCCCCCCCCGATATTCTGGTTTAACTTGGATTTAAACTTGGAGAGTGGTCAGTTTAGACCAGCAGGAGAGTGAGTTTGTGTGTGTATGGGGGTGGGGGGGAAGTGAGAGAACCTGGATCTATGCAGGAAATAGCCCGACTTGATTATGTAAAGAGTTGTCACTTTGGATGGGCTAGCACCAGCAGGAGAGTGAATTTGTGTGGGGGGGTGGAGGGTGAGAAAACCTGGATTTGTGCTGGAAATGGCCCACCTGCTGATCACTTTAGATAAGCTATTACCAGCAGGACAGTGGGGTGGGAGGAGGTATTGTTTCATATTCTCTGTGTGTATATAAAGTCTGCTGCAGTTTCCACGGTACACATCTGATGAAGTGAGCTGTGGCTCACGAAAGCTCATGCTCAAATAAATTGGTTAGTCTCTAAGGTGCCACAAGTACTCCTTTTCTTTTTGCGAATACAGACTAACACGGCTGTTCCTCTGAAACCTGTCACTTTGTTTCACTGTCTCCACAGCACAGAAATAGCGGGCTGAGTCGGCGAGCTGAGAACCGTCGATGTGACATGGCTCCATCTCTCCCTTTTCAAGAACTCAGCTATGAAATCTGGCCTCTGGGTAACGTTCCCATCCTCATACAGGCTCAGCAGCAAGGCAGGACTTTCTCCAGGCAACTGTCTGTACCACTGTAAGCAGGATGCTGCGCCCGAGTAGCTGCAGGTCAGAGTGGAGATCTCCCCTTCAGATCTGGTCAGAGATGGAGGATTCTGATCCACTTTAATTTGGCAGCTCACCCCTGTAGACAAAGGCAAATGGAGAAGCAACAGATGAGCTTGTTCGGTTCTCATCAGCCCCTCATCTTCCCCAGCGATTGCTCCTTATAACCGTTTCTTCTTCAGCCAGAATAAATCAGAATCTCTTAATATTCTGGACAATGGTGTAAACCTGTGTGGCTCCATCAAAATCAGCACACGTCCCCTGATAAGCAGCAGCTGAGTCACTGCTCTGTTCTTGTGATATTCAGCCCAGCATCTCCTGGAGACTAGAGAGCCCTTTGGGGTCATCAGGGACTAGAACTGCTCTGGGGAACTGAGGCACCGAGAGACCAAGGAGGGGATTTCCAAAGAAGCCAGGCACTCAAGCATATTGCAGTTTCAAAGGGATTCAGGTACCAGACGCTGTTGGCCTCCTTCCAAAACCCAAGCCTATGTCACTTGCCTAAGGTCACAAAGTCTGTGGCGGAGCGGGGAAATGAGTTCACATCCCCTGAGTCCAGTCCAGTGGCTAAAGCACTAGACCTTCCTCATCCCCACATTATTATTATCTCAGTATTGGAGTAACTCTGTGCAACTCCGTGGCCTGTTCATTGCCCAGGAGAACAGGCTAGATCCTTACCGGCAATAAGCTCTATGAATTATTATTATAGCACCTGGAGACCCAGCCAAGATCAGAGCCCCTTGTGCCAGGCGCTGTAGAGACACAGAATACAAGACAATTCCTGTCCCCCAGAGCTCAACAGACAAAACCTCCACAAACATAGAACAGAACTGAACTGAGCTGGGAGGTGGGGCATTGTGCTGGACGCTGCAGAGACCCCCAGGAACTGAGATCCCTGTTATACAGGGCATTGCACAGACACAGTGTGGAAAAGCCCCCACCCTGATGAGCTCACAGTCTAAATAGACAAACTCCCCCTAGACCTACAGTAGAACTGAATGGACAGTATCACTGACAAGGATGCCAGCTGCCTTTCCATTGCTGCTCTGGGTTACTCCTCAGCGCACTGAGGCCAGGGGATGGTGCTTTTTTCCTGCCTCCAGGACAGCGATGCAAAATCTGTCTGCAGCCCTCTTTGCTGGAGGAATCACACACGTTAGTCTCACACTGTGAGCCAAGCCAATCAGGGACAAGCCCCTAGTCTCACTAAAATAGAACCATGCCCTGGAGTAACCCTTTGCCTCTGGTGTCTAGGGGAAAAGCTGCTCTCTGCCGGGCAAAGAGACAAGAGACGGGTGCAACTTGATTAACCTCAGTCTCCTTCCTCTTCGTTAGGAATGCTGCCCCCTCCTGGCCAGAGACACACACATTGAAGTACTTGTGGCACCTTAGAGACTAACCAAATAAGCTCAAATTGAGCTCAAATAAATTGGTTAGTCTCTAAGGTGCCACAAGTACTCCTTTTCTTTTTGCGAATACAGACTAACACGGCTGTTACTCTGAAATAAATTGAAGTGAATCCCCCTGTGGTTGTGACTGTTGGTATGTTTTGTGTCTGTGTTAAATAGTTCCCTTTCCCCTGGGTTTAACGCTCTGACTTGCCTCCCCCTGGACAAAGGGGGGATCCCCAGAGCTGGGCTTCATGGGAATGGGCAGAGCCAGTTCTGCACAAACACCCTGCCGCTGTCTCAGCCTTGTGCTGTAGGGCGCAGCCTGTGGCAACTGGAGATCAGCCTCGGTTTAATCCTCAGTGTCTCATGCTCCCCCAAGGAAGGCGGCTATTTTGTGCCCCTGGTGTATCTTGTGTATCTCCATTTCTGTTTCTTATGCCTGGCTGTCTGTCCCTCTCCCTGTCGATGTATCTATAAACCCACCCAACACTTTTTTCTTTTCCCTTTCTTTTCTCCCTGTTCATTTGTTTTTATATTTTAACTATTAATTTCCTTCCCCCCTCCAAACCTCCAGGCTCCTTAGGTCAGTGGTTCTCAACCCCCGGGGGGTACACAGAGATCTTCCAGGGGGTGTATCAGCTTATCTAGAGATTTGCCTAGTTTTACAACAGACTACAGAAAAAGCGCTGGCGAAGTCAGTACAAACTAACATTTCATACAGACAATGACTGGTTTATACTGCTCTATATACTATGCACTGAAATGTAAGTAGAGTCGTTATATTTCAGTTGATTTATTTTATAATTATTTGGTACACAGGAGAAAGTCAACAATTGTTCAGTAACAGTGTGGCCGGGGCACGTCTGTATTTTTAGGTCTGATTTTGTAAACAAGTAATTTTTAAGTGAGGTGAAACTTGGGGGTATGCCAGACAAACCAGACCCTTGGAAAGGGGAACACTAGTCTGGAAAGGTTGAGAGCCGCTCCCTTGGGGGTCTTTCCCTAGGAGGTATTCCCCAAGTGCATTCCCTCCTCAGCCTCTCTGTCTCAGCTCCCGACCCATGCGACGGGGATCCTTGCACAGCCCTGCCTCACCTGGGGGTGGGGGGCTGACCGTGTTAAGGAAGGTGACGCACGCTCAGAGATGCACTGTGTAAGAAGTAGGTGGTGGTGTTGTACCGCCAGCCAGCCTGACAGCTACCCTCCAGCTGGGGAGTTTTTGCACAGGCTGCCAGTGCTCCTGTGTCACTGTGTCTCCACGGCGCAGAAGTAGGTGGCTGCATCTCCCAGCTGTGATTCTCTGATGTGCAGGGAGCTCAGCTGCTTCCCCTTGTCGAGCTCCGCCGTGAGGTTGGGCTCCTTGGTTTGTTTCCCATCGGACACCAGAATCAGCAGGGAGACAGGCTGGCCTCCGGGAAGCTGCCTGAACCACTGCAAACTCCTGAAATTGCTCGTCGTGTAGTGGCAGGTGATGCTGCTGTTCTGCCCTTCCCGAGTGACCGCAGACAGGTTCTGGTGCACCTCGGCCTGGCAGCTCCCCCCTGCGGGCAGAAGGCAAAAGACACACCCCATAGATGACAGGGCACCTCTGCCCAGTTCACACACTGGCCGGATGCAAAGCCCGGTGGAGTTTCTCTTCATTTCCAGGGGCTTTGCATCTGGCCCACAACTGCCCTTTTCCTAGATTGCTGTATTCCTAGATTGTTCTCATCTAGGGTTAGGGGTTGGGGTTAGGGGGTTAGCCCTAGATTATTGCTGGCTGGGAGATTCCCAAAGGCACAATAATAAGAGACAGCCCTTGCCCCAAAGAGTTTACAGATTAAATAGCCAAGCAAAGGGTGGGAGGGGAAACTGAGGCACACAAAAGGGAAGGAACTCCAGCTGGCCAGAGCTGGGAATTGAACCCAGGCGTCCTGGATCCTCATCCACTCCACTACAGAGAACGGTGCCTGGCTTGCAAACCGAAGGGGAGAGGCAGGGAATTAGTTCTTGTCTCTTAAATCCACCACCACGTTCAGCATCTTCTGTAGCGTTTCCTGCCCCCAGACTTACAGGGAATGTTCACCAGGAGTAGCAGCAGCCGTGGGAACAGCAGCCAGGGTCTCTCCATTGTCCCTCAGCAAAGGAGCTTTATAGCCGGGTGTTCCCCGTTCAGTACAGAAGGTTCCTCCCCCTCACAGGTAGATTTACTTCTCCCCCTGGGGCAAATTTACCAGCTCCTCTTCCTGAAGTAGGAGCCTCTTTGGTGCCCGCAGAAGCTACGGGGTAGCCTAAGACAGAGAGGAAATGAGTCCCAGGGAGTCACTTCGCAGAACTGCTCTGAGCAAGTGGGTGTTGTGAGTGGGCGGAGCCTGGCTTCTCGGCACAGGTGAGTTGTGGGGAAGAGCAAGGGCCACTTTCAACTTCGCATCCTTGCTGGGGCTACGCCGCTTTACAGGGCTGTGAATGACCCCCAGGACTACGGACAGACACGGCCACATTGCTTATTCTATTGATGCCACAAATTGCTGAAGATGATCCTTCTCCCTCCCCTGAAATGTAACCCTCGTGAAAGTATGGTCATGACGCGGGCGACAGGGGATGGGTCACTGGATGATTCCCTGTTCTGTTCACTCCCTCTGGGGTTCCTGGCATTGGCCACTGTCAGGAGACAGGATACGGGGCAGAATGGACCTTTGGTCTGACCCAGTCTGGCCGCTCTTATGTTCTTAAGTAGATTTCAGGGGTCTAGAGGAATAATCCGCAAGTATAAGAGTCACAGGCTACTAATACACAAGGAAGTGATGTTTCCTGCTGTGTCGGGAATGACAGCGATTGCTTGAAAACGAGCTTATATCTGAGTGTTTGGTTATTAGAATATGGAGGAAGGAAAAAATGTCTCTTCTCATTCTCTGCAGTCTTCATTATCGAGCTCCCTCGCTTTCCTGATCCAGTACCTAAATAGCTAGCTAGATTTCCTGCTGCAAGTCGGTCTAGGCGTCCATTTAGCCACCTTGCCCGCTGCTTTGTCCATCGCTCCCTCTTGCTGCAATATCAGTCTATGTGGTATGTGAGGGCTAAGAGTAAAATCATTCCCCACACAGGCCCGAGGGCTCTACAAGTCTTTGCAAGCACATACCCACCTCCCTGACAGGCTGCCGTGGATTTTGTCCTCAAAGCACACTCGTACAAAGCACACGAGTTCACATCTGAGGGTCCAGGCTGGCTGCTGGGGAATCTGAGCGAGCTGCACCGGTTGGTGGTTTCCAGGGACCTGGTGAAGGAATCTCCCTGTTCCCAGCCACCTGTGATCCTTAATATCACGAACTGCAGGGAATCGCCCGGGACCTGCTGGCAGCAAGGGATGCTCCGCCCTCCCCGCCGGTAACTGCAGCTGAGCTGTGCGGACTGTCCCTCGCTGGAGACAGCGGATTTGTCCTGAGTGACGGCGTATGGGCCGCGGGCCCCTGTGGGGAAAACGGGGTGAGGGAGGCCAAAGGAGCGCAGGCCCAGGGAGGGGCGGGTGTTTGGTTGGAAGTCCCCTTACAGTGGAGGGCTAGAGATGAGCCACCAGGAGACAGACGGAGTTTTACAAACTGCAGGTGTCTCTGTTGTGCTCAGTAGAGCTGACCACAAAGAGACGGGATTGGCTTAAACGCAGTAATAAAATGCCAAGTGACGCCAAGCTCTTAAATCCTGTATGAGTGTGAGAGGGAAGATATGTTAGTGTGTGTGAGAGAGAGAGAATAACAAAACACAGAGAACGAAAGGGTGTAATACCTCGCAGCTGTGCAATGAGCAGAAGGAAGTTCATGGGTGCTGTGGTGTCTGTCAGACCTTGCAATGAAGGGCAGGACTGGGTCCCTTTGCCTAGAGATCTGAGTCTGACACAGGACATTCTCTGGGTGTGGGCTGCATTCTGGGGGCAGGTTTATCTAGGAGTGTGCCGTGTTGTTGTAGCTGTGTGGGTCCCACTCTATTGGAGGGACAAGGTGGGTGAGGTCATATCTTTTATTGGACCAACTTCTGTTGGTGGGAGAGACCGGCTTCCCAGCGGAGGAAGAGCTCTGTGTAGCTGGAAAACTTGTCTCCGCAATAGAAGTTGGTCCAATCGAGGATATTATCATCTAGGAGTGTGCATGGATCTCTTTGCCTCTGAGATGAAGTGTGTGTGTGTGTGTGTGTGTGTGCGTGGTTTCACTGTGGTTTCGTTTCTGGCTGTGTGTTAGAATCTGTCTATGTGTGTGTGTGAATCTAGGTGAGAGAGAGAGTCTGTGTTTATCTGGGCAAGTGCGTGTGTGTGTCTCAGGTTGTATGAGAGATTACTTGTGTGTGCCGTGTGTGTGCTGTGTGTGTGCCTCTGTGTGAGAATGTCGGTGTGCATGTTTCCAGTCTGAAAGTGTCTGACCTGAGTAACAGGGAAAATCACATGGGAATTACTGAATTTAAGGGAATTTTGCACCTAACTCCAAAGGAATTAAGGGTAGGGTTTGAGGTGACAAAGGATAAAAGCCTTAGGGTTTGGGGTAAAGGCTAAGGTTAGGGAAATCTATGCTGGACGGTTTAAGATTATGCTTCGCTTTTAATGCGCAATGAGTGTCTAATTCCCTTGGAATCCTCTGAAAATTCGAGACCAGTTACCTAGGAGATTCACTATCCAAAAACCGAGAAGAACCCAGGTCTCCATGAAGAAAAGGAGTACTTGTGGCACCTTAGAGACTAACAAATTTATTTGAGCATAAGCTTTCCTGAGCTACGCTCACTTCATCGGATGCATTCTGATGAAGTAAGCTGTAGCTCACTAAAGCTTATGCTCAGATAAATTTGTTAGTCTCTAAGGTGCCACAAGTCCTCCTTTTCTTTTTGCGAATAAAGACTAACACGGCTGCTACTCTGAAGCCAGGTCTCCATGGTGTCTCCTTCTATACAGCCACCAAATTTCTACCTCCCAGATATTGCTCTTGCGACAGAATGAATCTAGCCTTCATGTCACCTGAAGGTAGCTCCGAATGGGGAAGGGTAATCAGAAACCCGCCGAGTGGGAGAAGGAGGAGTTTGGGGGGTGAGGAGGGGCTCATAACAGACAAATGAAACAAGCCCTGTTTAGGTTAGTCTGCAGTTGAAATCGCGGGGTGATTCAGGGAAGAAGGAGGCTTTGGAAGTCAGTTTCTGGTCCGGGACTGAGGACACCTGGCTTCTGTTCCCACCTCTGCCACCGACTCCCTGTTTGCCTTGGGACAAGCTAGTTAATGGTTCTGTGCCTCAGTGTCCCCACATGTAAAATGGCGATTGTAATATTTTTCCACCTCCTAGGGGGATTATGAGGATAAAATCTTGCGGTGCTCAGTAGTTACTGGGGAGGGGTCATATAACGACATCAATTTTTTTTTCAGTTTAATTAAATCTGAGATTTTTCCAAGGAGAAAGGAGAGCTAGACATCTAATTCTCTTAGTATCTTCTGAATGTTTTGGACAACATTCCTTAAATAATTTTCCTTTGTTTGGCCTGTTCTTCTACAGCCATTGTTGTCCCCCTCGCTTGAAATTAAAAGGAAGAGAAAGAACAGGGATTCCAAATGACAATAAGTTTTCATATTCTACAGTTGTTATGCTATACAAAGCACACGAGATTTTGAATAGGGGAGAAGGCAAAATGCCGCATTTATTGAGAATACAGCAGTTAGCATATGCTTTTTAGTTACACACACTCACCATGCACATAGTTTTGCCAGTTGATGTTTATAGTTACCAGTTTAGAGTTTGGATTAATTAATGGCCAACCAGATTGGTTGCAGAGGGGAGCCGGGCTTTGTTGGTTGCGAATTGATGCTTTTGTCGTAGTGGCAAGACGAACCCAAAGTTTTATGGCAAAGTACCCTATTTTTATAGTTTCGTTTTGATTTTTTGGTTGAAGTTTATGGATTTTGCTGTGTTAGTTTGTGATCGGTTACTTTTTAATTGGTGTTATGTTTTGGTGTTAACATTTTAACGCACCTTTGAGGGGGCCATTTTGTTTTGTTTTTAAATTTAATTAATTGTTTTATTTTTAGGGGTGTCAGCCCTCACCTTAGGGTCATTAATTTGCCTTTCCTCAGTTATGGATGTGCATTGATTTTTTTTTTTTGGCATTGATAAGTTTGTTAAATTTTTGTACTTTTCTTTTCTTGACCATTTGGCTTTCGCAATGACCTTTACAACTTTTTTTTCTCCTGATGCATGCACTTTTATTTACACAAACAGTTTTTTTACAGACACCTTTGAGAATACAAACAGCAGTATTTTATATCAAGCGAAAAGACATTGTAAATTAAACCTTGCTAAATTTTATAATCAAAACAATTTACATTGAGGCCCAGACTTTTAACGTTTTTCTAATTTACTTAACATAGACACACTACAGGATTTTGTTTTTTACTAACTAAACCTTAAAACAAAAAACTAAAAGGGCCCAATTTGTAATGCATATGGGAAACAAAATCCCATAGTCCCAAAGGGTCATTTCTTTCTGTTATTTAAAAAGAGTAACTGGCAAAATCAGATCAAATCATACATTAATTCTCATAGTACAATTATAAAATCCTAATCCTACAGAGTAAATGCAGCTGCGTTCACAGCCCTTTTCACCATATCCCTGGAAGGCATGTTTTAATCCTGTGCATTCCTGAAAAGAAATGCCTATGAGGTGCCTAACATCACCTGCCGCTGGGAAGGGAGGGTTTTTGTACGGCTCCCCCATGCGGCTGTGTCACCGTGCCCAGTGCAGGGCGCAGTAATACAGGGCTCTGTCCGCCGGCTCCAGGGCTGTGACGTTCAGCGGTTTGGCTGCGGCCACTCTAGGACTTCGCTCCTCTATAGAGAATGGACTGCGGGGCTTGATTCGGATGCTGTCGGTACCAATGGAGATAGACATAGGTATCGCTGGAAGTGTAAGAACCGCTGAGTGTCACAGATTCGCCAGCTGATCCAGACACTTCGCATTCCTTGGCTTGAGCCGAGTCTCCGGGCGCATCACCTGCAACAAGACAAACACATTCAAGGGCAACATTTAACCTGTAGTTGGGATTTGGAGTTGATTCCACCTGCATTGCAGTTTCAGGGAATTTCAAAGAAGTCTAAGGGATTTAGGCGCCTAACTCCATAGGCATTAATCCCATGAGCAGGAGAAGGGATGGGGGTTTAACGTTAGGATTAAGGAGAGGGTGTGAATAAGGGTTTAGGGTTATGGTGAGGGTCAGGTTGTAGCATTCGCGTTTTGGTTACAGTCAAGAATAAGGGTGAATGGTGCAATGGGAACTGGGAGTCTAAGGGCAGCTACAACTGTGTAAAATTCATTAGAAACCAGCGGAGAGGAAGAGGGAGGAGCTCCAGGAAACACAGTGGGTACAAGTCAGCCTGCAGCTGATATTTTAGTGTTGTTAAGGGGAGAGGGATGAGTTTGTGGACAAGGGTCTGTTCTGGGACTCAGAGACCTGCTGTGCCACAGACTCTGTGTGTGACGATGGGAAATCCTATATGCCTCAGTTTCCCCAGCTGTATAAAAGAGAGGGGCTTCTTCTAACTCATATAGCAACTGTTCAGATTTCTTAACGCACCAGGGTATCATTGGGATGGGGCATGAATATGTTTACCAGCAATAATGTCCGGGGTTATCACAAGAAAAATGTAGCGGGATGAGTTGCCCAACTCTGTTGACCTCCTTTGAAACGCCCGGCCAGAACTCCTGAAATAATTGTTTTAAATTATTTTCGTCTTTCCTCTGCTGCCTTTGCCGACAGCCCGAGTTAAAGGGAAAATCTATAGAGCATGGAAGGGTTTCCAGTGACAACCTGAGCTTATGTTTCCCAGCAGCTGATGGCGGTGCTTTGTCACGTTACCCTTCTCGGCTCTCAACACATATTCTTGGGGAAAGTGTCTTGCAATTACATAGTTCCCGAACAAATCAACTCAAAATGCAAATGTCTCGACAACAGGAGTATTTAACTGGGAATTGGTCCTGCTTTGAGCAGGGGGTTGGACTAGATGACCTTCTGGGGTCCCTTCCAACCCTGATATTCTATGATTCTATGATTCTATTGATGTGACTCTGGGAGAGTTGGTACCTGCAGCTTTACCCCACCACTCAAAACCGGGTATTTCTAACTATTTCCCCCGTATTTTAACTCTCGTGTTTTACCCCCATTTCACCATAAATGAGCAATTTACCAGTATATTGTCCATGTGAAAAGGGATTTTTTTCATTCGCATTTAATCTCAATTTGTATTTTCAACAATAGTTCACTTCATCTACATTTGTACTCACCTTTAACACTTAGAATCATAGAATCATAGAATATAAGGGTTGGAAGGGACCCCAGAAGGTCATCTAGTCCAACCCCCTGCTCAAAGCAGGACCAATTCCCAGTTAAATCATCCCAGCCAGGGCTTTGTCAAGCCTGACCTTAAAAACCTCTAAGGAAGGAGATTCTACCACCTCCCTAGGTAACGCATTCCAGTGTTTCACTACCCTCTTAGTGAAAAAGTTTTTCCTAATATCCAATCTAAACCTCCCCCACTGTAACTAGAGACCATTACTCCTCGTTCTGTCATCTGATACCATTGAGAACAGTCTAGAGCCATCCTCTTTGGAACCCCCTTTCAGGTAGTTGAAAACAGCTATCAAATCCCCCCTCATTCTTCTCTTCTGCAGGCTAAACAATCCCAGCTCCCTCAGCCTCTCCTCATAACTCATATGTTCCAGACCCCTAATCATTTTTGTTGCCCTTCGCTGGACTCTCTCCAATTTATCCACATCCTTCTTGAAGTGTGGGGCCCAAAACTGGACACAGTACTCCAGATGAGGCCTCACCAATGTCGAATAGAGGGGAACGATCACGTCCCTCGATCTGCTCGCTATGCCCCTACTTATACATCCCAAAATGCCATTGGCCTTCTTGGCAACAAGGGCACACTGCTGACTCATATCCAGCTTCTCGTCCACTGTCACCCCTAGGTCCTTTTCCGCAGAACTGCTGCCTAGCCATTCGGTCCCTAGTCTGTAGCTGTGCATTGGGTTCTTCCGTCCTAAGTGCAGGACCCTGCACTTATCCTTATTGAACCTCATCAGATTTCTTTTGGCCCAATCCTCCAATTTGTCTAGGTCCTTCTGTATCCTATCCCTCCCCTCCAGCGTATCTACCACTCCTCCCAGTTTAGTATCATCCGCAAATTTGCTGAGAGTGCAATCCACACCATCCTCCATCCTTACTTACTTTACTGTAAATGAGTTTTCCTCCACACTACATCGATACAGGTCGTCTCGTAAGCTAAGAAAAGCGCATTAATAGTTTCCTAATGAAAGATCATGCCCATAGCCAAGGGTGATGTTTAAATTAGCTCTTTAAATAAACCTGTAACTGACAAGGGGAGCTGTATCGTTAAGCAGCGTCAGGACTCAGTCTGTTTCAAGCCGCTGCTGCCCCTTTTAATGTCTGTACCTTCCCCTGTAGCAGGGCTGGGCGGGAGGAGCAGGGTTTGCACAGCTCTGCTGGGTGGCTCTGTCACTGGGCCAGGCTCAGGGCGCAGAGATACACCGCCGTGTCTGCCGGCTCCAGGGCTGCGACGTTCAGAACTGTGGAGCTGTTATCGGCCTGGGAAGAAAACCTCTCCTGGGTGAAACCTGCGGTATGGCAGCTACTCTTCCCTTTTGCTCCTCTCAGGAGGAAGTACTGCGGGGCTCGGTTCCGATACTGACGGAACCAGTAGAGACAGACACCAGCAGGGTAGCTGGTTTCATAAGAACAGCTGAGGGTCACGGTGTCTCCTTCTGACCTGGACACCAAGGGTTCATTGGACCGGACCGAGTCACCCAGCACCGCATCTGCAACAAAACACTCACGTTTAAGGACAGCCAGGTGCATTGGCAGGTCTAGGCTGTGACATTTAAAAAAGCCCGAGGGATTTATCTACCTAATTTCAAACAAATTAAGGTTAGCGTAAAAATTAAGGTTAAGGATAGCCGGGGAGTGAGGAGCTGGGTTGGGATCAAGGTTCGGGTTCTGGGTAGAACGGGAGTTGGGATCCTGATTCCATGAAACTTCTTCCAAAAAACAGCACCCGGTTACCTACTTGGTTAAAGCCGCAAAGGCTGAGAATGAAAGGTGTCTCCATGGTGCCTCAGACAGCGGCAGCCGGACAAGCTGAGAGGTCTCTGTGAAGAATCTTAAAGGCAACTTTTCGGAACAAGGACTCGGAGAGGTTAATGCGAGACCAGCCGAGCAGAAGAGGGAGGGCTTCGGGAAATGCGTAACAGACACAGGAAACGTGCTGGGTTTTGCAACTGAAGCGCCAGTGAGAACTCCTGGGACAAATTCCTCCCACTGAACTTCCTGGAAGATCGAGTTCTTACTTTCTGTCATTTTTTCTTATTGATTTTCGTTTTTATTGTCCTTCTTGTTGCTACTTGGTGAGAACTGAATTAAAGACGTTGTGGAAGACTTGAAAGCTCTGTGTTGTGTGTGCTGGTTTTGTGGGTGTGGGTGTCTTTCTGTCTGTCTCTATGTTTGTGTTTGCACGTGCGTGTGTGTCTGCGTGCTTCTGTGTGTTGTGCCTTTGTGTATCTATCCCAATGGCCCCATGCTGGGGAATGGAACTACAGCTGATTGATACCTGTGGTGGACCTGGCCCAGCTGACTCCATTTGACCCACAGTGATTCACCGCAGCTGGGAGCAGACCCACTGTGGGTAAACTGACATTAATCTGAGGTAATAAAATGGTGAATGAGGCCCATAAGTCTTCATAGGTGTCAGGCCTTGTGGTTTATACCAGCCCCATCATCTGTTTTAACCATCTGTCTGTGGCCTGGGGATACTACTCTACAGTTGTGTTTCTCATGATAGGAAAGCCAAGGGGGTGGGTTTTTGTACAGGTCTCCCTATTAAACGCCTCACAGTGTCTTCCACGAGAGCACAGAAATACATCGCCGTGTCCATCGGCTCTAGCTCTTTAATGGTTAAACTGAAGAATTTTGAGGCTTTGCTGAATTGTGCAGAAAACCGTCTCCCGGCTCCATTCTTTTCAGCGTTACTCTGATCTATTCGGAAGAGGAAATCCATTGTTCCTGATCGCTGCTGTCTGTACCAAAATAAGTAGTAATACTGCCTTGCAGTGGAGAAAGTACACTCCAGGGTGACAGTCTGACCCCCCAACTTTTCCAGCTGCCCTTGTGTTTGGGTGACACTGCCTTGTCCCTGGCTGAAACCTGCAGGGAAGGAAACAGAAAAAGTTCTCCCTAATTAAGCATGTAAAACTATTGCACATCGACAGCCACTCTCATGTGAGGAGAACGGAGGCCTTTTAGGACCTCGGGGGAGGGGCCGGGGGCTAGCCTCCCAGCCGGGAGCTCAAGGGCCGGGCAGCATGGTCCCGCGGGCCGTAGTTTGCCCACCTCTACGCTAGACCCCTGCTCTCCTCCCCGAGCTGTGAGCAGAGCCCAGGAACCTTGGATTCTAATTCCACCCCCTGCTCAAACCCAATAGGTAACAGAAGGTCTAACGTTCGTTTCCCCTTTTAGCGGACACTTACTCCAAGAGAGGAACGCTGTTGCCGTCCAAATCAAGAGTTCTGGAGCGCTCATGGTTAAATGTATCGTTCCCAGACCTTCAGGGGCTTCAGCCACCACAGTGATGGGTGCGATAGAGGAACCTGGATAGAGTACCCTCTTATGGTGAAGTTTCTCTCACAGACTCAAACCAGAGAAATTAAATCTGTGGCAAGACCATTTAGTCCTCTCCTATAGACCCCCCTTGCAGCCTGTTTCCCTCACCATGGAACAGAACTAATACCCTCCGGTAGCGTTTACCCCACCCGCTGTGGCTTTAGCTGGTTCCTGTCACGTGGCACTTTTCTAACCTCCAGATCTCTTTCGCAGCTCAGTAGGAGCAACTTAGCTCTGTCTCATCTTCGGAGACAAGAGCGCAGCAAGAATCACAAGGTCGAGCGGCTTTTTACTTTTTTCAAAGGCTAAAACACACACACACACGGGACTGCACAAGGATACCATTGCCACAGATCTGGGCAGGGCCCTCCCTGCTCAAAGCCCAGAGAAAAATTGTACTCAGGGTACTTTCTCCAGCGTAAAGCAAAATTAAGCCCGTTGACTCACGACCTGGGGATCTGGGCCATTGACGCCAATGGAGAGACGGCTGATTTGTGGCAGTTGGGGTCTGGCCCATTGAATCCAATGGAGCAACCTTTATTTACACCAGCTGAGACTTTGGCCCGTTTACGCTACTGGAGCGAGGTCTGATTCCCACCTGCTGGGGTCTGGCCCCAAAAGCAGACGGAGCTATTCATGGGAATTGTGGTGTGACAGGTACTGACATCTGGCTCATGAGGTTCTGGGTATTTTGGGAGAGGTGGGGGGACGGTTCCTGGAAAAGGGTGACATTTCCACACAGTTAGTGCCCGTGCGGTTTCCGTCACACCCTGCACCGTTTGATTCAAACCCCTGTTTATGGCTTGTTGTGTCTCTTTCTGCTGATTTCTAACTGCGCCAGTTTTGTCTCCGAGTCAAGAGAAAACTGATCACTGGATTTTTGTAAAGGTGCCTCTGTTAACCCACCTT
Organism: Caretta caretta; assembly: GCF_965140235.1. Taxonomy (NCBI): domain Eukaryota; kingdom Metazoa; phylum Chordata; order Testudines; family Cheloniidae; genus Caretta; species Caretta caretta. The sequence continues at coordinate 42,502,248 of NC_134218.1, forward strand.
CAGTGAAAAGAAAAGGAGTACTTGTGGCACCTTAGAGACTAACCAATTTATTTGAGCATGAGCTTTCGTGAGCTACAGAAAGCTCATGCTCAAATAAATTGGTTAGTCTCTAAGGTGCCACAAATACTCCTTTTCTTTTTGCAAATACAGACTAACACGGCTGTTCCTCTGAAACCACCTTCAGTGGTAACCTAAGGCGCTCTCAGCTATAGCACAGAAATACATCGCCGAATCGGTCAGTTCTAGCTCTGCAATTCTCAGACCCACGTATGTTTCGGGTTCCCTGAAGTCCAATGAGAACCGGCTCCCAGCCCCGTTGTGCTCGCTTCCGGCAGATCTTCGGAAGAGGCACTTCGTCTGGCCGCTGCTGTCCTGTTCGTAGACAGTATGTGTCATAACCTGCATCTTCAGTCGAGAAAGTACAGTGCAGTGTGACAGAGTCACTCTGTACCCCGATCAGCTGTCCTTCTCTTTGGGTGACACTGTTCACCTCGGTACTTAGTCCTGCCAATAACAGTAGATGCAAATTAACTATAAAAATTAGCACCGCTGTGTCTGCTGTCCACTGAGGATCTCAGAGGGTTTTCCAATAGATGTGATCTATGCCCATACACCCTATCTATCTATCTATCTATCTATCTATCTATCTATCTATCTATCTATCTATCTATCTATCTATCTATCTATCTATCCCTCCCTGTTCTGCAATATATAATTATTTGTCTCTCTATGGGTCTGTATTTTTTCTCATTCATTTTTAGAAAGCCTCAAGAGGAGATTTTCGAAGCTGCCCGCGAGATGCAGATGTCTTAAAATTAATGGGATCTGGCTGCCCAAATCCAATAGGCAGCTCTGTAAATCACAGCCCTAATACAGAATGGCATTTTTTTCTTAATATTAAACATCGTGTCCACACATTCCCAGAAATTGGTAGTTTATAATATTTTAATCTGTATAACTTGATATAACATTTTAATCACCTTTTAGTACAAAATTTGTCTGTTTGTTTGTTTTAACTCATCAAACCCCTATATGGCCTTTGGAAGCTGTTTTAAACTGATTACTTGTCTAGCCTAACAGCTTTCTTTAACGGGAATAGAAGTATTGTGGATGGGGGGAAATGGTAGACGTGGTATATCTTGACTTTAGTAAGGCTTTGGCTACTGTCTTGCAAGACCTTCTTTTTAACAAAGGAAAGCAATGGAGCATAGATGGAGCTACTACAAGGTGGGTGCGTAACTGGTTGAAAACCTCCCCTGGGCGAAACTTGCGGTATCACTGAGATCTTTATAGGACTTCGCTCCTCTCCAGAGAATGTACTGCGGGGCTCGGTGCGGATACTGCCGGTACCAGTAGAGATAGACATTACCAGAGCTGGTATCATAAGAACAGCTGAGTGTGTACTGAGTACTTGTGGCACCTTAGAGACTAACCAATTTATTTGAGCATGAGCTTTCGTGAGCTACAGCTCACTTCATCGGATGCAGTTAGTCTCTAAGGTGCCACAAGTACTCCTTTTCTTTTTGCGAATACAGACTAACACGGCTGCTACTCTGAAACCTGAGTGACAGAGTGTCTCCTTCTGATCTAGAAACTTCAGGCTCCGTGGACTGGACCGAGTCACCCAGAGCAGCACCTGCAGAAAGTCAGTCAAATTCAAGGGCAACATTTCAACTGCACTTGACCCATAGAACTGGCTCTAGGTGCATTGCAATGTAAGGTTTGGCATTTCAAACAAGACTGAAGGACTTAGGTGCCTTACACCAGAAGATTTAAAGTAATAGAGTAGGTTAGAGTTAAGTGAGAGTTAGAGAAATTGTTTGGGGATAGGTTTAGGTTAGGTAGGAGACGTGCATACAAATTTGTTAGGAGCCTTTGAAAACGAGCCCCTTTACCTAGGTGATTAAATATCCAAATACTGAGAATCAAACACTTGTCCATGATGTCTCCTATAGCGACCAAGTTTGACTCTTTCAGCTGTTGCTTCGAAGAGGCTTTTAAGCTTCTGGTCTCTGAAAGCAGCTACAAGGGGGCCAGGTTAATCAGAAACAAGCCTAAAGGAAGAGGGAGGAGTTTGGGAAACTGACCTGACCCCGGAAACACCACTGGCTCCCTATTACTCTGCAGTTGACATCGTGCGAAGATTGAGTGAAGAAGGATTGATTTGTGGGTAAGGATCTGTTCTGGGACTCACGATACCTGCCTGGCTTCTGTTCTCAGTTTTGTGACAGACTCCCGGTGTGACCCGGTGCAAACTAGTTAACTTCTCTTTGCCTCCGTTTTTCTATCTGTAAACACGACTTCTTGCTGCAAACCGGAAATACCCCGGCCTCCTGTACAGAGGAGTGATAATATTTCTCTGCCTGAGGATAAATCCTTAGGGATTCTGGGGATAAATCCTTTTCAATCACACAGATATTAAAGTGATCGGGATCATGTAGTATTGACTAATAATATAGACTGGGATTTAGTCGGGCTCCTAACACGCCTCCTAACTCTCCCCGGCTTTCATGAAAATCCCAGGAGAGATTCGTGGGAGGAATTGTTTTAAATTATTAGTGTGTTTCTTCCACAGCCTTTACTGGCATTCCGGCTGCAATGGGAGAACATTCAAATTCTGTAGAACAGTGAAAGGGGTTTCGACTCGCAACACGTATTTATTCCATTCACAAGCACATGGCACTGCTTTGCCATTAGTTCGCCACACCCCACTCCTAGGAAGCATCGCTGTTACCGGCTGGGAATTGTGCTTTTTAAAAAACAGTAATACAAAGGCATGTCAGTTACCGAACCAATCAGCCCATCCTATGAGTGTTTCTTCCCTTTGAATACTCAGGTCCCTTTGGCGGCGTGGTGCGCTGTAGCTTCCCCCCATCAGGCGCAGCCCAACATATGGAAAAACAGCGAGGAGTCCGGTAGCGCCTTAAAGACTAACCGATTTATTTGGGCATAAACTTTGGTTGTTTTTGTGCATACAGACTAACATGGCTACCCCTCTGATACTGGCCAACATACGTATTTTCACCTAATTTTTAAAAATATTTCACCCACATTTTTTCCACAAATGGGATTTTAAACAGTATTTTCTTCATATTTGACCCACTCATTTTCATCCTAATTTTTATCTGGGTTTTTATCCTCACATTTGCACTCCGCAGTTTAGTACAAATGAGCTTTTTTTTTTTTTTTTTTTTTTTTTTTGGTCCCACACTACACACGGAGAAGCCCGCTGGAGAACTGTAGAGGAAAATGTCTAAGATGATTCATGATTTAAGCTCGTGCCCTTTACATTCTCCAGGCGTGACAGTTGAATGTAGCTCTTTAAATACTTAACTCTTGGAGGGAGCTAGAACAAATAAATTGAGGTCCCCTCGTCATCCCAAAATATGCGGCTGTACAGAGTGGAAGGAGTCCCCTCCGGAGATCTGCAAACAGGATTAATCTCTGAAAATCTAGTGCAGCACGGGTGGGAGGGTTTTTGTGCGGCTCTCCTATGTGGCTCTGTCACCGTGCCACATCCAGGGCGCAGAGATACAGCGCTGTGTCTGCCGGCTCCAGGGCTGCGATGCTCAGAACTGTGGAGCTGTCATCAACCTGGGAAGAAAACCTCTTCTTGGCGAAACCTGCGGTATCACTGTCACCTCTGGCCTGCTTCGCTCCTCTCCAGAGAATGTACTGCGGGGCCTGGTTGGGAAACTGGCGGTACCAGAAGAGATAGACGTAGCCAGTAGAGCTGGTCTCATAAGAACAAGAGAGGGTCACAGCGTCTCCTTCTCTTCCAGAGAGGTGGGGTTCCCTGGACAGCACCGAGTCCCCCAGAGCAGCACCTGCAACAAAACAATCGAATTTAAGGGCATCAGTTCACCTGTACCTGACCCGCAGAGGTGCGTTGCGGTGTAAGACTGGCCATTTCGAAGAATCCTAAGGGGTTTATGCTCCCGATGGCGTTTAAAATAAGGTTAGGGCTAGAGTAAAGGCAGGTATTTAGCACTGCCCTTCGATGTCGGGTTCGGTTTAGGATTTAAGGGTCGGGGGAGAGTCAGGTTCCAGATAAGGTTGAAGGGTAAGTAGGACTTTTAACTTCCTTCGACTATCTCAGAAACCCCAGCCTGTTTACCTAGGTGATTAAATAGCCAAATGCTGAATATATAAAACGTCTCCATGATTTTTTTCCTATTGAGACGAAGTGGGACGCTCCAGATACCACAGCTAAGAGGAATCTAAATTTCACCGCTCTTCACGCAGCTACAGCTAACTGGGTGGGAGGGAGGTTCATGAGAAACCGGCACGGTGAAGGAGGGAGGGTTTTGGGGGGAAACTCTTAACAGACACAGGAAACGCCGTGAGTTGTGCTCAGTCTGCAGCTGACAAAGGGGTGACAGTGGGGTAAGAAGAGTGAGTTGGTGGCTAAGGCTCTGGGCTGGGATACAGGAAACCTGGTTTCGATTCCCAGCTCTGCTACAAACCCCCTCTCTGACCTTGAGCAAGCCAGTTGATATTTTTCTGTGGCTCCCCTTCCCTTCCTGTACAAGACAGGAATAGGACCTTCTTTCCCTCAGGGGCTGCGTCCTGAGGCTGGATAATCTGAGGCGCTCGGATATCATTCAGAAGAAGCCCATAGAAATAAGTAAGATTTTTTTAGCAAGGAAGTCTGGAATGTTCAAAGAGAACTTAAGAATTAGGTGCCCAATTCACCTGGGTTCCTTTGAACTTCCTCGCCGTATTTTTAGAACAATTATTTTAATCTCTCTCTCTCTCTCTCTCTCTCTCTCTCTGTGTGTGCGTGCGTGTGCGTGTGCGTGTGCGTGTGTGTGTCCTCCTGGTTAAAATACTTTTTTGCCAAATAGTTTTCGATTATCAAACCTCTGTTTGCTTGCAACATACATACCAGCATTGCTTTAATCTAGGTTATTATTTAAAAGTAGTGCAAGGAAACACTAGTACTCTAACAAACCACGACAGCATACACATTTTCTTTGTACATTTTCTTTCTTTCCATTTTCTTTGGCACATTGTGCCAGCAATGCCCCTCTGCCATATACATTGGTCAAACTGGACAGTCTCTACGTAAAAGAATAAATGGACACAAATCAGATGTCAAGAATTATAACATTCATAAACCAGTCGGAGAACACTTCAATCTCTCTGGTCACGCAATCACAGACATGAAGGTCGCTATCTTAAAACAAAAAAACTTCAAATCCAGACTCCAGCGAGAAACTGCTGAATTGGAATTCATTTGCAAATTGGATACTATTAATTTAGGCTTAAATAGAGACTGGGAGTGGCTAAGTCATTATGCAAGGTAGCCTGTTTCCTCTTGTTTTTTCCTACCCCCCCCCACCCCCCAGATGTTCTGGTTTAACTTGGATTTAAACTTGGAGAGTGGTCAGTTTAGATGAGCTATTACCAGCAGGAGAGTGAGTTTGTGTGTGTATGGGGGTGGGGGGGATGTGAGAAAACCTGGATTTGTGCAGGAAATAGCCCAACTTGATTGTCATGCACATTGTGTAAAGAGTTGTCACTTTGGATGGGCTAGCACCAGCAGGAGAGTGAATTTGTGTGGGGGGGTGGAGGGTGAGAAAACCTGGATTTGTGCTGGAAATGGCCCACCTGATGATCACTTTAGATAAGCTATTACCAGCAGGACAGTGGGGTGGGAGGAGGTATTGTTTCATATTCTCTGTGTATATATAAAGCCTGCTGCAGTTTCCACGATATGCATCTGAGGAAGTGAGCTGTAGCTCACGAAAGCTTATGCTCTAATAAATTGGTTAGTCTCTAAGGTGCCACAAGTACTCCTTTTCTATTTTCTTTTATGTTACCCAGCAAAACTAAAGTAACAGGGGATGGGTGAGTCTGTTGTCCCTGGAGCCTGTTGGTCAGACGCTGGAAATGGGCAACAGGGGATGGATCACTTGATGATTACCTGTTCTGTTCATTCCCTCTGGAGCACCTGGCATTGGCCACTGTCGGATACTGGGCTAGGAACAGACCATTGGTCTGACCCAGTATGGCCCTTCTTATGTTTGCACAGGGGTTTGCTTTTGGGAGGAATAGGAAGATATATTTTGACACCACCAAAAGTACTCCAAAAGATGAGTTTCTTCACAGTATAACAAATCTGTCAAGGGCCCCTGCTTCCATCCTCAATATGTCTAAATCCAATTGCAGAAAGGAAAGAGGGTTTTTGCACAGCTCTGCTATGTGGCTCTGTCACTGTGCCCTCTGCAGGGCGCAGTAATACATCGCTGTATCTGTCGGCTCCAGGACTGCTATGGTTAGAACGGTGGAGCTGTCATCAGCCTGGGAAGAAAATCTCTCTTGGGCGAAATCTGCAGTATGATCATACGTGTTTCCCTTGGCGCCTCTTTGCAGAAGGTACTGTGGGGCTCGGTTGGGATACTGGCGGTACCAGTAGAGAGAAAGGGAACTGGTGTAGCTGGTAGTGTAGGAGCAATTGATGGTTACAGAGCCTCCTTCTGTTCCAGACATTTGGGGGTCCTTAGACTGGACCGAGTCTCCCAGCACCTCACCTGCGACACAAAGATTAACCGAATGGCATCAATTCCATTGCACTCGGCACACGGAAAGAGTTTCGGGTGTTGCACTTTCGGAGGGCACTTCAAACGCGTTTAAGGGGTTTCGGCGCCCGACACCAGTGAATTGAGGATAGGGTGAGGGGTAGAGTTGAGGCTTAGGGTAAAGGTTTAGAGTTAGCGTTTGGGTTAGGAAAAGTTTTAGAATTAGAGTTAAGTGAGCTCTGGGTGCCTGGTTTCGTTAGGATGCTCCAAAGAGCCCTAGACACCTTACCTAGGTGAATAAACAGCCAAATGCTGATAAGGAAACATGCCTCCATGATTTCTCTTCTAGCGACCGAATCTGAGGTTCTCAGACGTTGCTGCTCACAGGAAAATTAACTTCACGCCTCTGAAAGCAGCTGCAGGTGGGGAAGGTTCATCAGAAACCAGCCCAAAGGAAGAGGGAGTTGTTCTGGACTTGAAACACGCTGGGTTCATGTTGGTCTGTAGCTGACAGTGAGCTAGAGAGGGAAGGTTGGGTTTGTAGTTAGAACACTGGCTAGAGACCTGGTTTTCAGCTATGATACAGACTCTCTGCATGACCTTGGACAAGTTTCTTAAGAGCTCTGTGCTTCATTTTCCCTCTATGGTGATCGTCCTATTTCTCTAGCTCATTTTGGCATTGTGAGTATAAATATCTCGAGTTACTCCAATTCTATTTTTTTTAAAAAAAGGAGGAGCCCTTGTGGCACCTTAGAGACTAACAAATTTATTTGAGCGTAAGGTTCCTGGGCTAAAACCTACTTCATCAGATGCATGCAGTGGAAAATACAGTAGGACTATATATATATACACAGAGAGAACATGAAAAAATGGGTGTTGCCATACACGCTATAACCAAAGTGATCAGTTAAGTTGAGCTATTATCAACAGGAGAAAAAAAAAACCTTCTGTAGTGATAATCAGGATGGCCCATTTCCAACAGTTGACAAGAAGGTGTGAGTAACAGTAGGGGGAAAAATTAGCATGGGGAAATAGTTTTACTTTGTGTAATGACACATCCGCTCCAGTCTCTATTCAAGCCTAGTTTAATGGTGTCCACTTTGCAAATTAATTCCAATTCAGCAGTCTCTCGTTGGAGTCTGTTTTTGAAGTTTTTTTGTTGAAGAATTTCCACTTTTAGGTTTGTAATCGAGTAACCAAAGAGACCGAAGTGTTCTCCGGCTGGTTTTTGAATGTTATAATTCTTGACGTCTGATTTGTGTCCACTTATTCTTTTGCATAGAGACTGTCCGGTTTGGCCAATGTACATGGCAGAGGGGCATTGCTGGCACATGATGGCATATATCACACTGGTGGATGTGCAGGTGAAAGAGCCTCTGATAGTGTGGCTGATGTGATTAGGCCCTATGACGGTGTCCCCTGAATAGCTATGTGGCCAGAGTTGGCAAGGATTGTAACTGGGGGGTCACATTAGCACACATAGATCTAGTAGGAATGAAGTCTGGGGTTCTCAAAGGAGAAATTTAATGGGATTTTCGTGCCTAACTCCCTTAGCCTCCTTTGAGATTCCCAGCCAAAATTCTTAGAAGAATTGTTTTAAACTGCTTTTGTCGACTTCCGATTTAAAACTGAAAATACGAGTGTATGGAAGGATTTCACATTACAATGAGTATTTATACTTCTCACCGCTAGATGGCGGAGAGACAGAAGCTTGCCTTAATCGTATTTTTCAACATTGAGGGCAATTAGCCAGTGGAACAATTTACAAAGTGTTGTAACTTTTCAATCGAGGTTGGATTCCCCCCCGCCCCAGAAAAGATGCTTTGTTAAACAGACAGGAGTTAATTCATGGAAGTACCATGGCCTGTGTTGTGACAGATATGGTGAATTCTTTCAATACCCTTGAAAAATATTACTGAATTCAGTTGAAGTATCTTAGGGGGTCCAATGTATTAAATCCAAATTTCAGAGAATTATTGTGGACGAGGGTTGTATGTAACCTCTCTAGGGGAGAGATGTGATGTGGGAACCGAATGTTCAAAGGTCTCTATGGAACAAAATGCCAGACCAAAAAGGACTTTGGGAACAAAAAATGTCGAGTGTTTGCCCGGGAAACATCCAAGGGGAGGTGAATGCAAATTCCCCAGCAGACACCCAGCCTGAGGAGTCGGCCTGTGTCTGATGAGCTATGAGCCAAGCTGGGCAGGGATGCTGTCCCCGGCCGCTGTTGGCCAGAAGCTGGGAATGAGGCGACAGGGGATGGATCACTTGCTGATTCCCTGTTCTGTTCATTCCCTCTGGGGCACCAAGCATTGACCACTGTTGGCAGACAGGACACTGGGCTAGAAGCACCTTTGTTCTGACCCAGTCTGGCCTTTCTTATGTTCTCATTACATGCAGGTAAGATTAAAGGCCCAAGCTATATAAAGGAAAGAGTAAATTATTTGTTCTGGAACTGTGGCAGTTATGACCCATCTGGAAAAACCCAGTGGTTGTGGGTTTAGAAGGACCGACATTTAGGCTGGAATCAGGGGCTGCTTGTGAGAAACCTTTTAGCATGTGGGTGGGTTGTTTGTTCTAATGTGTTTTTGTTTGTTTTTCCTGTAATGCTTTCACCCTAGAAATACATCTGCTGTTTCAGAACCAGCTGCCTGGTAACTTGTAACTGTGGCAATTACGCTGCTCGTCACCTCTGGGGAGAAAGCAAGGTACAGGAGACTGGCCTCTTGGGCTGTCTGGCTTGCTGGGAGTAACACGGTCTAGGCAGGGAACTGAACCACTCGATCAGGCAGAGAAGAGAGAGGCGGATCTAGGTGATCAGTGTGGACCCTTCTGGCTTTATAATCTATGGTTTAGGATTTCTGTTTGCGGGTTCTATGGAAGGAGTCACACGAACCAACACAATTGTCCCCCTCCTCAAAGAAGTCTGCTGAAACGGGGTGACGTCCTGAGGGCAGCAGCTTTGCGCTTCGGGGCGCCCCTAACCTCCATTGCGGCTGCGCCTGGGGAAGGTTAGTCAGAAACCCGCCGAGTGGGAGAGGGAGGAGTTTGGGGGCCTCTTAACAGACACAGGAAACAAGCTGTGTTCGGGTGAGTGTGCAGCTGAAATCGCGGGTGGTGCAGGGAAGAAAACTGGGTTTGTAATAAGTCGGTTTCTGCTCGGGGACTGAAGATACGAGGGTTCGCTTCTTAACTCTTTAATTCACCGACTTCCAGTTTGCTCTGGGACAAGCCAGGAAATCGTTCTGTGCCTCAATTTTCTTATATGTGAAATAGAGATTGTAACATTTCTCCTTCTGCCAGGGGGAATAGGAGGATAAACAGGTTGGGGCGCTAAGTAGTGACTGGGAAGGGGGTTACATAGCTACAGAGGTTGTTTTTAATTGAATGAAACCTGAAATTGTCCAAGGAGCGGTGCGAGCAGCTAAAGTCTCCTTTCAAAGTTTCAGACTATATTCTTGAAATAATTATTTTCCTTTGTTTGGCTTTTTCTTCTACAACCGTTGTTATCTCCCTCGCTAGACATTAAAAGGAAGAGTAGCTAGAAGGATTTCAGATTATAATAAACCTTCATACTTTTTCAGCAGTCCATGCAGCTGCGTTCACAGTCATATCCCCCATACACGTGGAAGGCATCCTGTTAATCCTATAGGGACTGTTGAAATTTCTTCACGCACCCATGTATCGTTGGGATGGCGCATGAACATGTTTATCAGCAATCAATGTCTGGGGCTATCATAAAAAATGTAACGGGATGAGGAGCCCAACTCCGTCACCGTCCTTTGAAACGCCAGGCCAGAACTCCTGAAAGAATATTTTTAAATTATTTTCGTCTTTCATCTGCTGCCTTTGCCTTCAGCCTCAGTTAAAGTGGAGATCTATAGAGCAGGGAACCAAGTATCAGAGGGGTAGCCTATTAGTCTGTATCTATGATTGTGTAGACCTCTATCATATCGCCCTTAGTCTTCTCTTTTCCAAGGTGAAAAGTCCAGGTTTTATTCATCTCTCCTCATATGGAAGCCAGTGTTTTAATGCAGGCGCTTTGGCGAGATTAGGAAGTATTAATCTGACAGCACCACACCCCAGCCAGAATGTGTGTTTTTAACAGCAAAACTCCCGAGGGGCTCCGCTTCCAACCTCAATGTGCAGAACATTATCTGCAGCTGGGAAGGGAGGGTTTTTGTTCGGCTCTCCTACGTGGCTGTCTCACTGTGCTCTCTGCAGGGCGCAGTAATACACCGCGCTGTCCGCCAGCTCCAGGGCTGTGATGTTCAGAGCTGTGGCGCTGTCATTAGCCTGGGAAGAAAACCTCTGCTGGGCGAAATCTGCAGTGTGGCTTTGGCGGCTGGCTGACTTCGCTCCTCTCCAGAGAATGTACTGCGGGGCCTGGTTCGGATACTGACGGTACCAGTGGAGATAGGCATAGCTATCGCTGGTGGTGTAAGAACAGCTGAGTGTCACAGAACCTCCAGCTGATCCAGACACTTCGGATTCCTTGGACTGGACCGAGTCACAGAATGCAGCACCTGCGACAAGACAAACACATTCGAGGTCATTTCATCTGTAGCTGAGCCTTGGAAACGATTCCACCTGCACTGCAATTTAAGGGAATTTCAAAGCCGTCAGAGGGATTTAGGCATCTAACTCCATAGGAATTAATGTTATGAGCAGGAGAAGGGTTAGGGTTTAACGTTAGGATTAAGGCAAGGGTATGAAGAAGAGTTTGTTTGGGGTAGGGTTTAGGGGTATGGTGAGAGCGAACTGTTAAATTGTAGCATTCGAGTTTTGGTTATAGTCTAGGATAAGGCTTAATTATAGGGTTAGGTTTAGGGTTCAATGGGAATTGAGTGTCTAGTTTCCTTAGGCTTCTTTGAAATCCCAGCCCAGTTACCTAGGAGATTGAATATCCAAATGCTGAGAAGAAAACACGTCTCCATAGTATCTGCTCTAGCGACCAAGTTTCAAACGCCCAGCTACGATCCGTCTGTGAGGGCAGCAACAACAGTGGAAGATTCATTAGAAACCAGCGCAGAGGAAGAGGGAGGAGTTTGAGGAACGCAGCGGAGCCGCTGAGATATCAGAGTGCTGGGGTGGGGGGCAGGGGTTGTGGGCAAGGGTCTGCTCTGGAACTCAGAGACCTGCTTCACCCGCCACAGACTCTGTGTGTGACGATGGGTAATCCTCTGTGCCTCCGTTTTCCTAGTTGCAAAAAAAGCTGGGGAAGGTTCCCAGCTCCTATAGGGACTGTGGAGATTTCTCGACGCATTCATGTATCATTGTGATGGGGCATGAGCATGTTTATCCGCAATCAATGTCTGGGGCTATCACAAGAAAAATGTGACGGGATGGGGAGACCAACTCCGTTACCCTCCTTTGAAATGCCCAGTCAGGACTCCTGAAAGAATTATTTTAAATAATTTTCGTCTTTCATTTGCTGCCTTTGCCATCAGCGTCAGTTTAAGCGGAGACCTATAGAGAGAGCACAGAAGGGTTTCAAAAGACAACCCGTGTTTATATTTTCCTCCAGCAAATGGTGACGCTTTGTCATGTTAAGAGTTCATGGTTCTCAGCATATAGTCTCGGGAATAGTGTCTTGCAATTAAACAGTTTCCAAGCAAATCTACCCCAAAAGGCAACTGTCTCTACAGTAGGAGCATTGATTTCACTCTGGGAGAGTTGGTAACTGTAGCTTTACACCACCACTCAAAAATGGGTATTTCCAACAATTTCCCCCTCATTTTAACTGGCCTATTTGACCCCCTTTTCACCATAAATGAGCAATTTAACAGTATATTGTCCATGTGTAAAGGAAATTTTTCATTCCAATTTTATCTCAATTTGTATTTTCAACAATAGTTCACTTTGCCTACATTTCTACTCACATTTAACCCTTGTTTTACTACAAATGATTCTCACTCACACACACACACACACACACACACACCGATATAGGTAATCCCTAACTCCAGGAAAAGAGGTGTTAATAGCGTCCTAATTAAAGATATGCCCATTATTTTATCCAAGGGCGATGTTTAAATTAGCTCTTTAAATAACATTTAACTTTTAAGGGGAGTTGTATATTTAAGCACAGCAAATACTCTCTTTCAAGCCGCTGCTGCCCCTTTTAATGTCTGTACCTTCCCCTGTAGCAGGGCTGGGCGGGAGGAGCAGGGTTTGTACAGCTCTGCTGGGTGGCTTTGTCACTGGGCCAGACTCAGGGCGCAGAGATACACCGCCGTGTCTGCCGGCTCCAGGGCTGCGATGTTCAGAATTGTGGCGCTGTCATTAGCCTGAGAAAAAAAACCTCTGCTGGGCGAAACCTGCGGTATCGCTGGCACCCTGCAGTGATCACTGCGGTATCACTGCGGTACCTCTCTGCCTCCTTTAGCTCATCCAGTTCTGCCACCCTGGCCTCCAAACCCTGTACATGGTCTTTGAGGGCCAGGAGCTCCTGGCACTGAATGCACACATATGCCACCTGCCCAAAGGGCAGGTAATCATACATGCTACACTGAGTGCAATAAACAGGATAGCCCCCACTCTGCTCCTGGGCTTCTGCCTGCATTCTCTCCTACAGCTACCTAGGTTAATGATAGGTTTTTGTTTAAACCAAGAAGTTTGATTATAGTTTAGTTTAAAGGTTTTAAAGACTGGCAATTATCTTTGAAAACTCATGGCGATCGGGGGAAGTCCTGGACAACTGGAAAAAGGCTAATGTAGTGCCCATCTTTAAAAAAGGGAAGAAGGGAGATCCTGGGAACTACAGGCCAGTCAGCCTCACCTCAGTCCCTGGAAAAATCATGGAGCAGGTCCTCAAGGAATCAATTCTGAAGCACTTAGAGGAGAGGAAAGTGATCAGGAACAGTCAGCATGGATTCACCAGGGCAAGTCATGCCTGACTAATCTAATTGCCTTCTATGACGAGATAACTGGCTCTGTGGATGAGGGGAAAGCAGTGGACGTGTTGTTCCTTGACTTTAGCAAAGCTTTTGACACTGTCTCCCACAGTATTCTTGCCAGCAAGTTAAAGAAGTATGGGCTGGATGAATGCACTATAAGGTGGATAGAAAGCTGGCTAGATTGTCGGGCTCAACGGATAGTGATCAATGGCTCCATGTCTAGTTGGCAGGCGTTATCAAGTGGAGTGCCCCAAGGGTCGGTCCTGGGGCCAGTTTTGTTCAATATCTTCATAAATGATCTGGAGGATGGTGTGGATTGCACCCTCAGCTAGTTTCCATATGACACTAAACTGGAAGGAGAGGGAGATACGCTGGAGGGTAGGGATAGGATACAGAGAGACCTAGAAAAATTGGAGGATTGGGCCAAAAGAAATCTGATGAGGTTCAACAAGGACAAGTGCAGAGTCCTGCACTTAGGATGGAAGAATCCAATGCACCGCTACAGACTAGGGACCGAATGACTAGGCAGCAGTTCTGCAGAAAAGGACCTAGGGGTTACAGTGGATGTGAAGCTGGATATGAGTCAACAGTGTGCCCTTGTTGCCAAGAAGGCCAATGGCATTTTGGGATGTATAAGTAGGGGCACTGCCAGCAGATCAGGGGCGTGATCATTCCCCTCTATTCGACACTGGTGAGGCCTCATTTGGAGTACTGTGTCCAGTTTTGGGCCCCACACTACAAGAAGGATGTGGAAAAATTGGAAAGAGTCCAGCGGAGGGCAACAAAAATGATTAGGGGACTGGAACACATGAGTTATAAGGAGAGGCTGAGAGAACTGGGGATGTTTAGTCTAAGGAATAGAAGAATGAGGGGGGATTTGATGGCTGCTTTCAGCTACCTGAAAGGGGGTTCCAAAGAGGATGGCTCTAGACTGTTCTCAGTGGTAGCAGATGGCAGAAGAAGGAGTAATGGTCTCAAGTTGCAGTGGGGGAGATTTAGGTTGGATATTAGGAAAAACTTTTTCACTAGGAGGGTGGTGAAGCAGTGGAATGGGTTACCTAGGGAAGTGGTGGAATAGCCTTCCTTAGAAGTTTTTAAGATCAGGCTTGACAAAGCCCTGCCTGGGATGATTTAATAGGGGATCGGTCCTGCTTTGAGCAGGGGGTTGGACTAGATGACCTCCTGAGGTCCCTTCCAACCCTGATATTCTATGATTCTAAGTTTACCTCACCCCCTTCCCACTCCCATTCCAAACTCCCTCTCGAAACTCCCTGTTAGTAGCCCCTGTTTTCAAAGCTCCCTGGTCGATTGCTCACTGCTTTATAAAACCCTGGCCTTCATGATAGCCCCGCCCCCTGACTAAGCCTCAGCCAATGAACAAAGACTTCTAGATTTCAAACCTTGTTTAGAATCTCACAGTTTCCGAATGAGGGCCACAGCACAGGGTCCTTCAAACAAACAAACAGACAAACGCAAGCTCAGCACACACCAAGTAACCCTCTAACACAAACATACACTACAGACAGGGCTCCCTATTAAATGCCTCAGGGTGTCTTCCCACAAAGCACAGAAATACATTGCTGAGTCCATCGGCTCTAGCTCCTTAAACTGAAGAATTTTGAGGATTTCCTGAATTGTGCAGAAAACCGTCTCCCGGCTCCATTCTTTTCAGCATTACTCTCATCTATTCAGAAGTGGAAATCCACCATCCCTGATCGTTGCTGTCTGAACCAAAATAAGTAGTAATTCTGGTTTCCAGTGGATAAAGTACACTCCAGGGTGACAGTCTGACCCCCCAACTTTTCCAGCTGCCCTTGTGTTTGCGTGACACTGCCTTGTCCCTGGCTGAAACCTGCAGGGAAGGAAAGAGATGCAGGAAAAGTTCACTCTAAGTAAGCATGTAAACCTATCGCACATCTACAGCCAGTCCTGTGTGAGGAGAACAAGAGTCCCTTTAGGACTCACGGCCTCCCAGAAATGGAAAGATTGTTTTTACGCATCTTGTACAAAGAGAATGGCGAAGGCGCAGAATGCGGGATGGGTTTGCCCAGCTTCTAGATAAGACAGCAGTGAAGGTGAAAATAGAACCCAGGGGTCCTGAATCCTAATTTTCTATGCTTTATCCACTACTGGATGATCCCCAGTCAGCTCTGGCCATAGGACCCAGGAGTCCTGATTCTCAGTCTAACTGCTCTCAACCACTAGACTCTCCTCCTCTCCCAGAAGTGGGACTAGAAACCAGGAGGCCAGACCCCTTCCCCTGCTCCCCTCCGTGACCTGTGAACAGAACCCAGGGATCTTGGCTTCTAATTCCACCCCCTGCTGAAACCCAATAGATAACAGAAACTCTAATGTTCATTTTCCCCCTTTTAGCAGGCACTTACTCAAAGAGAGGAATGCTGTTGCTGTCCAAATCAGGATTTCTGGAGCACTCATGGTTAAATATATTATCTCCAGATCTTCAGGGGCTCTAAGACACAACAATGATGGGTGCAATACAGGAACCTGAATAGAACAGAATCTTATGGTGAAGTTCCTCTCACAGAAGCAAATCAGAGACATTAAATCTGTGGCAAAACCTCCATTTAGTCCTCTCCTATAGACCCCAGTTGAAGGCTGTTTCCCTTCAAGGCTGTTTCGGCCATAGGGACCGAATGGCTAGGCAGCAGTTCTGCGGAAAAGGACCTAGGGGTGACAGTGGACGAGAAGCTGGATATGAGTCAGCAGTGTGCCCTTGTTGCCAAGAAGGCCAATGGCATTTTGGGATGTATAAGTAGGGGCATAGCGAGCAGATCGAGGGACGTGATCGTTCCCCTCTATTCGACATTGGTGAGGCCTCATCTGGAGTACTGTGTCCAGTTTTGGGCCCCACACTACAAGAAGGATGTGGATAAATTGGAGAGAGTCCAGCGAAGGGCAACAAAAATGATTAGGGGTCTGGAACACATGAGTTATGAGGAGAGGCTGAGGGAGCTGGGATTGTTTAGCCTGCAGAAGAGAAGAATGAGGGGGGATTTGATAGCTGCTTTCAACTACCTGAAAGGGGGTTCCAAAGAGGATGGCTCTAGACTGTTCTCAATGGTATCAGATGACAGAAAGAGGAGTAATGGTCTCAAGCTGCAGTGGGGGAGGTTTAGATTGGATATTAGGAAAAACTTTTTCACTAAGAGGGTGGTGAAACACTGGTCTCTAAGGTGCCACAAGTACTCCTTTTCTTTTTGCGAATACAGACTAACATGGCTGTTCCTCTGAAACTTACCTAGGGAGGTGGTAGAATCTCCTTCCTTAGAGGTTTTTAAGGTCAGGCTTGACAAAGCCCTGGCTGGGATGATTTAACTGGGAATTGGTCCTGCTTCGAGCAGGGGGTTGGACTAGATGACCTTCTGGGGTCCCTTCCAACCCTTATATTCTATGATTCTATGATTCACCATGTAACAGCTAATACCCTCCGGTAGCGTTTACCCCACCTGCTGTGGCTTTGGCTTGTTCCTGTCACCTGACACCTTTATGGCCTCCAGTCTCTTTAGCAGCTCACTAGGAGCAGCTTAGTTCTCCTCTCTTTCATCTTCGGAGACAAGAGCTCAGCAAGAAACATGAGATTGAGTGGGTATTTACGTTTTTCAAAGGCTAACACACACACACACGGAACTGTACAGGGATCCCATTTCCACAGCGAGGAGAAAAATTGTCCTCAGGGTTCTTTCTCCAGCGTGGAGCAAAGTTAAGCCCATTGATCTCAAAGTGACTATCCTTCAACAAAAAAACTTTGAAAACAGACTCCAACCAGAGACTGCTGAATTGGAATTAATTTGCAAATTGGATACAACTGACTTAGGCTTGAATAGAGACTGGGAATAGTTGATTCATTATAAAAAGTAACCTATTTCCCCTTGTTTATTATTTTTACCCCCTCCCCAACCCCCACTGTTCCGCAGACGTTCTTGTTAAACCCTGGATTTGTGCTGGAAATGGCTCACCTTGATTATCATACACTTTGTAAGGAGAGTGATCACTTTGGATGGGCTATTACCAGCAGGAGAGTAGGGTGGGGGGAGAGAAAACCTTTTGTAGTGATAAACACCCATTTTTTCATGGTTTGTGTGTATAAAAACATCTTCTGTATTTTCCACTGAATGCATCTGATGAAGTGAGCTGTAGCGCACGGAAAGCTTATGCTCAAATAAATTGGTTAGTCTCTAAGGTGCCACAAGTACTCCTTTTCTTTTTTCATGGGGTTATGCAGAGGTCTTCCAGGGGTATGTCAAGTCATCTAGATATTTACCTAGTTTTACAACAGGCTACATGAAAAGCACTAGTGAAGTCAGTACAAACTAAAATTTCACAAAAAGAAAAACAAAGTAAAACTATTTCCCCATATTTATTTCCCCACCCTCCACCCCTCACTGTTCCTCAGAGGTTCCTGTTAACTGCTGGAAATGGCCCACCTTGATTACCACTACAAAAGGTTTTCTCTCCACCCCCCCACCACTGGTAATGGCTCGTCTTGAGTGATCACTCTCCTTACAGTAAAAAGAACAGGAGGACTTGTGGCACCTTAGAGACTAACCAATTTATTTGAGCATGAGCTTTCGTGAGCTACAGCTCACTTCATCGGATGCATACCGTGGAAACTGCAGCAGACTTTATATACACACAGAGAATATGAAACAATACCTCCTCCCACCCCACTGTCCTGCTGGTAATAGCTTATCTAAAGGTTTCAGAGTAACAGCCGTGTTAGTCTGCATTCGCAAAAAGAAAAGGAGTACTTGTGGCACCTTAGAGACTAACCAATTTATTTGAGCATGAGCTTTCGTGAGCTACAGCTCACTTCATCAGATGCACTTATCTAAAGTGATCATCAGGTTGGGCCATTTCCAGCACAAATCCAGGTTCTCTCACCCTCCACCCCCCCACACAAATTCACTCTCCTGCTGGTGATAGCCCATCCAAAGTGACAACTCTTTACACAATGTGCATGATAATCAAGTTGGGCCATTTCCTGCACAAATCCAGGTTCTCTCACCCCCTCACCCCCCTCCCAAAAACCACACACACAAACTCACTATCCTGCTGGTAATAGCTCATCCAAAGTGACCACTCTCCAAGTTTAAATCCAAGTTTAACCAGAACGTCTGGGGGCGGGGTAGGGAAAAACAAGGGGAAATAGACTACCTTGCATAATGACTTAGCCACTCCCAGTCTCTATTTAAGCCTAAATTAATAGTATCCAATTTGCAAATGAATTCCAATTCAGCAGTTTCTCGCTGGAGTCTGGATTTGAAGTTTTTTTGTTTTAAGATAGCGACCTTCATGTCTGTGATTGCGTGACCAGAGAGATTGAAGTGTTCTCCGACTGGTTTATGAATGTTATAATTCTTGACATCTGATTTGTGTCCATTTATTCTTTTAGGTAGAGACTTTCCAGTTTGACCAATGTAAATTGTGCTGGAAATGGCCCAACTTGATGATCACTTTAGATAAGCTATTACCAGCAGGACAGTGGGGTGGGAGGAGGTATTGTTTCATATTCTCTGTGTGTATATAAAGTCTGCTGCAGTTTCCACGGTATGCATCCGATGAAGTGAGCTGTAGCTCAGGAAAGCTCATGCTCAAATAAATTGGTTAGTCTCTAAGGTGCCACAAGTACTCCTTTTCTTTTTGCGAATACAGACTAACACAGCTGCTACTCTGAAACTAGACATGAAATGGACTTCTTCGCCTCATCAGAAAATCAGAGGGACTTACTTGTATAAGAAGCTGGGGAAACTGAAAGACTGAAGAACAGAAAGAGAGAGCTGGATGGAGGGTTGTTGATTTCAGTGGAGCTGAAACGCTTCACAGCAGCTAAGAACCTCGCCCGACAGAGTTAGACCTGAGTTGCCGTAATGGGACAAAGATCAGAACTTCGCCCGGTGTCTTTTACAGCATGTTTCCAGCTGCAGGAAATCCTGTTACAATTTTCCACATTTTGTGAGCTGATTTATTTTATTGACAACAAATATTTTCATAGAAAGGTTGTAAATTCACATAAATATAACTGAGATAATAATGCATCGGGTTTGGTTTGCACAACATAGTGGCTATAAAACTACAGAGGGGTAGAAATGGAAAGATCCTGCCAGACATGAGAAGAGCAGAAAGAACTGAACTTGGCAGAGAAGTTTTATAAAAAACGGACAGGTAGAAAAACAGTCTCTGTCGCCCTCGGTGTGTGTGTGAGCACCTCGGTCACTTCTTGTATCGCCGGAGATGCAGCTCTGCCCCAGTGTGGGTCTCAGAGCACAGTGATACACGGCTCTGTCTTGAAAGGACACAGCCTCGATCTTCAAGGGAACCGTCTTATTATGATCGACCAGAACCGTTGAGAATTTTCCAGAGGTGAAGGTGTTCTTCTCAGCAGCAGATTTATAGGCTGTCAGGATATGCTGGGGTGGTTGGTTCGGATACTGGTGGTACCAGAAAAGATACGGGCTGCTAGAAGCAGTGGTGAAATTACACAGTAATAGTACATCGTGTCCCTCTGAGACTGTCACCTCCAGAGGAGACTGAAACACAGAATCACCTTGAACAAAACCTGTAAAGGGAACAAAAGGTCATTAAAGAACTTTCCTTTTTCTTTCTTTCTACTATGTCTGTAATTTCAATAGCATCTCATATAAAAACTGGTTTCAGCTGTTAAACCAAGTGTTGTGTTGCAAGAGGGCAGATTTCCTACAGAAAAATTGGATGAATTTTGTTGTGCTAGTTTAAATATTCTGTTTTTCTTAAATATTTTGTGTGTCCATAAGGAACTGGGTGCCTCACTCTCTTAAGCCTTTTTAAATCCTGCACTGTAATAATAGGAATTCTGAAGGTCTTACCTTTTATAAAACTTTAAATATATATACATTCAGTCCAGCTAAACATTTCTGACCTGAGTAATCAAGCAGAAGGTAGAGCTGTAGAGCCCAGCAGTAAAGCATTTTGCAGCATAAGGTTATCTTCATTCTTTTTCTGGGAGTCTTTGGTTAATTTGAAGTTCTTCCTCCTTGTTTTATAAAAGGTTAATTCCGGCTTTCAAACTTAGTTCTGCTCTTTCTGTGACCGCCTCCTCTCGTCCCCACCCTTCTAATGATGCTGAAGTCACAAGGGAACTTCTCAGTTTCTGACTCAGATATTGTTATAGAAAGAAATATCTAATGTAATGTGAAATGTCACCATCTGTAAGCCAGGGGCGCCCACGGGTGGATGTAAGAAATCATGCAAGAAAATATCAAAAGCCAACAAGAAAGCCACTTCAGAGACCTTTCTGAGACCACAAAGTCTTATATTTAAATGGAATTTCTCAGGTTGCTCAAGTTCAACCGCAAAGGATGGGCTGCAAGTAGGAGTCGTTGGTGACATTCTCTCGCCTGTGTTTTACAAGAGAGGAGACTACAAGGTCACAATTGTCCCGCCTGCCCTTAAAATCTGTATGTTTATCGATGTGGTATTTAGCTGCTTTAGGCATCTGCTTTAAACAGGTGATTCCTACCAGCCAGTCCTGATTACTTTGCTTTGGACAAAGTGTTGGTTTATCGCTTCTTTACATACAATCCCATCACTGTTCCTCTCCACACAGAACGCGCCTGCTGTACCCTCAGCGTTATGATTGATTATTGACAACACAGCCTCTGTCCTGGCTCCGGACCCCTTTATGCTACGCATTCTGCGTTATTTAAGTGTATTCTAGGAGGGCTGGGTTTAGAGCAGGACCTCTTTGTGATAGGCACTGTACACTACATGGATTCACGGTGCCCCTAGGAGACCTACTCTTACAGCAGGACTCCATGCTGCTAGGCACTGTGCAAACACAGAATTATAAAAAGATCATCCCAGTCCTAAAGACTTCCCACCCTCTGAATGAATTATTGTTGCTGTGTTCGTTGGAAGGTAATTGTAATCATCCTTATATAAGTACACGTTTTGCAGTTAATTATCAGTCACCTTCATGCAGGAAGCATTATTATTCCCTCCCCCAGACTTCATCGCCATCTTAGGAAATTTCCTTATTATTAGGGCAAAAGGGATTTCCAAGTGTTGTGGGGGGTGCTGATAAATAAGCTATTGTTATAGATCACTATAGCACTTAGACACGCCAATGAAAAGCCAAGGGGAATTAGGCACCTAATATGGTAAAGAAATTTTGAAAATCCCACCAAAGAGCAGATTTTCTTGGTATTTGGATGCCTAGCGATGTAGACAGCAACTGTCTGCCTCTTAAAGTGCTTAAATACCTGTTATAAATCTGCCCTAGGTGCTTTCAAAAATCCCCTTGGGGCAGTGGGTCTCAACCAGGCGTCCACAGAGACCTTCCAGGGGGTGCATCAACTCATCTAGAGATTTTCCTAGTTTTACAACAGGCTACATCAAAAGCACTAGCCAAGTCAGTAGAAACTAAAACTTCACTCAGACAAAACCAGAAAGTGAAACAATTTTTCAGTAATAGTCTGGGTATGGTACCTTTGTATTTTTATGTCTGATTTCGTAAGCAAGTCGTTTTTAAGTGAAGTGAAACTTGGGGGTCCACAAGAGAAATCATACTCCTGAAAGGGGTACAGTAGTCTGGAAAGCTTGAGAGACACTGCCCTCGGGCAAAGATCTTAAAGACATTTAGGCATTTTGTGGGATTTTCAAAAGCAAATAGGTGTCTCAATCTCATTAATTTCAATGGGTGTTGGGTGCCTAGATACTTTTGAAAATCCCAGGAGGCACTTAAATACCTTTTTTAAATCCGGCCCTAGGTGCCTCTCTGCATCTTTAGGCAGCTAAAACCTTTAAAATCTCTCCCATAGTTATTTGCCCAAGTCTCTATGGGTGAAACATAATTTAATCTTAAAAACAACAAGGAGTCCGGTGGCATCTTAAAGGCTGCCCGATTTATTTGAGCATAAGCTTTCCTGGGTAAAAACCCCACTTCTTCAGATGCATGGAGTGACAATTACAGATGTAGCAGGCAAGAAAAGGGAATACAACTAGGCAGGTAGCTCTGAGGGACACTTATAAATCAGCAGATAGACTGAAAAGGAGAAACTGCTACAAATAAATGGAGAAAGCTGGAGGACTGGTTCTGGCCTTGGGAGCAGAGAGAGGGTTTAATTAGCAGTGGGCCAGGCTGCATGAGCAAAGCTAACAGCTCAATTACCTGGATACAGAGTGAGTATAAAAAGGTTTAGAACAAAGCACATTTCCATTGTTTAGCGGACTCTGCTGAGTCACAAAGAGGCGGTGAAAACACAACAGCGAAGCAAGGGGATTGTTGGCTGAATGCGATAAACCGACCCACATACCTCCTTGAAAAGTCGAGAGGGGCGGATCTGACCCCAATGCCCGAACACCAGAGGAAATGAGGGGAGTGGAATGGAGTTTGTTAATAATTTCCGTGTGAAACCGTCTCTCTTTGCTGGCTCTTCAACCCACCCCAGAATTAAAAAATGTTTGTTTGTAGCTGTGACTGTCTATATGCTGTAGATAAAATGTTTAGACATGAAGCGGACTTCTTTGCCTCATCAGGGAATCAGAGAGACTTCTTGCATAAGAAGCTGGGCACACAGAAAGACTGATGGACAAAAAGAGAGAGCGTTGGATGGTTGGAAGTTGATTTCAGTGGAGCTGAAACGCTTCACAGCAGCTAAGAACCTCGCCTGACAGAGTTAGACCAGAGTTGCCGTAATGGGACAAAGATCAGAACTTCGCCCGGTGTCTTTTACAGCATGTTTCCAGCTGCAGGAAATCCTGTTACAATTTTCCACATATTGTGAGCTGATTTATTTTATTGACAACAAATATTTTCATAGAAAGGTTGTAAATTCACATAAATATAACTGAGATAATAATAGGTTTCAGAGTAGCAGCCCTGTTAGTCTGTATTCGCAAAAAGAAAAGGAGTACTTGTGGCACCTTAGAGACTAACCAATTTATTAGAGCATGAGCTTTCCTGAGCTACAGCTCACTTCATTGGATGCATAAAAGTGGAAAATGCAGCGAGGATGTTTTATACACACAGATCATGAAAAAATGGGTGTTTATCACTTCAAAAGGTTTTCTCTCCCCCCCACCCCACTCTCCTGCTGGTAATAGCTTATCTAAAGTGATCACTCTCCTTACAATGTGTATGATAATCAAGGTGGACCATTTCCAGCACAAATCCAGGGTTTAACAAGAATGTCGGGGGGGGGGGGGGTAGGAAAAAACAAGGGGAAATAGGTTACCTTGCATAATGACTAAGCCACTCCCAGTCTCTATTCAAGCCTAAGTTAATTGTATCCAATTTGCAAATGAATTCCAGTTCAGCAGATTGACAGAGCCAGAAGAGTACCCAGAAGTCACCTACTACAGGACAGGCCTAACAAAGAAAATAACAGAACGCCACTAGCCGTCACCTTTAGCCCCCAACTAAAACCTCTCCAACACAGTTAGCAAGGATCTACAACCTATCCTGAAGGACGACCCACCAATCTCACAAATCTTGGGAGACAGGGCAGTCCTTGCCTACAGACAGCCCCCCAACCTGAAGCAAATACTCACCAGCAACTACATACCACACAACAGAACCACTAACTCAGGAACCTATCCTTGCAACAAAGCCCATTGCCAACTGTGTCCACATATCTATTCAGGGGACACCATCACAGGGCCTAATCACATCAGCCACACTAGCAGAGGCTCGTTCACCTGCACATCCACCAATGTGATAGATGCCATCATGTGCCAGCAATGCCCCTCTGCCATGTTGTCAAGGTTCCTCCCCCACTCTGAACTCTAGGGTACAGATGTGGGGACCTGCATGAAAAACCTCCTAAGCTTATCTTTACCAGCTTAGGTCAAAACTTCCCCAAGGTACAAAATATTCCACCCGTCGTCCTTGGATTGGCCGCTGCCACCACCAAACTAATACTGGTTACTGGGGAAGAGCTGTTTGGACGAGTCCTTCCCCCCAAAATACTTCCCAAAACCTTGCACCCCACTTCCTGGACAAGGTTTAGTAAAAAGCCTCACCAATTTGCCTAGGTGACTACAGACCCAGACCCTTGGATCTTAAGAACAATGAACAATCCTCCCAACACTTGCACCCCACCCCCCCTTTCCTGGGAAATGTTGGATAAAAAGCCTCACCAATTTGCATAGGTGACCACAGACCCAAACCCTTGGATCTGAGAACAATGAAAAAGCATTCAGTTTCTTACAAGAAGACTTTTAATAAAAATAGAAGTAAATAGAAATAAAGAAATCCCCCCTTTAAAATCAGAGTGGTAGATATCTTACAGGGTAATTAGATTCAAAAACATAGAGAACCCCTCTAGGCAAAACCTTAAGTTACAAAAAGGATACACAGACAGAAATAGTTATTCTATTCAGCACAATTCTTTTCTCAGCCATTTAAAGAAATCATAATCTAACACATACCTAGCTAGATTACTTACTAAAAGTTCTAAGACTCCATTCCTGGTCTATCCCCGGCAGAAACCAGCACACAGACAGACACAGACCCTTTGTTTCTCTCCCTCCTCCCAGCTTTTGAAAGTATCTTGTCTCCTCATTGGTCATTTTGGTCAGGTGCCAGCGAGGTTACCTTTAGTTTCTTAACCCTTTACAGGTGAGAGGAGCTTTCCCCTGGCCAGGAGGGATTTCAAAGGGGTTTACCCTTCCCTTTATATTTATGACACATGTACATTGGGCAAACTGGCCAGTCTCTACGTAAAAAAATAAATGGACACAAATCAGATGTCAAGAATTATAACATTCATAAACCAGTGGGAGAACACTTCAATCTCTCTGGTCACGTGATTACAGACATGAAAGTTGTGATATTACAACAGAAAAACTTCAAAACCAGACTCCAAAGAGACTGCTGAATTGGAATTCATTTGCAAATTGGATACAATTAACTTAGGCTTGAATAGAGACTGGGAGTGGGTAAGTCATTATGCAAGGCAACCTATTTCCCCTTGTTTTTTCCTACCCCCCCCCCCGACGTTCTTGTTAAACCCTGGATTTGTGCTGGAAATGGCCCACCTTGATGATCATACACATTGTAAGGAGAGTGGTCACGTTAGATAAGCTATTACCAGCAGGAGAGTGGGGTGGGGGGAGAGAAAAGCTTTTGAAGTGATAAACACCCATTTTTTCATGATCTCTGTGTATAAAAACATCCTCACTGCATTTTCCACTTTCATGCATCTGATGAAGTGAGCTGTAGCTCAGGAAAGCTCATGCTCTAATAAATTGGTTAGTCTCTAAGGTGCAACAAGTCCTCCTGTTCTTTTTGAGATAATAATGCATCGGGTTTGTTTTGCACAACATAGTGGCTATAGAACTACACAGGGATAGAAACGGAAAGATCCTCCAAGACATGGGACGAGCAGAAGGAACTGAACTTGGCAGAAAAGTGTTATAAGAAAGGGTCGGGTAGTAAAACAGTCTCTGAGACCCTCGGGTGTGTGTGAACACCGTCGATCACTTCTTGTATCACCGGAGATGAAGCTCTGCCCTACTATGTACCTCGGAGCACAGTAATGCACGGCTCTGTCTTGCAAGGACACAGCCTCAATCTTCAGGGGAACCGTCCTATTATGGTCCACCAAAACTGATGAGAATTTTCCACAGGTGACCGTGTTCTTCTCAGCAGGAGATTGATTCGCTGCCAATAAATGCTCGGATGGTTGGTTCCGATACTGACGGAACCAGAAGGGATGGGCTGGTGAAAGAGGCGGTGAAATTACCCTGCAAAGTTGCGTGTTGCCCCTCTGAGATTTGCATTTCTTCAGGACACTGAAACACAGAATTACTTTGAACAAGACCTGTCAAAAGAAAAAACAGTAACTAAACTATATTTATTCAATCATAGTTTTACACAAAAGTCTCTGATGATCTGATGTAGAAACTGGTTTCCATTTTAAAGCAAAGTATCTCCAAAGGAAAGTAAAGTTCTTTCTATTAAATCATACAGTTCTCTGGTCCAGAGAATGTAGTTTTCTTTAAAAAAATTATATGTGGGATTTTCAAAAGATCTTTCGGAATGTGGGTGCCTAATTCCCCTAGGCTTATTTGGAAATCCTAGACTGTTATAACAGGACTCTTGTAGCTCTTAAACACAATAAATCATATAAATACCATCATGCAAAAAAACATTTTGCAACTTGAAATTATCCTCCTTTTTGCTAGGCCCCTTATCCAATTATAAAAATAATTCTTCCTCCTGTTTTGTTTATGAAAAGAAAGTGTATGCTGTAAAAGAGCCCTCTCTGTGACTTCCCCCTCTTCCTTCTCCTCTTTATGACAGGAGAGTAGCGAAAGAGATGCTATCCAGGGGAGAGATGGATTTAAAATAAAACACAATGTAAAATGTAATTCCCAGAACTGTCAGGCGCCCCCCTTGTAGACATAATAAATCATGCAAGTAATTTTGACAAAGTAGCTAAAAAACATAAGAATGGTCTGGCTCAGTATGGCCAATGGTCCATCTAGCCCAGTGTCCTCTTTTCCAACAATGACCAGTGCCAGGTGCTTCAGAGGGAATGACCAGAACAGGGCAATTATGAAGTGATCCATCCCCTGTTGTCCAGTCCCAGATTCTGGAAGTCAGAGAGGCTTAGGGACATCAAGAGCATGGGGCTGCATCCCTGACCATCTTGGCTACTAGCTGTTGATGGACCTCTCTTCCATGAGCCATTCAGATATTTCTCTAGATGGGGGGAGGCTTATTTTCACATGGAATTTCTCATGTTTCTCTAGAGGAATCATCAGCTGTTGGTTTGGTGCAGGAGTCATTGAGAGAAATTATCCAACCCCCTGTTATGCAGGAAGTCAAACAGCAAGTGCATAATGCTTCCTTTTGATCTTGAAAATCTGTGTATCTCTGTGTTACTTGTCTCCAGAAGAGATTATTTTAAAGATTGGATTGTTCCTACAAGCCATTCCTTAGTTACAGGAGTCTGAGGAAAGTGTTTCTTTGCTTCCTAAGGAAAAAAATCTTCTCACTAGAATTCGCCATTTAAAACCTGCTTAGTGTAAATTACTGTGAGTATTAGTGGTTATAACTCTGCCATAGCCAGTCCCAAACCCGGCTGGAATAACAGGAGAGTTGGCATCCGGCTGGCAGCCAGCCAGCCATAAAACTTTGCCAAATAAATCCATGATATGAGTCCTCTATAAGACTTATATGTAGATTTGGAAGGATTAGTTTTTTAGCAGTAAAAGTAAAAAAATGTGGATTTCACCATATGCCACACAAACCCAGGTACAAGTACTTCCCTTGATAACCCTTTTCCTCGCTGTAAATTTCAGTTAGGAAAAATGCTGCTTGAGAACTTATTTGGAGTTTGAATTATAGTTATTTACTTTGCATTTGACATACGAATTGGCAACATCATGTTTTAATGGTCACATAGCTTTAACTTTTTGGATCTCTGAGTCCTCTGTCATTAAGTAACTGTGTAAATCACCCAAGTTCTGTGATGAGTGAGGGGCATTAGGAGGAGGAGCACTGTGGGTATGTCTAGCCTCAGCTGACACCAGGGCTCCATGGTTCTGGGTGCTGCCCAGACACAGATAGAGACAAAAAGAAAGAGGAGTAGTTGTGGCTCCTTAGAAACTAACAAATTTATTTGAGCATAAATTTTTGTGGTCTGAAACCCACTTCATGGGATGCATGCAGTGGAAAATACAGTAGGAAGATATATATACACACAGAGAACATGAAAAAATGGGTGTTGTCATACCCACTATAATGACAGTGATCAGTTAAGGTGAGCTATTATCAGCAGGATTAAAAAAAAAACTTTTGTAGTGATAATCAGGATGGCCCATTTCCAACAGTTGACAAGAAGGTGTGAGTAACAGTAGGGGGGAAATAAACATGGCAAAATAGTTTTACTTTGTGTAATGACCCATCCACTCCCAGTCTTTATTCAAGCCAAATGTAATGGTGTCCAGTTTTCAAATTAATTCCAGTTCAGCAGTTTCTCTTTGGAGTCATAGAGACAGACCCTGCTGAGTTTAAACATTTGGGCTGGGATTTAAGAGCCCGAGGAAGGAAGGCCTCCATTCAATCACAGGTATTTATGGAGGCATGTATCCATCTGTTTTGATGAGTGGCATTTTCAAGAGAGGTGGTGTGTGTGTGTGTGTGTGTGTGTGTGTGTGTGTGTGTGTGTGTGTGTGTGTGTGTGCACATTCTGTAATCTGTCAGCGAGATGCTGACAGGGAGGACAGCACCTGTGTGTCTGAGCTGTGGCCCAGCCCTGCATCCCTCACTGGGGGCGAATGCTGGGTCATGGGGACGTTCTCTCTGGTCCCTCTTCCATGCAGAGCCCCTGAAGGTGAAGGGAGGGGAGGGTTTTTGTACAGCTCTGCTGTGAGGCTCTGTCACTGTGCCCGCTGCAGGGCGCAGTAATACACCGCCGTGTCTGCCAGCTCCAGGGCTGTGATGTTCAGAGCTGTGGAGTTGCCATCAGCCTGGGAAGAAAACCTCTCCTGGGCGAAGCCTGCGGTATCACTGACGTAGCTGACTTCCTTCGTTCCTCTCCGCAGGATGTACTGCGGGGCGCGGGTCGGATACTGACGGTACCAGTAGAGATAGACACCAGCAGGGTAGCTGGTTTCATATGAACAGCTGAGGGTCACGGAGCCGCCTTCAGCTCCAGACATCTGGGGTTCCCTGGGCTGGAGCGAGTCACGGTCACCCAGCACAGCACCTGCAACAAGACATAAAATGTACTAGTTGTATGCAGTCCGAGCGCTCACTACGATAACCTTGGACTGGTAGATTGAGAGAGAGGAGAAGGGGGACAGAAAGAGAGACTGCAAGGAGAGGGATTCAGAGTAGCAGCCGTGTTAGTCTGTATTCGCAAAAAGAAAAGGAGTACTTGTAGCATCTTAGAGACTCACAAATTTATTTGAGCATAAGCTTTGAGAGGGAGAGAGAGATGGGAATAGGGAGGCCGTGTGTGTCTGTGTGTACAGAGAGAGAGAGAGATTCGGGAGCAATGGGACAAACTCTATGACCAACTACCTGGATATAGAGTGAAAACAAAAAGGCTGAAAATCACACGTTTGCTCATAGTTTTAAGCAAAGTGGCTCCGATTTCAATTCCGTACTGAACCCTTCAGCCCTGAAGAGACAGCGTCCTGCCTCAGTGTGATAGACTCGCCCAATTTCTTCAGACACTGGCCTAATAAGGGGCGTATGCGGAACGCAGAGCCCTTCCTAGCCCACAGGAAATGAAGCGTGGTTGGTTTATTTCGCTTCTGAACGGCGTCCTTGCCTTCCTCAGACCTTCTTTAGCGTGTCTTGGTTTGCTGGGAAGTCTGACTCTCTTTGCAAGCGGTTACATGAAGTAGGAAGTACAGTGACTGGTTGTACATAGAGTAAATTACATGTCGGAGAAATCTAGGACCCCCACTTCCCAAAGACCAGTTTCTCAAGAATTCTTGTTTACTGGTGCACAGTGAGGAGGGAGTCCCACATATTTTTTTCCCCAATAGGAATTGCGCCTCTAGCTTTGGTGCTTCCGAAAATCCCCTCTTCCACAAACATCACATTTAAATATCCAAGTTGAATCACTCGCCAAAGACCCCCTCCCCTCCGAGGATAAATTACATCCGAGTGAACACACGGAGCTCATTCAGGGAAAGTCTGGCTTAATGCACAAAGGCTTCAAAGGATTCCCTGAATATCCGAAGAATCAACGCGGAGTCCTGTGTCACGTTAAAGACTAACACAGAAGCTTATACCCAAATAATTTGTTAGTCTTTAGGTGCCACGGGACTCCTCGTTTTTGCTGAAACAGACTAACACGGCGTGTCCCTTTGAAACCTGAATATCCCAGTATTTGAGCTTTTGCAGGAATTCCCGTTCTCAGAGTCCTCTAGCTTAGTGAGAACCTGCCACCAGCCCTCCAGATGTAAACTTTTAGGGTTGTTACAGACAGTGGGATCTGTATTCAACTGTGACTGGGAGAGAGGGGGACAGAGAGATGGGTGGTAGTGGGAAATGATAGAGTAACCTTTTGCCGTTCATTAAAATGAAAAGGACTTCAGTCTTGCTGAGAAAAATGTTCCATTTTCATCTGTTTTGAGCTTTTGTTTCTCTGAATTGGGGTGTGCTGGATTCGACTGGGTTGGGTTTCTCTGGGTTTGTGTTATGGGGTGTATGTGCGTGTGTTGGTTGGTTGGAATGAACCGGGTTTCGTTGTTTTGTATTCGGTTGGTTCGGGCTGTAATCACGCGAGCTGGGTTTGGGGTTGAATTTCATTGAGTGAGGTTGCGCTGCTTTGGGTTGGGTTTGACTGGATCGTGTTGGGATCGGTTCAGCGGGATATGGGGTTCAGGCAGGTTGGATTGATTGAGGGTTGGCTTAGATTAAACTGGGCTCAGGCGGATTCGGTTTCATGGGGGCGGGGTGTGTGAATGCACGGCCACGCGCCTTGCAGCCCGTCGGTTCCACGTGTATTGACAGAGTTCCCTTCTCTAGAAGGGCCAGGCTTGTTCTGAGAAATGTGTCCCCTGATATATGTCATAACGCGGGAGGGGAGCTCCTGAGAATATGAAATTATGGTAGTGACAAAATATTATTGAAAGTTAAACTAACTTGGTACCCTTGTTCTAGCACTTGGCATTTATAGCTTACAGTCTTTTCAATAAGAAATGTATTTTAAGCCAAATAATCTTCATTAATAGTACAAAATCAGAGGAATATACATTAGGGCAAAGTGAAGGAACTAAAGTGTGTTAGAGAAGATTAACAGAATATCAGGAAAAAAACCAGTTGCTTTCAAAGAACAGATTAGACAAACACCTGTCCAGGATGATCCAAGTACATTTGGTCCTGCTTCATCACAGGGGACTGGACCAGATGCCTCTCGATGCCCCTTCCAGCCCCGTGTTTATGATTCTATTATGTTGCCATAAACAACCCCCCGCTGACTTCTTGTACGAGTGGAGATGCAGTTCTCCCCCACTGTGGGTCTCAGAGCACAGTAATACACAGCGCTCTCCTGGTGAGAAACAGCCTCAATCTTGAAGGGAACCGTCTTATTACCCATGTACAAAGATGCTGAGAATTTTCCCTGGACAAGCGTCTGATCCGGAGCATCAAATTTCGTTTTAGTCAGTATATGCTGGGGAGGCTGGCTCGGATACTGCCGGTACCAAAACAGATACGGGCTTGAGTCACTGGTGGTGAAATTACAGTGTAAAGTTACACTTTGTCCCTCTGAGCTTCTCACTTCGGGAGGAGACTGGTCCACGGAGTCACTTTGTGCAAGACCTGTGGCGGGAAAGAGAGACTTTAAATATATCTGTGTGTACGGCTGGACCTTTTAAACTCAGTGGGACTTGGATCCCTCACTCCCTTATGCTCCTGTGAAAAGTTCAGCCGGTATCGTATAGGTCTGAATCACTCCTCAAAAACATCTCTCTCTATTCCCAGCACACTGATGACTTGGTTTGTGATGCTAACCTGGCTGTCTCTTTGCAAAAGAAAACAAAATTCCTCCTACGATTTCTTTGTTCAGAGACCTGTATTTTTGTCTTTGCAAATGCCTTTACTTCAAACGAAAGCTTTTACTCTCACCTGACTGTGGAAGCAGAAGCCAGAGCTGTACAGCCACGAACAAGAGCATTTTGCAGATTCCGGTGACCCTCCTGTTGTTACTACGATCTGCAG
This sequence comes from Caretta caretta, assembly GCF_965140235.1. NCBI lineage: Eukaryota > Metazoa > Chordata > Testudines > Cheloniidae > Caretta > Caretta caretta. The sequence continues at coordinate 42,534,359 of NC_134218.1, forward strand.
CTAGTCAGAGAATATCTCCTCCTCCTCTGCGTTTTTGAGAATGACCATTCATGTCCTAAAGATGAAACCTGCTTCCTCCCTGAACGTTCTGTCCTTCCTCTCAGCTTGTGACGCCACACAACGAGCAGACTCACTCAGCGTCTGGTTCCAAGTTTCTTTAATACACATACGCAACGCACTGTGAAACAGGGGTGATGTGACGGTGTAGAGCGCCCTCTGGTGGATGTAAAACAATAATGAAACAAGCAAGAAAAGCAAGCGCTCATCTCTTGTGAAAATCTGCTGCCTCCCCTCGGGTATTTCACCCGGGGTCTCTCCAGCGGAGTTCTGAGCATGAGGCCATTCTCTGGTGTCTGAACTAGGGGAGAGTTAGCGGGTTTTGAAAATTGCCCCCAAAAGATACAAATTAATCTGCCTTGGAGTCCATGCTCTGACACAAAGTTCCTGGGTGACTTTGGGCAAGTCATTGAGGGTCTGATTATTATAGGTCCTAAGGTGACTAATGAGGCAATATAGAGGCTTTCTGGTATTTTAAAATCTCCTAGGTACCTAACGCTCATTGAATCCCTCGAGGCGCCTCTCTCCATCTGAATGCACCTAAGGGCAGACTCACAAAGGGACTTAGGCACCTAAAGTGGCAAGTAGGTGCCTAAATCCCAGAATCAAGCCTTTTGGGGATTCACAAAACCCTCGTTCAGATGCCCCCAAGGCCTGTCGTGGCCTTAAATCTCTCAGTGCCTAAATTTATTCAGTAAAAGTTTGTACGGGGGGGGCAGTTGTTTTGTGTTTTTTTCCTATCAGGATGCACACTGCCATACAGGACGCAGAGGCCTAAACCCCAGAGTGATTCTCAAGATGGAGGAAGATGGGGTGATCCTGCACCTAACTCACCTGCTGGGTCCTGCTCAGTAAGTGTGCCCAGACCTCACCTATCGGATCGGCCACCTTAGGCATTTTAAATATCAGCTGGGAGAGAGGAGCAGCCCCTCCTCTTTACTTTTATCCCAGTCTTTAGGTTACTCACCTGGGATGTAGGAGACTCCTGGTTCAAGTCCCCCCTTCCACCTGAGCACCAGAAGAGATTAGAACAGGGATCTGTAACCTTGTAGGTGAGTATCCCAACTGCTGGGCTTTGGGATATTTGGGGAGGGGGGAGATCCCTCAACTGGCCTGAAAGAGCTGTTCCTCAGTGAATAAACACTGAAAGATTCATGGCCATGGGGGCGGGGGAGAGAATAAGTCTGTAGCCTGGTGAGGGGAGGACTTACCTGGGGGGGACACCCGGTGCCTCTGCTCCAATAGACTTTTTCAAATAACTTATTCACAGTGGAACAGCTTCAGTAGAAGACACTGAGGTCCCTCCCCCAGCCCAGAATGTCCCATAGCCCAGTGAGTAGCTTAACTATTGAGTTAAAAGTTACAAGGGACCTCCTCCTTCCTCCCCCGCAGCTTAATGGCAAGAGAAGGTTTGCAAATAATAATCTCAGAGAGAGGCACGTCCCTACAGCCCAGATTTAGACACCTATATATCCCTGAGAGAGGCCGGGCTTAGCGCACACACCACTCAGCTTGGTATCTCCCTGTTGGCTAGTTTAGGGGAGGAGCCGCCTAGCCTGCTGGCTTTTGTGGATCCCATATTTAGGTGTCTGTCTCTCCCAGCTCATTCTTTAGGAAGCCTGAGCCACCAACTTGAGTTTTGTGAATCCCAAAGATTTTTGTAGGCACCTGAAAGCATGTTCAGCTTCACCGCACCCAAGTTCCTTTGTGAACTCGCCATACATACCTTCTAGGAACCTCACACAGACAAATGGACTAGGCCTCACAGGTGTAACTGCGACCCCCCGTGTGCTAATCTGTTAACCAATGGGGAATATTTCTCAGGACAGCTGGAATACTTTCCCCCTCTCTGGACTCCACATTGGAAGTAGTAGAGAGGGGTTTTTATAGGGTCACTTAGTTTTTCCCACCATAAAAACTGAGGGGTCAATTAAAATACTGAGTGAGTAAAGGAAGTAAACTTCCTGCTCCTGGGTATAAAATAATGTTGTATGAGTGGGGTGGGGTGTAGAAAGAAATTTCCCCTAAGGGCAGGTTCCCGCATATCGATCCAGCGAAGGGTCCCTTGGACCTTCCTCTGAAGCATCTTGTACGGGCTACTTCTGGAGACAGAATACTGGTCTAGGTGGAGCCTGATCCACTATGATCCTGTGTTTCCTGGTTTCCTTTAAAATTGTGAGCAACCTTAGTGCTCAGCCCTAACCATAATCTTAAATCCTAACTCAAAATCCTAACGCTGAACCTAGCTCCCAACCCTGCTATTAATTCTGAACCGTTATCCCGAAACCTTGCCCTAATTCCCCCAGAGCCATAACCTAATGCCAAAATCCTAATCCTAAACATAACACCAACTTTAACCTTAAACCTAACCTAATAATTGCCACAACCCTCACCTTAACCCTAGCCTTTGCTGTAACATTACCCTTGCTTAACCCTAATACCAACTCCTAACCCTAATGACTAATGAGGCAATATAGAGGCTTTCTGGTATTTTAAAATCTAGTAGATGCCTAACTCTCATTGAATCCCTCGAGGCGCCTCTCTCCATCTGAATGCACCTAAGGGCAGACTCACAAAGGGACTTAGGCACCTAAAGTGGCAAGTAGGTGCCTAAATCCCAGAATCAAGCCTTTTGGGGATTCACAAAACCCTCGTTCAGATGCCCCCAAGGCCTGTCGTGGCCTTAAATCTCTCCGTGCCTAAATTTATTCAGTAAAATTTGCGGAGGGGGGGAAGTTGTTTTGTGTTTTTTCCTATCAGGATGCACACTGCCATGACAGGACGCGGAGGCCTAAACCCCAGAGTGATTCTCAAGATGGAGGAAGATGGGGTGATCCTGCACCTAACTCACCTGCTAGGTCCTGCCCAGTAAGTGTGCCCAGACCTCACCTATCGGATCGGCCACCATAGGCATTTTAAATACAAGCTGGGAGAAAGGAGGAGCCCCTCCTCTTTACTTTTATCCCAGTCTTTAGGTTACTCACCTGGGATGTAGGAGACTCCTGGTTCAAGGCCCCCCTTCCACCTGAGCACCAGAAGAGATTTGAACAGGGATATGTAACCTTGTAGGTGAGTATCCCAACTGCTGGGCTTTGGGATATTTGGGGAGGGGGGAGATCCCTCAACTGGCCTGAAAGAGCTGTTCCCCAGTGAATAAACACTGAAAGATTCATGGCCATGGGGGTGGGGGAGAGAATAAGTCTGTAGCCTGGTGATGGGAGGACTTACTTGGGGGGGACACCCAGTCCCTCTACTCCAATAGACTTTTTCAAATAACTTATTCACAGTGGAACAGCTTCCCCAGTAGAAGACACTGAGGTGCCCCCCCCCCCCAGCCCAGAATGTCCCATAGCCCAGTGAGTAGTTTAACTATTGAGTTAAAAGTTACAAGGGACCTCCTCCTTCCTCCCCCGCCGCTTAATGGCAAGAGAGGGTTTGCAAATAATAATCTCAGAGAGAGACATTTCCCTACAGCCCAGATTTAGGCACTTATATATCCCTGAGAGAGGCCTGGCTTAGCGCACACACCACTCAGCTTGGTATCTCCCTGTTGGCTAGTTTAGGGGAGGAGCCGCCTTGCCTGCTGTCTCTTGTGGATCCCATTCGGAGGTGTCTGTCTCTCTCAGCTCATTGTATAGAAAGTCTGGACACCAGACTTGGGTTTTGTGAATCCCAAAGATTTTTGTAGGCACCTGAAAGCATGTTCAGCTTCACCGCACCCAAGTTCCTTTGTGAACTCGCCACACATACCTTCTAGAAACCTCACTCTGTCCCTACTTTTCCGTGCATGTATATATATGCTACTCTGAAACCTATAATAAAAGAGGGGGTACTGAGACTTCCCAGCATCACAGTGGTGTTTGTGGGGTAAATGCAGCAATGTTTGTGCAGTGCTGAGGTTACATTGGGATATGGACCCAGCACAGAGATCTCAGAAGCAGGGAGAGGTAGACAGTACAGTTTAGGACAGTGAAAAAGTAATAAAAACCTGATTTTAATATTAATCTGAACCCGTAATGTCAGTCATAAACCCTAACTCAGAATCCTAATGCTAGCCCTAACTCCTGACCCTAACCATAACCAACACTCTAATCCTAACTCCAAACCCCAACTTCTTCCTAACCATAACCTAAAGTCTAATCATAAATCTCACCCTGAACATAATCTCAGCCCTAGCCTTCAATCTAACCTAACCTTTAATCAGTAATCCTAAAACTAACCCCTAACTTTAACTTTATTCTAACCCTAATTTTCAATTTAACCCTGACCCTAATCTTAAACATAACCCTGGTCCTAACCAAGACACTAAGCAGTAACTCCTATCCCTACTCTAACACTGATTTATCTACACCAACCACAACTCTTAACTATTTACAAAACCCTAATTTAATGCTAACACTAATCCCTAACGCTAATCCTAAACCCTAAACTTAAATACCAACCCTTAATCGGTCTAATTGTAATCTCCACACTTCTAGCTCCTGACTGTGCCCCAACCCAAAGTGTTAATCCTAATCCTAATCAACTTCAATAATACAAATAAATTTAACCCTACATTCTAAGCATTTAGGTATAGTCATAGTAACATTTAATCCCTTACTACTAATTGTAACCCAAATGCTACCCAGGGCTAAAATAAAAACGGGGGTGGGAGTGGGGTGCAGAATAAGACAGAGATATTGTAAATACCAAGGAATAGAGATTACACCCTGAGTTCTTGACATCCGAAGTCTCATATTTCAGTCCTTTGTGTTTTGAAGTCAGTGGTGTTTTTGTACAGCTCCCCCGGTGGCTTTGCTCTCTGTGTCTCTCATGGCGCAGTAATAGACAGCAGAGTCGCTCACTTCGCTGGAGTTTTTCTCCAGGTGGAAGGATTTGGAGTTTTTCTCGAGTTTAGCAGAGAACCCTCGACTGCGTCTCTTCTCCTCCTCGTCCGAGGCTTCATATTGTGTCAGCAACAGGCGAGGGGCCTCATGGGGATACTGCTCGTACCAGAAGAGCCCAGGAGTAGACCCAGAGTAATCATAGGTGCAGTGGAGAAGTACATGTCTTCCTTCCTGGATGGGAACGGTGCCTTTTGGTTGCATTACTGAGTCTGCACAGGTCCTTTCTGCAAAATAAAATAAAATATTAAATTGAGCAGGGCTGGAAGAAGTGTCATAGTATCGAAGGCATTTGGGGTCCCAAAATGAATTGTAGATCGGGTCCTCGCTTCCTTAAAATCCTTCCAAAATCTCAGCCAAACATAGCATGAAACATTTTGTCAAGTGTTCCTCATTTCCGAAGATCTCCTTCAATTTACTACCTCCCCAACCCTTAAAAATGGTGTCCAGATTCCTTTTATTCTTAAACTATTTACATCAGAAATGAAGAACCATTTACACATGAAGGAATCCCATCTCCTTTTCATTTTGTCACTTGAATAATTTTATATGTCCTTCATGTTGCGTCTCTCTCAGCTATCCGTTTCTTATTTAGTCATTGACAGGTTGGAAGGAAAGAAAAATAGACTAGAACGTCTTGGCCACTGCAAAAAACATGATTTATAAAATGCAAAACAATAAAATACTTCAAGTTCCCAAAACAAACTATACTCACTTGAACAAACAATTATCAAAACCATGAAGGGGAAAGAGAGCGGCATGGCCGTTTTAATAATTTTTGTTTAATAGTCCTGCAAAATCTGCCCTTTTCCACGTCCACAGCTGTGTCCTTTTCGTTCCCTGGTGCACAGAAGAGCAAAGATAAAAGTTTGCTTTGGGTGTGATGCCTTTGAAAATGATTATATCTCTGCTTTTGCAAAAGTTTAGCAGCTGCGCTAGCGGTATGCTTGTCCCCTTTCTGTCTGCAAGAGCCCTTGAACTTTTTTTGGCAATGCCCGAGGAGAAGAGTTACAGGAGGAGACTGCAGAGGCCAGAAAAGGAAAAACACTTTGTGTCACAGACAAATGGACTAGGTCTCACAGGTGTAACAGCGACCCCCTGCGTGCTAATCTGTTAACCAGTGGGGAATATTTCTCAGGACAGCTGGAATACTTTCCCCCTCTCTGGACTCCACACTGGAAGTAGTAGAGAGGGGTTTTTATAGGGTCACTTAATTTACCCACAATAAAAACTGAGGGGTCAATTAAAATATTATCCGAGTGAGTAAAGGAAGTAAACTTCCTGCTCCTGGGTATAAAATAATGTCGTATGAGTGGGGTGGGGTGTAGAAAGAAATTTCCCCTAAGGGCAACCTAAGGGCAGGTTTCCCCATATCGATTAGGGGTAGCTGGTTCCCTGGAAGGGAGGCACTGGCAAAGGGCAGTAACCCGGGGAAGGAAGCTGTAGTCTGGGAGAGACATGGGCCCTAACGTGGTGGAAACTTCGAAAGAGCAGGTACCGGCAGGTGAGACACTGCCAGAAGAGGGTGCTCCTGGACTGTGAGAACTAATTCCGTAGGACGGCCAGCAGGAGGCACCACCTCTGTGAATCTGAACCTCTGTCACACTCTTCTACCTAGTCCCATGTGTAATAGCTGCAAAACCTGGCTCATGTTATGGAAAGGGATTTATGTGGCCAGTTCTTTGGCTAGAGGCCTCTGTCGTTAAATACCTTAAGTCCCCCCTCCCCCAAGTAATTTCAAAAGAAGAATTATATTGGTCAGTTATTTTTTACTTGTTCTTTCATGCGTGCTCCGGCTTCATTATTCACTCGTGTCCCAGACACTTCCATCTTTTCTGGGTATCTTGGGAGATAAGAACATGTTCAGCTTCCTTACCATTCTCGCCATTTATTACAAATGGTACCTAGTAGTTCCCTGAGGAATGGCCTTTTCGAGGCATCTAGATGTCTGTCTAACTGCAGTAGATTTTCAGGTTTCAGAATTATATGTTAAGGTGGAAATAACATTTGAGTAGAAAGTGCATAGTTTGGTCCTTAAATTGTAGCTTTCCAATGAACAAACCTTGTTTAAATTGGTAAATGGTTCATGGAAATTCATTGTCATGTTAGCCAATGACTCTTTGGAACTCATTGGCATAAAATATATGTGATGTCAACAGTTTACCAGACCTTTTTTTTTAAAAAAAATGGGATGATTATATGGATAAATTCCAGAGTTTCCCTAATGAGGACTTAAAAATTGAAAGATGGATAAACTTTCCAATCTCAAACAAACTGATATTTGTCCAGGTTTAGGGGAGAAACTCCCCTATCAAAGATAATCCCATAACAACTACCCATTGCAAGGTGTCTTATCCCTTCCTCTGAAACAGCTGGTAGTAGAGTCAAAGAGTGAACACTGAACTGGATGGTCCTCTGTTCTGATCCAGTGTGGTAAATCCAATGTTCCTATCTTCCCAATTTCTACCTCATTCCATTTCTAAAGCCTTCACTTAGGAGACACCAGGGGAGTTGTAGGAGGAACGAATTGCTGGAAAAATGTAATGACAGGATTTGTATTTTTAGGTATCCTGTTGGGAAAAGGTGATGCACTGAATTTTTAGTCTCACAATGTCACATATTTTAATGGGTCAGATCCTCCGCTGTTGTAAACTGGAGTAGCTCAACTGTTTCCTCTGTAGTGCACTGCTTCACAACAAATGAGAAACTGGACCATTTTTCAATGGAGCTGTGGCCAGTTAACACCACCTTGGACTCTGCCCCATTCACTCTAGGGGAGATAGGCAGGCAGATTTCCACCACTAGGAATCTGGCCCATTCACTCCATAGTTGCCATGCAAATGTGTATCATTTGAGCAGCTAGGCCACAAAAATCTGTGTCCTGTCATCTTCCCCCAGCGGGTTTTTGTGCAGTGAACCTGCTGGGTGCAATCACTGTGTTGCTCATGCCACAGTAGTAGACAGCAGAGTCGCTCAGTTCACTGGAGTTTTTCTTTAGGTGGAAGCTCTCCTGTTTGTCAGGTGTGGCGGAGAACCCTCGCCTGCTCTTTCTCTCCTCCTCATACAATGCTTTATATTGTGTCAGCAAGAGGTAAGGGGCTTCATTTGGGTACTGCTCGTACCACCAGAGTGTCGGAATCGGGGTGTTGTCAAAGAAGCATTTCAGAAGCATCGGTTCCCCTTGGGATACTGTCACTCTGTCATCAGGTTGTGTCACTGACAATCCATTAGCCCCTTCTGGAAAAAAATAAAAGTTTATATAGACACACAGATGGCTCTTGGCTTGAACCTGCAGTGTTCATCTACCTCCCAAGCATCCAGAGACTGGAGGAAGGAGAAGGTTTATAAACATATGGTTACAAAAAGAAATTAGGACTAACTGTGCATCGCCTGGAACTGGATGCAGCTGCATTTCAGTTGTGGCCATTTCCACCCGATGACCGTCTGGCCCCAAACAGAGATGAAATGGTGCAGATACGCTACTCACCCAGAATCCGAAGCAGTGTAAGAACAGACACCCAGGGCAGGAACATATTTCAGGGATGAAGTGGGATGGAACCTCCTCCCCAGTCCCCACAGCCCAAGAAGGAAGCTTTTTCCTCGCCTTCCCCAACTGTGAAGAGGGGCTGGGAGGGAGAGGTTTTACTCAGGGGGGTGATGCCTTAAATACATTGGCAGCTCCTTTCCTACTGCCGCTGGTCTCCTCCGCTGAGTCACTGTGGTGCTAACCACGTAGGCAGCCCGGCGCTGCCCCTGCACTCGGCTCTTTGGCTGCTGCACGGAGCTGGAGACTCGAGGAAGGGGGAAGAGAAATTGCGGCGGGATCCGAGACCAGGCTAAACAGCGGGGCACTGAACGGCCAGCCTGAGACAGCTCTGCCAGAGAGGCGAGTCGGTGAGAAAACAGCGGCCCCTTGTGGAGAGCGTGGAGGAAGTTTTGCTAAACAACTGCTCTACACTTCGAATTAACCCTGCACCCGTCCACACAACTAAGCCCTGGTCTACACTAGGACTTTAGATCGAATTTAGCAGCGTTAAATCGATTTAAACCTGCACCCGTCCACACAATGAAGCCCTTTATTTCGACTTAAAGGGCTCTTAAAATCGATTTCCTTACTCCACCCCTGACAAGTGGATTAGCGCTTAAATCGACGTTGCCGGCTCGAATTTGGGGTACTGTGGACACAATTCGATGGTATTGGCCTCCGGGAGCTATCCCAGAGTGCTCCATTCTGACCGCTCTGGACAGCGCTCTCAACTCAGATGCACTGGCCAGGTAGACAGGAAAAGAACCGCGAACTTTTGAATCTCATTTCCTGTTTGGCCAGCGTGGCAAGCTGCAGGTGACCATGCAGAGCTCATCAGCAGAGGTGACCATGATGGAGTCCCAGAATCGCAAAAGAGCTCCAGCATGGACTGAACGGGAGGTACGGGATCTGATCGCTGTTTGGGGAGAGGAATCCGTGCTATCAGAACTCCGTTCCAGTTTTCGAAATGCCAAAACCTTTCTGAAAATCTCCCAGGGCATGAAGGACAGAGGCCATAACAGGGACCCGAAGCAGTGCCGCGTGAAACTGAAGGAGCTGAGGCAAGCCTACCAGAAAACCAGAGAGGCGAACGGCCGCTCTGGGTCAGAGCCCCAAACATGCCGCTTCTATGATGAGCTGCATGCCATTTTAGGGGGTTCAGCCACCACTACCCCAGCCGTGTTGTTTGACTCCTTCAATGGAGATGGAGGCAATACAGAAGTAGGTTTTGGGGACGAAGAAGATGATGAGGAGGAGGTTGTAGATAGCTCACAGCAAGCAAGCGGAGAAACCGGTTTTCCCGACAGCCAGGAACTGTTTCTCACCCTAGACCTGGAGCCAGTACCCCCCGAACCCACCCAAGGCTGCCTCCTGGACTCAGCAGGCGGAGAAGGGACCTCTGGTGAGTGTACCTTTTAAAATGCTATACATGGTTTAAAAGCAAGCATGTGAAAGGATTACTTTGCCCTGGCATTTGCGGTTCTGCCTTTGCAAAAGGTTTCTGGGGAGGGCAGCCTTATTTCGTCCTTCATGGTAGGACACTTTACCACTCCAGGCCAGCAACACGTACTGGGGAATCACTGTAGAACAAAGCATTGCAGTGTATGTTTGCTGGCATTCAACCAAAATCCGTTCACGCGGTGGGAGGAGGCAAAATGCGACCTTGTAACGAAAGCACATGTGCTATGTATGTAATGTTAACTTTCAAGGTTTACCCTGAAAGAGTGTAGCCACTGTTTTATAAAATGTGTCTTTTTAAATACCGCTGTCCCTTTTTTTTTCTCCACCAGCTGCATGTGTTTCAATGATCACAGGATCTTCTCCTTCCCAGAGGCTAGTGAAGCTTAGAAAGAAAAAAAAACGCACTCGCGATGAAATGTTCTCCGAGCTCATGCTGTCCTCCCACACTGACAGAGCACAGACGAATGCGTGGAGGCAAATAATGTCAGAGTGCAGGAAAGCACAAAATGACCGGGAGGAGAGGTGGAGGGCTGAAGAGAGTAAGTGGCGGGCTGAAGAGAGTAAGTGGCGGGCTGAAGACAGGGCTGAAGCTCAAAGGTGGCGGCAGCGTGATGAGAGGAGGCAGGATTCAATGCTGAGGCTGCTGCAGGACCAAACCAGTATGCTCCAGTGTATGGTTGAGCTGCAGCAAAGGCAGCTGGAGCACAGACTGCCACTGCAGCCCCTCTGTAACCAACCGCCCTCCTCCCCAAGTTCCATAGCCTCCACACCCAGACGCCCAAGAACACGGTGGGGAGGCCTCCGGCCAACCAGCCACTCCCCCACAGAGGATTGCCCAAAAAAAAGAAGGCTGGCATTCAATAAATTTTAAAGTTGTAAACTTTTAAAGTGCTGTGCTTAAAGTGCTGTGTGGCATTTTCCTTCCCTCCTCCACCACCCCTCCTGGGATACCTTGGTAGTCATCCCCCTATTTGTGTGATGAATGAATAACGAATGCATGACTGTGAAGCAGCAATGACTTTATTGGCTCTGCAAGCAATGATTAAAGGGAGGAGGGGAGGGTGGTTAGCTTACAGGGAAGTAGAGTGAACCAAGGGGCGGGGGGGTTCATCAAGGAGAAACAAACAGAACTTTTACACCGTAGCCTGGCCAGTCATGAAACTGTTTTTCAAAGCTTCTCTGATGCGTACCGCGCCCTCCTGTGCTCTTCTAACCGCCCTGGTGTCTGGCTGCGCGTAACCAGCAGCCAGGCGATTTGCCTCAACCTCCCACCCCGCCATAAACGTCTCCCCCTTACTCTCACAGATATTGTGGAGCACACAGCAAGCAGTAATAACAGTGGGAATATTGGTTTCGCTGAGGTCTAAGCGAGTCAATAAACTGCGCCAGCGCGCCTTTAAACGTCCAAATGCACATTCTACCACCATTCTGCACTTGCTCAGCCTGTAGTTGAACAGCTCCTGACCACTGTCCAGGCTGCCTGTGTACGGCTTCATGAGCCATGGCATTAAGGGGTAGGCTGGGTCCCCAAGGATACATATAGGCATTTCAACATCCCCAACAGTTATTTTCTGGTCTGGGAATAAAGTCCCTTCCTGCAGCTTTTGAAACAGACCAGAGTTCCTGAAGATGCGAGCATCATGCACCTTTCCCGGCCATCCCACGTTGATGTTGGTGAAACGTCCCTTGTGATCCACCAGAGCTTGCAGCACTATTGAAAAGTACCCCTTGCGGTTTATGTACTCGGCGGCTTGGTGCTCCGGTGCCAAGATAGGGATATGGGTTCCATCTATAGCCCCACCACAGTTAGGGAATCCCATTGCAGCAAAGCCATCCACTATGACCTGCACATTTCCCAGGGTCACTACCCTTGATATCAGCAGATCTTTGATTGCGTGGGCTACTTGCATCACAGCAGCCCCCACAGTAGATTTGCCCACTCCAAATTGATTCCCAACTGACCGGTAGCTGTCTGGCGTTGCAAGCTTCCACAGGGCTATCGCCACTCGCTTCTCAACTGTGAGGGCTGCTCTCATCTTGGTATTCATGCGCTTCAGGACAGGGGAAAGCAAGTCACAAAGTTCCATGAAAGTGCCCTTACGCATGCGAAAGTTTCGTAGCCACTGGGAATCGTCCCAGACCTGCAACACTATGCGGTCCCACCAGTCTGTGCTTGTTTCCCGAGCCCAGAATCGGCGTTCCACAGCATGAACCTGCCCCATTAGCACCATGATGCATGCATTGTCAGGGCCCATGCTTTCAGAGAAATCTGTGTCCATGTCCTGATCACTCACGGGACCGCGCTGACGTCGCCTCCTCGCCCGGTATCGCGTTGCCATGTTTTGGTGCTGCATATACTGCTGAATAATGCGTGTGGTGGTTAATGTGCTCCTAATTGCCAAAGTGAGCTGAGCGGGCTCCATGCTTGCCGTGGTATGGCGTCCGCACAGAAAAAAGGCGCGGAACGATTGTCTGCCGTTGCTCTGACGGAGGGAGGGGCGACTGACGACACGGCTTACAGGGTTGGCTTCAGGGAGCTAAAATCAACAAAGGGGGTGCCTGTACATCAAGGAGTATTTCAGGCAGGACTGCACGGAGGGTTCCAATAAGAAATGGTGCACCTAAGTTATCGTTGTTATTGGAACAAGGAGGTTAGCCTGGCCTCTGATTGATACATGGCTAGATTTACCTCGCTGCACCTTCTCTGTGAGTGACTGCAGTGTGACCTAGAGGAATGAGTCCCCTAGACAGGGGAGGAGGCAAATGAGTACAAAACAAATCTGGTCTATTTCTTGTTTTGACCCACTCCATCTATCTTTTACATCTTTGGCTGGCAGCAGACGGTGCAGAAGGACTGCATGCCATCCACATCTCATGGCTGCTTGGCAGAAGATGGTACAGTACGCCTGCTAGCCATCCCCATCTCTTGCCTGCCTGGCAGAAGATGGTGCAATACGACTGCTAGCAATCCTCATCTCTTGCCTGCCTGGCAGAAGATGGTACAGTACGACTGCTAGCAGTCCGTATCGCCTGCCTGCTCACCATAAGACGGTTCAATAGGACTGACTGCAGGACTAAAGAGAATGACCTGGTCAAGTCACTCCAAATTTAGTCCCTGCGCCCATGTCTGCCCAGGCGCTCCCAGCCGACGCGGCCAGGAGCACCTCGGACACGATGAGGACGACTACCAATCGTATTGCACCGTCTGCTGCCAGAAGGCAAGGGGTTGCTGCTACTGTGCAGCAAAGCCGTACCGCGTCTGCCAGCACCCAGGAGACATAGGGTGACGGTTACCTGAGCGGGCTCCATGCTTGCTGTGGTATGGCGTCTGCACAGGTAACTCAGGAAAAAAGGCGCGAAATGATTGTCTGCCCTTGCTTTCACGGAGGGAGGGAGGGAACGGGGGCCTGACGACACGTACCCAGAACCACCCGCGACAATGTTTTAGCCCCATCAGAGCGCTCCATTGTGACTGCTCTGGACAGCACTCTCAGATGCCCGATTGTTTGCCATTGCTCTGACGCTGGGAGGGGCGCTTACAGGGTTGGCTTCAGGGAGCTAAAATCAACAAAGGGGGTGGCTTTACATCAAGGAGTATTTCAGGCAGGACTTCACAGAGGGTTCCAATAAGAAATGGTGCACCTAAGTTATTGTCCTTATTGGAGCAAGAAGGTTAGCCTGGCCTCTGATTGATACATGGCTAGATTTACCTCGCTGCACCTTGACTGCAGTGTGATCTAGAAGAATGAGTCCCCTAGACAGGGGAGGGGGGGGAAGCAAATGAGTACAAAACAAATCTGGTCTATTTCTTGTTTTGACCCACTCCATCTATCTTTTACATCTTTGGCTGGCAGCAGACGGACTGCATGCCATCCACATCTCATGACTGCTCGGCAGAAGATGGTACAGCACGACTGCTAGCAGTCCGTATCGCCTGCCCGCTCACCATAAGACGGTTCAATAGGACTGACTGCAGGACTAAAGAGAATGACCTGGTCAAGTCACTCCAAATTTAGTCCCTGTGCCCATGTCTGCCCAGGCGCTCCTGATCGACCTCACAGAGGCGACCAGGAGCACCTCAGACATGACGATGACGGCTACCAGTCGTACTGTACCGTCTGCTGCCACAAGGCAAGGGGTTGCTGCTACTGTGTAGCAATGCCGTACCGCGTCTGCCAGCACCCAGGAGACATAGGGTGACGGTTACCTGAGCGGGCTCCATGCTTGCCATGGTATGGCGTCTGCACAGGTAACTCAGGAAAAAAGGCGCGAAATGATTGTCTGCCCTTGCTTTCACGGGGGGAGGGAGGGAACGGGAGGCTGACGATATGTACCCAGAACCACCCGCGACAATGTTTTAGCCCCATCAGGCATTGGGATCTCAACCCAGAATTCCAATGGGCAGCGGAGACTGCGGGAACTGTGGGATAGCTACCCACAGTGCAACGCTCCGGAAGTCGACGCTTGCCTCGGTACTGTGGAAGCGCTCCGCCGAGTTAATGCACTTAATGCACTTAGAGCATTTACTGTGGGGACACACACACTCGAATTTATAAAACCGATTTCTAAAAAACCGACTTCTATAAATTCGACCTTATTCCGTAGTGTAGACATACCCGAAGACATTTTTTGGACATAAAGGGCTCTTAAAAGAGGGGATTAGCGCTGAAATCGACATCGCCATTTCGAATTAGGGATAGTGTGGATGCAATTCGAAGGTATTGGCCTCAGGGAGCTATCCCACAGTGCACCATTGGACCTCTCTGGACAGCACTCTGAACTCGGATGCAATGGCCAGGTGTACAGGAAAAGCCCCGGGAACTTTTGAATCTCATTTCCTGTTTGGCCAGATGAGCTCATCAGCCCAGGTAACCATGCAGTCCCAGGATAGAAAAAGAGCTCCAGCATGGACCGAACAGGAGGTATGGGATGTGATCGCTCTATGGGGAGAGGAATCTGCTATCAGAAATATGTTCCAAAAGACAAAATGTCAAAACATTTCAAAAAATCTCAGAGGCCACGAGGGACAGAGGCTACATCAGGGATGCAACACAGTGCCACGTGAAACTTAAGGAGCTCAGACAAGCGTACCAGAAAACCAAAGAATCAAATGGATGCTCTGGGACAGAGCCCCAGACATGACGCTTCTATGATGAGCTGCATGCAATTCTAGGGGGGGCCACCACCACTACCCCACCTCTGTCCGTAGGCTCCGATGATGGGATACTCTCTGCCATGTCTGATGATTTTGCAGATGGGGAAGATGAGGAGGAGGAGGGCGACAAGCTTGGGGAGAGCACACAGCACACCGTTCTCCCCGACAGTCAGGATCTTTTTATCACCCTGACTGAAATACCCTCCCAACCCAATGAAGCCGGAGAAGGGACCTCTGGAGAGTGTACCTTTGTAAATATAATATGTTATAAAAGCAAGTGTTTTTAATGATTAAGTAGCCCTCAGGACTTGAGATGCATTCGTGGCCAGTACTGCTACTGGAAAAGTCTGTTAATGTGTCTGGGAATGGAGCGGAAATCCTCCAGGGACATCTCCATGAAGCTTTCCTGGAGGTACTCTGAAAGCCTTTTCAGAAGGTTTCTGGGGACAGCGGTCTTATTCCGTCCTCCATGGTAGGACACTTTACCATGCCATGCCAGTAGCAGGTAATCTGGTATCACTGCATGACAAAGCCTGGCAGCGTATGGTCCCAGTGTTTGCTGGCATTCAAGCAACATGCACTCTTTATCTCTCTCTCAATGAGAGTGTTATCGTTCCTGGTAACTTGGTTTAAATAGGTAAATTTAATTAAGGGGACATTCAGAGGTGCCCGTTCCTACTGGGCTGTTTGCCTGTGGCTGAAAAGAAATCCTCCCTGCGTTAGCCACGTGGGGTGGGGGAGGGGGAGAGAGAGAGCATTGGTGCTGAGATGTTCACGTTTGGCTCGCAGGGATCTTCCCTGATACCAGCCAGGGGGGGGGGGGGGGGAAGAGGTAAAGTGATCATCCCAGAGAATTGGATGCGGTGAGGGGGTTAGTTGGTTTCTGCTGCTGCACGTTAACAGAAAAACCTCAGCACTAAATGGACAACTGAACGGGCTTTGCTTGGTATGGGAAAGGAGGGTGCTGCTGTTATGAAGGTTGCAGAAGCTGAAAGACTATGGCTTACCTTGGCCATCTGCAAGCCAAAATCTGTTGCCCGGCACTGCATGTGTGATCTGTAACACCAAAGCTGCAGGTACTCAATATAAGATGCAAAATGCGACCTTGTACCAAAATCACATGTGCTATGTAATGTGAATAGTGTTGTTCACCATGAAAGAGTATAGCCATTGTTCTGTAAAATGTATCTTTTTAAATACTTCACTCCCTTTTTTTCCTCCAGCAGCTGCAAATGTTTCAAGCCTCCCTCCTCCATCCCAAAGGCTATCTCAGATAAGGCGGTGAAGAAAATGCACGCGCAATGACATGTTCTCTGAGCTCATGCAGTCGTCCGGCACTGACAGAGCTGTGTGGAGGGACACAATCGCAGAGGTCAGGAAAGTGGCCGATGAACATGAGGAGAGGTGGCAGCAGGAAGATCAGGGGAGGCAGGAGGCAAAGCTGGGGCTACTGCAGGATCAAACGGACATGCTCCGGCATCTGGTGGAGGTTCACGAATGGCAGCAGGATCACAGACTGCCACTGCCACCCCTGCTTAACCGCCCTCCCTCCTCCCCAAGTTCCATGGCCTCCTCACCCAGACGCCCAAGAAAGCGGGGGGAAGGGAGGCTCCAGGCACCCAACCACTCCACCCCAGTGGACAGCCCAAGCAACAGAAGGCTGGCATTCAACAAGTTTTAAAGTAGCCTTTTCCTTCCATCCTACCCTCTTCCCACACCCCACCTGGGCTACCTTGTGAGTTATCTCCCTATTTTTATAACCAATTAATAAAGAATACATGTTTTTAAAATGATAGTGACTTTATTTCCTTTGCAAGCAAGCCGTGATCGAAGGGGGGAGGGTGGGTGGATTACAGAGAATTTAGAGGCAACCAAGGAGGCTGGTTTTCATCAAGGAGAAACAAACAGAAGTGTCACACGGTACCCTGGCCAGTCATGAAACTGGTTTTCAAAGCTTCTCTGAAGCGCAGTGCTTCCTGCTGTGCTCTTCTAACCGCCCTGCTGTCTGGCTGCGCGTATTCAGTGGCCAGGCAATTTGTATCAACCTCCCACCCCACCATAAACGTCTCCCCCTTACTTTCACAGAGACTGTGGAGCACACAGCAAGCAGCAATAACAATGGGAATATTGACAGGTTTCAGAGGAACAGCCGTGTTAGTCTGTATTCGCAAAAAGAAAAGGAGTACTTGTGGCACCTTAGAGACTAACCAATTTATTTGAGCATGAGCTTTCGTGAGCTACACATCCACGGTATACATCTGATGAAGTGAGCTGTAGCTCACGAAAGCTCATGCTCAAATAAATTGGTTAGTCTCTAAGGTGCCACAAGTACTCCTTTTCTTAATGGGAATATTGGTTTTGCTGAGGTCTGAGTGAGTCAGTAAACTGCACCAGCGACCCTTTAAACGTCCAAATGCACACTCTACCACCATTCTGCACTTGCTCAGCCTATAGTTGAACAGCTCCTTACTACTGTCCAAGGTGCCTGTGTACGGCTTCATTAAGGGGTAGGCTGGGTCCCCAAGGATAACTATAGGCATTTCAACATCCCCAACAGTTATTTTCTGGTCTGGGAAGTAAATCGCTTCCTGCTGCCATCTAAACAGACCAGAGCTCCTGAAGACGCGAGCGTCATGAAACTTTCCCAGCCATCCCACGTTGATGTTGGTGAAACGTCCCTTGTGATCCACCAGTGTTTGCAGCACCATTGAAAAGTACCCCTTGTGGTTTATGTACTGGCTGCTCTGGTGGTCCGGTCCCAAGATAGGGATATGGGTTCCGTCTATGGCCCCACCACAGTTAGGGAATCCCATTGCAGCAAAGCCATCTAGTATGACCTGCACATTTCCCAGAGTCACTACCTTTGATAGCAGCAGCTCAATGATTGCATTGGCTACTTGCATCATAGCAATCCCCACAGTAGATTTTCCCACTCCAAACTGATTACCGACTGACCGGTAGCTGTTTGGCATTGCAAGCTTCCACAGGGCTATTGCCACTCACCTGTGAACTTTGAGACCTGCTCTCATCTTGGTATTCTTGTGCTTCAGGGCAGGGGAAAGCAAGTCACAAAGTTCCATGAAAGGGCCCTTATGCATGCAAAAGTTTTGGAGCCACTGGGAATCATTGCAGACCTGCAACACTGTGTGGTCCTACCACTCCGTGCTTGTTTCCCAGGCCCAGAATTGGCATTCCATGGCACAAGCCCTCCCCATTAACACCATGATCTCCAAATTGTGGGTGAATGCGGTTTTAGAGAAAAGTGTGTTCATGTCCTCAACACCACAATTCCATTGCCTCCTCGCCTGGTTTTTCAGGTGCTGGTTCTGCATAAACTGCAAGATAATGTGTGAAGTGTTTACAATGGTCATAACTGCTGCAGTGAGCTAAATGGTCTCCATGCTTGCTGAGCTATGGCGGATGCTCCTGTTTGGGCAATCCAGGGAAAAGGCTGCAAAACGATTGTTTGCTGTTGCTCTGATGGAGGGAGGGGGGTGACCAACAACATGACTTACAGGGTTGGCTTACAGGAAATTAAAATCAACAAAAGGGGTGGCTTTGCAAGAAACAGAATGGCTCCCTCAAGGATAGAACTCAAAACCTCAAGGATAGAACTCAAAACTGGGTTTAGCTTGCCATTGATTTCACAGCGGGAGGGAGAAAGGGAGGAGAAAATGAACAAAAAACAAACCTAATCTATTTCTTGTTTTGATCCACTTCATCTATCTTTATACATCTTCCTGGCAGCAGATGATGCAGTACGACTGCTGGCCATCGTCATCTCCTGGGTGCTCAGCAGAAGACGGTGCAGTATGACTGCTGGCCATCATCATCTCCTGGCTGCTCATTAGAAGACGGTACAGTAGGACTGCCAGCAGGACTGAATCGCCATGAGACAAAACTTAAAAGGGTAATGACCTGGCTAAGTCACTCCCATGTTTGCCCAGGCGCCCCTGATCTCATTGAGGTTGGCTAAAAGAGCACCCTCGACAATGGCTACCAGTCATATGCACTGTCTGCTGCCAAAAGGCAATAAGCTGCTGCTGTGTAGCAATGCAGTACCACATCTGCCAGCACCCAGGAGACATACAGTGACAGTAAGCTGAGCGGGCTCCATGCTTGCCATAGTATGGCATCTGCATGGGTAACCCAGGAAAAAAGGTGTGAAACAATTGTCTGCTGTTGCTTTCACGGAGGGAGGGAGGGAATAGCCTGACCATATGTACCCAGAACCACCCACGACAACGTTTTAGCCCCATCAGGCATTGGGATTTCTACCCAGAATTCAAATGGACGGTAGAGACTGAGGGAACTGTGGGATAGCTACCCACAGTGCAACACTCCAGAAGTCGACAATTGCCTCTGTACTATGGACGCACTCCACTGACTACATGCACTTAGACCATTTGTGTGGAGACACACACAATCGACTGTATAAAAACGCTTTCTACAAAACCGACTTCTATAAATTCGACCTAATTTCACAGTGTGGACAAGGCCTCAGTGTTTCCCTTACTTTTACTCCAGTCGGACTATCACATGTTCAATTACTGCAAAATCTGCCTGACGTCATGGAAAATCCTGCAGCTGGAGTAAATCAGTGTAGTTCCTGGAAAGAAGATGCAAAATGATTATTTGCCATTGCTTTCGAGGAGGGAGGAAGGGAAGACTGACACATATACCCAAAACCACCCGCAACAAGGTTTTTGTCCCATCAGGCATTGGGAGCTTAACCCAGAATTCCAATGGGCAGCAGGGACTGTGGGATAGCTACCCATAGTGCACCACTCCATGAGTCGATGCTTCCTATGGTATTAAGGACGCACTCTGCCGACCTAATGCACTCAGTGGGGACATGCACGATCGACTGTATAAAATCAGTTGCTAAAGATCGACTTCTATAAAATTGACCTAATTTCATAGTGTAGACATGTAGTGTAGATATAAGTGAGCGTGCCAGGATAAATAAACCTTGGGATGTTATGAGAGATTTTAAACATAAACTTTCAGAATTTACTTTAAAAGGACTCTAAAAATTGGAAGGTGAAGGAAATCCTTCTTCAAGACATAAATCTATAAACAATTGCACAAGGCTAGGGGAAAACCTCCTATAAGGGAAGTTACCTCATAACTACCCACTCCAGAGTTCCTTTCACCTTCCTCTGAAGGTGTTGGTGGTAACTACAGTCAGAGAGAAATACTGTGCTAGATGGCTGTCTGGTCTACTCCACACCTGTAATTCCAGTTTTTCTATCTTTCCTGACTTCACTTCAATTTCTGGATCACTGCATTTCTGAAACCAGCAAAACCTTCACACAATAGACACAAGGGCAGTTATGGGAGACAGAAATTGTTGAAAAACTAAACGAGATTTATATTCTGTTTCCTCTAGGAATGGGGAACATTTAAATTTTGTTGAGACCCCAATGTCCTATTTTAATGGCTAGGATTCTCAGCTGATAGGAACCAGTGCAGCTCAGCTGACTCCTATGCAATTCCTCATTGATTTTAAAACATTTTGAGGAACTGGATCATTTCCTTTCGCAGAGCTCCACCCAGTCCCAACTGTCTGGGATCTGGCCTGTTGACTCCAGTGAAGAGAGGCACATTAACACCCTGGGGATGGGATTCACTGATTCCAATGGCGCTGTGCAAAGTCTGTTCTTCTGGGGATCAAACCCACACATCTTCAGTGCCGCCTCCTCTTCCCCCAGCGGGTTTTCGTGCAGCGACCCTGCTGGGTGTGATCACTGTGTCGCTCATGGCGCAGTAGTAGACGGCGGAGTCGCGAAGTTCACTTGAGTTTTTCTTCAGGTGGAAAGTCTTCCCCTGTTTGTCGGGTGTGGCGGAGAACCCTCGCCTGCTCCTGCTCTCCTCCTCATCCGATGCTTCATATTGTGCCAGCAAGAGGCGAGGGGCTTCATCTGGGTACTGCTCGTACCACCAGAGCGTGGGAATCAAGGTGGTATTATAGATGCATTTCAGCAGCGCTGGTTTCCCTTGGGATACTGTCACTCCGTCCTCAGGCTGTGTCACTGACTCTCCATTAGTCCCTTCTGGAAAAAAACAAAAGTTTATATAGACACACAGATGGCTCTTGGCTTGAACCTGCAGTGTTCATCTACCTCCCAAGCATCCAGAGACTGGAGGGAGGGAAAAGTTTACAAACAAATGGTTACAAAAAGAAATTAGGACTAATTCCGGATCGCCTGGAACCGGATGCAGCTGCATTTCAGTTGTGGCCATTTCCACCCATGACCGTCTGGCCCCAAACAGAGCTGAAATGGTGCAGATACGCTACTCACCCAGAATCCGAAGCAGTGTAAGAACAGACACCCAGGGCAGGAACATATTTCAGGGATGAAGTGGGATGGAACCTCCTCCCCAGTTCCCACAGCCCAAGAAGGAAGCTTCTTCCTCGCCTTCCCCAGCTGTGGAGAGGAGCTGAGAGGGAGAGGTTTTACTCAGGGGAGTGATGCCTTAAATACATCGGCAGCTCCTTTCCTACCGCCGCTGGTCTCCTCCGCTGAGTCACTGTGGTGCTAACCACGCAGGCAGCCCGGCGCTGCCCCTGCACTCGGCTCTCTGGCTGTTGCACGGAGCTGGAGACTCGAGGAAGAGGGAGGAGAAATTGCGGCGGGATCCGAGAACAGGTTAGACAGCGGGGCTCTGAACGGCCAGCCCGAGACAGCTCTGCCGGAGAGGCGAGTCGGTGGGAAAACAGCGGCCCCTTGTGGGGAGCGTGGAGGACTTTTCCCCTAAACCGCTCAGTGTTTTTCTTACTTTTACTCCAGTCGGACTATCCCGTGTTCAACAGCTGCACAATCTGCCTGATGTCAAGGGAAAGGGATTAGGGTCAATCCCGCATCTGGAGGAAATCAGTGTAGTTCCCCTGGGATCATCTGAGCTACACCAAAGCTCTGTAAAGCTCGCTAAAATGTACTGAAGAATTGGGAAGAAAAGATTATAGTCTGAAAGTGCAGGAAGGATTCACAATAAAATGTCACACAGGGCACAGACGTGGCTGCGCTATTCCTGTCTGTTCTAGGCCAGTTTTAACACCTTTTGTAGGCTGCTAAATCCCACACACTTTCTCCCTCGATCGTCTAACCCCGTTTAGAACTGCCCAAAGGTAAGTGTCCATTGGCGGGTGTTTTGGCTTCATTCTTCATACCTGTCCCAGCTATTTCCATCTTATTCCCAAATTTATCCAGAAAATAAGGAGTTGTTCAGCTGTCTGGTAAATCTCACCATTTGTTGTAAATCCATACCTAATAATTTCCTTCTTTATTGCGTTTGAAAGAATTTCATGTCCGTTTGTAACTGTGTGGATTTCCGGCTTTCATATTGATTGGTTTAAGTGGAAATAACATTTGAGTTGAAGGTTGGTAGCTTGGTCTATAAGTGGTAGATGTTTGTTGAACATCTGGTCTACACTATGAGAGCTGGTCTGCACTATGATGTTAGGTGGAATTTAGCCGCGTTAGGTCGATTTTATAAGCAAAGCGGCTACACAACCAACCCCATCCCGTCGACTTAAAGGGCTCTTAAAATCGACTGCTGTACTCCTCCCTGACGAGGGGAGTGGCGCTAAAATTGACCTTCTTGGGTGGAACGTGGGATGGTGCAGACGCAGCATTGTGCAATTCGATGGTATTGGCCTCTGGGAGGTGTCCCCGAGTGCTCCGATGTGGCCGCTCTGGACAGCACTTTCAACTTGGCTGCACTAGCCAGCTACACAGGAACGCACCGGGAACTCTTGAGTTTCATTTCCTGTTTCATCAGCGTGGCGAGATCAGTGGCACAGGTGACCATGCAGTCCCCGAATCGCAAACGAGCTCCAGCATGGAGTGAACGGGAAACACTGGATCTGATCGCTGTGTGCGGAGAAGAATCTGTGCAGGCAGAGCTCTGAACGAGCAGAAGAAATGCTGATATATTTGCCAAAATCGCACAGGGCACGGTGGAGAGAGGCTACACCAGGGACACACAGCAGTGCCCCATGACAATTAAGAAGCTGAGGCAAGCCTACCAAAAGACTAAGGAGGCAAACAGTCACTCTGGGTCAGAGCCCCATACATGCCGCTTCTGTTATCAGCTGCATGCCTTTCTAGGGGGGGACCCTACCACTACGCCACCACTGATCATGGACACCTGCAAGGGGGGAGTCTCACGCAACATGGAGGAGGATTTTGTGGATGAGGAAGAGGAGGAGAATGTGCAGCAGGCAAGCAGAGAAATCCGTTCTCACCAGCAGCTAGGAACTTGTCATCACTCTGTAGTCAATACCCCCCCAAGGCAGGTTCCCGGAACCTGAAGGTGGAGAAGGCACCTCTGGTGAGTGCACGTTTGTAATGACACTACAAGGGTTACAAACAATTCTGTTTAATGTTTGATTTGCCCTAAAGAATTGGGCATTCGCAGCCAGTACATCTGCTGGAAAAGTCTGTTAACGTGTCTGGGGATGGAGCAGGAATCCTCCAGGGACATCTCCATGCAGCTCTCCTGGAGGTACTCTGAAAGCTTTTGCAGAAGGTTTCTGGGGAGAGCTGCCTTATTCCGTCCTCCACGGTTGGACACTTTACCACGCCAAACCAGTAGCAAGTAGGCTGGAATCATTGCAGCACAAAGCATGGCAGTGAATAGTCCTGGGTTTTGGTCGCATTCAACCAACATTCAGTCTTTGTCTTTCTGAGTCAGCCTCAAGACAGTGATATCATTCATGGTCACCTGGTTGAAACAGGGGAATTTTTGTAAGGGAACAGTAAAAGGAACCCATTCATGGTGGGCTGTTTGCGTTTGGCTAAAATGGATCATCCCGGAGAATAGCCACGTGGTCAGGTGGGAGGAGGGGTGTGCTGCACATTCACTCTAAAACCTCAGCCCCTCCTTTTAAATGGCAAACACAACCAGCATTGGTTGCTCTGGGAAAAGAGGGCGCTGCAGTTTGAAACCATTCCCACATGTTATGAAGGTGGAAGAAGCCAACCCCACGTACTCTTTGGCTTACCATCACTGCCTGCAAACCGAATTTTGTTGCCCAGCCATGTGTGATGTGTCACCATACCAGCAGGCGCTCAATATAAAAGGCAAAATGCGACCTTGTATCTAAACACATGTGCTGTCTGCTGTGAATCACTTGATTCACTATGAAAGAGTCTCCCTTTTCTTCTCAGAAATGTATCTTCTGTAAAGTCTGCTCTCCCTTTTTATTCCCCCTTCAGCTGCAAATGTTTCCATGCTCCCTGCATCAACTCCAGCCCTGAGGTTATCGCTGAACGCCCAGAGAAATGGTGTTTATCCCTTCTCCCCAATTCACCACAGGTGCATTTCAGAAGCACTGGTTCCCCTTAGGATACTGTCACTTGGTCATCAGGTTGGGTCACTGGCTCTACATTAGCCCCTTCTGGAAAAAAATATATTGCATGCATACAGATGGCTCTTAGTTTGAACCTGGGATGTTTATCTACATTCCAAACTTGCAAAGACTAGGGGAATGAGGACAAAGGTTTATAAACTGGTGGTTTTAAAAAAAGAAATTATGGTTAACTCTGAATCTCATGGGATCTTTTGTAACTCCACTGCCTTCCGTGGTGTTGTGACAATTCACACCAGCCGAGGATCTGGCCCACTCAACCTGAAATCTTACTCACAGAGAGCAAAAAATGTTGCAGCCACTGAGGCCCAGGTGAGGAACATCTTCAGTGGATGAGGAGGACCAGAACCTTGTCCCTAACATGCAGGAGTGAAGCTCCTTCCTTGCCTTCCTCCAACTGTGAGGAGGAGCTGGGAAAAGAGGTCTTTAAAAATATAGATCCACCCACTTTCTTTGCGGCGCAGCTCTCCTCTGCTGAGTGATTGTGGTGCTAAGCACACAGCAGCCTGCTGTGTCGACACAGCCTTGTTGCTAAAAGTCGGCATGTGTAAACGCTCTTTGTCGGCACTTTTGCCAGCAAAATACTTCCACCTGCCATGAGCAGCATTTGCTTTGTCGGCAGGAGAGCGCTCCTGCCCACAAAGCAGCATTCACACTGCCACTTGCCACGGCAAAACTTTTGCCTTTCGGGGGGGCTTTTTAAAGCACCTATGAATGACAAAAGTTTTGTGGATCAATTGGCAATGTAGACAAAAGGGGAAAGGAGAAATCACAGGGGAATCCGAGACCACAGAAAGCAACAGGCTGTGAAATGACAGCTCTGCATTTGGATAAGTGGCTGGTAAAACAGGGCCCTCTTATGGTACATCTGCGAGGCAACCAGCCGCTAAACCAGTTTCTTTTATAACACTCCAGTCATAATAGCCAGCTGTAAAACCTGGCTGACTGTTGCGGTTCACTGGTGGTGAGCTGGATTAGGCAGCTGTTGTGCTGAGACCATAGCCTGTCGCGTCACCCAATATCCTTTCATTGTTTTCTTGTACTCCTCCCTCTGTTTATCTACACCCACATGTCTCCTCTTCCACTTGGATTGTAAGTGGATTTAGTGAAGACTGTTTTTTTTGTTCTGTATTTGGACAGTGCCTAGCACAACAGGGCTCCTACCTATTATCATCATCACAGCTGGACCTTCAGTTCCCTCCAGAATTGCCATCATTATGGGCTAAATCCTCAGTTAAATGTGGATTGTTGCAGATCTGTTAACTCTACCATGCACCCATGCACATTTAAACCAGCTAGTCCCATTCCCTAATTTTATTTAAAATATGTTGGGGGGATGACTTTATCTGATTATAATATGATCATAAAGATCATTATTGCTACGACTGTTACATAATTGCAACAAATCTTATACCAAGAGTGACAGGTTCAGTCACAGAGACCCCCTTGAGATTGTCACTTGATGTGCTGGGGTACCACTGAGAACAACTCTCCCGTCAGAATGGGCACCCCTGAACTCTGTCTTGCTGTGCTAGACATTCCCGGTCAGCTCCAGCACAGACTCAGAGATTGTGGAACACTCCTCTGCAGTTCCTCAGACACTGAGATTATCTCAGCCCTGGGGCTTCTCAGTTAACAGGGACTTTTCCAGCAACCAGTGTATGGCCTTTCTGGGATCCTGAACCCGAAATAAATCCGTTTTACTCTGTATAAAGCTTATACAGGGTAAACTCATAAGTGTTCACCCTTATATCACTGAAAGAGATATGCACCCGGTAGCGGGGTTGTACTGGAAAACCTGGGAGGTGGGCGGGTGCAAGCCCACCCACTGCTAAAAGCCTGTCCCCCAGCCTAGCGGGAGGGACCACTAGACCCAGGGACCAACTGATTACGGGGGACAACTAATGAAAAACAGGGATCGGAGTGAAGGTCAGAGGTTCAAAATGAGGATACCAGATGGGAACACCAAGCAGAGAACCCCGGACAGAGCCCACTGTTCCTCAAAGCTGTCAAGGGAGCCAGCAGACGCTGCCCAGTGGAACTCTGCCCGGATGCGTGAAACTAGGGAGCAACGGAAATAGGCCCAGCAGTCGCAGAGCACCCCCTCGTCCAACATCCTCTTCCTGGTATTATAGATGGAGACTTTGGCCAGAGCCAGGAGGAGGTCTCGCGACTTCGTGGAGCCACGGATAGGGTGTGCAAAGAGGAACAAGGGTGGGGAGAAGTGCAGCCAGAACCTCAACAAGAGGTTCTGGAGGAGCCGGAATAGGGGCTGCAACCTGGCACATTCGAGATAGGTGTGCGCCAGGTTCTCCCTCATGCCGCGAAAGGGGCAGGCCTCAGGTGTAGGGGTGAACCATGCTAGGTGCACGCCCGTGCTCATAGCTCCATGACGGAGCCACCAACTAATGTCCCCAGCGGGCCGTGGAATCAAAGTGGAATAAAGGCTGGACCACCAGGGCTTCTCACCCTCTTTTGGTGAAAGATAGTCCCGCCATTTGGTGTTGGGGCAGGACACGAGGGTGAGGAAATATAACGTATGGAGCACGAGCGTGTATAGATGGTTTCTGGGCGTGGTTCGAAACCGGAGCGGCTTCAGAGTATGCAGCTGGCTCAGAACATGGGAGCGGGGAGGCTGGGGGGGCTCGCAGAACTGGGGCCCAAGAAAAATGTCCGGAGGGCCAGGGGTGAGCAGGGAACACCCTCTCACAGGACTCGCTGCAGGAAAGCGAGAGAATTGGGCGACAAAGCGGCTTTCACCTCCTGGAGTACGCGCCTAGGGGTCGGAAGGGTGGAAAGCCCCATGCGTCGTCCAAGCGCGCGGGCCTCCACCCAATCCCCGCTGTCATAGTCCAGGAGGTCTCCGACTCTGGTCCTGGCAGAAACCACCAACCTCCGACATACCAAGGGAGACTCCGCCATCTGTACATGGAGATCTAGATTGTGTAGAAGGGGCTCCGTGAGGAGGTCCGCTCCCTCAGTGGCCACAAATGACCTGGTCGCTGAAAAAAGCTTCCAGGTCCGGAGGAGGTCCTGGCAGAAGACCGGCAGCTCAGAGAGGTCTCGCGGAAGGCCTCTCAGATGGATCAAAAAAGAGCTGCTGGTCATATCGGAGCCCTCGGAGGTGGCGGAGGAAGGTGTGAGCCAACATGCTCCTTGCCGGACTACCTGCACTGTAAAGGAGCCTCTGCAAGGGCCTGGAGGTGGAAGACATGGACCTGGCTGCGCAAGCAAACCAAGCCCTGTCCTCCCTCCTCCAGGGGAAGACTCAGAGCCCCTGCAGAGACCCAGTACAGCCCCGGCCAGAAGAACCCCAGAGCCATCCTCTGGAGCCTGGCCTGGATCCTCGGGGCCGGGCTCAGGGTGTTGAGTCGGTGCCAGAGCATGGACAGGACCAGTCGGTTCAGCATCAGCACCCTCTCTCGCAGGGAGAGACACTGGAACAGTCCTGTCCATCTCCGCAACTGCTCACCCGCCCTGGCCTCCAAATCCTGCCAGTTCTCCTGTGGAGAAGGATGCGTGGCGGACAGATAAACGCCAAGATAGAGCAGCGGACCCACGCTCCACCGGATGGCTTGAAGCACGGGTGAGAGGGAGCTCGCCTGCCACCCGTCCCCGACCACCAGGCCAGAGCTCTTGACCCAGTTGACCCAGGCGGAGGAGGCCGCCGAGTAAACGGCCTGGCAGGCCTCCACCCGCACCAGGTCGTCCAGGTCCTGGACCACCAGGAGCACGTCGTCGGCAAAGGCTGACAGGACCAGCCGCATGTCCGGCTCCTGAAGCACCAACCCTGTCAACCTCCAGCGGAGGAGACGGAGGAAGAGCTTGAACGCCAGAGCATACAGCTGGCCCAAGAGGGGACACCCCTGCCGTACTCCCCGCCCGAAGCTGACCAGCTCGGTCAGGGTCCAGTTGAGCCTGACCAGACACTCCGCATCGGCGTACAGCACCTGGAGAAAGCCCACAAACTGGGGCCTGAAGCCCGCAGGGTGCCCAGGAGATACCCGTGGTCCACCCTGTTGAACTCCTTCTCGTGGTCCAGGGACAGGAGGGCGAACGACAGACCATCCCTATGCCCCAGCTCCAGAGGTCCCGGACCAAATACAAGTTGTCAAAGATGGTCCGGCCCGGGACGGTGTAGGTCTGGTCGGGATGGACCACGTCCGCCAGCATGGACCCCAGCCACAGCGAGATGGCCTTTGCTATGACCTTGTAGTCCGTGCTGAGGAGCGAGATGGGAGGCCAATTCCGTAAGTCACGTAGGTCCCAATTCTTCGGCAATAAGGCGAGCACGAGAGAGGGAGGAGCCCACTTTGCAAGGACTCGGCCCAGACGATGACAAGGTCCGGGCCGAGGATGTCCCAGAACACGTGGGTAGAACTCCATGGTCAGCCCGTCCATGCCCGGAGATTTATTAGTAGGTATGCAACGGAGGTCTTCTGAGAGCTCGGCCAGAGAGAGAGGTAGCTTCAGCCGGTCCCGGTCGCCCGCGCTGACCGTCGGCAGTTTGGTCCAGAGCACTCTGCGGGCTTCGGTGTCGGTCGGATCTGGGGAGAAACTGTTAGCGTAGAAGGCCCTGGGAGGGAGGGGAGGGATCGAGCCCGCGATTTACGGGCGTTGCGCTTCCCCCGGACGAGCACCCAGCCCTCCGAAGTGGAGGTGGAGGGACGGTCAGCAGGGGCAGGGCCAGGGCGATCGTTTTGGGGCTCGGGGCGGCAGGGGCGGGACAATGGGAGGAAGGGAAACCTCTCCTGGGGCGAGCCCTCTCCCTCAGCCGGCAGAGGTCTTGCCGCCCTCTCCTCCGCAGGAGGAGGGGCAGCAGCAGCCGGGCTGCCAGGGTCGCCGGCGGTGACAGGGCCGGTGCCCTCCCGGGTCTCGGGGGTCCCGGACACTCCTCCGGGATGGGCCTTTGGGCAGTCCCTCCGGACGTGCCCCGTTGCCCAGCAGAGGAAGCACCGGGCCTCCCCTGTCAAATAGTGGACCCAGTAATGGGCCCCCGATAGGGCACCAAGAAGGACCCCTCGAGCGCCACCCCACCACGCGTCGCCGGCGGCACTGGAGTCTGCACCTGCCGGCGGAATGAGAGAACGTGGCGGAGGGCGGGGTCCTTGCAGCCCAGTTTGGGAGGGCTGATGATGGAGATGGGTTTCCCCAGGGTGGACAGGGCAGGCAACAGGGCAACGTTGGGCAGCAAGGGCGGGACGGAGGTCAATGCCACCCATACGCCCAAGTCCTCCAGGGGATCTAGGGGGAGGAACATGCCCCCCACCGCCATGCCCTTCTCTACTGCCTCCTGAGCGGCGGCCTCCGGCGCTAGGAAGAACGCAACCTTACCATACATCTTGGAGGCCACCGCGACGGCTGTGGGCCCTACCACCCTCGCCAACGCCCGCACGTACGTCTCCGTGTGGGGCGAGGCAGACACCAGGAGGCAGTGGACGCCGTACCTCCTGGTCAGCGAGGGGAAGGGGCCCCGGCCACCAGGAATGGTACCAGAGGCGGCAGTTGGGGCAGATGGCGCGGCGGCATGCGGAGGGGCGGCAGCCACCTGGGCGTACGCTCTGGGGGCAACGGATGGAGCACCCCCAGAGCTGGTGGAGGGAACGGCTGGGGAGGAAGGAGCTGCGGCAGATGTCGGGGCCGCAGCAGGGAGGGCAGCCCCACCAAAGGGAGGTTTTGTTTTCCGGGCAGGGCCTTTGCCCTTTTTATTCCCCTGGCCCTTTGTGCTGGTGGAAGGGGCAGCCATGGCAGCGGCAGAGTCTAGGCTAGTAGTGGCCGAGAGGGTAGCCGCTGGGGCGGGCAAGGGAGGAACTATGGGAGCAGTGGGGGCAGGGGCAGGAGCAGGGGCAGGATCCTCCTCCATAGTGGAAAGAGGCAGGAGGAGGCCCTAAATTGTGGGTGGGACAATGGACAACTGCTCCTCCCCATTAGACGGCAGGCAGGGGAGGAGGGTCCAGCAAACAAGGTCTGGGGAATAGGGAAGGTGAGACAGGGATAACCGCTCCTCCCTGCTAGACTGTATGCAGGGAGGAGGGTACCAGCGTGGGCATGGGGGAACTGTAGGGGGGCACCAGGGGAAGGGAAGAAGCAACCACTCCTCCCCGCTAGGCTCTAAGCAGGGGAGGAGGGTGCTAACCACAGGAGGACACGGGGACAACAAAGGAGAGGGGGACAATCACGGGCGCAGGGCAGAGCGCCGGCTCCTCCGGCTGCATTCAGAAGGGTAAGGACTATAATTGCATCGGGGAGGTGCAGTGATCAGGGTAAACAACTTAAAAAAAAGGGGGGGGCACAAGCGCTCCGAAAGGGGACATGGGCACACCAAACTGCGGGTTGGGCAGGGCAGGAATCAGCGGGAGTCAGGGGGAACAGCAAACAACCGAGGGTGGGGTGAGTAGAGCACAAGGGGGGGGAACCCAAGTTCTGGGGAAGGGCGGGGCAGGCAAAGTAACAAACTTGCAGGGGTTGGGGCGGGGCGGGCACACAAACAAACCCAGGAACCTAGGATGGGGTCAGGGTAGGACAGGCAAACAACCAGGGAAAAATCTTCCAGGGAACTACGGGAGGAGAAAACTGGGCTGGGGGTAATGAGGAGACACCCCCACGCAAATGCAACTGAGGGAGGGGGGCCAAGTCCAAACAAAAGAGGGGGGGAGAGTGCACCCACGAGCGATTGTGGGGCTCACTCCAGTCCATGCTCGCTGCTGGAAACAGTCCCGGGTGGTGGTGGGCGAAGAAGCGAGCAGCCCTGTCGAGGGACGAGCAGCAGGTGTTGAGGGTCAGCCGTGTTGGTGGAGGGGGCGGTGGCAAAAAGGGGTGGTGGTGGTGAAGGAAGATGTGGTGGGGGGCAGTAGGACTGGGGGAGGGCTCCACGCCTCTCCCCCGGCCCCCCACAGCAGCAAGAGGCTACTACCACCCCAGAAGCACAGCTGTTAAAATCACTCAGTCCAATAACCGACCCCCTCCACAATTCCCCACAGCGGCCTTCCTCCTCCTCGAAGGGGCAGCCAGCTCAGGAGCAGCAGCAGCAAGCGGGCGGCGGCCAGCCAGGCGAGGGCCCAGGCAGAAGAGGTGACAACGGTGGTGGAGATGGTGGTGGTGTCCTCGCTTCTCCTCCCTCCAGAAGGGTGGGGATGGGGGGGCAGGCCGGCAAGGCCCCCCCTTCCCCACAACAGCAGCAGCGGCAGCTCCCAGAAGGGGTCCCAGCCAGCAGTGGCCCTCCAGAGCGGGAGGCAGAGAGCTCCAGGCAGCAGCAACAGCCCAGGGAGGGAGCTCCAAACAGCAGCAGTAGCAGCCTAGGAAGGGAGGGAGCTCTGGGCAGCCTGAACAGACTGACCTCTCCCCTTCCTGTAGCACGGTGGCCACCCGCTACTGCTCTGAAGGCGTTGACATCAGCCCTGGAGAGGGCTGCAGCTGGGAGCCAGCAGTTCCCAGGCTGACTGGGGGAAGCAGGCTCAGCTGTGGCCATGCCCCAATCAGGCCTCAGCTGGCCCTTATAAGAGGGCAGCGGGCCAGGAGTAGACAGAGTCTCTTTTAGTGGTGGAGGGAGGTGGGCCTGGTTGCTGGGCTGGGGGAAGGCCAGAGGTGCTGGGGAGCTCTGGCCTGGAAACTCCTCAGGCTACAGGCCTAGTGTAAGGCCGGATAGGTACTGGGGTTGCGGGGGCAGCCCAAAGGTAGGCAGAAGCAGAAGGTCTAAACCTCCCTTGCCTGTGATGATTGGCTTATACACTGCAGCCTGCCCCAGTGTGGAGGGGCTCAATGGTGACTGGCAGTAGCCAAAGACTGAGGTGAGATGGGGATAGTGGGTGGGGGCTCCCTGGGGAGGGGAGACCCAGAGACTGGGGGGGGGTACTGTCAGGGGGCAGCACCCCAGGTAAAAGAGGCACTGGTGTCTGGGAGGGACACAGGGGCCAGTGACAGCAGGACACCAGCCTGCAGAGGGTGCTCTGGAGGCTGGAAGAGCTAATTCCCCGAGAGACCAGCAGGAGGTGCCACAGGGCTGAGTCCTGCACTGTGACACACCCCGTCCCCCAGGTAATAATTACTTATGCTGGGTTTATTAATGAACAAAAGTGATAAAAAGTAGGATTTGAGTGGTTTTAAGTAATAACAGACAGAAGAAAGTAAGTCACAAAGCAAAATAAAACAAAACATGCAAGGCTAAGCTTAATACACTAAGAATTTGGTTACAAATGATAACTTCTCACCCTAGATATTACTTCAGGTAAAATCCTTCTTGGGTCAGTTGCCTTTTCTGACCTGGGTCCAGCCTGTTCTCTCCCACACTGGTGGTTTCAATCCTTTTGTTCCCAGGTGCTTTTAGGCATCTCTTTGGGATGGGATGAGTAAAAACCCTGCATTGTCTTTTACTCCTGCAGCTGGTTCCTTTGTTGTTGTTTTGCTTATATTGGGGGGGGGGGGTTCTGGCTTTTAGGTTTAAGGAATGTTGAGTTCTAGCCCCGGCTCACACTCCCCCTCTAAACTCCCTCGCAAAACTCCCGGGTTAGCTGCTCCTGTTCGTTACCATAACGAAGTCAAGTTATGAAAATAAAATGTTGGGTGTTTTTTTTTGTTTTTTTTGAGGCGGGGGGAACAATTCTTTGACTTTCTGTGCTTCAGTGGATTTTTGTTCCGTTACCCTGCTGGTTGCAACCACTGTGTCTCTGAAGGTGCAGTAGTAGATCATGGAGTCATTCACTTCACTGGAGCTTTCCTTCAAATAGAAGGATTTCTTGTCTTGGACACGGTCAGCAAAGAACCCCTGCTTGTTTCCTTCATCTTGGCCACCCCCTGATGTTTTATCTCTCAGCCATAACTTTGGTGCTTCACTGGGGTGTTGAATCAACCAGAGGAGATAAGGGAATAGGATGGATTCAAAGGTACACTCAATAACCAAAGATGCCCTTTCTTTGACAAGAACGGTACCTTCAGTTTGTGTGATCAAGTCTCCAAAGGTCCTGTGATAAACAAAGTGGGGGTGCGGGAAGCTCCCTTTGATGGACAGCCAGCCAGCCAGATAGCTGTAAAATCCCTCTTGGTCGCTGTTCTCTGAGTGCTTTACCTGTAAATGGTTAACAAGCCCACAGGTAAAAGAAAAGGAGTGGTAACCTGACCAAAAGAGCCAATGGGAAGGCCAGAACTTTTAAAATTGGGAAAGAAACTTTCGCCTTTTCTGTTGTTCTCTGGAGAAGGAGCAGCAATGCTGTGTAAGGCTTGAACCAGGTATGAAAATTCATCTTCCATACCTTGAAGAAATTATTTGGATAGGGAATGTTTAGTTAGACACAATCAGGTTTATTTTTTATTTTGGCTTGTGGATCTTCACTGTACTAACCCCTGATGCTTTTGTTTGCTTGTAACCTTTAAGTTGAACCCACCCAAGAAAGCTAGTTTGGGTGCTTAATTTTTTGAATTGCTCTTCTAAAATCTAGCAAAAGCCTAAATTCTAGATGTATTTTTTTTTAAAAAAATGAAAAAAAAAATACAATTTACCTTTTTTAAAGAACAGGATTGGATATTTGGTGTCCTAAGAGGTTTGTGCATATGCTGTTTGATTAGCTGGTGGCAACAGCTAATTTCCTTTGTTTTCTTTATCAGCTCTTCCCTGGGGTGGGGGGTAAAAGGGCTTGAGGATACCCCACAGGGAGGAATTCCCAAGTGCTCCTTTCTGGGTTCAAAGGGGTGGTTGTTGTTGTGGTGGTCTTTTTTTTTTTTTTTTTGGCATTTGGGTGGTATCAGCGTTTACCAAGTCAAGGTCAGAGAAAAGCTTTAACCTTGGGAGTGTAATACAAGCCTGGAGTGGCCAGTATTCATTTTTAAAATCCTTGCAGGCCACCACTTCTTGCACTTGGAGTGATAGAGTGGGGATTCAGCCTTGACAGGTCCCTAATGAGGTGATCTAAACACTATAATCTTAAAGTGAGAATATTATTTGGGGGTAACCCTAACCTTAATTGCATCCAGACCCTTTAAACATTTAACTCTTCCAAGCCTAGGCTTTTTCAAGAGTGTCTGGGTTTTGCAAAATGGCAATAGAAAGTATTTCAAGCTGGACAAATGAAAATGCTACTTACTTGAAATCGCAACCAGCAAAATAATTGACCCTGAGGTGAAAAACATGATGGGAAGTCAATGGTTCTTGATCTGAACTGCTCTTATCACCCCCTCCCACCCCCAAAGAAAACCAATTGGGGAAGGGATCTGCCTTTTTATTGCCCACAGCTACCATAAAATTGTCTGTTTAGAGTAAAGCCCTAAGGTTCTGTACTGTTTCCATTCATCTGTCAGTGTGGGTGCTAACAGTCTTCTGAGTGGGTGGTTACTTCAGATCTGACATTTTCTTTGAGCTGAAGTGACAATATTTTAAACAGGGCTTGAACAGAAACAGGAGGAGTTGGAGTGCAAGAGGCTCAGAGATCATCCGATACCAGAGGATAGAAGAAAGAGTGGGTCATGCAGAGATGAAATATTGTTAAGATGAAACACAGCCTTCTTGTGGTCAAAGGCATCCACTGAATAGGGATGTCATGATGGAAAATGGTGGTACATTGGTGCAGTGGGGTATACTCATCATAAATAGAAGTATATTTTTGGGAACTGAGTATTTTGATGAGGGGAAATGCATTGATGAGAAATGGGGTACATTGATTGGATATAGAGTATATTGATGGGAAACAAGGAGTATATATGTGGTAAATAGGCTATATTGTGAAGAAAGAGGGTAAATTGCTGTGCATTAGGGGTATGTTTGGATACAGGGTATATTGATTGAATATAGTGTTATGGTGATGGGGAAAATTTGATCTAGTGATATGAAATAGGGTGTATTGATGGGAAATGGGGGTAGCTTTCTTGGGAATGGAGTAGACTATATAACTTAGTGTGATGATTGTGTTGCATAGACACCTTTAGTATCTTCACACCCCTCCATTGGTTTAACTAAATCTCTAAAAAATAAAACCTGTGGTTGAAACTAATGAAACTTCCTCATGTTAATACAGTCTGAGTGTACTGTACCCATCAGGATAAGAGAACATAAGAGCGGCCATACTGGGTCTGAACAAAGGTCCATCTAGCTCAGTGTCCTGTCAGGGGCCAGTGCCAGGAGGCCCAGAGGGAATGAACAGAACAGATAATGATCAAGTGATCCATCCCCTGTCCCCCATTACCAACTTCTGGCAAACAGACTAACCATTGATGGACCGATCGTCCATGAATTTATCTAGTTCTTTTCTTTTTTCTTTTGTCTTTTTTTTTTTTTTAAACCCTGGTATAGTTTTGGCCTTCACAACAGCCTCTGGCAAAAAGTCCCACAGGTTGACTGTGCTGTGTGAAGAAATACTTCCTTTTGCTTGTTTTAAACCTGCTGCCTATTTCGTTGACCCCTTGTGTTATAAGAAGGAGTCAATAACACTTCCTTATTTACTTCTCCCCAGTCATGATTTTATAGATCTCTATCATATCCCCCATTAGTCATCTCTTTTCCAAGCTGAAAAGTCCCAGTCTTATTTATCTCTCGTCATATGGAAGCTGTTTCATACCCCTAATCATTTTTGTTGCTCTTTTCAGTACTTTTCCCAATTCAAATATATCTTTTTTTTTTTTTTTTTTTTTTTTTGTGGTGGTGTTGAGATGGGGAGACCAGAACTGCACACAGTATTCAAGATGTGGGTGTGAGTATACCATGGATTTATATAGAGGCAATGATAGTTTCTGTCTTACTATCTATCCCTTTCTTAATGATTCCCAATTTTCTCTTAGCTTTTTGACTGCCACTGCACATTGAAAATATCCACTCAGAGAACTCTCCACAGTGACTGAGATCTTTCTTGAGTGGTAACAGTTAATTTAGACCCAATAACTTTATATGGATAGTTTGGATTATGTTTTCCCAATGTGCATCACTTTGCATTTATCAACTGAGGGGACTTCAATCTGCAGGGCTGAAGATTTGACACCTTGACTCAGCAATGGATTGACTGAGACGGGGGGAGTTTGGTTATCTATATGTGGATTTTTTTTTAAGTATCCTTCTGTTCCTTAAATGCTTGAGTCATTTTTCCTATGCCCCTTTTTTGGCGTTCCTCGCTGGTCAGCCGTAGAGTGGGATATTAATTGCATGGGGGGCTACCCCTGGCTGTCACACTGTCGCTCAGAGCACAGAAATACAGCTCTGCATCTGCCAGTCTCACCCTGAGCATCTTTCTGTCCTCAAAGATGTGCAAAGCTCCCGTGGGCTCGGACTTGTTTTGCTATATCCCTTAGTTATAAAGTGAGGTCCCTGCCTAGGGAATTGCCAGTACCAGAAAATCCATTCATCTGTAAATGAGGGGTGAGTGCAAGTCAGGTTCAGGTGCGCTCCACCATACGTTTCTGCAGTGACTGGCTGCTTGATGTCAGTTCTGCTCAGGGCACCTAGGAAAGGAGACGAGAGAATGCATTTCATGGGGGCATGTAACGTATAAAGGGCCTTAGGGCCAACACCCCAGGCCCTTTTCCTAATCCTTTATATAGCTTTCATTAACCAAGTTACAAAGCTCTCTACTAAGCAGCTTAACAGAGAGAGGAATAATTTCAGACAGTTTATTCCATAGTCAGTGGGTCCCACTTCCAGTTTCCCACTGTGGCATGGGAACATGGGAGATTCTATCATAGAATCACAGGACTGGAAGGGACCAGGCTGGAGAAGTTTTCTAGTCTACTCCCCTGCACTCATGGCAGGACTAAGTATTATCTTCTAGACCCTCCCTGACAGGTGTTTGTCCAACATGCTCTTCAAAATCTCTAGTGATGGATGTGACGGGTTCGGTCACAGAGACCCCTTGGGACTTCCACCTGATGTGCTGAAACTACCTCTGAGCCCGTCTTCCCGGCCAGGCTGGGACTCCAGACCCCTGCCTTGTCGAGCCAGGCACGCTCGCCTGCTGCAGACACAGACCCAGGTCCGAACCACGTTCCCCAAAGCTGCAGGCTTTAACTGAAAATCACTTAGCAGGTACTCCTGTCTCCAGCACCCAGATACCCAGTTCCCAATAGGATCCAAACCCCAAATAAATCCTTTTTACCCTGTATAAAGCTTATACAGGGTAAACACATAAATTGTCTGCCTTCTATAACATCCGATGAAGTGAGCTGTAGCTCACAAAAGCTCATGCTCAAATAAATTGGTTAGTCTCTAAGGTGCCACAAGTACTCCTTTTCTTTTTGCGAATACAGACTAACACGGCTGTTACTCTGAAACCTGATAGAGACAGATGCACAGCTGTTTGCTCCCCCAGATATTAATCACTTACTCTGGGTTAATAAACAAAAGTGATTTTATTAAGTATAAAAACTAGGATTTAAGTGGTTTCAAATAATAGACAGAACAAAGTAAATTACCAAGCAAAATAAAAAAAACATGCAAGCCTAAGCCTAAAGAAACTGATTGCAGATGAAATCTCACTCTTAGATATTCCAATAAGCTTCTTTCACAGACTGGACTCCTTCCTAGTCTAGGCCCAATCCTTTTCAGACCAACATTGTAGTTTATGGCCTGGGTCCACCCCTGTAGTTACTGTCCTTTGTTCCAGTTTCTTTCAGGCATCTCTTTGGGGTGGAGGGGCTATCTCTTGAGCCAGATGAAGCCCAAATAGGGAGGCTTCCAAGGCCTTTTTATT
Source organism: Caretta caretta (assembly GCF_965140235.1). NCBI lineage: Eukaryota > Metazoa > Chordata > Testudines > Cheloniidae > Caretta > Caretta caretta. Next base: position 42,572,475 of record NC_134218.1, read on the forward strand.
TTCTCTCTCTCATGGGTGGAAGCCCCTTTGTTCTTCTGTGCAAAGTCACGGCAACAAGATGGAGTTTGTAGCCACCTGGGCAAGTCACATGTCCATGAATTATTCAGCTTTTTGCAGCTCAACACCATTGTTTACAAGTTAGTTTGAACGTTCCCAGGAAAGCTTACATGTGGATTGGTGTCTCCCAAAGTCCATTGCTAGTTAAGTACGCCCAATTACTTGAATAACCCCTTCACACGATGTTGACCAAATCTACCTTATGTGCTTCCTACAGTAAACGCTTTCAATAAAGGCATAGAGCCAATGCTCATAACTTCAGATATAAAAATGATCCATGTATATGAATAGGAGGAATACATTCAGTAGATCATAACCTTTGCAGAGATATGTTACATGGTATATGTAGCATAAAAATATTCCAGTTATGTCATATTTACACTCATAAGCATATTTCTATAAAGCATTATGGGGTGCAACATCACAATGGAGATTCCATAATCTCCTTATCCCTCTATGTGTATGTGTCCACACTAGATGTGGAAGGTGAAATTTCCAGCTAGAGCAAACATACCTTGGCTACCTTTGATTTGAACTTGCTAGCTAGCAACCTCATCTTTTTTTACAACAGGTGCCCATCCCCCGAATATCACCTTCTGCTCCAAGTAAACATAAATCTCTCCCTCTGGTCCAGCACACAGTACACAACACAGCTGAGTGATGTAAGAGGCAACTCACCACGGTCTGTTCCCACTATCTCTCTTCCAAATTCCTACAGGTTCGAATTCAGATACTCACATAATGTCAGCAACAAAGTCACTCCCCTCAGGAGAGACATTTTCTGGGGAAGAGACCAGCTCAGTGAGAATTGACAGAGGCAGCCCGAGAGAATGAAATCACAAGAGACAAGCCCATGAATGAAAAGCGAGAGCAGGCACCCACCTGGAGGGCTGAGGCTTGTGTGAGAGTCGGTTGGGCCACTCCCTCAGTTGGTGTATATTGCCAACACTCCATTGGAGTCATTCTGGTACATTTGCGGGCTTATATCGTGCGGATGGGACAGAATCCTAGGACATCCTCAATATGTTCCTCTCCCATATTAAAATTAAAAGCAAGAAGGGTGATCTTGTGCTTACGGACCTGGACTGAAACTGGTGAGACCTAAGGGGTCAGTTTCTGGCTTTACCTGAAGTTTCTCTGTGTGATCTTGGACAAGTCACTTAAGTCTGGGAATCAAATTGTAATTTCTCCCCCGTGCGACGCCCTAGAAATGTCCGTGCTGGCTCTGGGCTGGACCCCACAAGGCCTTGAATAGCACAGAACGGACTGGCTCAGGTCTGTACAGGCAGGTGCTGTCAGAGACAGGGAAGTTGGGGAGGGCGAAGGCAGCACGGAACAGGGCTCAAGGACATGAAAATTACTCTGCCGAGACAGTATTATATATTCGGGGACAATACCGCCACCTCGTGGCGATGGACGGGCACTGGTTGAGAGGGTTTGTAGTAAGTGCTTGCACTTTAGGTCAGTAATTCTCAACCAAGGATATGCAGAGGTCTTCCAAGGGTACATCAGCTCATCTGGATATTCGCCTGGTTGTACAACAGGCTACATAAAAAGCACTAGTGAAGTCAGGACAAACTAAAATTTCATACAGACAACTTGTTTATACTGCTGGATATGCTGTACATGGAAAATTTAAGTACACTAATTATATTCCAATTGATTTATAATTGTATGGTAACAATGAGAAAGTCAGCCATTTGCCAGTAAGTGTGTTCTGTGACACTTCTGTGTGTTTCATGTCTGATTTTTGTAAGCAAGTAGTTTTAAAGTGAGGTGAAACTTGGGAGTAAGCAAGACCGATCAGGCTCCTGAAAGGGGAACAGTAGGCTTGAAAGGTGGAGAGCCACTGCCCTAGGGGGAAGATCTAAAAGATATTTAGGCATCTAGTGGGATTGTTCAAAAGCAAATAGGTGTCTACATCTCACTGATTTCAATGGGTGTCGGGCACCTAGGTACTTCTGTTCTGTTTGGGGGATTTTTCTTTTGTTTTTGTTTTACAGACTTTCTCTCCTGTTTGTGTCTTTTCGGAGTTTAGCTTAAATTGTGTTTCAAGACATTCATGGTAAGTTTTGAATTCATAAAACTTCAGTGTGCAAAAAAGAGAGAGACTCGGGCCCCAGGCTGGGGGGGGGGGCTGCTGGGGGAAGGGTATTTATTCAGGTGGCTAGGTAATTAACCCTCTAGTCCCCGTGTGGCTCCCGCCAGTCCGCACACCCACGTCCCAGCTCTCCGCTCCTGCGCGGTTTTTGCTCAGCTCCCTGCCGGTCTGTGTCACTGTGTCTCTCGCGGCGCAGTAATAGGTCGCGGAGTCGCTCAGTTCGCTGGCCGGTTTCCTCAGGTGGAAGGATTTGAGCTTTTTATCGTGGGTGGCATTGAACCCTTTTCTGATCCCTTCATCCGAGTCCTCCCTTCCCAGGTCCCTCAGCAGGAGCCGGGGGGGCTGGTTGGGGAACTGCACGTACCAGAAGGGGTAAGGAGGAGCAGAGGCAGAAAACTGATAGGTACAATTCAGAAGCACCGGGTCCCCTTGGGAGATAGTAACGGTGCCTTCAGTTTGGGTCACTGAGTCTGCTCCATAGGTGCCCTCTGTGGGAGGAACAGAGCAGAAGAGACCTACTCAGATAACAGAAGTTGAACCGGAGCTGAGACACTCCGAGATAACATGCAGGTAACAGATTCCAACAACGCAGCAGAAACATGATAAACACCGATACAAGAGAAATGCGGTAGATTCACTTAGGCATAATAGAAACACAGTCTGCACTGGGAGACCATGCGAGCAAACATAGTATTTAGGCTAGGATATAATAGAGAATATTGACACTCAGGGAGACCATACAAAGATACTAGGTACAATCGGATATAATAGAAGTACTTCGTGATCTTAGGCTTTGAAGGCAGGGTAAAGAGGTGGTTCGACAGAATCGAAGAAAGTCGAGAGAGAGGCTGTTACTCACCTAGAACAGCTATTGTGACTATAACAGCCGAGAGCCAAGCTGGAGCCATCCTTGGTTGGGTTAATGATTCTTTGACTAAACAGAGCTGACTTCTTAATCCCACAAGAATTGATTTGTCGCCTTGGCCAGTAGCTCCTGTTTAGAAAAGGCAAGAAATCCGTTCTATAAATGGTGCCTTGAACACTTACGTTGTATCTCTGGGCAGGAGCTGCCACTTGTCGGAATAGCAGGAACCTAACTTCACAGGACTGATTCTCCCGGCTCTGTCAATCCTCCTCAGTGGTGCTATCCGAAATGGGAACGTCTGCAAGGCAAAGGAGTCTAGGCTGTCAGGGCGGGGAGAGAACTTGGGACAGAAGAACGGGCTGTGACTTGTATTCTTTCTCTTCTAGCACCACACCGCCCCCAAGTGGCAAAATGTGATCACAAACGGGAAATGGTGGCAGCAGACCTTCTCTCCCCTTTGCCAGTGAAAGGGTGTCCCTCACGGAGATAGGGAGCATTTTGCTGATGCAAGACGTGAGGATGGTCTTCTAAAGACTGTCTGTCGGTCTGTCTGTGCGTCCTGGGCAGGTGAAGATCCCGGCGGGGATAAGGAGGAGCAGAGGCAGAAAATTGATAGGTACAATTCAGACGCACCGGCTCCCCTTGGGAGATGGTAACTGCCTTCAGTTTGATCCTGGCAGAGTTTGTGTGTTTATCACGGTAGTTTCAGTAACATTGAACTGTCTGGTTGCACTTTCCTTTGAAAATAAGGCTGAGGGCAGCTTTCACCAGAGCTGCTCATGAGAGGGTTCCTGTGTTCTGGTCTTTCCTGATTTTTCCCTTACTTGGTGACTCATGACACACACCATCATTTGGGAGATGGCAAAAATTCCAGATTAGGGCAAAGTAGGAAAATAGAGCCAGAAGAGTTCCCAGAAGTCACCTACTACAGGACAGGCCTAACAAAGAAAATAACAGAACGCCACTAGCCGTCACCTTCAGACTCCAACTAAAACCCCTCCAATGCATTATTAAGGATCTACAACCTATCCTGAAGGATGACCCAACACTCTCACAGATCTTGGGAGACAGGCCAGTCCTTGCCTACAGGCAGCCCCCCAACCTGAAGCAAATACTCACCAGCAACCACATACAACACAACAGAACCACTAACCCAGGAACCTATCCTTGCAACAAAGCCCGTTGCCAACTGTGCCCACATATCTATTCAGAGGACACCATCACAGGGCCTAATAACATCCACCACACTATCAGAGGCTCCTTCACCTGCATATCCACCAATGTGATATATGCCATCATGTGCCAGCAATGCCCCTCTGCCATTTACATTGGTCAAACTGGACAGTCTCTACGTAAAAGAGTAAATGGACACAAATCAGATGTCAAGAATTATAACATTCATAAACCAGTTGGAGAACACTTCAATCTCTCTGGTCACGCAATGACAGACATGAAAGTCGCTATTTTACAACAAAAAAACTTCAAATCCAGACTCCAGCGAGAAACTGCTGAATTGGAATTCATTTGCAAATTGGATACAATTAATTTAGGCTTGAATAGAGACTGGGAGTGGCTTAGTCATTATGCAAGGTAGCCTATTTCCCCTTGTTTTTTCCTACGCCCCCCCCCCCCCCCCAGACGTTCTTGTTAAACCCTGGATTTGTGCTGGAAATGGCCCAACTTGATTATCATACACATTGTAAGGAGAGTGATCACTTTAGATAAGCTATTACCAGCAGGAGAGTGGGGTGGGAGGAGGTGTTTTTTTCATGCTTTGTGTGTATATAATAAGATCTTCTAAACTTTCCACAGTATGCATACGATGAAGTGAGCTTTAGCTCACGAAAGCTTATGCTCAAATAAATTGGTGAGTCTCTAAGGTGCCACAAGTACTCCTTTTCTTTTTGCGAATACAGACTAACACGGCTGTTACTCTGAAACCGAGAGCTAAAGAGTGAATGTGAGAGAGAGATTTCTGTTCCAACTTCAATGTTTTCAGTTCTCCCCTTTCTGCCACCGAGTTCCCCCCCCCCCCCCCCACGGCCGTCTCCCTGCTGTTCCACACAGACCCTGCGCGGTTTTTCTCAGCTCCCTGCTGGTCCGTGCCACTGTGTCACTCACGGCACAGTAATAATAGGTCAGGGAGTCTCTCAAGTCACTGGAGAGTTTCCACAGGCAGAAGGATTTGTGCTTTTTCTCGTGGGTGGCATCAAGTCCTTTTCTGATCCCTTCATCCGAATGCTCCCTTCCCAGGTCCCTCAGGAAAAGCCTGGGGGGCTGGCTGGGGAACTGCAAGTACCAGAAGAGAGAAGGAAACCCAGAAATCTGATATGTGCAGTTCAGACGCACCGGCTTCCCTTGGGAGATGATAATGCTGCCATCAGTTTGGGTCACCGAGTCTGCTCCATAGGTGCCTTCTGTGGGAGGAACAGAGCAGAGCAGACACACTCAGGTATAACAGTGCCGAAGCTGAGACACTCAGATGACGTGCAGGTAACAGATAAACACAGAGAAATACCACATTTATATTGTATAAGACATAATAGAAACCCAAAGTGCCATGGAGAGACCATGCAAACAGAAATTGATAAATCAGATACAACAGGAACATAATATTGAAACTCACATAAGAGAGAATATTGACACTTAGAGACAACACAAACACCATACCTTCAATTAGATATAATACAAATATAATTATGCTCAGATATAATAGAAAGAGCACTTAGGATAATCAATGGGATATATTTTGTACCCTGGTATTACAGTATCGGAAGGACAGAACAGGTCTTGCTGGTGGGGTAGGGGCACTATATGTGAAAGAAAGCATAGAATCAAATGAAGTAAAAATCGTAAATGAATCAAACTGTACCACAGAATCTCTATGGATAGAAATTCCATGCTCTAATAATAAGAATACAGCAGTAGGGATATATTACAGACCACCTGATCAGGATGGTGATAGTGACTGTGAAATGCTCACAGTGATTAGAGAGGCTATTAAAGTTAAAAAAAAAAACGGGGGATTTCAATTATCCCCATATTGACTGGGTACATTTCACCTCAGGACAGGATGCAGAGATAAAGTTTCCTGACACCTTAAGTGACTGCTTCTTGGAGCAGCAGGTCCTGAAACACACCAGAGAAGAGGCAATTCTTGATTTAGTCCTAAGTGGAGCAGAGGATCTGGTCCAAGAGGTGAATATTGGTGGACCTCTTGGTAATACTGATCATAATATAATTAAAATTAACATCCCTCTGGCAGGAAAAACACCACAGCAGCCCAATACTGCAGCATTTAATTTCAGAAAGGGGAACTACACAAGAATGAGGGTTAGTTAAACAGAAATTAAAGGGTACAGCACCAAAAGTGAAACCTCTGCAAGCTGCGTGGAAACTTTTAAAAGGCACCATAATAGAGGCTCAAGTTAAATGTATACCCCAATTTAAAAAACCTAGTAAGAGAACCAAAAAAGAGTCACCGTGGCTAAACAAAGTAAAAGAAGCAGAGAGAGGCAAAAAGGCATCCTTTAAAAAGTGGAAGTTAAATCCTAGTGAGGAAAATAGAAAGGAGCATAAACACTGGCAAATGAAGTGTAAAAACGCAGTTAGTCAGGCCAAGAAAGAATTTGAGGAAGAGTCGGCCAAAACTCAAAAAGTAATAGCAATTTTTTTTTTCTTACGTGCATCAGAAGCAGGAAGCTGCTAAAGAACCAGTGGGGCCACTGGACGATCAAGGTGCTAAAGGAGTCACTGCAGAGAAACTAAATGAATTATTTGCATCAGTCTCCACGGCTGAGTATGTGTAATGCTCTGTACCTCAGGGGAACACCCTACACCCCCATGTTCATCCTTGTGAAATGATTGTGTGGTATCCAATGCAAAGTTTGTCATGTTGGGTGTCTTTGGAAGGCTCATAATGCACTGAGCATGGTTGTTATAGTGATTGATTGTTACAGTAATGTTATAGTAATATTATAGGTTCTATTTTCATGTATATAGTTATGAGGCTGAAAATGTGTCCTCATGGCTTAAAGCAAGCCCATACAAAAACTCTCCAAAAACAGAGAGGCAGTTCACACCCCGTCAGGGCCTGGATGGGACAAACCCAGCCCAGCCTCACAGGAACAATGGACACTGGCTTAGGCAGCAACAAAAGAATCTGTTAGGGGGTGACTCCCTCAAGGGTCTTTCTTTGGTCAGCTTGGGACTGCACTGAGGTAATGCTCACCTGACTCTGAAGGGGGAGAGAAAAGCCAAGAGGAGAGAAAGGACATGATAAAAGGGAGAAATGTTTGTCATGCTCTCTCTCTCCCACCTACATCTACAGACAGCACCACCACCAAGCAACTGAAATGCTGATCAAAGGGGAGAGCCTGACTGAAAAGTAACCAGCCAACCTGAGGTGAGAAGCATCTAAGTTTGTAAGGACACTGAAAGTGTAAAGATCAGCTTATAATGCATTTTGCTTTTATTTCATTTGACCAAATCTGACTTGTTGTGCTTTGATTTATAATCACGTAAAATTTATCTTTATAGCTAATTAATCTGTTTGTTTAGTCTACCTGAAGCAGTGAGTTTGTTTTGAAGTGTGTCAGAGGCTCCCCTTGGGAGAAAAAGCCTGGTACATATCAATTTCTTTATTAAATTGACGAACTAATATAAGCTTGCAGCGTCCAGCGGGCATAACTGGACACTCCAAGACAGAGGTTCCTAGGGTAGTGTCTGGGACTGGAGACATTGGCTAGTGTCATTCTCTTGCAAGTAGCTGAGAGCAGCTGACATGCCAGAGGCTGTGTGTGAACAGCCCAGGAGTCGGGGTTCTCACAGCAGAGCAGGGTAAGTCTGGCTCCCAGAGTCAAGGATTGGAGTGGCCTAGCAGATCACTGGTCCAGACAACACCAGAGGGGAACATCACAGTATGTGTGAGGGAGATTCCCAAAACCTGAGCCATTTTTTTAGGTGACAGATCTGAGGAACTTTCCCAGATTGAGGTATCAATAGAGGAGGTTTTGGAACAAATTGATAAATAAAAGAGCAATAAGTCACCCGGACCAGATGGCATTCACCCAAGGGTTCTGAAGGAACTCAAATGTGAAATTGCAGAACTACTAACTGTAGTCTGTAACCTATCATTTAAATCAGCTTCTGTACCAGATGACTGGAGGATAGCTACTGTGACGCCAATTTTTAAAACGTGCTCCAGAGGTGATCCCTGCAATTACAGGTCTGTAAGCCTGACTTCAGTACCAGGCAAATTGGATGAAACTATAATAAAAAACAATATTGTCAGACATATAGATGAACATAATTTGTTGAGGAAGAGTCAACATGATTTTAGTAAAGGGAAATCATGCCTCACCAATCTAGTAGAATTCTTTGAGGGGGTCAACAAGGATGTTGACCAAGGGGATTCAGTGGATATAGTGTATTTAGATTTTCAGAAAGCCTTTGACAAGGTCCCTCACCAAAGGCTCTTAAGCAAAGTAAGCTGCCACAAGATAAGAGAGGAGGTCCTCTCATGGATTGGTAACTGGTTAAAAGATAAGAAACAAAGGGTAGGTATAAATGGTCAGTTTTCAGAACGGAGAGAGATAAATAGTGGTGTCCCCCAGGGGTCTGCTCTGGAACCAGTCCTATTCAACATATTCATAAATGATATGGAAAAAGGGGTAAACACTGAGGTGGCAAAATTTGCAGATGATACAAAATTACTAAAGATAGGTAAGTCCCAGGCAGGCTGTGAAGAGCTACAAAGGGATCTCTCAAAACTGGGTACCTGGCCAAAAAAATGGCAGATGAAATTTCATGTTGATAAATGCAAAGTAATGCACATTGGAAAGCATAATCCCATCTATACAGATAAAATGATGGGGTCTAAATTTGCTGTTACCACTCAAAAAAAGAGATCTTGGAGTCATTGTGGATAGTTCTCTGAAAACATCCACGCAGTGTGCAGTGGCAGTAAAAAAAGGGAACACAATGCTGGGAATATTTAACAGCAAGGAGTCCGGTGGCATATTAAAGACTCGCAGATTTATCTGGGCATAAGCTTCCATGGGTAAAAACCACTTCTTCAGATGCATTAATAATTAAGAATAATAATTAAGAAAGGGATAGATAATAGGACAGAAAATATCATCTTGCCTCTATATAAATCCATGGTACGCCCACATCTTGAATACTGCATGCAGATGTGGTTGACCAATCTCAAAAAAGACATATTGGAATTGGAAAAGGTTCAGAAAAGGGCAACAAAAATGATTAGGGGTATAGAACAGATTCCTTATGAGGAGAGATTAATAAGACTGGGACTTTTCAGCTTGGAAAAGGGACTGCTAAGGGGAGATATGATTGAGGTCTATAAAATCATGACTGGTGTGGAGAAAGTAGATAAGGAAGTGTTGGTTACTCATTCTCATAACACAAGAACTAGGAGTCACCAAATGAAATTAATGGGCATCAGCTTTAAAACAAATAAAAGGAAGTACTTCTTCACACAGTGCACAGTCAACCTGTGGAACTCCTAGCCAGAGGATGTTGTGAAGGCCAAGACCATAACAATGTTCAAAAAAGAACTCGATAAATTCATGGTGGATAGTTCCATCAATAGCTATTAGCCAGGATGTGCAGGGACGGTGTCCCTAGCCTTCGTTTGCTAGAAGCTGGGAATGGGTGACAGGGGATGGATCACTTGATGATTACCTGTTCTGTTCATTCCCTCTGGGGCACCTGGCACTGGCCACTGTCAGAAGACAGGATACTGGGCTAGATGGACATTTGGTCTGAGGGCCATTCTTATGTTCTTATGTTGACATTCTAAAGAGAGTATAAACATAATAGATACAATTGGATATAAGCACTTCATGATTTTTGGTACTGAAACAAAATAAAGGATAGGAGTACTTGTGGCACCTTAGAGGCTAACCAATTTATTTGAGCATAAGCTTTCGTGAGCTACAGCTCACTTCATCGGATGCATACTGTGGAAAGTGTAGAAGATCTTTTTATACACATAAAGCATGAAAAAATACCTCCCCCCACCCCACTCTCCTGCTGGTAATAGCTTATCCAAAGTGACCACTCTCCTTACAATGTGTATGATAATCAAGGTGGGCCATTTCCAGCACAAATCCAGGGTTTAACAAGAACGTCTGAGGAACAGTGTGGGGGGGGGGGTAGGAAAAAACAAGGGGAAATAGGTAACCTTGCATAATGACTTAGCCACTCCCAGTCTCTATTCAAGCCTGTTAATTGTATCCAATTTGCAAATGAATTCCAATTCAACAGTTTCTCGCTGGAGTCTGGATTTGAAGTTTTTTTGTTGTAAAATAGCAACTTTCATGTCTGTAATCGCATGACCAGAGGGATTGAAGTGTTCTCCGACTGGTATATGAATGTTATAATTCTTGACATCTGATTTGTGTCCATTTACTCTTTTACGTAGAGACTGTACAGTTTGACCAATGTAAATGGCAGAGGGACATTGCTGGCACATGATGGCATATATCACATTGGTGGATGTGCAGGTGAACGAGCCTCTGATAGTGTGGCTGATGTTATTAGGCCCTGTGATGGTGTCCCCTGAATAGATATGTGGGCACAGTTGGCAACGGGCTTTGTTGCAAGGATAGGTTCCTGGGTTAGTGGTTCTGTTGTGTGGTATGTGGTTGCTGGTGAGTATTTGCTTCAGGTTGGGGGGCTGTCTGTAGGCAAGGACTGGCCTGTCTCCCAAGATCTGTGAGAGTGTTGGGTCATCCTTCAGGATAGGCTGTAGATCCTTAATAATGCATTGGAGGGGTTTTAGTTGGGGGCTGAAGGTGATGGCTTGTGGCGTTCTGTTATTTTCTTTGTTAGGCCTGTCCTGTAGTAGGTGACTTCTGGGAACTCTTCTGGCTCTATCAATCTGTTTCTTCACTTCCGCAGGTAGATATTGTAGTTGTAAGAATGCTTGATAGAGATCTTGTAGGTGTTTGTCTCTGTCTGAGGGGTTGAAGCAAATGTGGTTGTACCGCAGAGCGTGGCTGTAGACAATGGATCGTGTGGTGTGGTCAGGGTGAAATCTGGAGGCATGTAGGTAGGAATAGCGGTCAGTAAGTTTCCGGTATAGGGTGGTGTTTATGTGACCATCGCTGATTAGCACTGTAGTGTCCAGGAAGTGGATCTCTTGTGTGGACTGGACCAGGCTGAGGATGGAAATTGTTGAAATCATGGTGGAATTCCTCAAGGGCTTCTTTTCCATGGGTCCAGATGATGAAGATGTCATCAATATAGCGCAAGTAGAGTAAGGGCATTAGGGGATGAGAGCTGAGGAGGCGTTGTTCTAAGTCAGCCATAAAAATGTTGGCATACTGTGGGGCCATGCGGGTACCCATAGCAGTGTTGCTGATTTGAAGGTATACATTGTCCCCAAATGTGAAATAGTTATGGGTGAGGACAAAGTCACAAAGTTCAGCCACCAGGTTTGCCATGACATTATCGGGGATACTGTTCCTGACGGCTTGTAGTCCATCTTTGTGTGGAATGTTGGTGTAGAGGGCTTCTACATCCATAGTGGCCAGAATGGTATTATCAGGAAGATCACTGATGGATTGTAGTTTCCTCAGGAAGTCAGTGGTGTCTCGAAGATAGCTTGGAGTGCTGGTAGCATAGTGCCTGAGGAGGGAGTCTACATAGCCAGACAATCCTGCTGTCAGGGTGCCAATGCCTGAGATGATGGGGTGCCCAGGATTTCCTGGTTTATGGATCTTGGGTAGCAGATCGGGGTTTCAGGGGTGTGTCTGTGCGGATTTGCTCTTGTGCTTTTTCAGGGAGTTTCTTGAGCAGATGGTGTAGTTTCTTTTGGTAACTCTAAGTGCGATCAGAGGGTAATGGCTTGTAGAAAGTGGTGTTGGAGAGCTGCCGAGCAGCCTCTTGTTCATATTCCGACCTATTCATGATGATGACAGCACCTCCTTTGTCAGCCTTTTTTATTATGATGTCAGAGTTGTTTCTGAGGCTGTGGATGGCATTGCGTTCCGCATGGCTGAGGTTATGGGGCAAGTGATGCTGCTTTCCAACGATTTCAGCCCGTGCACGTCGGCGGAAGCACTCTATGTAGAAGTCCAGTCTGTTGTTTCGACCTTCAGGAGAAGTCCACCCAGAATCCTTCTTTTTGTAGTGTTGGCAAGAATGTCTCTGTGGATTAGTATGTTGGTCAGAGGTGTGTTGGAAATATTCCTTGAGTCGGAGACGTCGAAAATAAGATTCTAGGCCACAACAGAACTGTATCATGTTTGTGGGGGTGGAGGGGCAGAAGGAGAGGCCCCAAGATGGAACAGATTCTTCTGCTGGGCTGAGAGTATAGTTGGATAGATTAACAATATTGCTGGGTGGGGTAAGGGAACCACTGTTGTGGCCCCTTGTGGCATGTAGTAGTTTAGATAGTTTAGTGTCCTTTTTCTTTTGTAGAGAAGCAAAGTGTGTGTTGTAAATGGCTTGTCTAGTTTTTGTAAAGTCCAGCCACGAGGAAGCTTGTGTGGAAGGTTGTTTTTTTATGAGAGTATCCCGTTTTGAGAGCTCATTCTTAATCTTTCCCTGTTTGCTGTAGAGGATGTTGATCAGGTGATTCCGCAGTTTCTTTGAGAGCGTGTGGCACAAGCTGTCACCATAGTCTGTGTGGTATGTAGATTGTAATGGATTTTTTACCTTCAGTCCTTTTGGTATGATCATCTGTTTGCATTTGGAAAGGAAGATGTCTGTATCTGTATGAGTTTTTCATGAAGTTGATAGATTTACACTCCATACAGCTAAATTCAGTGCCTTGCATGGTGACAGGTTTCAGAGTAGCAGCCATGTTAGTCTGTATCTGGTGACACACTGGATTAGGGAAAAGAATGTAAATACACACACACATACACACACAGAATGTGAGAGAGACAGACAGATAGACAGAAATATTTCTGTTTTCAGTTCAATGTTTGCAGACCTTCCCCATTTCTATCTCTGAGTCACCCCCAGTGCTGCATCCCTGCTGCTCCGCACAGCCCCTGCACGGTTTTTGCTCAGCTCCCCCACTGCTCCGTGTCACTGTGTCTCTCATGGAGCAGTAATAGGTCATGGAGTTGCTCAGTTCACTGGACGGTTTCCAGAGGTGGAAGGATTTGTTCTTTTTATCACAGGTGGCACTGAACCATTCTCTGATCCCTTCATCTGAGTCCTCCCATCCAACATCCCTCAGGAAGACTTTGAGGTGCTGATTGGGATATTACAAGTACCAGAACGGGGTGGGAGACCCAGAAATCTGACATGTGCAGTTCAGACCACCGGCTCCTCTTGGGAGATAACGCTGCCTTTAGTTTGGGTCACTGAGTCTGCTCCATAGGTGCCCTCTGTGGGAGGAACAGGGCAGAACAGAGACACTCAGATAGAACAGAACCAGAGCTGATACACTCCAAGACAACGTCCATGTAACAGATACAAACAGCACAGCTGAAACATGATAGATAAACACAGATACAATACAAACCTGGTAGATACACAAACTATGTCCTGAGAGACCATTCAAACATAAATAGACATCATCAGATGCAACAGGAACGTAATATTTAAACTCCAATAAAATAGAGAATATTGACACTCTACACAGGGCCTGGCTACACTTGAGATGTGGAGCGCTGTGAGTTAGCAGCAGGGAAAGCCCTGCCCTGTGTCCATACTGTCAGCTGCAAGTGCACTCCCATGGCTTCATTAGCAGCTCTTCCAATGCCTCAGAGAGCAGTGCATTGTGGTAGCTATCCCAGCATGCAAGTGGCTGCAACATGCTTTTCAAATGGGGGGTGTGGGGAGTGGAGTGTGACAGGGAGTGTGTATGTGGGGGGAGAGAGAGTGGGTTTTGGGGGCCTGAGAGCATGTCAGCATGCTGTCTTGTAAGTTCAGATGGCAGCAGACCCCCCTACCCCCGCCTTCCTCTCTCTCGCACAGCATTCCACGCTAATGGTTGCTTTGTCCCGGAGCAGATAAGCAGCCGGCTGTGGGAAACGAGCTTTGAAAGGGCATATCTGCATTCCTGCAGCTGATTCCGAACAATGACAAGAGTGGCAACTTGACTTCAGGGGATTATGGGACGTTTCCGGAGGCCGACCAAAGCGCAGTAATGATGCAACACGTCGTCCACACTGGCGCGGGGGCGTTTCAGCCAAGGTGCAGCAAGCGTTATGCTTCTCATGGAGGTGAATTACCAGGAGCGCTCCAGCTGCAGAGTCCAGGCACGCTACGTGCCTTGCCAGTGCGGATGGGTCATGATGGGCCTGGGGCTGCTCCTGGAATCGCAGAATCACAGAATCTCAGGGTTGGAAGGGACCTCAGGAGGTCATCTAGTCCCACCCCCTGCTCAAAGCAGGACCCATCCCCAACTTTAATGCACTCTAACTTGCAAGTGTAGCCAAACCCTGAGAGACAACAGAAACACAATACCTTCAATTAGATATAATACAAATATAATTGTACTCAGATATAATCGAAAGAGCATTGACACTCTAGAGAGACTATAAACATAACAGATACAATCGGATATAAGCGCTTCCTGATCTTCAGCATTTAAAATAAATTATGGAGTCACTATGCATACTTGGTTCGATAGAATGTAACAAATTTGAGAACTCTGAATGTTACTCACTAACGGTACGGCTACACTGGCAGATGTAGAGCGCTTTGAGTTAATCCAGCCTTCCTCAAGCGCAGTAGGGAAAGCGCTGCAATCTGTCCACACTAACAGCTACAAGCACACTGGCGTGGCCACACTGGCAGCTCTTGCGATGGCCACAGAGAGCAGTGCAGTGTGGTAGCTAGCCCAGCTTGCAAGTGCTTTTCAAAAGGGGGGGGGGGAGTGCTATTACCAGCAGGAGAGTGGGGGAGAGAATAAATGGACACAAATCAGACGTCAAGAATTCTATCATTCAAAAACCAGTCGGAGAACACTTCAATCTCTCTGGTCACTCGATTTCTGATCTCAAAGTGACTATCCTTCAACAAAAAAACTTCGAAAACAGACTCCAAGGAGAGACTGCTGAATTGGAATTAATTTGCAAACTGGATACAATTAACTTAGGCTTGAATAAAGACTGGGAGTGGATGGGTCATTACACAAAGTAAAACTATTTCTCCTTGTTTATTTCCCCTCCTACTGTTCTTGTCAACTGCTGAAAATGGCCCACCTTGATTATCACTACAAAAGGTCCCCCCACCCCCTGGTAATAGCTCACCTTCCCTGATCCCTCTTGTTATAGTGTGTATGGTAACACCCATTGTTCCATGTTCTCTGTGTATATAAAATCTCCCCACTGTATTTTCCACTGCACGTATCCGATGAAGTGAGCTGTAGCTCACCAAAGCTTATGCTCTAATAAATTTGTTAGTCTCTAAGGTGTCACAAGTCCTCCTTTTCTTTTTACGGATACAGACTAACAGGGCTGCTACTCTGAAACCTATTTATCTTCTAGGAACACACCGCCCCCCGTCCGCAAAGTGTAATCAGAAACGGGAAATCGCTTCAGCAGTTTTTCTTACACCTTTGCCAGTAGAGACAGTATTTTTCTGGTGCAAGACCTGGTGTCTCCGGTGAAGACTCGCTGTTTATCAATGTATCAATGTATCCTGTGAAGTGAAGACTCTTCAACTGCTCCGTACCAGTTTTCCTATAGAATATGAACTTCTCCACCATGATCAAGGCAGAGTTCGTGTTTTTTTGTTGATTTAGTTTCAGTGACAGTGAGCTGTCTGGTTACACTTTCCTTCGAGAACAGGGTTGAGCAGCTTTCACCAGAGTTCCTCATGAGAGCGTGGATGTGTTCTGGTCTTTCCTGATTTTACCTAATTTAGTGATTCGTGACATTCACCATCATTTCTGAGATGGCAAAACTCCGGATTAGGGCAAAGAAGGAAAACGGAGAGCTAAACTGTGTGTGTGTGAGAGAGAGAGAGAGAGAGAGAGAGTTCCAAGTTCATTGTTTGCAGACTTCACCCCTTTCGGCCCCTGAGTCACCCCCAGACCCAGGTGCCCGCCTCCCCGCTGCTCCGCACGTCCCCTCCCTGCGCGGTTTTTGCTCAGCTCCCCCTCTGGTCCGTGTCACTGTGTCGCTCGCGGCGCAGTAATAGGTGGCGGAGTCGCTCAGTTCGCTGGACGGTTTCCACAGGTGGAAGGATTTGTGCGTTTTATCGTGGGTGACATCAAATCCTTTTCTGATCCCTTCATCCGAGTCCTCCCTTCCCAGGTCCCTCAGGAAGAGCCTGGGGGGCTGGTTGGGGAACTGCACGTACCAGAAGGGATAAGGAGGGACAGAAAATTGATAGGTACAGTTCAGACGCACCGGGTCCCCCTGGGAGATGGTAACGCTGCCTTCAGTTTGGGTCACTGAGTCTGCTCCATAGGTGCCCGCTGTGGGGGGAACAGAGCAGAAGAGACGCTCGAGAACGGAGCTGATGTACTTCGAGACAACATGCATGTAACCGATACAAATAGCGCAGCAAAAACATGGTAGATAAACACATAGATACAATAGAAACGCGGTAGAGTCACTAATAGAGACACGAAGTGTGCCCTGAGAGACCATGCAAGAAAAAATAACATTTAGGCTCCGATATAATAAAGAATATTGGCGCTCGAAGACAACACACACAAGACATACAATCCTCTATAACAGAAATATAATATTTATACTTGGATACAACAGAAAACATTAACCCTCCTGGGCCATACAAACATACTAGATGCGATCGGATGTAATATGAGCACTTCGTGATCTTAGCCGTTCAGACAAACCAGACGATGAAGGCAGGATGGAAACATGGTTCCATAGCAGATAACAACGCGGAGAACACACTGACTGTTACTCACTAGCGGTGACTATAACAGCGCAGAGCCAAGTCAGAAACATCCTTCGGCTGAACGATACTTTGACTAAACAGAGCTAATCCTCCTATCGCCTCTCCTCTGCGTGTCGAGGAGCGCCAGTTTCGGAAAGGCAAGGGTTCTGTCCGGTAAAAGCTGCCTTAAAATGTACGTTGCATCTGTGAGTAGAAGCTGACACCTGTCGCAGCAGCATGAACCCAGCTTCACAGGAGTGCTTCCCTCTGCTCTGTAAATCCTCCTCAACGGTACTGTCAGAAACGGGTGGGGGCGTGGGGAGGACAAAGGGGGCTGGGTTGGTGTCAGGAGAGAGGGCAGAGAACACGGGACTGAAAAACGCTCCTACTTTAATTATTTACCTAGCACCACACCGCCCCCAAGCGGTAAAATGTGTTCACAAAAATGGGAAATTGTTTCAGCCGATTTGTTTACACCTTTGCCGGTAAAACAGCCTTTCCGATGCAGAGAGGGGGCATTTTTCTGATGCAGCAGGTGACGGAGGTCGTCTAAAGGCTCTTCTGTCTGTCTCTGTATACTGGGCTGGAGAAGGTTCCTCAGCTGCACAGCGCCCGCTGGTTTTCCGGTTCGATATGAACCTCTCACCTGTGATCATGCTCGAGTTCGTGAGTTAATTGGTTTAGTTTGAGTGATATTAGCTGTCTGGTTGCACTTCTCTTCCAAAATGGACCTGGGGGAAGCTTTCACCAGACTTGCTCATGGGAGGTGGTGCGGGTGGATGTGTTCTGGTCTTCCCTGATTTTACCTCCTTTAGGGATTCATGACATTCACCGCCATTTCTGAGATAGCAACGCTCCGGGTTAGGGCAAAGCAGCAAAACACAGAGAGCTAAAGTAAATGTGTGTGTGTGTGTGTGTGTGTGAGAGAGAGAGAGAGAGGGAGGGAGGGAGGGAGGGAGGGAGATTTCTGTTCCAAGATCAAAGTTTTCAGGCTCTCCACCCCCGCTTTCTGCCACCGAGTCGACCCCGGTGCCCGCCTCCCCGCTGCTCCGCACAGACCCTGCGCGGTTTTTGCTCAGCTCCCCCGCCGGTCCGTGTCACTGTGTCTCTCGCGGCGCAGTAATAGGTCGCGGAGTCGCTCGGGTCGCTGGACGGTTTCCACAGGTGGAAGGATTTGAGCTTTTTATCGTGCATGGCATCGAACCCTTTTCTGATCCCTTCATCCGAGTCCTCCCTTCCCAGGTCCCTGAGGAAGAGCCTGGGGGGCTGGCTGGGGGACTGCACGTACCAGAAGGGATCGACGTTAGCAGCGACAGAAAATTGATAGGTACAGTTCAGACGCACCGGGTCCCCTTGGGAGATGGTAACGCTGCCTTCAGTTTGGGTCACCGAGTCTGCTCCATCGGTGTCCGCTGTGGGGGGAACAGAGCGGAACGGACACACTCAGATACAACAGAACCGGAGCTGAGACGCTCCCGGAGAGTGGAGCTGGAACAGTTTTTCTAGTGGGGGTTCTGAAGGCGGAAGCCATCTATCTGGGCTGTTATGAGTACTTCCCAGCCGCGGGATGCGGCAGCACCCCTAATTCCCGCACTTGTGTTCCCAGGTAACAGGCACGTAACAGAGAGAAACAGCGCAACACTACATGATCGATGTCAAAACAGAACTGGAGTAGAGTCCCTTGGTGATAATAGAAAGGTAAGGAATGCACTGAGAGACAATATAAACGTAATAGATATACCAGAAACATAATTTAATTCGGATATAATGGAAACAGAATATTGGCACTCCGAGACAATACAAACATACATGCAATCAGATATAAAATAAACCCATATTTAAACTGGGATATAAGAGAAAACAATGACCCACAGAGATAATACAAACTAGATACAATTAGACATAATATAAGCAAGTTCGTGACCTTAGGCATTGAAACAACCTCAATGGGGAAGACAGGATAAAGATATGGTTTCATAAAATGTGAGAAGTCTGAGGAATACAATCTTACTCACTTAGAACAGACACGATTATCACAGCTGAGAGCCAAGGTAGAGTCATGCCTGGACTGAAAGATTCTTCGACGAAACAGAGCTAATTCCTAAACCAATAAGAATTTGTATATTCGTGTCTGGTTGCTTCAGTTTAGAGAAGGTGAGAATATTATACCCATGAAGGTGCCTCTAGAAATGTATCCGGTATCTCTGTGTTGTAGCTGCGATATAGCTGAATAACATTGACCCAGCTTCACCTTCTGTGCTCTGTAAATGCTTCGGGATGGCGCTGTCACGAGATGGGAGCGGCTGAGGGGCAGAGTTTGGGGGAGGAGGTTGCTGGCTGGTAGGAAAATACTCAGGGCAATAACAGAGCCGAATCATCTCATTGGTGTGTTTTTCTAGATCAGCTCTGCCCCAGCGTGGCAAAAGGCCTAAACTAGCCGGAGACAAGGGGTGAGGCAACACCTTGTGTAGGTGCATCGACTTCTGTTGGAGAGAGAGAGACAAGCTTAGGAGACACACTATCTTCCATAGAAGTTGGTCCAGTACAAGATACTACCTCATCCACCTCGTGTCTCTGATATCATGGGCCTGACAGGGCTACAGCTATTCTGCGTAAACTAGTGGGGGAAATATTTTAGCAGAATCGGATTTCCTGATAGTTTGCAATCAGAATCTCCAGAGGAACAATAGTGGTTATAACTGGTGCAAGGCAATGCCTGGTGTTACAAAGCATTTGTCTGTCTGTGTATGTATCTATGCAGTGTGTTACCTCACCCGCCTTGTCTCTGTGTGTCTATGTGTGCCCTTTTCACTGCAGCATTCCCCGCCCACACACACACCATATGTACCTGCCTTTTCTACATAGTATAATTTTCCTGCCAGAACACGGCCGTCCCAGGCTTTTATCAGAGGGAATGGGAGTTTTGCACTTCGGATTGTTTCATACGTTGCAGTGAAATTTGTTTAATCCAGTTCCCCACAATTGCCCAGTTCGAAAAATCCTGGATTAGAGCAAACAGTGGAACCAACTGTAGGTCCCAGCAGAGACACCAGTAGGTCCTGTAGCCCCTGCTAGTTTACAGACACACAGACCCCGCAACCCCTGCCTGGTTTTTGCTCACCTCAGGAGAAGTTGGAGCCTATGGGCAGGACAGCAACGCTGCTGTTGTGCTTTTTGTGAGGGTATTGTTTTTGGAAAGCACTGGCGCCCCTTGTGGCAAAACTAGTTGCTAGAAGTTCCTTGACACGTGAAAATGAAGTATGGTGACCAAATCCAGACTCCAGCGAGAAACTGCTGAATTGGAATTCATTTGCAAATTGGATACTATTAATTTAGGCTTAAATAGAGACTGGGAGTGGCTAAGTCATTATGCAAGGTAGCCTGTTTCCTCTTGTTTTTTCCTACCCCCCCCCCAGATGTTCTGGTTTAACTTGGATTTAAACTTGGAGAGTGGTCAGTTTAGATGAGCTATTACCAGCAGGAGAGTGAGTTTGTGTGTGTATGCGGGTGGGGGGGATGTGAGAAAACCTTGATCTATGCAGGAAATAGCCCGACTTGATTATGCAAAGAGTTGTCACTTTGGATGGGCTAGCACCGGCAGGAGAGTGAATTTGTGTGGGGGGTGGAGGGTGAGAAAACCTGGATTTGTGCTGGAAATGGCCCACCTGTTGATCACTTTAGATAAGCTATTACCAGCAGGACAGTGGGGTGGGAGGAGGTATTGTTTCATATTCTCTGTGTGTATATAAAGTCTGCTGCAGTTTCCACGGTAAACATCTGATGAAGTGAGCTGTAGCTCACGAAAGCTCATGCTCAAATAAATTGGTTAGTCTCTAAGGTGCCACAAGTACTCCTTTTCTTTTTGCAGATCCCTCCTCTAACTCTCCTAGGCGCCTCTGCAAATCCCTGTCACCAGGGCGTTTCTCTGTCCTTGTGCCCCTTTCCACTCCCCTCTCTGCACCCACACGCCGGCCAGAAAATGGGTTGGTTGTTACATGGTGGCAGCCCCTGAGTGTCACACTGTGTCGCTCCAAGCACAGTAATACACCGCTGCGCCTGCAACCCTCACTCTGTGCAGGGCCAGCGCGCTGGACTTTCTGTCTGGGGAGAGAACATAAGACCATAAGAACGTCCACACTGGCTCAGACCAAAGGTCCATCAAGCCCAGTATCCTGTTCTCTGACAGTGGCCAATGGCAGGTTCCCCAAAGGGAATGAACAGACAGGTTATCATCAAGTGATCCATGCCCTGTCACCCAATCCCAGCTTCTGGCAAACAGAGGCTAGGGACACCATCCCTGCCCATCCTGGCTAAAAGCCATTGATGGACTTATCCTCCATGAATCTATCTAGCTCCCTTTTCAACCCCGTTATGGTACTGGCCTTCAAAACACCCTCCGGCAAGGAGTTCCAGAGGTTGACAGTGCGTTGCATGAAAAAAATACTTTCTTGTGTTTGTTTTAAACCTACTACCTATTACTTTCATTTGGTGGCCCCTTGTTCTTGTATTATGAGAAGGAGTAAATAACACTTATTTACTTTTTCTATACCACTCATGATTGTATAGACCTTTATCATATCCCCCTTTAGTCGCCTCTTTTCCAAGCTGAAAAGTCCCAGTCTTATTAATCTCTCCTCATACAGAAGCCATTCTATACCCCTAATCATTTTTGTTGCCCTTTTCTGAACCTTTTCCAATTCCAACAGATCTTTTTTGAGATGGGGCAACCACATCTGCATGCAGTATTCAAGATGTGAGAGTACCATGGATTTATATAGAGGCAATATGATATTTTCTGTCTTATCGATCCCTTTCTTAATGATTCCCAACATTCTGGTCACTTTTTTGACTGCCGCTGCACATTGAGTGGATGATTTCAGGGAACTATTCAGAATGACTCCAAGAGCTCTTTCTTGAGTGGTAACAGCTAATTTAGATGCCATCATTGTATATGTATAGTTGGGATTACGTTTTCCAATGTCCATTACTTTGCATTTATCAACATGAAATTTCATCTGCCATTTTGTTGCCCAGTCACCCAGTTTTGTGAAATCCTTTTGTAGCTTTTCGCAGTCTGCCTGGGACTTAATTATCTTGAGTAGTTTTGTATCACCTGCAAATTTTGCCACCTCACTGTTTACCCCTTTTTCCAGATTGTTTATGAATATGTTAAATAGGACTGGGCCCAGTACAGATCCCTAGGGGACATCACTATTTACCTCTCTCCATTCTGAAAACTGACCCTTTATTCCTACCCTTTGTTTCCTATCTTTTAACCAGTTACCGATCTATAAGAGAACCTTCCCTTTTATCCCATGACTGATTATTTTGCTTAAGAGCCTTTGGTGAGGGACCTTGTCAAAGGCTTTCTGAAAATCTAAATACACTATACCCACTGGATCTCCTTTGTCCACATGCTTGTTGGCCCCCTCAAAGAATTCTACTAGATTGGTGAGGCATGATTTCCCTTTACAAAAGACATATTGACTATTTCCCAACAAATTATGTTCATCTGTGTGTCTGACAATTCTGTTCTTTACGATAGCTTCAACCAATTTGCCCGGTACTGGAGTGGGGCTTACCGACCTGTAGTTGCCAGGGTCACCTCTGGAGCCCTTTTTAAAAATTGGCATCACATTAGCTACCCTCCAGTCATTTGGATACAGAAGCTGATTTAAATGATAGGTTACAGACTACAGTTAGTAGTTCTGCTATTTCACATTTGAGTTCCTTCATAACTCTTGGGTGAATACCATCTTGTCCTGGTGACTTATTACTGTTTAGTTCATCAATTTGTTCTAAAACCTACTCTAATGACACCCCAATTTAGGACTGTTCCTCAGGTCTGTCATCCAAAAAGAATATCTCAGGTTTGGGAATCTCCCTCACATCCTCAACAGTGAAGACTGATGCAAAGAATTCATTTAGTTTCTCCGCAATGGCCTTATCGTCTTTGAGTGCTCCTTTAGCCTCTCGATTGTCCAGTGGCCCCACTGGTTGTTTAGCTGGCTTTCTGCTTCTGATGTATTTAGAAAAAAATTGCTATTATTTTTGGAGTCTTTGGCCAACTGTTCTTCAAATTCCTTTTTAGTCTTTCTAATTATATTTTCACACTTCATTTGCCAGAGTTTATGCTCTTTTCTATTTTCCTCATTAGGCTTTATCTTCCATTTTTTAAAGGATGCCTTTTTTGCCTCTCACTGCTTCTTTTACTTTGTTGTTTAACCACAGTGGCTCTTTTTTGGTTCTCTTACTAGGTTTTTTTAATTGGGGTATACATTTAAGTTGAGCTTCCATTATGGTGTCTTTAAAAAGTTTCCACGAAATTTGCAGGGATTTTACTTTTGGTACTGTACCTTTTAATTTCTGTTTCACTAACCTCCTCATTTTTGTGTAGTTCCCCTTTCTGAAATTAAATGCTACAGTGTTGGGCAGCTGTGGAGTTTTCCCCACCACAAGGATGTTAAATTTAATTATATTATGGTCACTATTACCAAGCGGTCCTGCTATATTCACCTCTTGGACCTGATCCTGTGCTCCATTTAGGACTAAATCAAGAATTGCCTCTCCCCTGGTGGGTTCCAGGACCAGCTGCTCCAAGAAGCAGTCATTTAAGGTGTCAAGAATCTTTATCTCAGCATCCCTTCCTGAGGTGATATGTACCCAGTCAATATGGAGGTAGTTGAAATCACCCATTATTATTATTGAATTTTTTATTTTAATAGTCCCTCTCTAACCCCCCTGAGCATTTCAGAGTCACTAACACCATCCTGGTCAGGTGGTCTGTAATATATCCCTACTGCTATATTCTTATTTTTCAAGCATGGAATTACTATCCATAGAGATTCTATAGTACAATTTAGTTCATTTAAGATTTTTACTTCATTTGATTCTACGCTTTCTTTCACATATAGTGCCACTCCCCCATCAGCACGACCTGTTCTGTCCTTCTGATATATTTTGTATCCTGGTATTACTGTGTCCCATTGATTATCCTCATTGCACCAGGTTTCTGTGATGCCTATTATATCAATATCCTCATTTAATACTAGGCGCTCTAGTTCACCCATCTTATTATTTAGACTCCTAGCATTGGTATATAAGCATTTTAAAAACTTGTCATTTTTTGGTGGTCCCCTATTGCATGACGTACTTGACTTTTTCTCATCAGATCCTCCCTGTATTTTATCATTTTCCATCCTCTCCTATGTATTAGGACATAGGGAATCTCCATTTATAGATCCTCCCCTAAGGGATGTTCAAACCACATGCTCCTCCGCACCTGTCGGCTTTCCCCCAGCCCTTAGTTTAAAAACTGTTCTACGACCTTTTTAATTTTAAGTGCCAGCAATCTGGTTCCATTTTGGTTTAGGTGAAGCCCATCCTTCCTGTACAGGCTCCCCCTCTCCTAAAAGCTTCCCCAGTTCCTAATAAACCTAACCCCCTCCTCTCTACACCATCGTCTCATCCACGCATTGAGATCCTGCAGTTCTGCCTGTATAACTGGCCCTGTGTGTGGAACCAGGAGCATTTCAGAGAATGCTACCATGGAGGTTTGGACGTGAATCTCTTACCTAGAAGCCTAACTTTGACCTCCAGGACCTCTCTCCTCTCCTTCCCTATGGCGTTGGTACCTACATGTACCATGACCACCGGCTTCTCCCCAGCACTGTACATACATCTATCTAGATGTATTGAGAGATCCACAACCTTCGCACCAGGCACCATGCGGTTCTCCCAGTCATCACAAACCTAGCTATCTATGTCTCTAATGACTGAATTGCCCACCTGTCTCTTCCCAATAACTGGAGTTCCCTCCTCGGAGAAGTATCCTCAGTGTGAGAGGATACCACAACATCATCTGAGAGGAGGGTCTCAACTATGGATCGTTTCCCTCTGCTCCAGCTGGATGTTCTCCTTCCCTGAGGCTTTCATCCTCCTCAACAACACAGAGGCTGTCAGACCGGGGGTGGGACCATTCTACTGTGTCCTGGAAAGTCTCATCTTGTACCTCTCTGTCTCCCTCAGCTCCTCTAGCTCGGCCACCCTGGTCTCCAAAGTCCATATGTGGTGTCTGAGGGCCGGGAGCTCCTTGCACCGAATGCATACATATGCCACCAGCCCACAGGGCAGGTAATCAGACATGCTGCAATAAACTGGGTAGCTCCTGCTCTGTTGCTGGACTTCTGCCTGCATTCTCTTTTTACTCCTGCAGCTGGTTCCCTTGTTGGTGCTTTGTTTTTATCAATCGGTGTTTTGACCTTTCAGTGCAAAAAATGTTAGATGTATCTAGCCCCTGCTCACACTCCCCCTGTAAACTCCCTTGCCAAATTCCCCTTTTTGCTAGCTCCTCTGGTCGCTTAGGAGCGGCTTTTTAAAACCCTGTTCTGCCTGAGTATCCCCACCCCCTGGTTAAGGGTTGATTGGATGCCTCGTCAACAAGCTCCTAACTCTCAGCCTCGCCTAGCAGGCCTCTAGGCTCAGCACACACATGGTCAGCACATGGGCCCCCAAACAAACAGACCACACAGTATATTTCAGTCAAGCAGCAAGCATGCCACAAACACTGCAGACAACAAACTTATCCCAAGGGTCCTGCAATCACTCCTCCTTCACCTGGAGAACTCCCTTGCCAAACTCCCCTGTTAGCTGCTCCTGTTCACTGGCTCCATTTCAGAGTCCCCTCCAGGTCAGTGCTGGAAGCCAGGTCTATGAGTCTTTGAACTATAAACTCAGGCCTCTGGCTGGGGAATAACCAGAATATCCACTCCCTTGTCACAGAGGGGTGAGAGCAGGTGAGGTTCTACCCAGCTCCCTCCGAAGCACTGGCTGCTGGATCTCTGCACTGCCTGGGCCACCTGGGAAAGAGATTTTCACACCAAATTCACCCTTTACAAGCCCTTAGGGGCCAATCAGTCCATTGCTCCCAAACCCCAACCCCTGTCCCAACCACGGACAGGATACTAATCTGAATCAGTGAACTGGGGCAGGAAACCTCACTCACTCTCTCAGAGCAAACACTGGGAAGGCAGCTGTGATCCATTGTGACAGCATGGTGAGGTTTTCGGGGAGGCTGGGACACAAATGTACTGGACCCCAGACTCAGCTAGGATGACCTGGCAGGTGAAGAGAAAAATCTCCCACGTTAGGCCCTTAAAACAAAAAAAAACCTTGTGTCTCTTGTGTCAAAGCTGCTGCCTGCCAGGATAACCCACAGAGCTGCAGAGTGGCCTGCACAGGCATGACTGTCTCTTCTCTGCAGGGAGGCAGCCAAGGATGGGCTGGTATGAAGGGCAGAGACTGGGGGTGTTCAAAGGAAGGGAGAGAGCGTGAGGCAGAAGAATATGGTCCTTTGTATTAGTTTTCTACTACAGCACTGCCCCTAAGTGGCAAAGTGCATGCATTGGCAGTAAATATTGGCTGATAATAGGGCTCTCAAGAGATTTAAAAAAAATTGAGATTAATTGTGTGATTAATTGTGCTTTTAAACAACAACAGACAGCCATGTATTTAAATATTTTTGGATGTTGTCTACATTTTCAAATATATTGTTTTCAATTTCAAACAGAATACAATGTCTGCAGTGCTCACTTTATATTTGTATTACAAATATTTGCAGTAAAAAAACAAAAGAAATAGTATGAGGTGAATTGGAAAATACCGTTACTTTTGTTCAAAATTTTTACAGAGCAAATATTTGTAATAAAAATAATATAAAGTGAGCACTGTGCACTTTGTATTGTGTTGCAATTAAAATTAATATATTTGAAAATGTAGAAAAACATCCAAAAAATTTAATACATTTCAATTGGTATTCCACTGCTTAACAGTGTGATTAAAACAGTGAGTAATCGCAATTTTTAACCTCAATTATTTTTTTTGCTTAATCATTAGAGTTAACTGCAATTAATTGACAGCCCTGCACATATATTATACCCCTTCCCCCACCCCGTGTCTGTCTTACCTGTTTAGACCAGTGGCTCTCAAACTTTTGTATTGCTGACCCTCTTTCACACAGCAGGCCTCTGAGTGCAACACCCAC
This sequence comes from Caretta caretta, assembly GCF_965140235.1. NCBI lineage: Eukaryota > Metazoa > Chordata > Testudines > Cheloniidae > Caretta > Caretta caretta. The sequence goes on from NC_134218.1 coordinate 42,599,382, forward strand.
TTATAAATTAAAAGCACATTTTTATATTTAACACTATTATAAATGGTGGAAGCCAAGCGGGGTTTGGGGGTGCAGGCTGACAGGTTACAACCCCCACATAATAACCTTACGACCCCCTGAGGGGTCAGAACCCTCAGTACAAGAACCCCTGATTTAGGCACTATTGCTTCATGGTTTCCTTGTATGTCTCCACCTGTTGTTTCTTGCCTTGCACCTGGGGCAAGGAATCGGTTTTTTTTTCCGTCTTTGTACAGCACCTAGCACAATAGGATTCTAGTCAATGACTGGGGTCTTCTGGGTGCTAGCATAACACAAATAAATAATAATAATCAATATCTAGCTAGCTATTTGTGTACGGTTTGGTTTGGGGAGGAGTTACTTAATTTTTATTTCCTAGACAGATTACGCAGCTCCATTCATTCTTTCATTCCTGGTTTCCTGAGCTGATGGTGAATTTTGTTCTATGACCTGCCCAGTGCATCCTGCAATCCTAGGCGGGAGCAGAAAGAGGCGATGCAGGCTGGAGGATGGACTAGATGGGGGAGGAGGGCTTGTGTGCTGCTGGTTTGTGTGAGAGACAGAGATGTCTGTTCCAGGTCCAGGGCTTGCAGAATTCCTACCCTTCATCCCCGAGTCGCTCCCAGGAACCAGCGATTCCTGCCACAGCCCCCGGGGGTTTTTTGCTGAGCTCCCCTGCCGATCCGTGTCACTGTGTCTCTCACGGCGCAGAAATAGGTCGCGGAGTCGCTCAGTTCGCTGGACGGTTTCCACAAGTGGAAGGATTTGAGCTTTTTATCATGGGTGGCATCGAACCCTTTTCTGATCCCTTCATCCGAGTCCTCCCGTCCCAGGTCCCTCAGGAAGAGCCTGGGGGGCTGGCTGGGGAACTGCACGTACCAGAAGAGAGAGGGAGAAACAGCCTCATAGGTGCAGTTAACAACCACAGATTCTCCTCGGGAGATCAGGGCGCTGCCCTTGGTTTGGGTGACTGAGTCTCCATTGCTCCGTCCTGCGGGGGGGGGGGGGGGGGGGAGGGAAGGGGGAAAGAAAATAGCGTATTGTGTGCACTTAAATGTAATAGCAACAAAATAGGTACACAGTATATACATAGAGACATAATAGCAACTCGATACACAAGTAAATGTACACATAACAGACACACATATAATGGAAACATGATAAATATATAGAGATAAAATAGTTTCATTGAGATAGAATAGAAACATAATAGAAATAATAAGCACATTATGGATACATTCATATAAAATAGAAAGACAATAGATACAGATATAAACATATTAGATACATTCGGATGTAATAATAATACCAATATAAAGTAACGTAACAGAAAGAGTACATAGAAACATATTAGATACAGGGAGGCACAATAAATACATAAGTGCGCTCAGATAAAATAAATACCATTGATGGAGAGAGACGTGATACAAATATACTGTACATACATTCAGATATAATAGAAATTTAATAGGTAAGAGAAGACATAGGAATATCCTATTTAAAATCCGTTCTAATAGAAATACAGTAGGTACAGACATAACGTATACATAACAGATGCACCCAGGTATAATGGAAATACAATACATGCATAACACAGACATACTACATAAGCACAGATATAATGTATTATAATTCAATGTATAATACAGACATATAAGCGCAGATATAATAAGCACCCACATGATTTTAGGCACTGTCAATATCGCATTACGCGGACAGGGTTAGCAGCTGGAAGAATACAATGGGAACAGGATGAGGAATGGAAGCACTCACTTAGAATAGACAGCATCAGGACAGCTGTGACCCAAGGTAAAGGCATCCTTGGGTCTTCCCAGAATATGGGACCGAGAGCGAGATGGTGTCACCAACAGCAAGAACGAGTTTCTCTTTGATCGTCGTTCTGCAGAGAAGAGAAGGGAAGAATAATAACTTTGCCCCTCAGATGATGCTTTAGAAGCGCCTATTGTGTCTCTTGGTGCAGCGCCTCTCTTCCTGCGCCGGAGTGAATGCCGCGACTCCCTAAAGCGCCTCCGAACCGATGCGGCCAGAGATGGAAGCTGTCTGAAAGGTTACCGGGGTGGTGGAGGGACCGTGGTGGGAGAGGAGGGAACTCACCGGCCAGAAAAATACCGTGTTGTTTGTTTTATTGTCCGAGGCAACATTGCCCCCTAGTGGCAAAAATAATTTCACTGTTAAAAAATTTTAGTAGCAGAAACGATTCGGGCTTGTCTATACTAGCAAGTTTTGTCATCAAAAATTGCCTTTTGGCGAGAAAACAGGGACAGCCGTACACACTGCAACAGGACTTTTCTAGAAAAAAAGACCGAGTTTGGCAACAAAAAACTTCCATCCCTGTGACAGGTTTCAGAGTAGCAGCCCTGTTAGTCTGTATTCGCAAAAAGAAAAGGAGTACTTATGGCACCTTAGAGACTAACCAATTTATTTGCGCATCAGCTTTCGTGAGCTACAGCTCACTTCATCGGATGCAATGTGAGAGACTTTTGTCTTTTCCCTCCCTTTATTGTCAACAAACAGCCAGTGTAGACACCATACCTGTTTTTTTCAATTTTATTGGCCTCCAGAAAGTGTCCCACAATTCCCATGCTGCCGCTCTGGTCAGCGATTTTAACTCCGCTGCCCTGCCGCCAACCTGCCCCTCCCCCTTGCAAGCCCCGGGGATTTTAAATCCCATTTCCTGCTTGCTGGCTCAGCGTGGAGAGGTGTCCTGGCGTCTTCGCAGGTGAGCATGGCTGGCTATCGCGCCTAACGCGCTCCCGCTGGGACCAAGGTGCTGGTGGAGCTGATCAGTGTATGGGGAGAGGAGTCTGTTCAGTTGCAGCTGGGAGAGACCCCTAGGAATCGGGACACATATGGGCAGGTTTCCCCAGGCTTGTGCGAAAAGGGCTATGATCGGGACACGCAGCAGTGCCCAGCGAAGACAAAGGAGCTGAGGCAGGCCTACCATAAGGGGAGGGAGGCAAACCATCGCTCTGGAGGGGCACCTAAGAGTTGCTGCTTCTGTAAGGAGCTGAATGCCATCCTCGGTGGTGAATTTCCACAGAGATTAACTCTCTCTGAATCCTCTGAGACCGCCTCTCCCGGACATGCTGAGACAGTTTGGAGGCTCATTTAAAGAACACACAGAGAGAGACAGACCGACAGACAGAGAGAAGTAGTTTCCCTAGGAGTCGCTTACAGTCACAGGTACAGCGAAAGCATCACTGGATGGTTAATTTTCTTCACTCAGAAGATAACTCTCTCTTTTGGATTGCAGCTGTAGTTTAAGAGCTCCCCTCTCGCTGACTTTCACCTGCTCCAGACACAGAGGAAAAGCCTGATCCTTGCAGAGGAGCCAAGACACACAGGTTTTGGTGGAACTAGGAGGGTACCAACTCTGGGCTCAGCCATTGTGCTGATTGTTGTTTTACGTGAGTAAGATTTCACATTTTCCGGTATCTCTCTGTGCATCCTGTCCCCCTGCGTTGTCCCGTTTTCTCTCCCTGGCTCTTGCAAGCACAGAACAGAAGGTGGATTGTTGGCAAGAGGGAATTTATCCCTAAACTCCCTTCGAAGTTTCACGCCCACTGAATTAATTCTCTGGTTGGTTTTCTCTCCCAGTGGCCCCAGGCAGAGCCGACATCTAGCAGCCAAGCCCCGCAGAAGCTTTGGAGAGAGCCGAACTGAATCTCACCTGCCTCTATACCTCAGTCTTGACCCCGAGAAGCCAAGAGGTAAAATAGACCCATGTGTTATCCGGACCACAGAGAGCATTCCTGCTTGTACTGCAGCGCCCTCTGGCGGCACAATCCGCGAACTGTAGTGAGAGGCAGCTCAGAAATCTTTTTACAGCGACTTTCCCAGGGGTGAGTTACTCCCTGAGCCCTGGTCTACACTAGGACTTTAGGTCGAATTTGGCAGCGTTAAATCAATAAAAACCTGCACCCTTCCACATGATGAAGCCCTTTTTTTTTGACTTAAAGGGCTCTTAAAATCGATTTCCTTACTCCACCCCCGACAAGTGGATTAACGCTTAAATCGGCCTTGCTGGGTCGAATTTGCGGTACTGTGGACACAATTTGATGGTATTGGCCTCCAGGAGCTACCTCAGAGTGCTCCATTGTGACTGCTCTGGACAGCACTCTCAACTCGGATGCAGTGGCCAGGTAGACAGGAAAAGAACCGCGAACGTTTGAATCTCATTTCCTGTTTGGCCAGCATGGCAAGCTGCTGGTGACCATGCAGAGCTCATCAGCAGAGGTGACCAAGTTGGAGTCCCAGAATCGCAAAAGAGCTCCAGCATGGACTGAATGGGAGGTATGGGATCTGGTCGCTGTATGGGGAGAGGAATCCGTGCGATCAGAACTCCGTTCCAGTTTTCAAAATGCCAAAACCTTTGTCAAAATCTCCCAGGGCATGAAGGACAGAGGCCATAACAGGGACCCAAAGCAGTGCCGCGTGAAATGTAAGGAGCTGAGGCAAGCCTACCAGAAAACCAGAGAGGCAAACGGCCGCTCCAGGTCAGAGCCCCGAACATGCCGCTTCTATGATGAGCTGCATGCCATTTTAGGGGGTTCAGCCACCACTACCCCAGCCATGTTGTTTGACTCCTTCAATGGAGATGGAGGCAACAAGGAAACAGGTTTTGGGGATGAAGAAAATGATGAGGAGGAGGTTGTAGATAGCTCAGAGCAAGCAAGTGGAGAAACCGGTTTTCGCAACAGCCAGGAACTGTTTCTCACTTTGGACCTGGAGCCAGTACCCCCGAACCCACCAAAGGCTGCCTCCTGGACCTGGCAGGTGGAGAAGGGACCTCCGGTGAGTGTATCTTTTAAAATAGTATACATGGTTTAAAATCAAGAGTGTGAAAGGATTAATTTGCCCTGGCATTCGCGGCTCTCCTGGATGTACTCCCAAAGCCTTTGCAAAAGGTTTCTGGGGAGGGCAGCCTTATTGCGTCCTCCATGGACACTTTACCACTTTACCACTCCAGGACACTTTACCACTCCAGGCCAGTAGCACATACTCAGCAATCATTGTAGAACAAAAGCATTGCAGTGTATGTTTGCTGGCGTTCAAACAACATCCATTCTTTATCTCTCTGTGTTATCCTCAGGAGAGTGAGATATCAGTCATGGTCACCTAGTTGAAATAGGCTGCTTTTCTTCAGGGGACACTCAGAGGTGCCCGTTCCTGCTGGGCTGTTTGCCTGTGGCTGAACAGAAATTCTCCCCACTGTTAGCCACGGGGAAGGGGGAGGGTTGAGGGGGTAGCCACGCAGTGGGGGGAGGCAAAATGCGACCTTGTAATGAAAGCACATGTGCTATGTATGTAATGTTAACAGCAAGGTTTACCCTGAAAGAGTGTAGCCATTGTTTTATAAAATGTGTCTTTTTAAATACCGCTGTCCCTTCTTTTTTCCTCCACCAGCTGTATGTGTTTCAATGATCACAGGATCTTCTCCTTCCCAGAGGCTAGTGAATATTAGAAAGAAAGAAAAAAATGCCCTCAAGATGAAATGTTCTCTGAGCTCATGCTGTCCTCCCACACTGACAGAGCACAGATGAATGCATGGAGGCAAATAATGTCAGAGTGCAGGAAAGCACAAAATGACCGGGAGGAGAGGTGGCGGGCTGAAGAGACTAAGTGGTGGGCTGAAGAGAGTAAGTGGCGGGCTGAAGACAGGGCTGAAGCTCAAATGTGGCGGCAGCGTGATGAGAGGAGGCAGGATTCAATGCTGAGACTGCTGGAGGATCAAACCAATATGCTCCAGTGTATGGTTGAGCTGCAGCAAAGGCAGCTGGAGCACAGACTGCCACTACAGCCCTTGTGTAACCAACCACCCTCCTCCCCAAGTTCCATAGCCTCCTCACCCAGATGCCCAAGAACGCAGTGGGGGGGCCTCCGGCCAACCAGCCACTCCACCACAGAGGATTGCCCAAAAAACAGAAGTCTGGCTTTCAATAAATTTTAAAGTTGTAAACTTTTAAAGTGCTGTGTGGCATTTTCCTTCCCTCCTCCACCACCCCTCCTGGGCTACCTTGGTAGTCATCCTCCTATTTGTGTGATGAATGAATAAAGAATGCATGAATGTGAAGCAACAATGACTTTATTGCCCCTGCAAGTGGTGATCGAAGGGAGGAGAGGAGGGTGGTTAGCTTACAGGGAAGTAGAGTGAATGAATGGGAGGGGGTTTCATCAAGGAGAAACAAACAGAACTTTCACACCTTAGCCTGTCCAGTCATGAAACTGGTTTTCAAAGCTTCTCTGATGCGCACCACGCCCTCCTGTGCTCTTCTAAGCACCCTGGTGTCTGGCTGCGTGTAACCAGCAGCCAGGTGATTTGCCTCAACCTCCCAGCCCGCCATAAACGTCTCCCCCTTACTCTCACAGATATTGTGGAGCGCACAGCAAGGAGTAATAACAGTGGGAATATTGGTTTCGCTGAGGTCTAACCGAGTCAGTAAACTGCGCCAGCGCGCTTTTAAACATCCAAATGCACATTCTACCACCATTCTGCCCTTGCTCAGCCTGTAGTTGAACAGCTCCTGACTACTGTCCAGGCTGCCTGTGTACGGCTTCATGAGCCATGGCATTAAGGGGTGGGCTGGGTCCCCAAGGATAACTATTGGCATTTCAACATCCCCAACAGTTATTTTCTGGTCTGGGAATAAAGTCCCTTCCTGCAGCTTTTGAAACAGACCAGAGTTCCTGAAGATGCGAGCATCATGTACCTTTCCCGGCCATCCCATGTTGATGTTGGTGAAACGTCCCTTGTGATCCACCAGAGCTTGCAGCACTATTGAAAAGTACCCCTTGCGGTTTATGTACTTGCCAGCTTGGTGCTCTGGTGCCAAGATAGGGATATGAGTTCCATCTATGGCCCCACCACAGTTAGGGAATCCCATTGCAGCAAAGCCATCCACTATGACCTGCACATTTCCCAGGGACACTACCCTTGATATCAGCAGACCTTTGATTGCATGGGCTACTTGCATCACAGCAGCCCCAACAGTAGATTTGCCCACTCCAAATTGATTTCCAACTGACCGGTAGCTGTCTGGCATTGCAAGCTTCCACAGGGCTATCGCCACTCGCTTCTCAACTGTGAGAGCTGCTCTCATCTTGGTATTCATGCGCTTCAGGTCAGGGGAAAGCAAGTCACAAAGTTTCATGAAAGTGCCCTTATGCATGCGAAAGTTTCGCAGTCACTGGGAATCATCCCAGACCTGCAACACTATGCGGTCCCAGCAGTCTGTGCTTGTTTCACGAGCCCAGAGTCGGCGTTCCACCACATGAACCTGCCCCATTAGCACCATGATGCATACATTGGCAGGGCCCATGCTTTCAGAGAAATCTGTGTCCATGTCCTGATCACTCACGTGACCACGCTGACATTGCCTCCTCACCTGGTATCGCTCTGCCAGGTTCTGTTGCTGCATATACTGCTGGATAATGCATGTGGTGTTTAATGTGCTCCTAATTGCCAAAGTGAGCTGAGCAGGCTCCATGCTTGCCTTGGTATGGCGTCCGCACAGAAAAAAGGCGCGGAACAATTGTCTGCCATTGCTCTGATGGAGGGAGGGGTGACTGACGACATGGCTTACAGGGTTGGCTTACAGGGAATTAAAATCAGCAAAGGGGGTGGCTTTACACCAAGGAGTATTTCAGGCAGGACTTCACGGAGGGTTCCAATAAGAAATGGTGCACCTAAGTAATTGTTCTTATTGGAACAAGCAGGTTGGTCTGGCCTCTGATTGATACATGGCTAGATTTACCTCGCTGCACCTTCTCTGTGAGTGACTGCAGTGTGACCTAGAGGAATGAGTCCCCTAGACGCGGGGGGGGGGGCGGTTGAGAAAATGAGTACAAAACAAATCTGGTCTATTTCTTCTTTTGATCCACTCCATCTATCTTTTACATCTTTGGCTGGCAGCAGACGGTGCAGAAGGACTGCAAGCCATCCACATCTTGTGGTTGCTCGGCAGAAGATGGTACAATAGGACTGCTCGCCATCCTTATCTCTTACCTGCCCGGCAGAAGATAGTACAATAGGACTGCTAGCAATCCATATCACCTGCCTGCTCACTATAAGACGGTTCAATAGGACTGACTGCGGACTAAAGAGAATGACCTGGTCAAGTCACTTCTAATGTAGTCCCTGCACCCATATCTGGCCAGGAGCACCTCGGACATGACAATGATGGCTACCAGTCCTACTGTACCATCTGCTGCCACAAGACAATGGGTTGCTGCTGCTGTGTAGCAATGCAGTACCACGTCTGCCAGCACCCAGGAGACATATGGTGACGGTTACCTGAGCGGGCTCTATGCTTGCTGTGGCCTGGCGTCTGCACAGGTAACTCAAGAAAAAAGGTGCGAAACGGTTGTCTGCTGCTGCTTTCACGGAGGGAGGGAGGGAACGGGGGCCTGACGATATGTACCCAAAACCACCCGCAACAATGTTTTAGCCCCATCAGGCACTGGGATCTCAACCCAGAATTCCAATGGGCAGCGGAGACTGCGGGAACTGTGGGATAGCTACCCACAGTGTAATGCTCCGGAAGTCGATGCTAGCCTCGGTACTGTGGAAGCACTCCGCCAAGTTAATGCACTTAGAGCATTTTCTGTGGGGACACTCAAACTCGAATATATAAAAATGATTTCCAAAAAAATGACTTCTATAAATTCAACCTAATTTCATAGAGTAGACATACCCTTAGAAATTCCCTGACCAATTGGAAAAGGCAGGAACTACCAGGCTGTTTAGTGAAATTTTATTAATATTATACTCAATATGCCCTGTAAGGGGGAAATTCCTTTGCAGAATAGTATTTGTTAAACTTGACAGTCATTTTTTTCTAGTAATATTTGTGTCTTACAATTGTAATTCGAGGATGGTGTTATATCTGTCATCTATCTACCTCTCATCTCTCCCTCTCACTGTCTTTATCTAATCTAACCACACAAGGTGGGTGTGGTAATCTCTTTTATTGGGGCAACTTCTGTGGGTCTCTCTCTCACCAGCAGAAGTTGGTCCTCTGAGTTGCACCCCACAATGTTTTATGAAAATATGCTTATGAGTGTAAATATAACTGAAATATGCTTTATGCAAAAGGTCTCTTGGAAGCAATCATTACAAAGCTTGTGATCTACTGAGTGTGTTCATCCCATTTGTTGGCGTGTGTTATTTCTATGTCTGGCATTAGGTGAATAAGACATAAACTTGTATCACTGATGTCAACATGTTAAGTGGAAGCCATTAAGGGTGCTTCAGAATCAAGCACCTGTCAATGGCTCTGTTTACTTGCAAACCTTCCGGGGTACATGGGGGCAAGCCCAGAAAGAATGGAGACTAGGGATCTCACAGGACATGTGACCATGTCACATAATACTGGAATCCATCTTAAATCTGGTACTTTTCCATTTAGAAGGAAGGTTGCGGACCCAGAGAGACAAAGGATTCCTTCCTTGTGCCAAATCTATAAAAGGGGGTGGAGCAGAACAAGAGGGGTGGCCAGTCATGAGAAAGCCCCTGCTTTTCACCTAAAATGCCTGCTGAAGCTAACAAGGTCTGTACCAGGGGAAAGGATTGGGTCCAGACTAGGAAAGGAAGACTTTCACTAGTCTGTGAAAGAAGCTTGTTGGAACATCTCCAAGGGTGAGATTTTACCTGTAAACATTTTCTTAATGTATTAGGCTTAGACTTGCGTGTTTTTGCCTTATTTTGTTTGGTGACTTACTTTGTTCTGTCTTTTATTACTTTAAATCACTTAAATCCTACTTTTTATACTAAATAAAATCATTTTTATTTATTAATTAACCCAGAGTAAGCAATTAATACCTGGGGGAGCAAACAGCTGTGCATATCTCTCTATCAGTGTTATAGAGGGCAGGCAATTTATGAGTTTACCCTGTATAAGCTTTATACAGTGTAAAATGGATTTATTTGGGGTTTGGATCCCATTGGGAGCTGGGTGTCTGGGTGCTGGAGATAGGTGACCTGCTGAGCAGTTTTTGGTTAAAGTCTGCAGTTTTGGGGGTGTGGTTCAGACCCTGGGTCTGTGTTTGCAGCAGGCTGGCATGTCTGGCTCTGGAGTCCCAAGCTGTCATAAATAAAAAGGGAAGGGTAAACACCTTTAAAATCCCTCCTGGCCAGAGGAAAAACCCTTTCACCTGTAAAGGGCTAAGAAGCTAGGATAACCTTGCTGGCACCTGACCAAAATGACTAATGAGGAGACAAGATACTTTCAAAGCTGGAGGGGCGGGGGGAGAAACAAAGGTTCTCTGTGTGTGTGTGATGTTTTTGCCAGGAACAGAACAGGAATGGAGTCTTAGAACTTAGTAAATAATCTAGCTAGATATGCTTTTGATTCTGTTTTGTTTAAATGGCTGAGAAAATAAGCTGTGCTGAATGGAATGTAGATTCCTGTTTTTGTATCTTTTTGTAACTTAAGGTTTTGCCTAGAGGGATTCTCTATGTTTTGAATCTGATTACCCTGTAAGGTATTTACCATCCTGATTTTACAGAGGTGATTCTTTTACTTTTTTTCTTTAATTAAAATTCTTCTTTTACGAACCTGATTGCTTTTTCATTGTTCTTAAGATCCAAGGGTTTGGGTCTGTGTTCACCTATGCAACTTGGTGAGGATTTTTATCAAGCCTTCCCCAGGAAAGGGGGTGTAGGGTTTGGGGAGGATTTTGGGGGAAAAGAAGTTTCCAAGCGGGCTCTTTCCCTGTTATATATCTGTTAGATGCTTGGTGGTGGCAGCAATAAAGTCCAAGGACAAAAGGTAAAATAGTTTGTACCTTGGGGAAGTTTTAACCTAAGCTGGTAAAAATAAGCTTAGGGGGTTTTCATGCAGGTTCCCACATCTGTACCCTAGAGTTCAGAGTGGGGAAGGAACCTTGACACAAGCTGCTAGGGAAAATAGGCTCAAAGGTAAATTCAGCACATCAGGTGACAGCCTGAAGGGGGTCTCTGTGACCGAATCCATCACAGGTCCAGTAAAAGAGATTACCTCATCCACCTTGTCAGCCTAATAACCTCCAACCAACGCAACTGTAATGCTGAATGTATCTATCTGTCTATATCAAAATACCTCCCTTGCAGATGTAATGGGAAGGGTTTGTTTATTTATTTGCATTGTTTTATCTTTTACTGTGCTTCATAGATCTCTCTCCAGGGGATATTCTTAGACTTTTCCAGAGGATCAAATCTCACCAGTCACTTAGGTAAATAGGAGCACCGAGACCTTGGTACATTTGGCTCCAGTGTTTTATTAATCTCTTGTCTTCCCTCACAGCCCCTCTCCCACATGGAATGACACCCAACATTCCTCTCCCCTCCCCTTCCCCCACGTACACACATAGTCCAGAAAAATGTGATATTTATTGTGGGGAGGGGGGGGTGCCGCCCCTGGCTGTCACACTGTGTCTCTCAGAGCACAGTAATACACAGCTCCATCTACCAGCCTCACCCTGCGCTGGGCCAGGGTGCTGGATTTATGTCTCCATAAACCTGCAAACTCGCTCCAGCTCAGGGCTAATAATGATTCCCAGGTATCCAGAAGCTATATATTGAGGCCCTCCATTCGGGAACTGTCAGTACCAAAATATCTATTCATTGGTCTTGACTGAGGCGTGAGAGCAAGTGAGGTTCAATTTGGCTTCCTCCAAACCTTCTGCAGAGACTGGCTGCTGGATCTCGCCTCTGCCTGGGGCCACTAGAAGAGGAAATGAGAAAAAGAATTAATTTACTGGGCATGAAACTTATTGGGAATGCTGTGGGTTCATTCCCTGTGACCAACGCACATCTGTTCTTCTTATGGCTGTCATGGGTGTTTACAAGAGCTAGGGAGAGAGGATGACAGAACACAGAGGCCTTGAAGGGTGGATGGTTAGGTGAGATTGAGAGAAAGTCGGAATGTGTGTTGGGGCAGATGGAGGTAGACAGAGAAAGAGAGACACGAAGAAAGAGAGAGTGGTGGGGAAACGGGAACCTAACTCACTCAAAACAAAAAGCAGCACAATCCCTAAGCCCAGGGTCATTCCCATCCTCACAGCGGAATGATGATGATGATGATTATGGGCGATAGTATGATCATCTTCCATGGAAATTATGGGTCCTCAGGTGAGTAATAAGACCAGTCCTTGAACCACAAGGCTGTTATTTTCCAAAAAAACCGGGAAGATGCCTGTGTGGGACTTCTTTTCAAGTGGGGAGCCTGGCGCACGACAGTGCGCAGCGGAATAGCTGCGTCCCAGCCGCTGTTCTCGCAGCCTGGCCCCTGTGGGAATCAGGGAGAGGGAGGCTCCGCCCTCTCCCCGCAGCTACGAGCCAAAGTCCGCAGTGGGGCTACTGTGGGAACCCGAGCTGCGAGCGACACCTGGGTTAACCGCATAAACCTCCCTCTGTGTCTCTCCGCTATTGACTGCAACTGCCCTTGCTCTGAGGCTGCAAGACGGCTCCCGGTGTCTGTCGGGGGGCGGGCTCCGCGCGGGCGGCGGGGGGGGAGATGCCGCTCAGAAATCTTTTTGCTGTGACAGGTTTCAGAGGAGCAGCCCTGTTAGTCTGTATTCCCAAAAAGAACAGGAGGACTTGTGGCACCTTAGGGACTAACACGTTTATTTGAGCATGAGCTTTCCTGAGCTACAGCTCACTTCCACTGAATGCATCCGGTGAAGTGAGCTGTAGCTCACGAAAGCTGATGCTCAAATAAATGTGTTAACCTCTAAGGTGCCACAAGTCCTCCTGTTCTTTTTACTGTGACTTTCCCAAGTGAGGTGCCCCCTGGGAAATTCCCTGACCAACTGGAAAAGGCGGGTGTTACGGGGATGTTTAGTGACATTTTATTAATTTAGACTCCATGTGCTCTTATTTTCTGTATGGGGAAAATTCGTTTGCAGAACAGTATTTGCTAAACTTACCAGTCCTTTTTCCCTAGTAATATTTGTGTCCATTTCACAAATGCAATGAGAGGATGGTGTTGTGTGTTATCTCTCTCCTGGATCTCTCGCTCTCTCTCTCTCTCTCTTCATCATCTCTCTGTCTCCTTCTCTCTGTCTCCTTCTCTCCTTCTCTAACCTTCCCAGACAAGGTGGCTGAGGTAATATATTTTATTGGACCAACTCCTGTAGCTGTTTCTCTTACCAATATAAGTTGGTCCAATAAAATATATTCCCTCTCCCACCTTGTCTGTCTAATATCCTACGTCCAACGGGGCTACAACAACGCTGTATCTATCTATTCCTCTCTTTGTATCAAAATAGCCTCCTTGCAGATGCAATGGGAAAGGTCTGTTTCTTTTCACTTACTGTGCTTCACAGTTCTCCCTGAAGCAGATTTTCTTAGGAGAGAAATGGGATTTGATCCTTTGGAAAAGTTCTCAGTAAATAGTTAGGCGCACCAAGACCTTGGAAAATGTGCCCCCAAATGTTTTATTCATCTCTTTTATCTCCCCTAATCGCCCCTCTTTCCTCCCGCTCATGGAAACGCACTCCACATTCACCCCTCCCACCGCCTACGCACACAACAGGCCGCAGTGCGATACTTCTTGTCCGGAACCAGCCCCTGGCTGTCACACTGTGTCTCTCAGAGCGCAGTAATACACCGCTGCGTCTGCGAGCCGCGCCCTGCTCAGGGCCAGGGCGCTGGACTTTCTGTCTCCAGAAACATGCAAAGCTCCCTCGGGGTCGGGGATATGAGTGGTTTCCCGGTATCCAGAAACTATAAATTCGGGTCCTCGGTTCGGGAACTGCCGGTACCAAACTACATTCTCATTCGTCTTGATTGAGGGGTGAGAGCAGGTGAAGTTCAGCTCGGCTCCCTCCACACCTTCTGCGATGCCCGGTTGCTGGATCTCGGCTCTGCCCGGGGACACTAGGAGAGAAAACCAGAAACAGAATTAAAGTAGCGGGCCTGAAACGTCTTGGGGACTCTGTGGGTTTACTCCCTGTCACCAACGCGCGCCCTGTTCTTGTGGCTGTCACGGGGGCTAACAAGAGCTAGGGAGAGAGGATGAGGGACCACACAGAGGCGAGAATCAGAGAGAGAGAGAGTAGATGTGTGTGTCGGGACAGATGGAGCTAGAACGAGAGAGAGGTGGGGAAACGGGAACCTCACTCACGCAGAACAAAAAAGCACAATCCCTGAGCCCGGGGTCGTTCCCATCTTCACGGCGGAACAGCAGCGTCTCTCAGTCCCTTTTCTGTCTCTCTGAGCCCTGCGGGAGTCAGCGACAGGGAGGCTCCCCCTTCTCCCGCAGCTACACGCCAAAGAGGGACTGATCCTGCGGCGTGGCGAGCAAGAAATAAACTGCAGCGCTGTTACCGCTGGAACTCCAGCTGTGAGTGACCCCTGGGGTTAACAGCACAAACCTCCCTCTGTGTCTCTCTCCTCTGCACCTGCCCTTCACCTGGGGCTCCGGGACGGCTCACGGTGCCTGTCGGGGGGCGGGCTCCGGGCGTGACAGACAGGAGGACTGGATTTAATGAAAAGCCGAGCGGTGGAATAGACCTTGGAGGCAGCTGACAGGGACCATTTTACTTCAACTGCAGCGCCCTCTGGAGGCCAAATGGGCGCACTGAGGTGAGACACAGAGACAAAACTCTTTGCACGGTCACTTTCTCAGGAATCATAGAATCATAGAATATCAGGGTTGGAAGGGACCCCAGAAGGTCATCTAGTCCAACCCCCTGCTCGAAGCAGGACCAATTCCCAGTTAAATCATCCCAGCCAGGGCTTTGTCAAGCCTGACCTTAAAAACCTCTAAGGAAGGAGATTCTACCACCTCCCTAGGTAACGCATTCCAGTGTTTCACTACCCTCATAGTGAAAAAGTTTTTCCTAATATCCAATCTAAACCTCCCCCACTGCAACTTGAGACCATTACTCCTTGTTCTGTCATCTGCTACCATTGAGAACAGTCTAGAGCCATCCTCTTTGGAACCCCCTTTCAGGTAGTTGAAAGCAGCTATCAAATCCCCCCTCATTCTTCTCTTCTGCAGGCTAAACAATCCCAGCTCCCTCAGCCTCTCCTCATAACTCATGTGTTCCAGACCCCTAATCATTTTTGTTGCCCTTCGCTGGACTCTCTCCAATTTATCCACATCCTTCTTGTACTGTGGGGCCCAAAACTGGACACAGTACTCCAGATGAGGCCTCACCAATGTCGAATAGAGGGGAACAATCATGTCCCTCAATCTGCTTTGCTATGCCCCTACTTATACATCCCAAAATGCCATTGGCCTTCTTGGCAACAAGGGCACACTGCTGACTCATATCCAGCTTCTCATCCACTGTCACCCCTAGGTCCTTTTCTGCAGAACTGCTGCCTAGCCATTCGGCCCCTAGTCTGTAGCAGTGCATTGGATTCTTCCGTCCTAAGTGCAGGACCCTGCACTTATCCTTATTGAACCTCATCAGATTTCTTTTGGCCCAATCCTCCAATTTGTCTAGGTCCTTCTATATCCTATCCCTCCCCTCCAGCGTATCTACCACTCCTCCCAGTTTAGTATCATCCGCAAATTTGCTGAGAGTGCAATCCACACCATCCTCCAGATCATTTATGAAGATATTGAACAAAACCGGCCCCAGGACCGACCCCTGGGGCACTCCACTTGACACCGGCTGCCAACTAGACATGGAGCCATTGATCACTACCCGTTGAGCCCGACAATCTAGCCAGCTTTCTACCCACCTTATAGTGCATTCATCCAGCCCATACTTCATTAACTTGCTGACAAGAATACTGTGGGAGACCGTGTCAAAAGCTTTGCTAAAGTCAAGAAACAATACATCCACTGCTTTCCCTTCATCCACAGAACCAGTAATCTTATCATAAAAGGCGATTAGATTAGTTAGGCATGATCTTCCCTTGGTGAATCCATGCTGGCTGTTCCTGATCACTTTTCTCTCATGCAAGTGCTTCAGGATTGATTCTTTGAGTACCTGCTCCATGATTTTTCCAGGGACTGAGGTGAGGCTGACTGGCCTGTAGTTCCCAGGATCCTCCTTCTTCCCTTTTTTAAAGATTGGCACTACATTAGCCTTTTTCCAGTCATCCAGGACTTCCCCCATTTGCCACGAGTTTTCAAAGATAATGGCCAGAGAGAGAGTTAATCATAGAATCATAGAATCATAGAATATCAGGGTTGGAAGGGACCCCAGAAGGTCATCTAGTCCAACCCCCTGCTCAAAGCAGGACCAATTCCCAGTTAAATCATCCCAGCCAGGGCTTTGTCAAGCCTGACCTTAAAAACCTCTAAGGAAGGAGATTCTACCACCTCCCTAGGTAACGCATTCCAGTGTTTCACCACCCTCTTAGTGAAAAAGTTTTTCCTAATATCCAATCTAAACCTCCCCCACTGCAACTTGAGACCATTACTCCTCGTTCTGTCATCTGCTACCATTGAGAACAGTCTAGAGCCATCCTCTTTGGAACCCCCTTTCAGGTAGTTGAAAGCAGCTATCAAATCCCCCCTCATTCTTCTCTTCTGCAGGCTAAACAATCCCAGCTCCCTCAGCCTCTCCTCATAACTCATGTGTTCCAGACCCCTAATCATTTTTGTTGCCCTTCGCTGGACTCTCTCCAATTTATCCACATCCTTCTTGAAGTGTGGGGCCCAAAACTGGACACAGTACTCCAGATGAGGCCTCACCAATGTCGAATAGAGGGGAACGATCACATCCCTCGATCTGCTCGCTATGCCCCTACCTATACATCCCAAAATGCCATTGGCCTTCTTGGCAACAAGGGCACACTGCTGACTCATATCCAGCTTCTCGTCCACTGTCACCCCTAGGTCCTTTTCCGCAGAACTGCTGCCTAGCCATTCGGTCCCTAGTCTGTAGCTGTGCATTGGGTTCTTCCGTCCTAAGTGCAGGACCCTGCACTTATCCTTATTGAACCTCATCAGATTTCTTTTGGCCCAATCCTCCAATTTGTCTAGGTCCTTCTATATCCTATCCCTCCCCTCCAGCGTATCTACCACTCCTCCCAGTTTAGTATCATCCGCAAATTTGCTGAGAGTGCAATCCACACCATCCTCCAGATCATTTATGAAGATATTGAACAAAACCGGCCCCAGGACCGACCCTTGGGGTACTCCACTTGATACCGGCTGCCAACTAGATATGGAGCCATTGATCACTACCCGTTGAGCCCGACAAACTAGCCAGCTGCAGAATCCATTATCAATTGAAAAAGGCGGGCGTTACCAGGCGTGAACTGAAATTTTGTTAATTTAGATTCAATGGGGGGAAATTCCATTCTGCAGAATCTGATTTGTTACGCTTAAGTTGCCAGTCATTTTTTTCCAGCAATATCTGTGGTCACTTCACAAATATAATTAGAAGCTGGTGATATAAGATTTAATCTGTCTGTGCGTCTGTCTGTCTATCGACCCCTCATCACACGAACATCGAAATATCTGGGAATATTGTAATTACTTTCCTGGTTTCACCTTTAAAGCTACTTCATCTTTTTTTCCCGAATTTGATTGCCTTATAATACAGCCAAAGAGTCCAACTTTCTCACATTGAAGGAACAGCCAATCACTGAGTGGTGTGATAAGAAAGGAGAGATTAGTAGTTTCTTATTTTAAAAAAACTAGGCTATTTTAAATGGTTTGCCTACAGGATTTAGCTGCTAATATTCCACGAACATTATAAAAATGATAGATAGATAGATAGATTAGATAAAGCTGTCTCGGGCTCAGGCCCTACATTCGGATTTTCACAGGAGCCTGGGGGAGCTAGGCACCCAAATGCCACTGAACTGGCTTCAACATCTCTCTATGCTTCTTTAGAACCCACCTCCACTCAAATGTTCTCTTTCTCCTTTCTGGCTTCTTAGTTTGCCCTTCCCTTCTTTCTTCCAGCACCCCCTTGTCTCCCACCCACATACACACACTAGCCCTCAGAACCACAGAATAGGGCCTTGTCCACATTTGCAAGTTGGAGCGCATTAAATCAGCCCCAGATGTGAAGTGTCCACCCTGGCAAGGCACTGAGAGTGGCTGGATTCCGCAGCTGGAGCACTCCTGGTAATCCACCTCCACAAGAGGCATAGAGCTAGCTGCTCCCAGGCCAAAGCACCACGGTGCCAGTGTGGATGCCCTGGTCTATTGCTGCACTCTGATTAGCCTCTGCAACGTGTCCCACAATGCCTGTTCTAGCCACTCTGGTCATCACTTTGAACTCTACTGCCCTGCCCTCAGGTGAGCAACCGTCAGACCCGCCCTTTAAATTCTCTGGGAATTTTGAAAATCCCCTTCCTGTTTGCTCAGCAAGCCATGGAGTGCTCTCAGTGCATCTTTCCAGGTTACCATTCCTCCATGCGCCAGGTGATCCCCAGCATGGAGCAATGCCAAGGTGCTGGACCTCACGGGGGGAGGGATAGCTCAGTGGTTTGAGCATTGGCCTGCTAAACCCAGGGTTCTGAGTTCAATCCCTGACGGGGCCATTTAGAGATCTGGGGCAAAAATTGGGGATTGGTCCTGCTTCCAGCAGAGGGTTGGACTAGATGACCTCCTGAGGTCTCTTCCAACCCTGATATTCTATGACAGACAGATATTATTATTTGGGGGGAGGGATAGCTCAGTGGTTTGAGCATTGGCCTGCTAAACCCAGGGTTGTGAATTCAATCCTTGAGGGAGCCATTTAGGGATTTGTGGCATAAATTGGGGATTGGTCCTGCTTTGAGCAGGGGGTTGGACTAGATGACCCCCTGAGGTCCCTTCCAATCCTGATATTCTATGATTCTATGATTCTATCAGCGTTTAGGGAGAGGAGTCTGTCCAATCCCAGCTGTGCTCCAGCCATAGGAATTATGATACCTATGGACAGATTTCAAGGGTCATGACTGAAAGGAGCCATGACCAAGACTCAGTACAGTGCAGGGTAAAAGTGAAGGAGCTGCAGAACGCTGACCACAAGGCATGGGAGGCAAACTCCCGTTCCAGTGCTGACCCCATGACCTGCCAATTCTACAAAGAGCTGGACACAATACTAGGGGATGACCCCACCTCCATTGTGAAGACTACCATGGGCACTTCAGAGGCCGTGCCAGCCCAGAGTGCAATAAGACAGGAGGAGTAAAGTGGGAGCAAGGATACTGAGAAGGAGGAGGGCCCAGAGCCAGAGGACAATTCACCATCCATAGATGCATGAAGCCAGGAGCTGTTTTCAAGCCTGGAGGAAGGTAGCCAGTCACAGCAGATGGAGCTTGGGGAAGAGCAAACAGCAGAGGAGGCGCCCAGTAAGCAGTTTTGATTTTGAGAAGGGAGTAGTTGGCTACGGGTTGTTGGGGTGAGGAGGGTTGCAGAAAGAAGGGTCAGGCCTGTGTGCATGCATAGATGTGGAATAGGGTGTTGACGTGCTCTCTCACATCATGGTAATCGGCCTCCATGATCTCATTGAAAGTCTCATGCAGAAGCTGGGCAATCTGCTTATGCAGATTCCTTGGCAGAGCTACTATGCTCCTTGTCCCAGTAAGGGTAACATACCCACATCATTGTGCCATGAGTGGGGGGCACCATTGCTGCACACAGGCAAGCCACATAAGGGCCAGGACTAAGCATTCTTGCAGAAGACCCTCCCGTGCTTCCCAGGTCACCCTCAGCAGTGAGATATCTTCCAGGATGAACCCAGCCTGTGGAAAATGTGTGGACAGTGTTCAGTATAGGGGGCCCCTGAAGCGGTTGGCTCTCCCCAAGGCACAGGACCCCAGGGGACAGTACAGCCCTGGAAAAATCAGTTCCCCTTGTCCCTGTGGTTACTCACCATTTCGGGGCTCTTGTGGGTTATGTGCACTCACCTGGGGACAGGCAGTTTGTGCTATTGTGTGAACTGTGCTTGTCTTTAAGATCGGCCGAATCATTGCTCTGTCTAGTGTTAACAGTGCTGCCTCTGTTAAATGTTGCATTTTGTCTTTACAGATACTACCTTGAGATCCCAGCCATCCTTGTTGTCAATGGCTGAAGGCTGAATGGCTGCGCAGACTCAGGAAGCGGCCATGAAGAAGCAAGAAGTACCTTCTGCATGAAGTTATGCAGCAGCCCCTTGCTGAAAATCAAAAAGTGTGGAAGTGGTGGGAGAGTGAGAGGAGGGTCCACAAGGAGAACATGGATCACCGGAAAGAAATCGTGGAGAAGCTCCTAAGCATTATTGAGCACCAAGTGGACTCGATGCAGGTGCTCGTAACACTGCGTATGGAGCAGATCCACGCCCACCCCCACCCCCATGCAGCTCTTGTCCCAAAACTCTTTTCCTCGCACCCCTATGCCACCACGAACACAGTTTGCTCAACATCCTGTTTCTTGTCACCACCAGCTGCCTCCAACACCTGCACCTTCGCCATCCAGCCCTGCAAACTCCAACCATTACCCACTGCATCCAACCCCCATCCCTATGCAATTTAGCCCGGATGAAGTGCAGCACTGTTTGCACGGCACTACAGATGGAAAGGCTGCATAAGTCACCTGGACATATGCCAATCTGTAATGGTGCTGGGCCCCTACCACAACCTCCCTCCACTCTTCCGCCACTGTGCAGATGTGTGATCCCATTTGTGTCTCTGGAACTTGTCTTTTGTAAATCTTAATAATCGAATTTTGTTTTTGGTTTGAAAGCATTCTTTATTGCATTAATTAAAAGCAAACATAGCCCAGGAAAGCAACAGTCACTGCTAGTCAGTGCATCATACGTAGTGTGGAAGTAAAAAAAGGGATAAAGGGGATTTGGATGCAGACATCTTAGTTTTCTTAGGAATAGAGCAAGAGTCAGGCTAACTCTAACTCTAATAACTCAAGACTTTAAGGCAGGGCCTCGGCGAGTGGGAAGCAAGTGGAAAAATTGTGAGATGCTGTTTTGACCTTGTGTTAGATAAGAATGGATCGCAGACTGTAGCAGGAACTGCTGAGAAAAAGTAAGATATCAGGAAGGAATATATATAAACAAGATGTGGCTGTTGATCATTATTGTATGCAACAAAAGGTATAAATGCTTGCCCCAATTGTTTATCGGGCGGAGACCTGCCTAGAAAGGGGGAATCCCTGTCCGTGCGTACTCTCCCCCTTGCAATTGCTTGAGAATAAATTGTCTCTGACTTCTTGCAAACAACCTAAGAGTGAAGACTGCATTTTTCTTCCACAGTAGCAATTATGCAATGCATTGGGACGCGACCCCTTCCGCGTTCCCATAAGTCTTAGCGGCAAAAGAGAAAGAGGTGCTTTGTGGGACAGCTACCCAGAGTGCACCGCTCCGAATAGTGCCACAAGTGTGAACACGCTATTGCGCAGGCACCTGACAGTGTGAACACACAACAGCGGATTTCCTTCTGCGCTCTCTGAGTGGCGCTGTAACTGCCGGTGCTGTAAATTTCCCAGTGTAGACATGCTCTCAGTCTACATTTGCAGATGTAAAATGCCGGGAGTAAAAGCACACCTCAGAGAGCACAGAAGGGAAAGCGCTCCTGTGTGTTCACACTATCAGCTGCCAGCCCAACCGCATGGCCACACTTGCAGCACTTGCAGCGGCATTCAGAGCGGTGCACTGTGGGCAGCTGTCCCACAGATCACCTCTTCCCCTTCTGCAGCTGAGGCTTGTGGGAAGAGGGAGGTGGGGTGCTGGGCATCCTGGGCCCTGTTGCAATGCCCCGTCATGCATCGCTTTGCATTCCAGCAGCCTCTTTGCTTCCGTCCATGTTTGGCGCCATCTTTCATAGTTTTTTGTATTGAGCGCTCTGTCTTCCCTTTCGGTCTGAGGGAATGGATCCCGAACTGATGAGGAATGTGCTGATGAGGCTCGCCAGCACATCACAAATGGCAGATGAGTTACTCCTTAAACTGCAACATGAGGATAAAGAGTCTGACAGTGACATTGACATACATAATGCATACGACATGAGATTGCTTGTGGCATTCACGGAGGTGCTGACCACAGTGGAACGCTGCTTTTGGGCTCTGGAAACAAGCACCGAGTGGTGGGATCACATTGTGATGCACGTCTGGGATAACGAGCAGTGGCTGTAGGAAAGGAAAGCCACATTCATGGGACTGTGTGATGAGCTTGCCCCAGCCCTGCGGCGCAAGGACAAGAGAATGAGAGCTGCCCTGTCTCTGGAGAAGTGCATGGCAATTGCACTGTGGAAGCTGGCTACTCCAGACTGCTACCGATCGGTTGCTAACCAGTTCGGAGTGGGAAAGTCAACCGTTGGATTCGTGTTGATTCAAGTGTGCAGGGCCTTAATCGCATCCTGCTCCGAAAGACAGTGACTCTGGGCAACGTGCTTGACATTGTGGATGGCTTTGCACAAATGAGCTTTCCTAACTGTGGATGGCACGCACATTCCTATTCTGGCACCAGAGCACCTAGCCACAGAGTACTTTACTCACAAGGGGTATTTCTCAATGGTTCTCCTCTCCAGGCGCTTGTGGATCACCATGGGCATGTCACAGACATTAACGTAGGCTGGTCCAGAAAGGTGCATGACACACGCATCTTTCGGAACACTGGCCTGTTCAAGAAGCTGCAAGCGGGTTCTTTCTTCCCAGACCAGAAGATCACTGTAGGGGAAGTTGAAATGCCCACTGTGATACTTGGGAGACCCCGCCTACCCCTTAATGCCATGGCTCATGAACCATACACGGGGTAACTTGACAGCAGTAAGGAGTGGTTCAACAACAGGCTGAGCAAGTGCAGAATGACTTTGGAGTGTGCTTTTGGCCATTTAAAAGCCTGCTGGTGATGCCTGTATGGGAAGCTGGACATGGCCGATGACAATATTCCTATGCTTATAGCTGTATGGAACCATAATATTTGTGAAGGGAAGGGTGAAAGCTTCACTCAGGGCTGGACCGCAGAGGATCAGAGCCTGGAGGCAGAGTTTGAACAGTCAGAGACCAGGGCTATTAGAGGGGCACAGCTTGGGGCCATGAGGATCAGGGATGCCTTGAGGCAGCAGTTTGAAGCTGAAAGCCAGTAATATTTGTTGCTATGCTAGGGATTGCAGTGCTTGTAATGCTAGGCAGTGATTGGGGCACATGATGCAAGAAGGGACCTTAACATAACTGTATGTTGCTTTGCAGAGATCTCTGGTGCTTTCAGTTAATAGAATAAAGATTGCTTTCAAACAAACACAATTCTTTCATTAAAAGACAACAATAGAAGGAGAGAGTCAAATGAAAACATTCATCAGCTGGGAGTGGGAGGGGGGATTGGGGAAGGGAAGGTCTCAAGAGGAGAAGGTGTCCCGGGACAGCTACAGAGTTATGTATGTCCAGGGATCATACCTAGCCTTCTCCTTCGGAGTACGATGCAGCAGGTGCTGTACTTCAGCAGGGCCAAACTGCAGAGGGATGGGTGCTGAGTGCAGTGGGAGTCCACGGGGCTGGACTGTGAGGAGGGAGGAGTGGAATGCTGTGGGTAGAGAGTGGAGCCAGGAGGTTGATAAGAGTGTGTTGGTGGTGTGGGTGGGGTGGGGGGTGCACAGGAAAGAGTTTTGTGACACCGGCTGCAGGGGAGGGCGGGCGTGGAGCTGCTCTGTTTGAAGAGCTGGTATCGCCTGGAGCGTGTCCGCTTGGTGCTCCATAACTGTTAAGAGCTCCTCCGTGGCTTCTTTCTGGTGTGCCATGTTCTCCTTTCGTTCCCTCTTCGCGCTGTCCCGCCACTCCTTCAGTTCCTTTTTCTCAGTGGTGGAGTGCATCATAAACTCATGCAGAAAGTCGTCCTTAGTTCTTCTTGGACACTTCCTAATTCTTCCCAACCGTTCTGCCACTGATAACAAAGAGGGCGGCTGTGCTCCCAAGGTCATCTCTGTGAAGTTTAATGCGACATTTTACAGAAGCAGTATTGTTTGCAACACAGACAACAGTGATTCAGTGCTTTAAAACAGAGCCAGTACTCACACACCTGTCACTCACTCGCTGACCCCAGGCAAGTACACATGAGCCACAAGACCCCCAAAATGGTGAGTAGCTGCAGGGGCAGGGTAAATCACTGTTCCCAGACCCTGCTGTACACTGGGCACATGGCTCTTGGACACTTGGGGAGAGCCAGCACTGTAGGGTGGGCCTGATAATCATTCCTGTCCCCACACTTTCAACAGAAGGTGGTCATTATGGAAGATAATGCTGCTGAGGGTGAGCAGGGAATCAAGAGAGGGTCTTCTCCAAGCCTGTGGCTTCTTCCCTGGCCCCTATGTGGCTAGCCTGTGTGCAGCAATGGTCCCCCGCCCGCCCCCAGTGACAGCACAGTGGCACGGGAAAGTTACCTTTAATGGGGCAAGAAACAAAACAGCTCTGCCAAGGAACCTGCGGGAGCGGATTGCCTGGTATCTCCATGAGAGTTTCCTGGAGATCTCTAAGGGAGATTCCCGTGAAGTGAGGGAGTGTATCAACATCCTGTTCTGCCGCTCAAACTAGGCATGAGCTGGGAGACAAGCCGGCTTTCTGCAACCCTCCTGCCAGCAACAGTTCGCTTCACCAATTCCCAAAATCAGATCCACTTACCAGGGACCTCCTCTCCTGTTTGCGCTTCACCAAGATCCGACTGCTGTGACTGACTAGGCTCCTCTGGGGTAGAAAAGAGCTCCTGTCTGCATGCATCTCTGGTCTCCGAGCTATCCTCTGCCTCTGGGTCTCCCTCCCCCTCTTCAAAGATTGCCTCCTCCTGGCTCGGTCCACTCTCGACTGGCACGCAAACCAACGAAGTATCCACGGGGGACTTCACAGTGGAGGTGAGGTTGCCACCGAGTATCGCGTCCAGCTTTTTGTAGAACCGGCAACTCGTGGGCACAGCACTGGAGTGGAGGTTTGCCTCGTGCATCTCGTGGTAGGCATTTTGCAGCTACTTCCCTTTGACCCTGCACTGAAATGTGTCCCGGTCATGGCCCCTTTCTGTCATGCATCATGAAATCTGTCCGTAGATGGCATAATTCCGACGGCTGGAGTGCAGCTGGGTCTGGACAGCCTCCTCTCCCCAAATGCCGATGAGGACTAGCAGCTCGGCATTGCTCCAAGCCGGGGATCGCCTGGTGTGTGTATCAGGCTTGGCCACCTGGAAAGATGTGCTGAGACCACTGCACGCATCACTGAGCAAACAGGAAGGGGACTTTCAAATTTGCCAAGGAATGTATGGTACGGGGCTGACGGTTGGTCACCTGAGGGCAGAGCAGTAGAGTTCAAACCGATGACCAGAGAGGTGGGAACAGGCATTGTGGGACACCTCCTGGAGGCCAATCGCAGCGCTGTCATCGCCACGGTGTCTACACTGGCCCCGCAGCGCTATAGCCCAGGCGCAGAAAGCTCGACGCCTCTCGTCGAGATTTTTTTTAGAGCGCTACAA
This sequence comes from Caretta caretta, assembly GCF_965140235.1. NCBI lineage: Eukaryota > Metazoa > Chordata > Testudines > Cheloniidae > Caretta > Caretta caretta. The sequence continues at coordinate 42,624,744 of NC_134218.1, forward strand.
CTGTGCAGTTTCCGCCCACTAAGTGGCTTGGCAGTGTGTACACCTCGGGAGTTACAGCGCTCAGAGCTGCTTTACTGCAGGGAAACTTGCCAGTATAGATGGGGCCTATTGTATGGAGACCGCCCCTGGCTGTCCCACTGTGCCTCTCTGAGCACAGTAATACACCGCTGCGTCTGCCAGCCTCAGCCTGCACAGGGCGAAGGTGCTGTTTTCTTTATCCTTGGAGATGTGCAAGGTTCCCTCTGGGTCAGGGCTCTGAGCGGTTTCACTGAATCCAGTCACTATTAATTCGGGTCCTCGGTTCGGAAACTGCTGGTACCAGAATATATTATCACGGCTGGCTGAGGGGTGAGAGCAGGTGAGGTTCAGTTTGGCTCCCTCCAGAGCTTCTGCTGAGACCGGCTGCTGGATTTTAGCTCTGCGCTGGGAGACTGGGAAAGAAAAAGAGACAGAGAATTAAGTCATTGGGTATTAAATTTCTAAGCAACTTTAGGGGTAAATTCCATCTCCCTGAACCCCATCCTTCCTGGGACTGCCATGCCTGTTTAAAACAGCTAGTAAATAAGAACGTAAGAATGGCCATACTGGGTCAGACCAATGGTCCATCCAGCCCAGTATCCCGTCTACTGACAGTGGCCAGTGCCAGGTGCCCTAGAGGAAATGAACCTAACAGGTAATGATCAGTGATCTCTCTCCTGCCATCAGGGGGTTGGACTAGATGACCTCCTGAGGTCCCGTCCAAGTCTGATATTCTATGAATCTATGAATCCATCTCCACCCTCTGACAAAACAGAAGCTAGGGACACCAGTCCTTACCCATCCTGGCTAATAGCCATTACTGGACTTCACCTCCATGAATTTATCCAGTTCTCTTTTAAACCCTGTTATAGTCCTACCCTTCACAACCTCCTCAGGCAAGGAGTTCCACAGATTGACAGTGCGCTGAGTGAAGAAGAACTTCCTTTTATTTGTTTTAAACCTGCTACCCATTAATTTCATTTGGTGGCCCCTAGTTCTTATATTATGGGAACAAGTAAATAACTTTTCCTTATTCACTTTCTCCACACCACTCATGATTTTATAGACCTCTATCGTATCCCCCCTTAGTCTCCTCTTTTCCAAGCTGAAAAGTCCTAGCCTCTTTAATCTCTCCTCATATGGGACCAGTTCCACACCCCTAATCATTTTAGTTGCCCTTTTCGGAACCTTTTCTAATGCCAATCTATCTTTTTTGAGATGAGGGGACCACACTGTGCACAGTATTCAAGATGTGGGTGTGCCATGGATTTATGTAAGGACAATAAGATATTCTCCATCTTATTCTCTATCCCTTTCTTAATGATTCCTAACATCCCGTTTGCTTTTTTGACTGCCACTGAGCACTGCTTGGACGCCTTCAGAGAACTATCCATGATGACTCCAAGATCTTTCTCCTGATTAGTTGTAGCTAAATTAACCCCCATCGCATTGTATGTAGAGCTGGGGTTATTTTTTCCAGTGTGCATTACTTTATATTTATCCACATTAAATTTCATTTGCCATTTTGTTGCCCAATCACTTAGTTTTGTGAGATCTTTTTGAAGTTCTTCACAGTCTGCTTTGGTCTTAAGTATCCTGAGCAGTTTAGTATCATCTGCAAACTTTGCCACCTCACTGTTTACCCCTTTCTCCAGATCATTTATGAATAAGTTGAATAGGATTGGTCCTAGGACTGACCCTTGAGGAACACCACTAGTTACCCCTCTGCATTCTGAAAATTTGCCATTTATTCCTACCCTTTGTTCCCTGTCTTTTAATCCGTTCTCAATCCATGAAAGGATCTAGTAGTCGGAAGAGAGAATGCAGCAGGGAAGGGGGCGGGACAGGGGTGTATCGGGTTAGATGGATGGATGTCGGAAACACGAAATCTTACTCAAAACAAGAAGCAGCACAGTCGCTGATCCCCAGATTTTTTCCATCCTCCCCAAAATCTGGGTGCCTGTGCTCTTCTGCAGGGATCAGCCCCTTGTCTCTCTCTCCAGCCCCGAAGACAGTCACTGGGACAGAGGCTCTGTCCTTTTTTCCTACAGCTGCAAACCCAGGAGAGAGAGGGAGAGAGACGCATGCAGTGATGCTGGTGCTGGATTTTGGGATAGGTCACTCCTGGTGCCAACCACATAAACCCCACCCTCCCCTCTTTGCCAACTGCCCTTCAGCTGAGCTGCCAAGCTGCAGAATGCCTCATTGTGTCCGACAGGAGAGTCTGCATGAAAAACCCAAGGGGTGAAATAGCTCCATAGGTCGCATACATGGATGACTTGCAAAAGGCGGGTGTTATCAGGCGGCCCCAGTGACTTACTTATTTACGCTGAATTCCCGCTAAATCGTGGGAGATTATTCAAGCAAAATGGGATTTGCTAACGAATTAGACAATAAATTATTTTCCCCAGTAATATTTGTGGCCAGGTGCAAGGACGGTGTTTTACTGTCTAGCTATCGAGCTTTCAAGATATTGTCCTTGCAGCTGGAGTGAGAAGGGTTTTCTGGTTTCTTTGGGCCATGCTTTATATTGGGCTTCTGATTTCTCTCCGAAGAGGATTTTTCTTAGACCTTTTCCAAAGTTTCAAATCTCAACTAGTCGCCTAGGCAAATAGTTAGGTGCGCAGATACCTTGGTAAATTTTGCCCCAAATATTTTAGTGAACTCTACTCTTCCCTGCTCGTCCCTCTCCCCTCCTCCACATGGAAGCACATCCCACATCCCACATTCCCCCACCCCCACCCCCCGCCCGCCTACACACACTGTCCCAAATACGATATTTATCGTACAGGGGCAGCCGCTGGTTGTCACAGTGTGTCTCTCAGAGCACAGTGGTACACCGCTGCGTCTGCCAGCCTCGCTCTGCGTAGGGCCAGCGTGCTGGACTTTCTGTCCCCAGAGATGTGCAAGGCTCCCTCGGGGTCGGGGCTATCAATGGTTCCCCGGAATCCAGAAACTATAAATTCGGGTCCTCTGTTCAGGAACTGCCGGTACCAAAATATGTATTCACTCGCCGTGACTGAGGGGTGAGAGCAGGTGAGGTTCAGTTCCGCTCCCTCCAAACCTTCTGCGAAGCCCGGCTGCTGGATGTCGGCTCTTCCCGGCGCCACTAGGAGAGGAAACCAGAAAGAGAATTAAGTTAGCGGACATGAAGCGTTTTCGGGGCTCTGTGGGTTCATTCCCTGTCCCCTGCGCTCACCCTGTTCTTGTGACTGTCACGGGTGTTACAAGAGCTAGGGAGAGAGGATGAGGGAACACAGAGGCGAAGGGTGTATGGTCAGGTCAGAGTGAGAGAGAGAAAGTCGGGGTGTGTGTTGGGGCAGATGGAGCTAGGCAGAGAAAGAGAGAAATGGAGAAAGAGAGAGAGGTGGGGAAACGGGAACCTCACTCAGAACAAAAATCAGCACGATCCCTGAGCCCGGGATCGTTCCCATCTTCACCGCGGAATAGCTGCGTCCCAGCCCCTTCTCTCTGTCTGAGCCCTGTGGGAGTCAGCGGGGGGAGGCTCCGCCCTTTCCCCGCAGCCACAAGCCAAAGAGAGACGGAGTGGGGGGAGTGGGGGCCCCGAACAACCCGCAGAGATGCCACTGTTGGAACTCGAGCTGTGCGTGACCCTTGGGGCCTGCCCCATAAACCAGCCCCCCCCCCCCCCGCGTGTCCCTCCGCTGTTCTCTGCATCTGCCCTTCACCTGGGGCTCCAAGACGGCTCACTGCGTCTGTCAGGGGGCGGGCTCCGGCGGGGACAGGACAACGTGGATTTGATGAAAAGCCGCGCGCTGAAAGAGACCTTCTCGAGGCTGCTTTGTACGGACGATTTGGCTTCCATGCGGCGCCCTCTGGCGACCAAACGGGCCCTGGTGCGACACAGAGAGAAAGCGGCCGGTACTGTCACGTGCCCGGAGAGTTCATCCCCGCGGCAGAGTTCACGATCAAGTGCAAGAGGCGGGCGTTGCCAGGCGGTGACCTGAAATCCTGTTACTTTTGACCGAATACTCGCTACATGGGGGCGGGGGTTGTTTTGCAGAATCTGATTTGTTACACTTTCCCCAGCAATATCTGTGGTCACTTCACAAATGCAATTAGAGTCAAGGTTTATCTGTCTGTGGGTCCGTCTATCAACCCCCCATCACACAAACATCGAAGTCCCTGGGCCTATGGTGGTTACTTTCCTGGTTTCGCCTTTAAACCTGCTTCATCTTTTTTCCTGAATTGGGTTCTCGTACAAGTCTACCAAAACATCCAACTTTCTCACATTTACGGAGCAGCCAATCCCTGTAGGGTGTCGTAAGGAAGGAGAGATTAGTAGTACCTTATTTTAACAGACGAGGCTATTTTACATGGTTTGCCTACAGGATTTAGTTGCTAATATACCAGGGTGCTGGGGGACATTATAAAAATGATGATGGATGGATGGATAGATAGATGAGTATATATGGAGAAGGATGGATGGATATGTATGGGGACGGATGCATAGATAGGTGGGTATGTACGGGGCAGGATGGATGGGTATATATGGGGCAGGATGGATGGGAATATATTGAGAAGGATGGCTAAATAGATGGGTATGTATGGGGCGGATGGATAGATAGATCGGTATGTATGGAGAAGGAAGGATGGGTATGTATGGGGCGGATGCATAGATAGATGGGTATGTATGGGGCAGGATGGATGGGTATATATGGGGAAGGATGAATAGATAACTGGGTAGAATAAACCAATGAAGGTTCCATATAACAGGGAAACTCCCAGCGTCCCCCAAAATACATTGACGTCAATATGAGTCTGTCCTTTGCCTTAAGCTGTTTCTGGCGCAGGCCCTAGATTCGGATTTCCCAAGGAGCCTGGGGGACTTAGGCGCCCAAATACCGCTGAACTTCATGTCTCTCGACTTCTTTGGAACCCACCCCGCTTAAATGTTCTCTTCCTCCTTTCTGGCTTCTTAGTTTGCCCTTCTCCTCTCTCTTGTCTCCCTCCCCACGGACACACACTTGCACCCAGCCCTGGAGTAGGGGATTTATTGTACGGGGCCGCCCCTGGCTGTCCCACTGTGTCTCTCCGAGCACAGTAATACACCGCTGCGTCTGCCAGCCTCAGCCTGCGCAGGGCGAAGGTGCTGTTTTCTTTATCCTTGGAGATGTGCAAAGTTCCCTCTGGGTCGGGGCTCTGAGCGGTTTCCCTGAATCCAGTCACTATAAATTCGGGTCCTCGGTTTGGAAACTGCCGGTACCAGGCTATATTATCACTGCTGGCTGAGGGGTGAGAGCAGGTGAGGTTCAGTTCAGCTCCCTCCAAAGCTTCTGCTGAGACCGGCTGCCGGATCTCGGCTCTGCCCGGGGCACCTGGGAAAGAAAACCAGACAGGAAATTAAGTTCGTGGGTATTAAATGTCTAAGGAACATTAGGGGTAAATTGCCTCTCCCCGAACCCCATCCTTCCTGGGACTGCCATGCCTGTTTAAAACAGCTAGGACGAGAGAATGCAGCAGGGGAGAGAGCGGGACAGGGATGTATCGGGTTAGGTGGATGGATATTGGGAACACGAGATCTTACTCAAAACAAGAAGCAGCACAACCGGTGATCCCCAGATTTTTCCCATCCTCCGAAAACTCTGGGTGTCTCTGCTCTTCTGCAAGGATCAGCCCCTTGTCTCTCTCTCCAGCCCCGAAGACAGTCACGGGGACAGAAGCTCGGTCCTTTTTTCCTACAGCTGCAAACCCAAGGGAGAGAAACGCATGCAATGATGATGCTGCTGGATGTTGGGATGGGTCACTCCTGGTGCCAATCACATAAACCTCTCTCTCAGTGTCTCTGCTTGGCAACTGTCCTGTGTCTGCCAGGGGCGGGCTCAGAGGGATGACATGGGTGCTAGACAGCATGAAAAAGCTGTGAAATAGATCCATGGGTCCGCGTGTCTACACGGATCGCTCCTGCTTGGCCTGCAGCGCCCTCGACCGGGAAACTGTAGAAGTGTTCAACACAAAACCTCTCTCTCTCTCTCTCTCTCTCTCTCTCTCTCTCTCTCACACACACACACACACACACACACATATACACACACTCTTTCCCAAGAGAGTTCGTCTCTGCAGCATACACGGATGATTTGCAAAAAGTGGGTGTTGTCAGGTACTCCCAATGAAGTACTAATTTACCCTGAATTCCCGCTAAATTGTGGGAGATTATTAGAGCAGAATGGGATTGATTGATTAATTAATTAATTAGGCATTAAATTGGAGGGTTTTCCGGTAATATCTGTGGGCCCCGAAGCAAGAAAAAGACAGTGTTGTACTGTCTAGTTATCGGTCTTTCAAGATATTGTCCTTGCAGCTGCAGAAAGATCAGGTTTTGGGGTTTGTTTGTGCCAACCTTTGTTTGTTTAACCTTTTACTGTGCTTCAGATTTCTCTCCGAAGAGGATTTTCTTAGACTCTTACCAGTCGCCTACGTGCACAGACGACTAGTGATGGGGTACTTTGGAAAACTTCTAAGACAGTCCCTTTCGGAGAGAATGAAGAAGAACGATAAAGGAAAGGATAAAGCCATGGAAGTAAATAAACCCTTTCAAGACACCTGTAAGCAGATAGATAGATAGATAGATAGATAGATAGATAGATAGATAGATAGATAGATAGATAGATAGATAGATAGATAGATGCAGTGGATGGGGATGGATAGATGGAGGCGCTATATGGGGGTAAACAGATATTATCGATCTATGTCACCATCCTTGTCTTGTAACTGTGGGGTGGCCACACAGGTTACTGGAAAAGACGATTTGCACACCCATTGGCTAGTAAAGCAGAATGTGATTTAATAATTTCCCACCACGTGGCGCGAATTCGGAATGAATTGGTAAGATTTCACTGCACAAAGAACTCCTGCCTTGTGCAAGTGGCCAATGAATTCTGCAGAGGCGGACTCTCTTGGGGAATGTTAACAGAGACAGTTTTCTGGTTTCACCTGCTGGGAGCTCGGGCCGTCTCCCGCCAGGAGCCGCTGCAGTACGAGCAAAAATGGTCCCTACACAGACATAATGACATCCCTTGGTCTCTGCTGCTTCGCCTGGCTTTTCTTGAAGTCGGGTTCTCCTGCCCCCGCCTCCTGCCAGACGCAGTGCAAAGAGAGACAGGCTGGGGCTGGGCGCGGGGGGGGGGGGGTTATGCTGTTACCGGACCCCTCCCAGTCACTCGCACCTCCAGCTCCAGCAGAAGCGTCACTGCCTGTTATTTAGCCCTCACCACTCGGGTAAGCAAGCTCCGGATAACACTGCAGCTGGTAGCTATAGAAAAATGGCATTTCCACAGGGGCAAGGCAGAGACACCAGGGGCTGACCCTGGGGAGGAACAGAGACACCGAGATTCCCCTGTGACCATGGCACCAATGCTGGGCTCAGCGGTTGGGCAGATTTTTGTTCCCAGTAAGATTACACGTTTTCCAGTCTCTCTCCCTCCCCCCTTCTGAATTCTCCCTTCTTAGCTCTTTTAAGCACACCTGGCAGTCACAAGGAAAGGGTGGGGGTTGGCGACAGGAAGTTAACCCATTAATAAAACGCTTAAAAGCTTCACGGCCCACTAAATTAATTCTCTGCTGCGTTGTTTCTCCTTGGCGCCCGGGGCAGAGCCGAGATCCGGCAGTGGGTTTTCGCAGAAGCCTTGGAGGGAGCCGAACTGAACCTCCCCTGCTCTCTCGGTTCCGTCACCACTGAAGCTCTAGTCTGGCACCGGCAGCTCCCGAACCGAAGGCCCCAGTTTATAGTCTCCGGATACCAGGGGATCGTTAACAGCAGCGACCCAGAGGGAGCCTTGCTCACTCCCGCAGAGAGAAAATCCAGCACCTTCGCCCTGCGCAGGGCGCGGCTGGCAGACGCAGCGGTGGATTCCTGCGCTCTGGGAGACACAGGGTGAGAGCCAGGGGCTGGTTCCGGACAAGAAGCTTCCCCCTCTGGAGCTGTGTGTGTGGTGGGAGAGGAATGTGAGTGTGCTTCCAAGGCTGGGGGGTGGGAAGCAAGACGGAAAAAAGAAATCAATAAAACAATTAGGGCCAAATCTATAAAGGTCTCTGTGCGCCTAATTAAATAGTTCGGCGCACAGAGACGTTTTTGTAAATTTCGCCCTAAAGGGTTTATTTCTCTCATTTTGTTCCCCCGGTCACCCCTCTCCTCGGCATCTACTGAAGCCTACCCCACCTTCGGCTCACACCACCCAAACACACCCACACCGGGGAGTGAGATATTTAGTGAAGGGGCGCAGCCCCTGGCTGTCCCGAGCACAGAAATACACCGCAGCGTCTCCCAGCCTCACACGGCGCAGGGCCAGGGTGCTGGACACTCTCTGTCGGCGGAGATGTGCGGGGCTCCCGCCGGCTCGGGGGTCTTCGTGGTTTCCTTGTATCAGCTAACTACAAACTCGGGTCCCGGGTTCGGGAGCTGCCGGTACCAGACTGTGCTGTCAGTCGCCTTGATGGCGGGGTGGGAACAGGTGAGATTCAGCTCGGCTCCCTCCAAAGCTTGTGTGGAGCCCGGTTGCTGGATCTCGGCCCTGCCCGTGGCCACTAGGAGCGAAAGCCAGCAAGAGAATTGATTCAGTGGGCGTGAAACTTCCGGCGGACCCTAGGAGTAAATCGCCTTTCGCCAGCCCCCATCCAGTGACTGCCCCGGGAGTTTCGAAGGGCGGGGGGAGAATGCAGGGGGAAAGGAGAGAGAGGTGCGGCTGGACTGAAAGAGAGGACAAGCGGACGGAGTGTATGATAGAGAGGGTGCGTATCTGGTGAGATGCAGGGTGGGGTAGAGGAGGAGGGTGTCAGGGTGAGCTCGAGGGTGGGGTAGAGGGGGTGACATGGTGAAGTGGAGGGGGTGGGGTAGAGGAGACAGGGTATGTCGCGGTTGGATGGAGGGGGCGTGGGCTAGAAGATGGGGTGACGCGTTCAGATGGGGGTGTGGGGTAGAGGGAGGCGTAACATGCTGAGATGGAGGCAGAGATGGGGACATCGAATTTTATTCACTGAAAACAACCACCAGCAGCACCGCCTCTAACCCCGGGCTCGCAGCCACCATCCTGTCAGCCATGTGGCCGAGGTGTCGAAAGCCACGCTGGCCTGCGGAAGCAGCTACAGCTCTGTGTGTGTGTGGGGGGGGGGGGGCGCTGCCCTTCTGCTCTGCCTCCAGCCCCCGGGAAAGCCAGAGAGAGAATATCCGGCCTTTCCTTTCAGCGGGCGGCAACCCAGACAGCGCGGGGGACCGCAAACCACAGGCCACGATGCCTTGTCTGTGACCCCCGGCTCCTCCCTTTCTCCCCCTCGCCCTGGGCTTGGTAACCGCCAGCAGGGACACGGGTTAACTCCCGCCTCCGCGGTGCAACCCGGCCGAACAACGAAATCGCTCCCCCGTTTACTTCCAGCGCGTGCCAGACGGCGGGGAGCTGTTCACGCGGAATGAGATTTGCTGGTGACTCGGCCGATAAACCAGCTCCACCAGCAACCTTAGTGCCGACGTTGCTGTCTGCCTCCTCTGTGGAGTGTGTGTGTGTTTGTTTGACAGACTGTATCGGGGTAATGGTAATTTTGTTTCATGCTATTCCGTATAATGTCTAAAAAAGGTGACGCCCTGGACTGGATCAAGCCGGTGAAGCCCAGAGCTAGCCGGTGACCAGAGAGATCTGATCCAAGTTCTGTGGTTGCACCATTCCTCCCTTCCCCCCCCCCCCCCCCCAGACCCCGGTGCCCTCCTTCCCGCTGCTCCGCACAGACCCTGCGCGGTTTTTGCTCATCTCCCTGCTGGTCCGAGTCACTGTGTCGCTCGCGGCGCAGTAATAGGTCGCGGAGTTGCTCACGTCGCTGGCCGGTTTCCACAGATGGAAGGATTTGTGCTTTTTCTCGTGGGTGGCATCGAACCCTTTTCTAATCCCTTCATCCGAGTCCTCGCTTCCCGGGTCCCTCAGGAGGAGCCGGGGGGGCTGGCTGGGGAACTGCACGTACCAGAAGACAGCATACACTGCGGCATCATCATAGCTACAATTGAGGCGCAAACCTTCCCCCTCGGACACGGTCATGGGGCCTTGCGTCTGCATCACCGACACTCCAGTGGCCCCTTCTGGAGGGGAAAAAATAAATCCTCGTTGGCGTGAAGGATGTGACAGCTGAGATTTTTTCAAAGCCACCCAAGGGATTCCTGCGCATCGTGCGTAGATCCAAGTCAGGCGAATTTTAAAAATTTCAGACGCTCACTGAATGTAGGGGATTTAGGGCCGTAAAAGGAGAGAGAGAGCGAAGGAGAGATTGAGCGAGAGATATGCTGCCATGGGAAGGAAGACTGCATGGATGGCTGGATAGTGGAAATAGAGAGGAGTGGGTAGACAGAGAAAAAAGAGCGAAATTATTTTAACTGGCAATTTTGTATATTTAGAGGACAAGAGATCAGGGGGAGAAACATTCAGAAATAGGAAATCCGACTCACTGAATACTAAAGCCATCACAACCAGAGAGAACTGGATTGTTAACATCCTCTCGGGGTCTCTGCTCCTCCTCTGCCGGGAGCTTCCTCGCTCCTCTCTGACCACTCCCACGAGTTGTCCGCTTTCTCCTTTTCTTGCAGCTGCAAACCAACGCTGGCTCTCCTGAGGGCCGGAGATTTAAAAGTAGGGAAGCCGTGCTTCCGCGGGAGCTGGGGTGGTGAGCGCCTCCCGCTGCCAATTTACCCCTCCCCCCTTTCTGTTTGGTCGTAGTTGCCTTCAGGATTTCCTCGCCGCCCCTGCGAGGAGGCAGGTGGCCTCACGAATGAAGAGCCAGGGGGGTGAAATAGCTCCGTGTGTCATCATGTCTATACAGGGGACATTCCTGCTGGTTTCGCAGTGCCCTCTGCCGGGCAACTCGGTGAACTGCAGAGACAGATACAGGGGAGCTGAAAAATTGCATTCCTGTAATTACAGATTTCAGAGGAGCAGCCCTGTTAGTCTGTATCCGCAAAAAGAACAGGAGGACTTGTGGCACCTTAGAGACTAACCAATTTATTTGAGCATAAGCTTTCGTGAGCTACAGCTCACTTCATCGGATGCATGTAGCTCACGAAAGCTTATGCTCAAATAAATCTGTTAGTCTCTAAGGTGCCACAAGTCCTCCTTTTCTTATTACTGTAATTATTTCAGAAGATCTTTTCCAAGAGTTTCTTTGTGGTTGCTATAAAATGGGCTAATATATTTCATTGGGAATTATGTTTTTTTAAAATTCAATTTCTTAAGCAATAGGCATTTATCCTCCTATAACATGTCTTTTAAAAAGAATTCTATCTCTGTATTTTAGGGGTTTATCTTGTTTCTGCTCACCAGCGTAGTATGGGAATGCCTTCCACACGTTATTGATAGCAGCAGCAAAGTCCTTAGCGGGCTTCGGGGAGTCTCTGGCTTTTGCCATGTTAAGTGTGAACGTTCTGCTTGGAGGGTTAGAGTTTTTGATTGTATTAATTTACTTTCTGTTTGTTTCGTATTCATTTGTTGTAGGGAAGTTGGTAATGATTAATAATAATATAATAGCAGAAGAAGAATTTTGGTTGGGTGGGTGGTGGGGCTGGATAGAAGAGGGTCACTCTTGTGTTATTCTTAAAGGCCCTTTTTGAGAGCCATAAACAGAATAAAGGGGTGAAACTGGTCCCTCACTCACATCAGTGTACTAGCTCCAGAGTCACTCATGCAGTTCCAGAGCTACTCTGGAATTACATCACTGAAGGTGGAACTACACTCTTGGAGATTTGGGGTTCAAGTTGCAAAAGTGACTTAAAGGATTAAAGTACCATTTTCCAAAGAGACTTTGGACCAAATTTTTAAAGATGTCATTGTAAACTGTGTGAAACCTTGTTAGGCCCTGAGTAAAAACCTTGTTCAAATTGATGTGTGAAACTGTCCTTCACTTAAGGTAGTTGTAAGAAATGTTTACAGGGGATCACACCTAAAACAAAGTCTAATAGAATCTGCCCAAGTTGGGAGTGGGGTTCCAATGAGTATTGGACTTTTCAGCTTGGAAAAGAGATGACTAAGGGGGATATGATAGAGGTCTATAAAATCATGACTGGTGTAGAGAAAGTAGATGAGGAAGTGCTATTTACTCCTTCTCATAACACAAGAACTGAAATTAATAGGCAGCAGGTTTAAAACAAACAAAAGGAAGTCTTTCTTCACACAATGCACAGTCAACCCATGGAACTCTTTGCCAGAGGATGTTGTGAAGGCCAAGACTATAACAGGGTTCAAAAAAGAAATAGATAAATTCATGGAGGATAGGTCCATCAATGGCTATTAACCAGGATGGGCAGGGATGGTGTCCCTAGCCTCTGTTTGCCAGAAGCTGGGAATGGGCGACAGGGAATCGATCACTTGATGATTACCTGTTCTGTTCATTCCCTTGGGGCACCTGGCATTGGCCACTGTCAGAAGACAGGATACTGGGCTAGATGGACCTTTGTTCTGACCTAGTCTGGCCATTCTTATGTTCTTACCAAGCCTGCAAATCCTGCACCTGGGCAGGGGTTTAGACTAGAAGGCCCCTGCTAACCCTGTGAGACTAATTTCTCCTCCCAACAGGTACATCCACAGGGCCCCAGACTTTGACCAGATGCTCTGGTCAAAACAGTATTTGGGAACCTCAAGACTCAGACGTGGATGCCTCATGGGATTTCCAAATGCAGCTAGCCCCTAACTTCCAGGGAAGCCAATGGGACCTGGGAGCTTTTGAAAATCCTTCCAGGCATCTGCTGGTTCTCTGGGCACCTAAGTACCTCCGCAAATCTAGCTCCAGGTGCCTCTCTGTATCTTTAGGTCCCTAAATACCTTTGCAAATCTGACCCTTCATAGAATCATAAAATTGTGGGACTGGAAGGGACCTCAAGAGATCATCTAGTCCAGTGCCCTCCACTCATGGCAAGACTAAGCATTATCTAGACCATCCCTGACAGGTGTTTGTCTAACCTGCTCTCAGAAATCTCCAATGATGCAGATTCCACAACCTCCCTGGGAAATTTATTCCAGTGCTTAACCACCCTGACAGTTAGGAAGTTTTTCCTAATGTCCAACCTAAACCTCCCTTGCTGCAATTTAAGCCCATTGCTCCTTGTCCTAGCCTCAGAGGTTAAGGAGAACAATTTTTCTCCCTCCTCCTTGTAACAACCTTTTAGGTACTTGAAAACCATTATCATGTCCCCTCTCAGCCTTCTGTTTTTCAAACTAAACAGCAACCCCCCCCCTTTTTTTTCAATCTTCTCTCATAGGTCATATTTTCTAGACCTTTAATCACTTTTTGTTGCTCTTCTCTAGACATTTCATTGGAAGACAATAGCAATTAGGGTTCTAAGTGTCTGAGACTTTGGATACAGTCATGAACTTCTCCATGGTGTTTTTAAAAGCTGAGAATTTCAAAAGAGCCTAAGGGAGTTGGGCACTTATTTCTCCCTGGGGTTCCCTGGGTCGATTCTCCAGCCCCTTTGAGGATCCCAGGTTGTAAATGGATTGTCTGTGTGAGCTCCCTGCCCAGGACTCCCAGGGATTCTCTACACTACCAAGTTTTGTCGATGAAACTAATGTTGACATGAAAAAATCAACAAAAGCAAAGGCGCCAAAGCATGTCTACATTTGCTCCCTCTGTCAACAGATCATGTCCACATTCGGGGCACCATTGTCCGCAGTATGAGCAACGCACTGTGCATATGTATCCCACAGCGCCTGGTGACACCATCTGCCCCTAGGTGTTGTGGTAAGGCAGAAATGGAGAACGGCACATCCTGAGACGTGCAAAATGTCCCATCATGCACTGCTTTGTGTCCCAGCCCTCCAAGGGATTCCAGCTTCCTTTCGCACCATTTATCCAACTGTCACAAGTCTTTCTAGTGCACGCCAGCATCTGCAGTGAGAGAGGCTGGATCCCGCGCTTCTCTCCCTATGCGCTGTCAACTGCCATAAGGACATGGTGCATGGCAGCAGTTACTCATTAAGTTAATGACAGAGGACAACTCACAGGCACCCGAGTGCGATATGGATGGCAGCAACTTATCAGTGCTTTTGGCATTCACAGAGCAACTGCATACGGTAGACCATCGCTTTTTGGGCTAGGGAAACAAGCACTGATTGGTGGGATTGCATTGTCATGCAGGTGTGGGATGAAGACCAGTGGGTACTGAACTTTAGGATGCAGAAAGCAACCTTCCTGGAGCTATGCGCTGAGCTGTTCCCCGACCTGCAGTGCAAGGACACCAGACTGAGAGCTGCCCTTTCAGTAGAGAAGCGTGTTGCAATAGCTGTGTGGAAGCTGGCGAATTCAAACTGCTACCAGTCAGTTGCAAATCAATTTGGAGTGGGAAAGTCCACTGTTGGGGCTGTATTACTTCAAGTGTACAGGGCAACAAATCATATCCTGCTATGGAGGACCGTGACTCTGGGAAACGTGCATGAAATAGTGGATGGCTTTCCAGAGATGGGTTTCCCTAACTGTGGCAGGCCGATTGATGTCACATACATTCCAATTTTAGCCCCAGACCACCTTGCCTCAGAGTACATCAATAGGAAGGGATACTTCTCCATGGTGTTGCAGGTGTTTGTGGATCACCTTGGGCGTTTCACAGACATCAGTGAAGGCTGGTCTGGAAAGGTGCATGACGCACGCATCTTCAGGAACATTGGTCTGTACAGAAAGCTGCAGGCAGGGACTTTCTTTCCAGACCACAAGATCACAGTGGGGGATGTGGAAATGCCCATCGTAATCCTGGGAGTCCCACCTTACCCCTTACAGCCCTGGCTCATGAAACCTTACACAGGACACCTGGACGGCAGCAAGGAGCATTGTAACAACAGTGCCGCATGGTAGTCGAATGTGCCTTTGGCTGTTTGAAAGCTCGCTGAAGGTGTCTCAATGGCAGGCTAGACCTTACCGAGGATAATATTTCCGTGGTCATAGCTGTGGACTGCACTTTGCATAATCTGTGTTACTCTAAGGGTGAAAGGTTTGCTCAGGTGTGGAGCACGGAGGCAGAGTGCTTGGCTGCACACTTTGAGCAGCCAGATGCTAGGGCTGTCGGAGGAGCCCAGGTGGCTGCTATGAACATCGGAGAGGCTTTGAGGAACCACTTTGACAATGAGGGGCATTAACACATGTCTGCTTTGGAGTTGCCTCCCTGGTGCATCCATGTACAGTTTTGGGGCCCAAGATCCATGCAACAAAATGCTTTAGAAGCCTGCTCCCGAGAGTGGATTGATTGCTATCGGCTTTTGTAGAACACAGAATAAAAACGCGGTACCATTAAAATCCTTAGCCTTTATTTATTGTTAAAAAGGGTAAAAACTCCCAAGTGTGTGTAGCTCCAGCGATCATGGTCCAAGCTGTGAGAGGGGGTGGAGCGACGGGGAAACCCAGGAGGGCTGTGGAGTGAAAAGGGATGTGCTGGCGTGTGGGTTGGCAAAGACTTGTGCATGTGCACATGCTGCAGTGGAGGTCGACCACGGACCTGCTCAGTCTGCAGCTGGATTAAAGACTTGAGCATCCCGGCCTGACCCTCTATCACTTGTATCATTCGCTGAGTTGCTTCCCTAGCAAATGCTGTGTTTTCTTTTCTGTCCTGATGTCATAAACATACAGCTAAGGGTAGCATAAAATCCCTTCTTTACCTGTAAGTGGTTAAGAAGCTCAAATAACCTAATTGGCACCTGACCAGAAGGACCAATGAGGAAAGAAGATACTTTCAAATCTGGGGGAGAGGGGCATGGAAGGTTTTTGTTTGTGCTTTCTGTGTGTTCTCCCTTGAGACAAAGAGAGAGACCAAGCAAGTAGTCCAGCTTCTACTGAGATGATACATATACAATTACAGAAATTGTAAGTAATAACAAGGAAATGCTTTAGATTATCTTTTGTTTTAGCTTGTGAATTTTCCCTGTGCTAAGAGGGAGTTTTATTCCTGTTTTTTGTAACTGTAAAGTTAAGTCCAGAGGGGAGTCCTCTGTGTTTTAAATCTTTTATTACCCTGTAAATTTACCTTCCATCCTGATTTTGCAGGTGTGATGCTTTTACTTTTTCTTTATAATGCAGTTCTTCTTTTAAGAATCTGATTGATTTTTAGTGTCCTAAAACCCAGGAATTTGGTCTGTGCTCACTTTGTTAACCTACAGGTTGGTATATTATTCTCAAGTCTCCCCAGGAAAGCTGGTGAAAGGGTTGGGGAATATTTTTGGGGGGGGGAGGGGGAGGAAATATGGCTGCAAATGGCCCCTCCCTGAATATTTGTTTAAATCACTTGGTGGTGGCAGCAAAACCATCCAAGGAAAGGAATTTGTGCCTTGGGGAAGTTTTTAACCTAAGCTGGTGGAATATAAATTTAGGGTGTCCTTCATGCGGGTCCCCACATCTGTACCCCAGAGTTCAGAGTGGGGAGGGAACCCTGACACCTGACTTTTGGCTTCCCAGCACTCTTTGCATTCCCTGGTCTGTCTCTCATCATGCTGCTGCATCTCTCTGAACATGTCTTCTTTGCTGCGCCGTCCCAACCCACATGCAAAGTACACAGCTGTGTAGGGCACCAGAAAATTTGGGGGACGAAATTTCCTGGTGCCCTATGCAGCTGCATGATGCTCCAGCCCCTGCTCCACCACAGCCCTGCCCCCACTCCACCCCTTTCCCAAAGGCCCCACCTCAGTAGGATCGGAGGATAGTGGCCTGTAGAATGTGGTGTTGGAAAGTTGCCTGGCAGCCTCTTGTTCATAATCCCACCTGTTCATGATCACTACAGCACCTCCTTTGTCAGTCCCTTTGATTTTAATGTCAGAGTTGTTTCTGAGGCTGTGGATGGCATTGCATTCTTTACGGCTGAGGTTATGGGACAAGTGATGCTGTTTGTTCACAATTTCAGCCTGTGCACATCTGCAGAAGCTCTCTATGTATCATAGAATCATAGAATATCAGGGTTGGAAGGTACCTCAGGAGGTCATCTAGTCCAACCCCCTGCTCAAAGCAGGATTAATCCCCAACTAAATCATCCCAGACAGGGCTTTGTCAAGCCTGACCTTAAGAACCTCTGTAGAAGTCCAGTCTGTCATTTCAACCATCAGGAGGAATCCACGCGGAATTTTTCTTCTTGTGGTGTTGGTAGGAGGGTTCCTGTGGACCAGTGCGCTGTTCAGTGGTGTGTTGAAAATATTCCTTGAGTTGGAGATGGAGAAAGTAGGATTCCAGATCACCGCAGAACTGTATCATGTGCGTGGTGGTGGTGGGGCAAAAAGGGAGTCCCCGAGATAGGACAGACTCTTCTGTTGGACTAAGTGTGTGGTTGGATAGATTAACAATATTGTTGGGTGAATTAAAGGTACCACTGTTGTAGCCCCTTGTGGCATGTAGGAGTTTAGATCGTTGACTGCCCTTTTTCCTGTGTAGGGAAGTAAAGTGTGCATTGTACATGGTTTGCCTAGATTTTGTAAAGTCCAGCCACGTGGAAGTTTGTGTGGAAGGCTGGTTTTGTATGAGAGTCTCCAGGTTTGAGAGCTCATTCTTGATCTTCTCCTGCTTGCTGTAGAGGATGTTGATCAGGTGGTTCCTCAGTTTCTTTGAGAGTGTGTGGCACAATCTCTCACCATAATCAGTGTAGTATGTCAGTTGCAATGGATTGTTTCAGTCGTTCGCTGGAATGTAACAGTCCCTCATCTGCGCATTGTCCACAGCAGCTGAGTCCTTGAGGAACACACCGCCCACCCCTGCCCACCGGCTTCGGAAGATCAGGAAGAATCTGAGATGCAGCAAAGAAGACAAGTTCATAGAGGTGCTGCAGCATGATGAGAGACAGACTAGGGAACGCAAAGAGTGCTGGGAAGCCGACAGTCAGGACAGAAAAGAGAATGCAGCGTTTGCTAGGCAAGCAACAGAGCAGATGATACAAGTGATGGAGGGTGGGGCCCTGACGCTCAAGTCTTTGATCCAGCTGTAGACTGAGCAGGTCCGTGGTCGACCTCCACTGCAGCACGGGCACAAGTCTTTGCCAACGCTCCCTCTCCCCCCTGCCCCCCCACGCACGCCCGCACATCCCTTTTCACTCCACAGCCCCAATGGTGCCCCAAATGTGGACATGATCTGTCGACAGAGGGAGGAAATCTAGACACGCTTTGGTGCCTTTGCTTTTGTCGATTTTTTCATGATGACATCGACAAAACTTGGTAGTGTAGAGAAGCCCTCGCAGGGGTGGAAGTTTATTGTCACCAAAATTGAGTGTTTTTTTTTTTCGACAAAGTCCCGTTGCAGGGCAGTGTGTACGCTCTCGCTATTGTGCTGCCAAAAGGCAGTTTTTGTGACAAAACTTGGCAGTGTAGACAAGCCCGCAGACTCGGGGAGGTTTTTGTTCAGCTCGCCCTGCATTTCCTCTCGCTGTGCCTCTCACGGCGCAGTAATACACCCCCGAGTCCTCCACCGCCACCTCGGTGATGCGCAGCGGGGCGGACCGGCCGGAGGGGTCAATGGACAGTTCAAACCGCTCCGATGTCTCCGCGGACTTGTAGCCAGAGATCACAGCTCGAGGGGCAGCTCCGGGGCGCTGAGAGTACCAACAAATTCTCTCGTAGCCAGCGACACTTGTGGTTACAGGGGAGCTCAGCCCTGCCCCCCGCCAGGAAAAGCAGCGCAGCAGGCTGAGAAACCTTCCCGTCCACCGCTCCGCCTGGGAATAAAATAAAACCAGAGCATGAAAAATCCCCCAGACACAGACAGGGAAACTGGCAGCAGCAGAAGCAGCAGCGTGAAGTGTCGCCGAGAAGGACACCTGGACACAGGTGAAAATTAATAAATACGGGGGGAATAATGCCCAGAAATGCCACGTGGGAATCTGACTCACTGGAAACAAGGAGCAGCGCAGTCATGGAGGCCAGGGTTTTAAGCATCCTCCCAATGAAGATTCGGTGTCTCTACGCTTCTGCAAGAGGAGCAGCTCCGTTTTCTCTCCACTCGGGCACCCCCCGCCCCCAGCAATGTTAAAAGAAATTAATTAAGCTCTTCTCGCAGAGGGAAGCCGGCCTCTGTCTTCTGAGGGCTGAAGGAATCCGGGAACGCTGCTTCCGCTCCGAATTAAATTGTGACTTTTGGTGTCAAGCACCAAACCGCTCTGTGCTTGGTTGGTAGCTGCCTTTGCGCTGAGCTGCTAAAAAGTCTCGCAGGGTCCGGGACTGGAGGGGTTGGGGTGAGGCTTGACGGAGGAAGTGGAGAGAAAAAACTGTATTTATAGACCAACCAGAAAGTGGTCTCAGTTCTGGAGAATCCCCTCCCGGGTTCTTGTCTGAACTGCACAGGGATACGGGGGAGCAGAGAACTTTGTTCTGGCTTTCATGGGCTGGGGGGGGGGGGGGTAGTGTTGTTTGTTTCTTGTTGCTAATGAAACGTGGATGACCTTATAGCTTTGAAGCCAGAGATATTTTGCATTCGGCTCCCTTAAGGGAAGGTGGTTTCCCACTGATTATGTTTAGAAATGAACTTTCCTTGAGAAAGTACCCCGTGGGAAGAAAAGAAAAAAAAATGAATTCGTGTCTCGGATTTCTTGTAATCTAGTCAATACAATGAACACATGTGGAGTGACTCCGGATGTATGCTGATCTTCACACAGCTGTCCCATAATCTGGAGGCCTGGGTTCCAGTCCCCTGGTCCTCACTATATGGTCCCATTGATTCCACTAGAGCTGTTTTCATTTATAACAGGTCAGG
The DNA here is from genome assembly GCF_965140235.1 of Caretta caretta. Classification (NCBI taxonomy): domain Eukaryota; kingdom Metazoa; phylum Chordata; order Testudines; family Cheloniidae; genus Caretta; species Caretta caretta. The sequence goes on from NC_134218.1 coordinate 42,644,451, forward strand.
ATCTGTCCCTTTGGCTGCCATGGAATTACTTTGCTTTAAACCACCTGGGGAACTGCCCCTGCATCTCCTCCCTTAAACTGCCTGTCAGAGGCTGAGGGTTTTTGCCCTGAGCCCAGCTCTGCCTGTGTCACTGTGCATCCACCGCGCAGAGGTAGCTGCCTGAGTCCCCCAGATGGGAGTCGGTGATGTGCAGAGAGCTGCGTTTCCCACTTTCCAGGCGCTCGCCTATGAACCGCCCCACAGTGACATTGTCATTAGAGCTCACGGTCAGCAGGTGAGTCGGCCCTTGCCCAGGCAGCTGCTGGTACCACTGGAAGGCTTGGTAAGCGCTGGTGAAAGAGCAGGACAGTGTGGAGACCTCCCCTTCCCCTGCAACCAGCCACTCGGGGCTTTGAACCACTTGGGCTTCACAGAGGGAGACTGCAGGGAAACAAAATAAGAGCAGGTAAAATAAAGAATATGAGAGTATTACGTTGTCTGTATATCTATGGATCTAACTATCTAGCCTTCCCTCTGAAGCCTACATCCATCATTCTATTGTTCCATGCCCAGTATCTATTTCTACATGTCTATATATCAATACAGATAGATATAGATCTTTCCATCTACATCTCTATATTTCTTTCTGTTCTCTTCCCGAATCTTAAAAAGCAGGACAAGAAATGCTAACAAATAACTCCAACGCAATATTACTGTTCAAATAGATCAGATGCTGAATTATGGCCCATTGGCAGACCCCTCTCTCCTGACTTGTGCAGTAGCTCTTTAGATAGATCGATAGATAGATGGATAGATGGATGGATAGATAGATAGAGGCGGTATATGGGGATGGATGGATAGATAGATCGATAGATAGATCCCTACTGACAGAGCCATGAAGAAAGGCTAAGAGATCTTGTCCCTCACTGACTTCCAAGATTCTGCATCTTTTTGCTCTTTAGAACTACAAAATATTTGTTTCACTCACACAGAAAAACAACGGTGAGGAGAAGGCTCCACAAAGCAGCTCCACTCTCTGAGGCCATGGTGAGCTCCGTTTCTTCTCTCCCTTGCAGATGCAGATACCGAAGCAGAATCAGTCCAAGGAGGGTCTGCAGGAGACCAGTGGAAACGAGAATTTTCTGTCCTTTCAGGTTTTAGCCTTCTCAGGGGGAAGGATTCCCCGCCTATAGAGGCTGCTGTTTCATTGTGTGCCCCGGGGAGGAACGGCAGCTCTGTGAACTGGGCTGGGCTGGGGACAGTGAGGACAGCCCGGACCTCAGGCTGTGGGAATTAACCAGAGTCTGCAGGGGAGGAGGGTGAGCCTTCTAGCGCCATCTGCTGTCCGGTTAGAGAAAGGCGGGGGAGAAATTCTTTGATACAGGGGAATTCCAGTTTTTATCATGGAAATGATACGGAACCAGGCACAGCTGCACCATCCATTTTCTCCTGTGGATCTTGGCCGATTTACATAAGCTGGGGGCATGGCTCCATTGACTCCAATAGACCACTGCCAAGTTAGGAAAGCTGAGATCTAAGCCCTTGAAAACATAGACAATTGGTAAGTAAGAGCCTCTGGCAAGCAAGTCTATGGGGCGAAACAGAGCAGGAGAGTTTTCAGTTTTTTAGAGAGATATTAATAGGGGCACAAAAGCAAATTATCCCAACCAATAGGAAAGTTAGGAATTGTGGTAAGAGGCCACCTTGGCTTAACCAGGAGGTCTTCAATGACCTGAAAGTCAAAAAAAAAATCAGGCAAAAAGCAGAAACTAGATTAAATTACAAAAGACAAATACTTTTAAAAACCCACAAGCATGTAGGGACTAAATTAGAAAGGCCAAGGCACAAAATGAGATTAAACTAGATAGGATCGTAAAGGATATCAAGGCAGTATTTGACAAATACATAAGAACAGAGAGAAAGACCAAGGACAGGATAGACTCATTACTCACTAAGGATGGAAAGACAAAAACAGAAAATGCAGCAATGGCTGAATTGTTCAATGCCCTTTTTGTTTCAGTTTCCACCCCCCCCCCCCCACCCAAAAAAAAAAAGTTAAGTAATCAGGCAGCTAACATAGTGAACATCAGTATAAATGGGGCAGGATCTGAGCTAAAACAGGAAAAGAAAAAATTAAGAATTACTTAGACAAGTTAAGTGTCTTCAAGACAGCAGGGCCTAATGAAATACATCCTAGAATACTGAAGGAACTGGCTGAATCCATTAGCGATTTATCTTTGATAACTTAGGGAGGACAGGACAGATACCAGAGAACTGGAGAAGGGCAAATATAGTACCTAGCTATAAAAAGAGCAATATGGAAAACGTGGGGAATTATAAACCAGTAGGCTTAATTTCAGTATCTGGAAAGATAATGGAGCAAAAAATCAGTCAATCTATTTGTAACCTCCGAGATGAAAATAAGGTAATAAATAACAGTCAACATGGATTTGCCAAGAAAAAATCATGTCAAACCAAGGTAGTATCCTTCTTTGACAGAATAACAAGTTTTGTGGATGGGGGGAAGCTGTAGATGGGATATTTCTCAACATTAGTAAGACTTTTGATACTGTTTCACATAAACAAACTAAAGAAATATCACCTAGACCAGGGCTTCTCAAACCTGGTCCATGGCTTGTTCAGGGTAAGCCCCTGGCACGCTGCAAGATGCTTTGTTTACCTGAGCATCTGCAGGCAGGGCAGCTCGCAGCTCCCAGTGGCTGCGGTGCACCGTTTCTGGCCAATGGGAGCTGTGGGAAGCGGCGCGGTGCAGGCCACCACTTCCTGCACCTCCCATTGGCTGGAAACTGTGAACCCTGGTCACTGGGAGCTGCGAGCTGCCGTACCTGCAGATGCTCAGGTAAACAAAGCATCTTGCAGCGTGTCAGGGACTTACCCTTAACAAGCCATGGACCAGGTTTGAGAAGCCCTGGTCTCGATAATTCTTACTCCTTCTTCAGTGCATGGGATTGGACTCTACGACTGATCAGTGTCCCTTCCAGTTCTACATTTCTATGATTCTGTGATCGACTTCCATGGAGTTATGTTGCTTCGCAACACCTGGGAATATGTCCCTGCATCTCCTCCCCTAAGCTGTCTCTCAGAGACTGAGGGGTTTTGCCCTGAGCCCAGCTCTGCCTGTGTCACTGTGCATCCACCATACAGAGGTAGCTGCCTGAGTCCCCCAGCTGGGAATCAGTGATGTGCAGAGAGCTGTGTTTCCCATTTTCCAGGCGCTCGCCTATGAACCGCCCCACAGTGAAATTGTCATTAGAGCTTGCGGTCAACAGATTTGCTGGCCCTTGCCTAGAGCATTGCTGGTACCAGTAGAAGGTTTGATAAGTGCTGGTGAAAGAGCAGGACATGGTGGTGACCTCCCCTTTGCCAGTAACCAGCCACTCGGGGCTCTGAACCACTTGGGATTCACAGCAGGAGACTGGAGGGAAACAAATGGGTGCAGTAGCTCAGAGAGAGAGAGAGAGAGAGATCTTCATTCCTCTATCTATCTAAGAGATTTTAAACTCTCAGTGACATCTAAGAATCTGCATCCTTTTGCCCTTTAGAATGAGGAAATATTTGTTTCACTCACAGAGAAAAATAAAGGTGATGAGAAGGCCCCACAGAGTAGCTCCACTCTCTGAGGCCATGGTGAGCTCCGTTCTTCTCTCCCTTGCAGATGCAGTTCGAAGCAGAGTCAATCCGAGAAAGGTCTGCAGGAGACCAGTGGAAATGAGAATTTTCTGTCCCTTCAGGTTACAGCCTCTCAAGGGGAAGGATGGCAATGATACAGAGCCATACACCTCTTCAACATGCATTTACTCCAATGGACCTACCCCGATTTAAAGCAGCTGGGGATATGGCTCCATTGACTCCAATGGACCACTGCCAATTCAAAAGAGCTGAGGATCTGTCCCCTTGAAAGCTCAGAGAATTGGTAGGTAAGATCCCCTGGGAAGCAAATCTATGGGGGGGAAAGAGTTCAGGAGAGTTGGCGGTTTTTAGAGAGATATTATGAAGGGCACAAAAGCAAACTATCCCAAGGTATGGGAAGGTTAGGAAGTATGGTAAGAGGCCACCTTGGCTCAACCAGGAGGTTTTCAATGACCTGAAACTCAAAAGAAAGAAAGAAAGAAAGAAAGAAAGAAAGAAAGAAAGAAAGAAAGAAAGAAAGAAAGAAAGAAAGAAAGAAAGAAAGAAAGAAAGAAAGAAAGAAAGAAAGGTAAACAGTAGAAACGAGAGCAAATATTTAAGAACAGCAGCACAAGCATGTCGGGAACAAATTAGAAAAGCCAAGGCACAAAATGAGATTAAACTAGCTAGGGTCATAAAGGATAACAAAGTATTTTACAAATATACAAGAAGCATGAGGAAGACCAAGAACAGGGTTGGCCCACTACTCATTAAGGATGGAAAGACAATAACAGAAAATGCAGCAGTGGCTGAATTGTTAAATGCCTATTTTGTTTCCATTTTCACCAAAAAAAGTGATTGGGCAGCTAACATAGTGGACGTCAGTGTAAATGGGGGTAGGAACTGAGGCTAAAACAGGAAAAGAAAAAATTAAGAATTACTTAGACAAGTTAGATGTCTTCAAGTTGGCAGGATCTGATGAAATACATCCTAGTAACTGGATGAAGAGATCTCTGAGCATCAGTGATTATCTTTGAGAACTTATGGAGGACGGGAGAGACACCAGAGGACTGGAGAAGGACAAATGTAGTGCCTGTCTTTAAAAAGGGGAATATGGACAACCCTGGGAATTATAAACCAGTCAGCTTAATTTCAGGGTCTGCAAAGATAATGTAGCAAAAAATGATCAAACAATATATTTGTAATCTCCTAGAAGAAAATAAGATAATAAATAACAGCCAGCATGGATTTGTCAAGAACAAATCATGTCAAACGAAGATAGTTCCCTCTTTAACAAGTCTCATGGATAGGGGAGAAGTGGTAGATGGGATACATCTCAACTTTAGTAAGACTTTTGCTACTGTCTCACCTGACTTTCTCATAAACAAATTAGAGAAATATCACCCAGACAAACCTTATATAAGATGGGTGCACAACTGCCTGGAAAAGTGTACACAGAGAATAGTTATCAATGGTTCACAGTTGAGTTACAAGGGCATATCGAATGGGGTCCCATGGGGAATCTGTCCCAGGTTTTGTTCTATGAAATATCTTCATGAATGGTTTATGGACAATGCCACAGAGAGTACACTTGTAAAGTCTGCAAAAGATACTAAGCTGGGAGGGGTTGCAAGTACTTTGGAGGACAGAATTAGAATTCAGAATGATCTTGACAAACTGGAGAAGTGGTCTGAGTTAAATGGGATGAAATTCAATAAGGACAAATACAAAGTACTCCCCTTAGGAATCAATTGCACAAACACAGAATGTGAAATGAGTGCCTAGGAAGGAGTACTGCAGAATAGGATCTGGGAGTTACAGTAGATCACAAACTAAATATTAGTCAGCAACATAATATGGTTGCCAAAAAAATGAACATCATTCTGGAATATGTTAACTGGAGCGCTTTAAGCAAGAGAATGCATCCGACGAAGTGGGTATTCACCCATGAAAGCTTATACTCCAATAAGTCTGTTAGTCTATAAGGTGCCACAGGACTCTTTCCCGCTTAAGCAAGAGAAGTAATTCTTCCACTCCACTCAGCACTGATAAGGCCTCCAATGCAGTATTGTGACCAGTTCTGAGCACCACACTTCAGGAAAAGTGTGGACAAAGCCTAGGGAGCAGCCACAAAAATTATGAAAGGTCTAGAAAACATGATCTGTGAGGGAAAAGAGAAAAAACTGTGTATGTTTCATCTGGAGAAGAGAAGGAGGGGAGACATGATAACAGTCTTCAAATAGGTAAAAGGTTATTTTAAAGAACAAGATGATAAATTGTTCTTCTTAACCACTGAGGACAGGACAAGAAGTAATGAGCTTAAATTGCAGCAAGGAAGATTTAGGTTAGACGTTAGGAAAAGCTTCCTGTCAGGGTGGATAAGCACTGGAACAAATTGCCTAGGGAGGTTGTGGAATCTCCATCACTGGAGGTTTTTAAGACAAACACCTGTCAGGGGTGGTCTAAATAATATTCACTCCTGCTTCAGTGCAGGGGACTGGACTCTACGACTGATCAGTGTCCCTTCCAGTTCTACATTTCTATGATTCTGTGATCGACTTCCATGGACTACTGTTGCTTTGCAACATCTGGGAATATGTCCCTGCATCTCCTCCCCTAAGCTGCCTGTCAGAGACTGAGGGTTTTTGCCCTGAGCCCAGCTCTGCCTGTGTCACTGTGCATCCACCGTGCAGAGGTAGCTGCCTGAGTCCCCCAGATGGGAGTCGGTGATGTGCAGAGAGCTGCGTTTCCCACTTTCCAGGCGCTCGCCTATGAACCGCCCCACAGTGACATTTTCATTAGAGCTCGTGGTCAACAGGTGGGTCGGCCCTTGCCCAGGCAGCTGCTGGTACCAGTAGAAGGTTCGGTAAGTGCTGGTGAAAGAGCAGGACATGGTGGTGACCTCCCCTTCTCCAGTAACCAGCCACTCGGGGCTCTGAACCACTTGGGCTTTGCAGCAGGAGACTGGAGGGAAAAGAAATAACAGCAGGTAAAATAAAGACTATGAGAGTGTTACATTGACTCTTTATCTATGGATCTATCTATCCAGCCTTCCCTCTGCAGACTCCATCCATCACTCTATTGTTCTATCCCCAGTATCTATATCTACTTGTCTATACAGTTAGATATAGATCTTGCCATCAGCATCTATTTATTCTTCTCTGTACACTCCCTGAATCTTAAAAAAGCAGGACAAGGAATGATAACAAAGAACTCCAAAGCAATATTACTGTTCAAATAGATCAGAGGCTGCGATATGTCCCATTGGCAGGCCCCTCTCTCCTGATGGGTGCAGTAGCTCATAGTTAGACAGTGTAATGGAGAGCTATCTATCTAACTATTTACCTATCCATCTATAAGATCTTGCCCCTCACTGACTTTTAAGAGTTTGCATCTTTTTACCCTTTAGAACGAGAAGATATTTGTTTCACTCACAGAGAAAAGCAAAGGTGAGGAGAAGGTTCCACAGAGCAGTTCCTCTCCCTGAGGCCATGGTGAGCTCCGTTTCTTCTCTCCCTTGCAGAGGAATATACCGAGGCAGAGTCAATCCGTGGAAGGTTTTCAGGAGGCCAGTGGAAATGAGAATTCTCCCTCCCCTCAGGTTTCAGCCTTCTCAAGGGGAAGGATTCTCCGCCTACAGAGGCTGCTGTTTCATTGTGTGCCCCGGGGAGGAACGGCAGCTCTGTGACCTGGGCTGGGCTGGGGACATTGAGGACAGCCCGGACCTCAGGCTGCGGGAATTAACCAGGGTCTGCAGGGGAGGAGGGTGAGCCCTCTCGCGCCATCTGCTGCCCTGGGACAGAGAGGGGGTGGGAAGAAGTTTTTTGCTTCAGAGGAATCCCAGCTGAAGGATCACGAGAATGGTACAGAAACAAACACAGTTTCATTCCCCATTTTCTACACTGATTTACACCTGCTGGGGATATGGCTACATTGGCTCCAATGAACCACTGCCAATTTACAAGAGCTGAGGATCTGTCCCTTAAAAACTCAGAGAATTGGTAAGTAAGATCCCCTGGTAAGCAAGTCTATAAGGAAAAAGAGAGCAGGAGAGTTGGCAGTTTTTCTAGAGGGATATTATTATGGCCAGAAGAGAAAACTATCCTAATGTATAGGAAAGTTAGGAAGTATGGCCAGGAATCGTGGCCAATGGGAGCGGCGGGGGTGGAGGCTGCATGCCAGGGCAGCAGCATGGGCCGCGCAAAGCCACTTGTTCCCCTCCACACACACAACAAAGGGGAGCTGCCCCAGGTAAGTGACCCTCAACCCAACCCCCTAACCCAACCCTGAACCCTCTCCCACACCCTAATTCCCTCCCAGACCCCACACCCCAACCCTGAGCCCCTACTCTGAGCCCAAGCCCTGAGCCTGCTCGAGCACCCTAAATCTCTTCTAGATGGTAGACCCCCACAGCAAAACCCTGAGCCCCCTCCCAAACCCTAACTTTTGCCTAGAATCCAGACCCCAGCCCTGAGCCCCCTCTCGCACCCTAATTCCCTCCCAGACCCCGCACTCCCACCCCAACCTCCTGCCCTGAGCCCCCTCCCACACTCCAAACCCCTTGGCCCCAGCCTGGAGCCACCTCCTGCATCCCTAAGGCCTCATCCCCAGCCCCACCCTACAGCCTGCACCCCCAGTTGGATCCCTCACCCCTCCCACACCCACCCTCATGTCTCAGTCTTCTCCCACATACTGAACCCCTCATTTTTGGCCCTACCCTGGAGCCGAGGGGCCCCACAAAATCTAATAGCCCCAGGACCCCAGAAGAGTTAATCCAGCCCTCGAAGGAGTACTGCAGAAAAGGATCTAGGGGTTGTAGTGGATCGCAAACTAAATATTAGTCAGCGTTGTAATATTGTTGCAAAAACAGTGGACATCATTCTGTGACTCAAGTATTGCGACCAGTTTAGGGCACCAGACTTCAGGAAAAATGTGGATAAAGCCCAGGGGGCAGGAACAAAAATTATTAAAGGTCTAGAACACATGATCTAGAGGGAAAAGAGGAAAAAACTACAGGTTTCATCTGGAGAAGAGAAGGAAGAGGGACATGATAACAGTCTTCAAGTAGGTAAAAGGTTGTTTTAAAGAAGAAGGTGATAAATTGTTCTCCTTAACCGCTGAGGACAGGACAAGAAGTAATGAGCTTAAGTTGCAGCAAGGGAGATTTAGTTTAGACGGTAGGAAAAGCCCCCTGTCAGGGTGGTTAAGCACTGGAATAAATTGCCTAGGGGGGTTGTGGAATCTCCATCACTGGGGATTTTTAAGACCAGGTTAGACAAACACCTGTCAGGGATGGTCTAGATAATACTCACTCCTGCTTCAGTGCAGAAGCCTGACCTATATAACCTATCAGTGTCCCTTCCAGTTCTACATTTCTATGATTCTGTGATTGACTTCCATGGAGTAAAGTTGCTTTACACCGTCTGAGGATCTGTCCCTGCATTTCCTGCCCTAAGCTGTCTCTCAGAAGATGAGAGTTTTTGCCCTGAGCCCAGCTCTGCCTGTGTCACTGTGCTCTCACTGCACAGAGGTAGCTGCCTGAGTCCCCCAGCTGGGAGTCGGTGATGTGCAGAGAGCTGCGTTTCCCATCTTCCAGGGGCTGCCCCACGAACCGCTGCTCGGTAGCGTTGTCCTGAGGGCTCACGGCCAGCAGGTAGGTCAGGTCTCGCCCAGGGAGCTGCTGGTACCAGTGGAAGGTTTGGTACTTGGTGGTGAACGTGCAGGACATGGTGACAACCTCCCCTTCCCAAGTAGCCAGCGACTGGGGGCTCTGATCCACTTGGGCTTCGCAGCAGGAGACTGGAGAGAAACAAAATACCAGTTAAAATATTCAAGTGTAGGTGAGAGTGTGTTACTTTGCCTGTCTACCTATCTGACCATTCTTCCCTATGTGCTATCTCCCTATCCTTCCCTCTGAAGCACCTTTCCGTCCATCTATTGACCCATGCACCCTATCTCTCTCCACCTAGAATCTTCCCCAGTCTGAAAAGAGGCAAGAAATGCTAACAAAGAACCCCGGGACAAGATGACTCTGTAAGTAGATCAGGCACGGAGTGTGTCCCATTGGCAGCCCCCTCTTTCCCATATATAGGTGGTGTAACTCTGAATCAAACAGAGCAGGGAACTGAATCAAATACGTCTCCACTCATTTCTGCCTCAATGTCCGACAAGCGAAGCAGCTGCCTTGGAGGAGCCCAGAGTGTTCTGAGCAGAAACTTACAGTACAAAGGAAGAAAGACCCAGGGGCTTTGCAGTCTCATGATTCCCAGGGGGGTGAGGTGAATTTCTGAGACCGGTAGCAGCCGGGCACTGAGGTGCAATGGTGCCTGGCTCATCTCGGCCTGATGTTTTCTTATGCTCAGACACAGCATGTGACACCCCCAGCCTAGGGTCCTGTAACTGCCGCCCCTTGCTCCTGCACAAGCTCAGCTGCCTTCTCGGAGCTGTACAATCACAGCGTAGACAAAAGCACCCAGCACGAGGGGCTTCCTTGGCAGTATCTGACCAGCACCCGCTGCGATGTCCAGGGGCTCTAATGTTAGCCAAGGCCTGGGTTCGAGTCCTTCCTCCACCACAGACATTCTGGGTGGCTTTCAGCAAATCACTCAGGGCCACGTTTTTAAAGGGTGGCCCAGTGGGGTTTTCAAATACACCCAGGACTCCTAACACCCATTGATTTCAAAGGGTGTTTGGCACCGAGGCACTTGTGAAAAATCCCACCAGGTACTTAAAGCCCTTTAAAAATCTGTCCTTTTGTTCCTCAGATCCCCAGCCATAAAATGGGGGTAACTTTCCCACCTAACACGGGTATTGTGTGGACCAATAAAGTGATGATTGTGAGGTGGATAGATACTGTGATAATATGGCCAGAGAAATACCCAATGCAGGCAGTTTTAGGCTGGAATGGTCAAAGATTTCTGAGGGAGTTTGTAGCCCAATTTTCCTTGAATTCCACAGGGAGCTGAGTTCCTAATTCCCTTGGGCTCCTTTGAAAATATTTTAAACGCGCTTTTGTCCCATCCCACCCCCCCGACCCAACCCCTGCAGTATCTCAGCACCAGACAGACATGAATGGATTTAGCCTGGGATTTTCAAAGGAACCAAAGGGATTTAGGAACCCATGTCCTGTTGCATTTCAGTGACATTTGGCCACCTAGCCTCACAATGGCACATTTCTTGAGTTTTTATGAAGTTAAGGAGTCTAGCAATAGTTATTCTCAGTCAGAGGAAACAAGGGGACAGATTTTCAAATATTTCTGATATCAAGAAGGCCAGAAATGACCAGGTTGCAGCAGACAAACAAATGTGTGTGTAAAAAGAAAAGGATTACTTGTGGCACCTTAGAGACTAACCAATTTATTTGAGCGTAAGCTTTCGTGAGCTACATGCATCCAATGAAGTGAGCTGTAGCTCACGAAAGCTTATGCTCAAATAAATTGGTTAGTCTCTAAGGTGTCACAAGTACTCCTTTTCTTTTTGCGAATACAGACTAACACGGCTGTTACTCTGAAATGTGTGTGTGTGTATGAGAGAGAGAGAGAGAGAGAGAGAGAAAGTTGTGTGCAGGACTTTGAGAGAGTGCATTTATGTTTGATCTGCATGCGTGAGTGAGTTTGGGATGTGTGTGTCACTTTATGGTGTGTGAGTGAGAGAATTTGAAGGTTGTGTATGAGTGATTGTGTGGCTGTTTGTTGTATGTAAGAGAAAATTTGGTATATGTGTTATTCTGGGAGTGTGTGACTTGTTTGTGCATGTGAATTGTGAGTTCACTTATGTAGAAGTGTGTGTGTGTGTGTGTATGAGAGACAAAGAAGAAAGAGAGTAACTTTGTGAGTGTGTGTGACAGAGATTTTCTGTTTGTGTCTGTGTCCGTGAAACACATAAGTAGTTATGTGTCTAAATGACATTTCAATGTCCAGGCTGAAATAAGGATGTGCCTTTATATTTGGTAGTAAAACAGTGGTGAAAACTCCTGCACAAATTTTCATTAGTTCCTGCAGCTGTCAAAGTGCAACGCAATGGTCACCAGATGGCAGCACGTGACCACAAGCCTGTTTGTTTGCTTTCAGAACAGGGTTTGCCACATTTTTATTACATTTTCTTTTCAGATCAACCCAGCAGGGCCTGAGGGATTTCTGTTACTTCGCTCTCGATTTTAGGTGATGGGGAACCGTGCACTTTCAATGCAGTTTGTAGTTCCTGTGATTTGAACATGCAGGCTGAGAGTTTGAAACTAGCCCAAGAGAAAAAGATGCCCGATTCCCATTAAAATTCATGCAGCTTGAGTATCCACATTTCCAAAGCAGCCTAAGGGATGCCCACATACTTTTGAATTTGAATGGAAGTTGATCCTCTAAATCCTCTAGGGCTTTTTGAGAATGCCAGCCTCAGTATAAATCTGGGAGTTCTCTTTCCAGGAATAACTGAGCTCCTCTGACCATACCATGATGTTTGCCCCTGTGCAGAGCCCTAAGTGCCAGTTGAGTCCAGAAGTGAGGGTTAGGTGTCCCTTGGGTTAAATGTCAACCCAGGATGGAATTTCAACTAGGGTTTTCAAAGGAGCCTAGGGGAATTAAATGCCCAGCAACCATTAGTTTTGAATAGATCCACAAGGAACCCATCCCATACTTCGCCAGCCCACAGTGAGATATTAATAGATTGATTGATGGATAGATCCTAAAGTGAGAAGAGACCTTTGTGATCATCTAGTCTGACCTCCTGCTTTAACACAGGCCAGAGAAGGATACTCAGGGATACCCGCATCCAGCCCATATCTTGTGGCTGACCTAGAGGAAAGACACCCAGTCTTGATTTGAAGACTTCAAATGATGGAGAATCCACCATGTCCCTGGGTCAGTTGTTTCAGTGTTTAATTACCCTCACTGTTAAAAATGTGCACTTTCTTTCTAGTCTTAATTTGTTTCACTCCGGCTTCCAGCCATGGGATCTTATTCTGCTTTTGTCTTGTTCCATCTCCTCTTTGCGGCGAATTTCTGAGTACCATTGTGGTGCCCCCTTTTCCCAGAAATCAGGAAGAGGTTTTCATCTCCAGAAACCCAACCGTGGCAGGTCTCACCCCACTTCATAGCCCTCCCCCCACCCCCACACCCCTTTCCTGCCCGTGCTCGCCTCCTAACTTCACCTGCAGGAGTCAGTTTCTTACAGTAGTTGGAGAGGTGTCAAGCTTTTGTTCAGGGCTCCCTATGAATTTCAACACAGTGTCTCTCCTGAAAGTGCAGAAGTACATGGCCGCGTCCCCCAATTCCAGAGCTGTGATCCTCATACTGACAGAGCGTCTGGACTTCTCCAAATTAACAGAGAATCTCTCCCCGGCCTCATTCCTCTTTGTTCCTCCAGAATGTTGCCAAGAAAGGAAAAGAAGGCTTTCCCCAGGGGGCTGTTTGTACCAATACAAATAATAACTGCTAGCAGCTGTTTCATAAGTGCAGTCCAGGGAAACGGACTCGCGCTCCACCCCTGACACTGAAGGCTGGGTCTGAGTTACAGCATCTTCCATGCTGGAGCCTGGCACAAGGAGAGGGGGAAAGAGAGGTTAGTCGGAGGATGCTGTCACTGAGGGGAGTTCTTTGTTCAAGGAGTTTTTAAGGATCTGCAGGGATTTCATGGAATCATAGAAAAGTCAGGCTGACCTCAAGAGGTCGTGCAGTGCTCCCCCCCCCCCCCGACCATGAGACCATCCCTCACAGGTGTTTGTCTAACCTGATCTTCAAACCCTCCAACGATGGGGATTCCACAGCCTCCCTACTTAATCTGTTTGGAGCTCAACTCTCCTTATAGTTAGAAAGGTTTTCCTAACATCTAATCTAAATCTCCCTTCCTGCAAACTAAGCCAGTTATTTCTTGTCCCACACTGTGGACATGGAGAACAGATCACCCTCCCCTTTATTTAGATTCCCAGAATCCATTGAAATTCAATTCCAGTGGGATTTGGGCACCTAAATGCCTGCCTGAGAGCATCCTTTATTGCAGAAGAGGAGGGGGAAGGAAGAGGAAGAGGAGGAGGAGGAGGAGGAAGGTATGTTTAATCTCTCGGCACCAGTAATGAAGGGGGAGGCGGAGGTGGAGAATCTTTCAGAAATGGGATTTGGAATTTTATTCACTGAAAAGACAAATCAGCACAATGGCTGAGTCTGGGATCGTGACCATCCCCCCAGCATCTCGGCTCTTCTGCAGGGTGCCCCCGCTTTTCTCTCCAGCCAGCCTGGGAGAGAGTCACCCAGGCGGCAGCTCTTCTCCTCCACCCGCAGCCCTGGGCCGAGGGAGGCGAGAGAGCCGGTGTCTGAATGGTGAAGGTCAGACATCAGGCAGTGATGTCACAGCTGGAGGTGGGGCCAAGCATGAGCCTCCCCTCCCCTCAATACCTGCCCTGCCGCTGAGCCCACAGGTGCTGGAACTAAGGGTGCTGGGGGGAGAGCGGGGGCTGCTGCACCCCCTGGCTTGAAGTGGTTTCCATCAGATCCAGGGTTTACAGTTTGGTTCAATGGTTCTCAGCACCCCACTGTACACATTGTTCCAGCGCCCCTGGCTGAGCCCCCACATGCCTCACCACGTATGAGGGGCTGGCAGGAGAACTCGGCCACGGGACAGCAGAGGCTGGAATAAACTGGTGCGCCCTGTCTATGGAGAGCCATGCTGACTGTGCTGCGGTGCCTTCTGGAGGAGAACAGCCTGAACCGCAGCCGGACCCAGGGCCAGCCGGAAACTGACCCATCATCTCTGTCCCAAGGGAGCTGCGCTTCCCAAAAGCTGGGGGCGTTTTTCCCTTCGCTGCCGGTGGATTTTTCCATGGCTGCAATGGTGGATGATGCCAGGTTGTCCAGAGAAGGGACAAATGGTAAAATTCCATTTCCTAAAGAAAAATTCCCCTCCAGGGTTTACCTGTTGTTTTTAATGTTTGTGGTCATATGTTTTAAGGAGTATCAAGTGGGAAAGAAAAGCACTAGGGACTCTAGGCCCTACATCTGGTTACATCAGTGTAAACCCACAGCAGTGCCAATAAAGTCACTGTAATTGATAAGCAGTGTGGTCTGGTGGATAACCAGCTGGAACGGGGTTCAGAGCTGCTAGGTTCTATCCCCAGCTGTCTGACCTTGAGAAACCCCCTTCCCTACTTTCAGTCTTTCTCTGTCTTGCCCATAGAGCTTGTGAACTCTTTCGGGGCAGAGACTTTCTCTGTGTTTATGTACAGCAGCTGGGGATTTGACTCCTTGACTCTAGCTAAGCTATGATTCATTCACACCAGCTGGGGATCTCTGCACCAGCATCTCCTCCACCAAGCTGCCTTGCAGAGAATGAGGGTTTTTACACTTAGCCCATCTTGGGTCGTTGTGCCTCCACCCCACACAAGTAGGGGCCTGAGTCCCCCAGCTGGGAGTCTGAGTTCTGCCAAGAGCTGCTTTTCAAATCCTCCAGGTGCTCACCCATGAGCCACTCATCAGTGACTGTCTCCCTAGCATTGACAGTCACCAGGCAGCCAACCCTCTCCAGGGGAGCTGCTGGTACCATTGGAAGGTTTGGTAAGCGCTGGTGTAAGTCCAGGTCACGGTGGAGATGTCTCCTTCCCAAGCAGCCCATGACTCGGGTCCCTAAATCGACAAGGCCTCACAGCAGGACACTGCAGGGAAACACAATGATAGCATTAGGACGACGTATGTCAGAGTGTTACAGTACCTGTCTAACGTAATGTCTGTCTGTCTCCCAGAAGCTGGGAATGGGCAACAGGGGATCAGAATCACTTGCTGATTATCGGTTCGGTTCAGTCCCTCTGGGGCACCTGGCATTGGCTGCTGTCAGAAGACAGGATACTGGGCTAGATGGACCTTTGTTCTGACCTAGTACGGCTATTCTTATGTCTCTCTCCCAGTCTATCTGTGTATCTTTCTTTCTTCTGTTGCCTCTCTCTAATTTCTTAATTCTCCTATCTACCCATGTCCATCTGTCCTTCCTTCTGCACCATCTATCCATACATCAATCTGTTGTAAAATGCAATTTCCATATCTTTCCATCTCTCTCTCTCGCTTTCTCTTGATGCCCTTCTGAAGTCTTGAGAAAAGGAGGTAAAAATGCCAACAAATGTTCCAAATCACTACAAATAATGAAATAGGACAGTGACACGTCCAGCTGGCAGCCCCCTCTCTCTTTATGTGTGCAGTACCTCCTAATCATCCTAAACCCCGAGTGAAATGCTGCCTCAGCCATTTCCGGTTCAACATCCCACAAACGAAGTAGCTGGGTTGGAAGAGGCCAGAGTTTTCTGAGCAGAAACTTACAGCAGAAGTGAAGAAAGACCCAAAGGCATTTTCAGCCTCATGGCTCTAACATGAGTGGTGTTACTTTACTAGTACCTGAGACATTCAAAGCACAGAGATACACTGGCTCCCTGTCTCATCTCTGCCTGAGTTTTTGCACCTCAGGCTCATCACCTGACACATAAACCAGGTTGAGGTTCCATATCTGCCTCTGCTTGCTAGGCACCAAGCTGAACTGCCTTCTTGCAGCTCTGCAACCCCAGCCATAGGGACTATTCCAGCGGCCGCATCCACGAGTATGGGAGTAAATTTGATGTGTGTAAGTTTGAATGTATGAGTGAATTTTGTGTGGGTAAGTGGTGTGTGGTTGTGACCAGAATATACTGGATTATATGTAAAATTTACAGGTCAAATGTCCAGGATGACAGGAGGATTTATGTGGATATTTGACATCTATCTAGTAGAACAGTGGTGGAAAACTGCAGAACAATTTTATACAAATTTTCGGTAGATGTGAATACTGGATGAAAAGGCCTTTAGGTGGCAGCGCTTGAACACAAACCCGCTATTTCCTTCCAGACAAGGACAGGTCACACTTTTATTAAATGTTATGTACAAATAAACACACTGGGTCTTCAAAGAGTTCTATTATTTCACTTTTGTTTTTGGGTTATGGGGACCCTTCTACTTTCAATCCATTTTATATTTCCCTGGGATTTGAAAATGCAGGCTGTAACTGTGAAGACTGCCTAAGGGTAGGCAAGGTAAATAATCCCTAAAATTAATAGGGATTGGGCATTCAGGATTGGATTCCAAAGCAGACTAAGAGAGTTAGGTGCCCAAATCTCTTTTAATTTCAATGGGATTTGATCATCCTTTGAAAATTCCAGTATCAATATAACTCTGGGAGCTATTTTTTTCAGTTCTGCCTAAACTCTTCTTACGATACAGTGGTGTTTGCCCCAATTCAGAGGGGCCAGCACAGATTAAATCCATGCATTGGGGGCTGAAGTAAGACTTAAGTGGTGCATAGGCCTTTTTGCTGATCAACTAAACAATTTCAGCTGTGATTTTCAAAGGATCCATTGGGAGTTAGGCACTTAAATCCCCCTTGAGTTTCAATAGAATGTGGGTGCCTAACACCATAAGGAGCCTGTGACAGTTCCAGCCTTCACAACCAGGGGTTTATTCAGCAGATTCATGGATTTGTAAGGAAAGGACAATTATGATCATGTGACCTGGTCCCCTGTATCACACAGGGCAGAGAATTTCAGCCACGGCTCCCTGAGCTATAGTATGTCTTTTAGAAAGAGAAATCCAATCTGGGTTTGAATCATCCAAGTGATGAAGAACCCAGCACCTCATTAGATAGGCTGGTCCAATGGGTAACTGAAACATTCACCCTCGAAAATTTTCACCTTATTTCTAGCCTGCATTTGTCCTGCTTCAGTTTCCAGACACTGGATCTCATTCTGACTTTCTCATACTTGATTAAAGACTCCTCTGCTTCCAGTAATCTTCTCCCAGTAATGGTCCTTCTGGTCCTTGGGTCACATTCTGCTTTGTCTCCTTCCAGCTCTCCCCTTTGTGGTGAATTTCTGAGCACAGTTGTGGTGCAGATTCCCAGAAATCAGTTAGAGGTTTTCATCTCCAGGAAGCCAGCTGCAGCAGTTCCCTTTCCCCCTACACACACACACACACCCCTTTCCTGTCTGTGGTCTCCTTCTAACTTTGCGTGAAGGAGTCAGTTTCTCAGGGAAGGAGAAAGCTGTAGGGGTTTTGTGCAGAGCTCCCTGTTAATCACATCACCGTGTGTCTCTATTGAAAGCACAGAAGTACATGGCTGAGTCCCTCAGCTCCAAACCCGTGATCCTCAAACTGATGGAGCTTTCGGATTTCTTGAAGTCCACAGAGACACTCTCCCCAGCCTCGTTCTTCTTTAATCCATCAGAATATTCCCAAAGTAGGAAAACAAGCTTTTCTGCTCCATGTTGTTTGTACCAATACAAAGAATAATAGCTAGCATCCATTTCGTAAGCGCAGTCCAAGGTCACAGACCCACTCTCCACACCCGACGCCGCCGACTGGGTCTGCGTTACCGCATCTTCCATGCTGGAGCCTGTTACACAGAGTGGGTGAGGGAGAGGTCAGTCGTAGAATGTTGCCCCTGACTTGATTTATGGAGCGCATCCCTCATTGATTATCCTGATGATGATAATAATCTTCTTCGTCATCTTCATCTTGGATCAGGCACTGACACTTATTTTCTTTGCACAGCACCTACCCCGAGGTAGAAATCATTGGCTGTTGCTGCTGATTAATTCTTGGCAAATATTTATTAATTATTAAATATTATTATATAGTATTATTATTTTATTACTAGTCCAACCCCACAATCAGTTTTACTCAGATTCCCAGTGATTTCCATTGGAACGTTTTACCCACGGGAAGAATGGCCCAAGGACTGGGCAGCATTGCGATATTTTCCCATTACATAAGAACGGCCATAGCGGGTCAGACCAAAGGTCCATCTAGCCCAGTATCCTGCCTTCCGACAGTGACCAACACCAGGGGCCCCAGAGGGAATGAACATAATAGGTTATTATCAAGTGATCCACCCTCTTCATCCAAGGTTTACCAAACTTTCAGGCTGAAATTTTTCAAAGGAGCAGAAGAGAACTAGGTACCCAAAACCTCCCTTTGAAAATCCCTGCTCAGTTCACCGAGTCTCCACAACCTTTACTTCTAGTCGAGTCTATTCTGGCTCTGAGTTAAGAAGATTCCAACTGTAGAGTCTCTATTTACCAAGTAATACCAAAGCGGTCACAGCCCAGTGTAGGTTTTGTTCCTTCATAATGAAAAGATTTTCCTCCTGCCTCAGTATCACACTTCTCTCTTCTTCTGCACCAGAAGTCGTGTTAGCTCTCAGGCTGCTGCATGGCCCTCGACATGACAACTGACATGTCTGTGACTTCTCTGCTGCAGAAAAGCAAAGAGTGTTTCCTGATTGATTGTAGATTGGCAGCAGACCCAAACTTCCTGGCAGAGTTAACCACTGATTGAGTGACACCACCACCCCACTGGCAGATTGCAATCAGAACTGGCTAAAAGGGCGGGAACTGGGTGTGCTTTGTTCCAGGTGAGCCTTAAGTGGGCCTGACTGCAGAAAAAGCCAGTCAGTTGCGAACCAGCTGAGCAGCGAACAGCAGAGCAGCTAACAAAAGGAGTTTGCCTGGGAGTTCACCTGGGGAGAGCCCACTGAGGCTTACATCTTGCCGGATTCTCTGAGTAATTACTACAACTCCTGAGGAAGCTCGTAGAAGGAAGGTAATATGGATGGGGGGTGTTCAGCTGTTGTGACCTGTACTGGATGTGCCATGTTTGTCTTTCTTCCACAGGACAGATGCGACTTTGTCTGTACAAAGTGCAAGCTGGTCTCCATACTGGAAGAGAAGGTTCAAGGTCTGGAGCAACAGGTATCGACCCTGCATTGCATAAGAGAAACTGAAGATTTCCTGGACAGACGTCAGGATATGGTTCTACGGACACAAGGTTCTGAAGATTCAGAGCAGGCTGCACTGCGGGGACAGAAGGATGGTGAAGAAATTTGGCAGCATGTGACCTCCAGAAGAAGAAAGGGGAGCGTCCATGTACCAGCAGGGCAGATACAGGTAAGTAACCGTTTTCATGTTCTCTCCACAGGTACTAATGCGGAGAGTGGACCAGATGATACGTCTGAGGGAAGGGAGCAGAAAGAGACTCCGCCGATTGGAAGACATAAGATGCACTGTCCTAGGGTTCGGGGTTTCACGACCACCTCTCCCAAGAGAAGGAGGTGGGTGGTGGTGGTCGGGGACCCTCTCCTCAGGGGGACTGAGTCATCTATCTGCCACCCCGACCGAGAAAACCGAGAAGTCTGCTGCTTGCCAGGAGCTAAGATTCACGATGTGATGGAGAGACTGCTGAGACTCATCAAGCCCTCAGATCACTACCCCTTCCTGCTTCTCCACGTGAGCACCAATGATACTGCCAAGAATGGCCTTGAGTGGATCACTGCAGACTACGTGGCTCTGGGAAGAAAGATAAAGGAGTTTGAGGTGCAAGTGGTCTTCTCGTCCATCCTCCCCATGGAAGGAAAAGGCCCGGGTAGAGACCGTTGAATCGTGGAAGTCAACGAATGGCTACGCAGGTGGTGTCAGAGAGAAGGCTTTGGATTCTTTGACCATGGGATGGTGTTCCAAGAAGGAGTGCTAGGCAGAGACAGGCTCCACCTAACGAAGAGAGGGAAGAGCATCTTCGCAAGCAGGCTGGCTAACCTAGTGAGGAGGGCTTTAAACTAGGTTCACTGGGGGAAGGAGACCAAAGCCCTGAGGTAAGTGGGGAAGTGGGATACTGGGAGGAGGCATGAGCAAGAGCGCGTAAGAGGGGAGGGCTCCTGACTCATACTGAGAAAGAGGGACAATCAGCAGGTTACCTCAAGTGCCTATATACAAATGCATGAAGCCTGGGAAACAAGCAGGGAGAACTGGAAGTCCTGGCACAGTCAAGGAATTATGATGTGATTGGAATAACAGAGACTTGGTCGGATAACTCACATGTCTGGAGTACTGTAATGGATGGATATAAGCTGTTCAGGAAGGACAGGAAGGATAGAAAAGGTGGGGGAGTTGCACTGTATGTAAGAGAGCAATATGACTGCACAGAGCTCAAGTATGAAACTGCAGAAAAACCTGAGAGTCTCTGGATTAAGTTTAGAAGTGTGAGCAACAAGGGTGATGTCGTAGTGGGAGTCTACTATAGACCACCAGACCAGGGGGATGAGGTGGATGAGGCTTTCTTCCAGCAACTCGCAGAAGTTACTAGATCGTAGGCCCTGGTTCTCATGGGAGACTTCAATCACCCTGATATCTGCTGGGAGAGCAATACAGCAGTGCACAGGCAATCCAGGAAATTTTTGGAAAATGTAGGGGACAATTTCCTGGTGCAAGTGCTGGAGGAACCAACTAGGTGCAGAGCTCTTCTTGACCTGCTGCTCACAAACCGGGAAGAATTAGTAGGGGAAGCAAAAGTGGATGGGAACCTGGGAGGCAGTGATCATGAAATGGTCGAGTTCAGGATCCTAACACAAGGAAGAAAGGAGAGCAGCAGAATACAGACCCTGGACTTCAGAAAAGCAGACTCTGACTCCCTCAAGGAACTGATGGGCAAGATCCCCTGGGAGAATAACATGAGGGGGAAAGGAGTCCAGGAGAGCTGGCTGTATTTTAAAGAATCCTTATTGAGGTTACAGGGACAAACCATCCCGATGTGTAGAAAGAATAGTAAATATGGCAGGCGACCAGCTTGGCTTAACAGTGAAAACCTTGCTGCTCTTAAATATAAAAAAGAAGCTTACAAGAAGTGGAAGGTTGGACAAATGACCAGGGATGAGTATAAAATATTGCTCGGGCTTGCAGGAGTGAAATCAGGAAGGCCAAATCACACCTGGAGTTGCAGCTAGCAAGAGATGTTAAGAGTAACAAGAAGGGTTTCTTCAGGTATGTTAGCAACAAGAAGAATGTCAAGGAAAGTGTGGGCCCCTTAATGAATGAGGGAGGCAACCTTGTGACAGAGGATGTGGAAAAAGCTAATGTACTCAATGCTTTTTTTGTCTCTGTCTTCGCGAACAAGATCAGCTCCCAGACTGCTGCACTGGGCAGCACAGCATGGGGAGGAGGTGACCAGCCCTCTGTGGAGAAAGAAGTGGTTTGGGACTATTCAGAAAAGCTGGACGAGCACAAGACCATGGCGCCGGATGCGTTGCATCCAAGAGTGCTAAAGGAGTTGGTGGATGTGATTGCAGAGCCATTGCCCATTATCTTTGAAAACTCATGGTGATTGGGGGAGGTCCCGGATGACTGGAAAAAGGCTAATGTAGTGCCCATCTTTAAAAAGGGAAGAAGGAGGATCCTGGGAACTACAGGCCAGTCAGCCTCACCTCAGTCCCTGGAAAAATCATGGAGCAGGTCCTCAAGGAATCAATTCTGAAGCACTTAGAGGAGAGGAAAGTGATCAGGAACAGTCAGCATGGATTTCCCAAGGGCAAGTCATGCCTGACTAATCTAATTGCCTTCTATGACAAGATAACTGGCTCTGTGGATGAGGGGAAAGCGGTGGACATGTTGTTCCTTGACTTTAGCAAAGCTTTTGACACAGTCTCCCACAGTATTCTTGCCAGCAAGTTAAAGAAGTATGGGCTGGATGAATGCACTATAAGGTGGATAGAAAGCTGGCTAGATTGTTGGGCTCAACGGGTAGTGATCAATGGCTCCATGTCTAGTTGGCAGCCGGTATGAAGTGTAGTGCCCCAGGGGTCGGTCCTGGGCCCGGTTTTGTTCAATATCTTCATAAATGATCTGGAGGATGGTGTGGATTGCAATTCAGCAAGTTTGCGGATGACACTAAACTGGGAGGAGTGGTAGATACGCTGGAGGGTAGGGAATGGATACAGAGGAACCTAGATAAATTGGAGGATTGGGCCAAAAGAAATCTGATGAGATTCAACAAGGACAAGTGCAGAGTCCTGCACTTAGGACGCAAGAATCCAATGCACCGCTCCAGACTAGGGACCGAATGGCTCAGCAGCAGTTCTGCAGAAAAGGACCTAGGGGTTATAGTGGACGAGAAGTTGTATATGAGCCAGCAGTGTGCCCTTGTTGCCAAGAAGGCCAATGGCATTTTGGGATGTATAAGTAGGGGCATTGCCAGCAGATCGAGGGACGTGATCATTCCCCTCTATTCGACATTGGTGAGGCCTCATCTGGAGTACTGTGTCCAGTTTTGGGCCCCACACTACAAGAAGGATGTGGAAAAATTTGGAAAGAGTCCAGCGGAGGGCAACAAAAATGATTAGGGGACTGAAACACATGACTTATGAGGAGAGGCTGAGGGAACTGGGGATGTTTAGTCTTCAGAAGAGAAGAATGAGGGGGGATTTGGTAGCTGCTTTCAACTACCTGAAAGGGGGTTCCAAAGAGGATGGCTCTAGACTGTTCTCAATGGTAGCAGATGACAGAACAAGGAGTAATGGTCTCAAGTTGCAGTGGGGGAGGTTTAGGTTGGATATTAGGAAAAACTTTTCCACTACGAGGGTGGTGAAACACTGGAATGCGTTACCTAGGGAGGTGGTGGAATCTCCTTCCCCAGAAGTTTTAAGGTCAGGCTTGACAAAGCCCTGGCTGGGATGATTTAGTCGGGGATCGGTCCTGCTTTGAGCAGGGGGTTGGACTAGATGACCTCCTGAGGTCCCTTCCAACCCTGATATTCTATGATTCTATAAAAAGGGGGGCCCTCCCGCCTGAGCTCCTCCACCTGCCCCCTGCAGAACAGCGCCCCCTAGTGTCACACTGGGGTGAGCACTAGCTCTCAGGGAAGAGAGCCCCATAAAGAGCCCCCACCCTGCTGCCTGCAGCACAGCGCCCCCTACCACCCTGCTGAGGCACTGAGGCCAGCCCTGAGTCACCCACACCATCCCATGAATTATCAGGTGTCCCATCCAAATCCGATATAAAGACTTCAAGGGGTGGAGAATCCCTCACACCCCTAGGCAGGTTGTTCCTATGGTTAACTACCCTCACTGTTAAAAAATGTTTGCCTTTGATCTGGTCTTTGGTCACGTAGCATATATGAAAACGAATTACACATTCAGAGCTGCTGTTGGTACCATTTGCTGTCTTTTGACATTATAATAGCACCTGGAAGCCCAATTGAGAGCAGAGCCTTCTTTTGATGGGCACTGCACGGATATATAGAGACAGTCCCTGCTCTAAGAAACTTACACTCTAAATAGAAAAGACAGACAGAGAAAGTATTATTCGCCACCTCCATTATACAGATGGGGAACTGAAACCCAGGGAGATTAGGGTTGGATTTTTTCCAAGGTGCCTATGGGAGATAAGCATCTAATTCCTATAAAATGCTCTGACAGTCTTGGCTCTGGCCTCCTATGTGACCTTGCACGAGTCGCTTCTTTGTAGGACACCTAGCACCACCAGACCCAATTTAGCAATAATAAGAAAGTTTCAAAGGGGATTGGGCAGCCTCATAGGCTGGCCGGCCCTTTGCAGCAAGCTAGCTTCAGCTACCAGCTCTCTCATGACCAGGCAACATAAGGGCTCATTAGTGACCTAATGGGGGTTAATTAGAAAGGCTGACCCGCCCCAAGCCCCAGTTGCGGTGGTGAGGCAGGCAGAGCACTATTTAAATAGGGCAGGGCGCTCATTAATGGAGAGACGGTCCTGGAGAGAGGTGTGAGGGGAGGCCCTCCCTAGGAAGAGCATGTGGTTGTCAGGTTGAGTTACCCGTAGACTGTAGGGTAGGTTCCTGTGGGGAGGGGGGGGTCCCTGAGATAGGGCCTGCAACAGGAGACAGAGACCCAGGCTGCTCCTGAGGGGGATCCCTGAGATTGGGCCCGAAAGAAGCGAGGAGTTCCTCGGAGCTTAACTGCTGGAGTCCCTGGGGAAGGGAAGCGGCAGGGCATTATGCTGGGCAAGAAGAGAGAGAAGAGGAAGCAGGGCCAAGAAGCAGAGGACTTCAGTGGGTCCAGAGGAGGCAGGGGCAGAAAAGCTGTTTGGACAGTTGCTGAGGACGTTAATTTGCCCCATTTGTTAGCCCAGAAAGGGGAGTGAACTGCTGAATGACTTGGCTGGAGCCTGGAGCCCAGAGAAAACACAGCCGGGAATGGACCCGGCAGCCAAGGAAGTAGCCAGGCGAAGTCCCCTGTCACACCAGACCCGGACACGAGAGGTGAGGCCTCGGGCATAGAAGCATCGACCGCTCCCTGGGGCTCCTGGGGAAATGCTGCCTTCATGGCCAAGGTCAAACCACCTCCGGTAGAGCTGGGAGCCGAAACCACGTTTCCTCGGTCCCCTCCCACCGCCCTAACTAGGGAGCCTCCCCCTCACCAGGGCTATAAACTCCTGTCCCCGTCTGCCCACGGGGCTCTGTCCCACACCGCCCGGCGCGCCCCCAGCGCCCCGCAGCCCCCTCCCGGGTCACACCCACAGTTACTGTACAGGCTACGCTGCCCCCTGTGTCACTGTGTCTCCACGGCGCAGAGGTAGCGGGCGGTGTCCCCCAGCCGGCAGCCGCGGATGTGCAGGGAGCTCCGCTTCTGCCCCGGATCGTGATCCGCAGTGAAATTCGGTTCTTGTGTCTGGTTCCCCTTGCCGAACAGCATCAGCAGGAAAAGGGGCCGCTCCCCGGGAGCCTGCCGGTACCAGTGTAAACTTTGGATAGCGCTGGAGTAAGTGCAGGTCACGGTGCCATTCTGCCCCTCGGAGACATCCAGCCACTCCGGGCTCTGCTCCACAGAGAGCTGCCCGCTGGCCACTGGGAATAACGGAGACAAGGGGGAAGCAAGTCAGAAGCTGCCACGAGCCACCTGCCCCCGGGAACCGCGGGGTGGGGTGGGAAGAGAGACAGGCTGCGGGGGGACAGACCGACCGATCTCTCCATTTCACTCCCTTCTTCCCCACCACACAGTCAATGAAATCCAGCCCCGGCTCCCTGCTAGTGACCAGCGGTTCGGTCTCCCCAGCCCTTACCCCACAGGTGCATTAGCTGGATCACCCACGACAGCCCCCGCGGCCTCCCCATCCCTGCGCTCACTGACACCCCAGGGCGCGGGGACGCTGCTGAGTTCTCCCTGGGGCCGGCACGTGTGTTGGGGTCTCCTGTGCTGTAGGGATCGGACACGTCCTTCTCCCCCCTCGTGTGCCCAGCCAATCAGCGACCAGCCCCTTCTCTCCCATCACAGCCGTGCGTCCCTGTGCGCAACCTTAGTGTGTTGGTTACACTGCTAAACGCTGACCCCTAGTGGCCAAATCCGTACCTCAGGTCGCAGTAGAGCATCCTCTTGGACCCTCCCCCAGCGTGACAGAAAATCCTTTCAGTTGGGTGATTTCCCCTCACAAAGGAATTGAGTGCAGATCCCAGTGGAAATATATCACTTGCTTCACAGTTCTCAAACGATCCTAAGGGAGTTAAGCACCTAGATATCATATTATTTGGGCACCTAATTCTCATAAGATGTTCTGAAAATCACTTCCTCTTTTCCTGGCTCTGCCACTGTCTTCCTCCGCTACCTTGTCTGTACAGTGAGACTGAACCTGGCCGTGGCTTTATCAGCCACCACCGTATAAATTTGAACTAAGAGGTCCATTTCGTAGTGGGCTGGGGGAACCCGACTTCCTTAAGCTCCCTGGGGAAAGCTCGTCTCAGTAGCTTGCCCAAGGTCACGCAGAGTTAAGAAAGATTGTATTGAAAGATGCCCAGGCGGATAGAAAGAAAATCCCGTGGGTGAAGGGATAGATACATCTATAGCCCGAGAGCTGGGAATGGGGGATACAGAGCGGGAAACTGACCCCTGGGTTCAGGAGACCTACCCCATCCCTTAACCACCAGACCAGCCTCCCCCTCCCCAGAGCTGTAAATCCTTTCCCCCAGCTCTATGAGGCTAGTCCCACACCGCCCGGCGCGCCCCCAGCGCCCCGCAGCCCCCTCCCGGGTCACACCCACAGTTACTGTACAGGCTACGCTGCCCCCTGTGTCACTGTGTCTCCACGGCGCAGAGGTAGCGGGCGGTGTCCCCCAGCCGGCAGCCGCGGACGTGCAGGGAGCTCCGCTTCTGCCCCGGATCGTGATCCGCAGTGAAATTCGGTTCTTGTGTCTGGTTCCCCTTGCCGAACAGCATCAGCAGGAAAAGGGGCCGCTCCCCGGGAGCCTGCCGGTACCAGTGTAAGCTGTTGATGGTTTCCGAGTAAGTACAGGTCACGGTGCCATTCTGCCCCTCAGAGACATCCAGCCATTCCGGGCTCTGCTCCACAGAGAGCTGCTCGCTGGCCACTGGGAATAACGGAGACAAGGGGGAACCAAGTCAGACGCTGCCCCGAGCCACCTGCCCCTGGCAATCGCAGGACAGGGTGGGAAGAAAGACAGGATGCACTGAATGCATCCGATGAAGTGAGCTGTAGCTCACGAAAGCTTATGCTCAAATAAATTTGTTAGTCTCTAAGGTGCCACAAGGACTCCTTTTCTTTTTAGGCTGTGGGTGGATAGACTGACCGATCTCTCCATTTCACTCCCTTCTTCCCCACCACACAGTCAATAAAATACAGCCCCGGCTCCCTGCTAGTGACCAGGGGTTCTGTCTCCCCAGCCCTTACCCCACAGGTGCATTAGCTGGATCACCCAGGACAGCCCCCGCAACCTCCCCATCCCTGCGCTCACTGACACCCCAGGGCGCGGGGACGCTGCTGAGTTCTCCCTGGGGCCGGCACGTGTGTTGAGGTCTCCTCTGCTGTAGGGATCGGACATGTCCTTCTCCCCCCTCGTGTGCCCAGCCAATCAGCGACCAGCCCCTTCTCTCCCATCACAGCCGTGTGTCCCTGCGGAGAACTCCTTCGCTCAGGGCCCTTCACCTTGTGAGGGCTGCCCCCTTGTGGCCAAGTGCATAAGCGGGTGCAGAAATATTTAGTTCTTTTCAAAGGGGAGTCAGGTGCCCAACTCCCATTGACCTCTACCAGAACTGGGTGTTCAAATCCCCTAGGCAACCATCCTGATTTTACAGAAGTGATTCTTTTTTTACTTCTATTAAAAGTCTTCTTGTAAGGACACTGAATGCTTTTTCATTGTTCTAAGATCCAAGGGTTTGGGTCTGTGGTCACCTATGCAAATTGGTGAGGATTTTTACCAAACCTTCCCCAGGAAGTGGGGTGCAAGGGTTGGGAGAATTTGGGGGGAAAGACGTTTCCAAACTACGTTTTTTCAGGAACCCAGATAAAGTTTGGTGGTGGCAGTGGAAGTCCAAGGGCAAAGAGTAAAATAGTTTGTACTTTGAGGAAGTTTTAACCTAAGCTGGGAAAAGTAAGCTTAGGAGGTTTTCATGCAGGTCCCCACATCTGTACCCTAGAGTTCAGAGTGGGGAAGGAACCTTGACAGGCTGCTACTCTTAAAAATGATTACGGGACTGAAACACATGACTTATCAGGAGAGGCTGAGGGAACTGGGGATGTTTAGTCTGCAGAAGAGAAAAATGAGGGGAGATTTGATAGCTGCTTTCAACTACCTGAAAGGGGGTTCCAAAGAGGATGGTTCTAGACTATTCTCAGTGGTGGAAGAGGACAGAACAAGGAGTAATGGTCTCAAGTTGCAGTGGGGGAGGTTTAGGTTGGATATTAGGAAAAACTTTTTCACTAGGAGTGTGGGGAAGCACTGGAATGGGTTACCTAGGGAGGTGGTGGAATCTCCTTCCTTAGAAGTTTTTAAGGCCTGGCTTGACAGAGCTCTGGCTGGGATGATTTAGTTGGGGATTGGTCCTGCTTTGAGCAGGGGGTTGGACTAGATAACTTCCTGCGGTCCCTTCCAATTCTAATATTCAATGATTTTATGACAGCGGGCTCTGTGCCACATTAACCTGGCAACTTACACCTAGTGGGAAAGGGAATTTAGATTTATAAACAGAATAATCAATTAAACAGGTCCCTCCATCATCCCTAAATCCCAGGAGAACAGAAGAATGCATCATTTTCACATTGTTCTGGCAGTCATCACCTCCCCTGGGTTAAGATTCACAAAAGTGACTCGTGATTCTTGGGTGCCCAGCATAAGACATGGTAAAGAGTCTAATTACCAGAGGCAGTGTCCCCAGCCAGCCAGAAAAGAGCTACAGGAATGATTTGAGGTGACTTTAAGACTCTGATCCCAAGAATGACGTGTGCATGGAATTCAGTGTGATCTGTAGCCTAGGCTAATTAGCCTGTAAGGTCTTTGGGACAGGGAATCTCTTGTCCCGTGTTTGGGCAGCGCCTTGCTCAATGGGCTCCTTGTTCATGACTCGGGCTCCCTGGCACTAGGGTAATACAAAAACAACAAGGAGTCCTTGTAGCACTTTAGACACTTACAAATTTATTTGGGCATAAGCTTTCATGGGCTAAAACCCACTTCATCAGATGCGTGGAGTGCACCCTACAGTAGGGAGTTATAAATACACAGCATATGAAAAGATGGGAGTTGCCTTACCAAGTGGGGGGTCAGTGCTAATGAGCCGATTCAATTTAAGTTGGAATTAGGCAATTCTCAACAGTTGACAAGAAGGAGTGGAAATCACTTTTATAGTGTTAATGAGGCCAGTGTAAACAAGGTGGCTCATTTCAAACAGTTGACAAGAAGGTGTGACTATTTATCAAGGTGAAATTGGCTTTTGTAAAAAGAACAGGGAGTACTTGTGGCACCTTAGAGACTAAAAAATTGATTTAGTTTCTGTAGTGATCCATCCATTCCCAGTCTCTATTCAAGCCTAATTTGATGGTGTCCAGTTTGCAAATTAATTCCAGTTCTGCAGTTTCTCATTGGAGTCTGTTTTTGAAGGTTTTTTTTTTTTCTTTTTTTGTTGAAGAACTGCCACTTTTAAATCTCAAGTATCAGAGGGGTAGCCATGTTAGTCTGGATCTGTAAAAGCAGCAAAGAGTCCAGTGGCACCTGGGTGGCATCTAAAGAAGTGGATATTCACCCACAAAAGCTTATGCTCCAATACGTCTGTTAGGCTATAAGGTGCCACAGGACACTTTGCCACTTTTAAATCTGTTATTGAGTGACCAGGGAGATTGAAGTGTTCTCCAACTGGTTTTTGAATGTTGAGCTCAGGAACATCAGTTATAGGGCAATGCTCTAGTTTGTGATTACAAGAATGATTTAAGCCATTCTTGTAATAATTCTTAAAAGGTAACTTTGTCCCAGTCTCTCTGCATCTATCTGGGAAGGAGATTTATGAGTAGATGGCTGTTTAATCTACCGGACAAAGACATGTAAGACCCAATGGCAGGAGCTGAAGCTAGAGAAATTCAGGCTAGAGATAAGGTGCCAGCTCTGTAATGGTGATTAGCCATCGGAGCAACTTTCTTAAGGAAGTGGGTAGATTCTCCAGCTAGGAGTCTTTAAATCAAGACTGGATGTCTTTCTCCAGATCCACACAGAGCATGGGCCCAATGCGGGAATCACTGGTGACATTGTCTGGGGTGCAGGGAGTCAGACTAAATGATCACAGTATTCCCTTCTGCCTTAAAATCTATGAAACAGAGGCACCCAGAATCACTCATCACTTCTGAGAATCTTGGCTCCTGTTATAATCAAAGGGTTTAAAAAGCGGCAGGACTTACAGTAAAGGTGAACGACCAGGATCACTAGTAAGGCCCCAGGACACCTCTTCTTTGTGCTCCCTCTCATTTCTGTGACCCATGTCCTAGAAGGGTTCCTGGCCCCTCATGTATTTATCACCTGCAGGCTTCTCCGTCCTCTCCTGGAGCTTTTTAAATCTACTTGTGTTAGGATATAGATATTCAGGCCTGTCTGTAAAGGCCTATACTCTAAGAATTTAGGTGTATTCTTATCACTTGGCTAGTGATAGAGGTATAAAAGAAAGAATCAAAACCACTGTCTGCCAGTGTAAGGGCCTTCTCTTACTGTGACAGTTTGTGGCCCTGTGCTTAGGCTCAGACCTTTGGCTAAGCAGCAGAGGCAGCCATAAGCTGGGAAGCGACCGGTCACCTCCTCACATTCCAAACTAGTCACACTGAAATAAGGTGCTATTGGGCTGTTAGGCACTATCAGGACAGGATTGTATTCCTATCACCTCCAGAGAAAGGGAAGTGCCTAGAAAATGTAAAAGGAAACTTAGTTTGATAGCATCCTGTCTGGCAAGAACTCACTTATCAATAGCTGGGATGTGAAATCCTCACTTCTGTATTGTTTTGTCATTATAGTTCCCACTTTGCTGTTGTTTGTCTGTATAATCTCTGTCTGGTTCTGTGATTGTTCCTGTCTGCTGTATAATTAATTTTGCTGGGTGTAAACTAATTGAGGTGGTGGGATATAATTGGTTACATAATCATGTTACAATATGTTAGGATTGGTTCGTTAAATTTCAGGAAAATGATTGGTTAAGGTATAGCTAAGCAGAACTCAAGTTTTACTATATAATCTGTAGTCAATGAGGAAGTAAAGGGGGGTGGGTGGGGGTGGGCATGTGGGTGTGTGAGATGGGGACAGGGAATGGGGGTAAGAAAATTGGAATCATGTTTTGCTAAAGGGGGAAATGGGAACAGGGAATGGGAGTAAGGAAGTTGGAATCATGTTTGGCTAAGGGCAGGAATGGGAACAGGGACACAGGTGTAAGGCTCTGTGGTGTCAGAGCTGGGAAGGAGGATACTAAGGAAGGAAACTGGAATCATGCTTGCTGGAAGTTCACCCCAATAAACATCGAATTGTTTGCACCTTTGGACTTCGGGTATTGTTGCTCTCTGTTCATGCGAGAAGGACCAGGGAAGTAAGTGGGTGAAGGAATAAGCCCCCTAACAACTTGCATTTCTCCTGCTTTAGAGGCAAGACACGTCCCCTCTCGCCCTATCAACAGCAAGGCCCGTCCCTCCCAGACAAAACACAAACTCACTGCAGAGACCTATGCAATTAACTTCCTCTCCAATGCACTTCTTTCAAGACGCAACACTGCCCCCAGCAGTTAAAGTCTTTGTACAGGAGGATGGCCACTTTGTTTCACTGGGTCTCCACAGCACAGAAATGGCGAGCTGAGAACCGTTGATGTGACATGGCTCTGTCTCTCCCTTTCCAAGACCTCAGCTATGAAATCTGGTCCCTGGGTAACGTTCCCATCCTCATACAGGCTCAGCAGCAAGGCAGGACTTTCCCCAGGCAACTGTCTGTACCACCATAAGCAGGCCGCTGCGCCCGAGTGGCTGCAGGTCAGAGTGGAGATCTCCCCTTCAGATCTGGTCAGAGATGGAGGACTCTGATCCACTTTAATTTGGCAGCTCACCCCTGTAGACAAAGGCAAATGGAGAAGCAACAGATGAGCTTGTTCGGTTCTCATCAGCCCCTCATCTTCCCCAGCAGTTGCTCCTTATCGCTGTTCTTCATCAGCCAAAATAAATCAGAATCTCTTAATATTCTGGGCCTTGGTGTAAATCTGTGTGGCTCCATCAAAGTCAGCAAACCTCCCCTGATAAGCACCAGCTGAGTGCCTGCTCCGTTCTTGTGATATTCAGCCCAGCATCTCCTGGAGAATGCAGAGGCCTCTTGGGTCATCAGGGACTAGAACTGCTCTGAGGAACTGAGGCACCAAGAGACAGGGGAGGGGGTTTCCAAAGGAGCCAGGCACTCAATGCATATTGCAGTTTCAAAGGGATTCAGGCACCTGACGCTGTTGGCCTCCTTGCAAAATCCAAGCCTAAGTCACTTGCCTAAGACCACAGAGTCTGTGGCAGAGCTGGGAAATGAGTTCACGTCTCCTGAGCCCAGTCTAATGGCTAAAGCACCAGACCTTCCTCATCCCCACATTATAATTATCTCAGTATTGGAGTAACTCAGTGCAACTCCATGGCCTGTTCATTGCCCAGGAGAACAGGCTAGGTCCTTACTGGCATTAAACTCTATGAATTATTATTATAGCACCTGGAGACCCAGCTGAGATCAGAGCCCCTTGTGCCAGGCGCTGTAGAGACACAGAATACAAGACAATTCCTGTCCCCCAGAGCTCAATAGACAAAACCTCCACAAACATACAATGGAACTGAACTGAGCTGGGGGGTGAGGCATTGTGACGGATGCTGCAGAGACCCCCAGGAACTGAGATCTGGGCCCTGTTTCGCCAGGCACTGCACAAACACAGTGTGGAAAAGCCCACGCCATGATGAGCTCACAGTCTAGACAGACAAACTCCCCCTAGAACTGAATGGACAGTATCGCTGACAAGAATGCCAGCTGCCTTTCCATTGCTGCTCCGGGTTACCCCTCAGCGCACTGAGGCCAGGGGATGGAGCTTTTTCCCTGCCTCCAGGACAGTGATGCAAAATCTGTCTGCAGCCCTCTTTGCTGGAGGAATCACACACTTTATTCTCACACTGTGAGCCCAGACAATCAGGGACAAGCCCTTAGTCTCACTAAAATAGAACCATGCCCTGGCATAACCCTTTGCCTCTGTTTCAGAGTAGCAGCCATGTCAGTCTGTCGCTGCAAAAAGAAAAGGAGGACTTGTGGAGTCTTAGAGACTAACAAATTTATTTGAGCATAAGCTGTAGCTCACGAAAGCTTATGCTCAAATAAATTCGTTAGCCTTTAAGGTGCCACAAGTCCTCCTTCCCTTTGCCTCTGGTGTCTTAGGGGAAAAGCTGCTCTCTGCCGGGCAAAGAGACAAGAGACGGGTGCAACTTGATTAACCTCAGGTTTCAGAGTAACAGCCGTGTTAGCCTGTAGTCGCAAAAAGAAAAGGAGTGCTTGTGGCACCTTAGAGACTAACCAATTTATTTGAGCATAAGCTTTCATGAGCTACAGCTCACTTCATCGGATGCATACTGTGGAAAGTATAGAAGATCTTTTTATACACACAAAGCATGAAAAAATGGGTGTTTACCACTACAAAAAGTTTTCTCTCCCCCCCCCACCCCACTCTCCTGCTGGTAATAGCTTATCTAAAGTGATCACTCTCCTTACAATGTGTATGATAATCAAGTTGGACCATTTCCAGCACCACTTTAGATAAGCTATTACCAGCAGGAGAGTGGGGTGGGAGGAGATATTTTTTCATGCTTTGTGTGTATAAAAAGATCTTCTACACTTTCCACAGTATGCATCCGATGAAGTGAGCTGTAGCTCATGAAAGCTTATGCTCAAATAAATTGGTTAGTCTCTAAGGTGCCACAAGTACTCCTGTTCTTTTTGATTAATCTCAATCTCCTTCCTCTTCATTACAAATGCTTCCCCCTCCTGGCAAGAGACACACATATTGAAGTGAATCCCCCTGTCATTGTCACTGTTAGTATGTGCTTATATACGAATGCACAAAGCCTTGGAAACAAGCAGGGAGAACTGGAGGTCCTGGTAATGTCAAGGAATTATGACGTGATTGGAATAACAGAGACTTGGTGGGATAACTCACATGACTGGAGCACTGTCATGGATGGTTATAAACTGTTCAGGAAGGACAGGCAGGGCAGAGGAGGTGGAGGAGTAGCACTGTATGTAAGGGAGCAGTATGACTGCTCAGAGCTCCGGTACGATACTGCAGAAAAACCTGAGTGTCTCTGGATTAAGTTTAGAAGTGTGAGCAACAGGAGTGATGTAGTGGTGGGAGTCTGCTATAGACCACCGGACCTATGAGGTGGATGAGGCTTTCTTCCAGCAGCTTGCGGAAGCTACTAGATCGCATGCCCTGATTCTCATGGGTGACTTTAATTTTCCTGATATCTGCTGGGAGAGCAGTACAGCGGTGCATAGACAATCCAGCAAGTTTTTGGAAAGCGTAGGGGACAATTTCCTGGTGCAAGTGCTAGAGGAGCCAACTAGGGGGGGAGTTTTTCTTGACCTGCTGCTCACAAACCGGGAAGAATTAGTAGGGGAAACAAAAGTGGATGGGAATCTGGGAAACAGTGACCATGAGTTGGTTGAGTTCAGGATCCTGACACAGGGAAGAAAGGTAAGCAGCAGGATACGGACCCTGGCCTTCAGGAAAGCAGACTTTGACTCCCTCAGGGAACGGATGGGTAGGATCCCCTGGGCGACTAACATGAAGGGGAAAGGAGTCCAGGAGAGCTGGCTGTATTTCAAGGAATCCCTGTTGAGGTTACAGGGACAAACCATCCCGATGTGTCGAAAGAATAGTAAGTATGGCAGGCGACCAGCTTGGCTTAACGGTGAAATCCTAGCAGATCTTAAGCATAAAAAAGAAGCTTACAAGAAGTGGAAGGTTGGACATATGACCAGGGAAGAGTATAAAAATATTGCTTGGGCATGTAGGAGCACCTGGAGCTGCAGCTAGCGAGAGATGTTAAGAGTAACAAGAAGGGTTTCTTCAGGTATGTTGGCGACAAGAAGAAAGCCAAGGAAAGTGTGGGCCCCTTAATGAATGAGGGAGGCAACCTAGTGATGGAGGATGTGGAAAAAGCTAATGTACTCAATGCTTTTTTTGCCTCTGTCTTCACGAACAAGGTCAGCTCCCAGACTGCTGTGCTGGGCATCACAACATGGGGAATAGATGGCCAGCCCTCTGTGGAGAAAGAGGTGGTTAGGGACTATTTAGAAAAACTGGACGTGCACAAGTCCATGGGGCCGGATGAGCTGCATCCGAGAGTCCTAAAGGAACTGGCGGCTGTGATTGCAGAGCCATTGGCCATTATCTTTGAAAACTCATGGCGAACGGGGGAAGTCCCGGACGACTGGAAAAAGGATAATGTAGTGCCAATCTTTAAAAAAGGGAAGAAGGAGGATCCTAGGAACTACAGGCCAGTAAGCCTCACTTCAGTCCCCAGAAAAATCATGGAGCAGGTCCTCAAAGAATCAATCCTGAAGCACTTACATGAGAGGAAAGTGATCAGGAACAGTCAGCATGGATTCACCAAGGGAAGATCATGCCTGACTAATCTAATTGCCTTCTATGATGAGATTACTGGTTCTGTGGATGAAGGGAAAGCAGTGGATGTATTGTATCTTGACTTTAGCAAAGCTTTTGACACAGTCTCCCACAGTATTCTTGCCAGCAAGTTAAAGAAGTATGGGCTGGATGAATGCACTATAAGGTGGGTAGAAAGTTGACTAGATTGTCGGGCTCAACGGGTAGTGATCAATGGCTCCATGTCTAGTTGGCAGCCGGTGTCAAGTGGAGTGCCCCAGGGGTCGGTCCTGGGGCCGGTTTTGTTCAATATCTTCATAAATGATCTGGAGGATGGTGTGGATTGCACTCTCAGCAAATTTGTGGATGATACTAAACTGGGAGGAGTGGTAGATATGCTGGAGGGCAGGGATAGGATACAGAGGGACCTAGACAAATTGGAGGATTGGGCCAAAAGAAATCTGATGAGGTTCAATAAGGATAAGTGCAGGGTCCTGCACTTAGGACGGAAGAACCCAATGCACAGCTACAGACTAGGGACCGAATGGCTAGGCAGCAGTTCTGCAGAAAAGGACCTAGGGGTGACAGTGGACGAGAAGCTGGATATGAGCCAGCAGTGTGCCCTTGTTGCCAAGAAGGCCAATGGCATTTTGGGATGTATAAGTAGGGGCATAGCGAGCAGATCGAGGGACGTGATCGTTCCCCTCTATTCGACATTGGTGAGGCCTCATCTGGAGTACTGTGTCCAGTTTTGGGCCCCACACTACAAGAAGGATGTGGATAAATTGGAAAGAGTCCAGCGAAGGGCAACAAAAATGATTAGGGGTCTGGAACACATGACTTATGAGGAGAGGCTGAGGGAACTGGGATTGTTTAGTCTGCAGAAGAGAAGAATGAGGGGGGATTTGATAGCTGCTTTCAACTAGCTGAGTGGTAGTTCCAGAGAGGATGGTTCTAGACTATTCTCAGTGGTGGAAGAGGACAGGACAAGGAGTAATGGTCTCAAGTTGCAGTGGGGGAGGTTTTAGGTTGGATATTAGGAGAAACTTTTTCACTAGGAGGGTGGTGAAACACTGGAATGCGTTGCCTAGGGAGGTGGTAGAATCTCCTTCCTTAGAAGTTTTTAAGGTCAGGCTTGACAAAGCCCTGGCTGGGATGATTTAATTGGGTATGGGTCCTGCTTTTGAGCAGGGGGTTGGACTAGATGACCTCCTGAGGTCCCTTCCAACCCTGATATTCTATGATTCTATGTTTTGTGTCTGTGTTAAATAGTTCCCTTTCCCCTGGGTTTAACGCTCTGACTTGCCTCCCCCTGGGCGAAGGGGGGATCCCCAGAGCTGGGCTTCATGGGAATGGGCAGAGCCAGTTCTGCACAAACACTCTGCCTCTGTCTCAGCCTTGTGCTGTAGGGCGCAGCCTGTGGCAACCGGAGATCAGCCTCGGTTTAATCCTCAGCGTCTCATGCTCCCCCAAGGAAGGGGGCTATTTTGTGCCCCTGGTGTATCTTGTGTATCTCCATTTCTGTTTCTTATGCCTGACTGTCTGTCCCTCTCCCTGTCGATGTATCTATAAACCCACCCAACTCTTTTTTCTTTTCCCTTTCTTTTCTCCCTGTTCATTTGTTTTTATATTTTAACTTTTAATTTCCTTCCTCCCTCCAAACCTCCAGGCTCCTTAGGTCAGTGGTTCTCAACCAGGGGTACATGTACCCCGGGGGGTACACAGTTCTTCCAGGGGGTGCATCAACTCATCTAGAGATTTGCCTAGTTTTACAACAGGCTACAGAAAAAGCGCTGGCGAAGTCAGTACAAACTAACATTTCATACAGACAATGACTCGTTTATACTGCTCTATATACTATGCACTGAAATGTAAGTAGAGTCGTTATATTTCAGTTGATTTATTTTATAATTATTTGGTACACAGGAGAAAGTCAACAATTGTTCAGTAACAGTGTGGCCGGGGCACGTCTGTATTTTTAGGTCTGATTTTGTAAACAAGTAATTTTTAAGTGAGGTGAAACTTGGGGGTATGCCAGACAAACCAGACCCTTGGAAAGGGGAACACTAGTCTGGAAAGGTTGAGAGCCGCTCCCTTGGGGGTCTTTCCCTAGGAGGTATTCCCCAAGTGCATTCCCTCCTCAGCCTCTCTGTCTCAGCTCCCGACCCATGCGACGGGGATCCTTGCACAGCCCTGCCTCACCTGGGGGTGGGGGGCTGACCGTGTTAAGGAAGGTGACGCACGCTCAGAGATGCACTGTGTAAGAAGTAGGTGGTGGTGTTGTACCGCCTGCCAGCCTGACAGCTACCCTCCAGCTGGGGAGTTTTTGCACAGGCTGCCAGTGCTCCTGTGTCACTGTGTCTCCACGGCGCAGAAATAGGTGGCTGCATCTCCCAGCTGTGATTCTCTGATGTGCAGGGAGCTCAGCTGCTTCCCCTTGTCGAGCTCCGCCGTGAGGTTGGGCTCCTTGGTTTGTTTCCCATCGGACACCAGAATCAGCAGGGAGACAGGCTGGCCTCCGGGAAGCTGCCTGAACCACTGCAAATTCCAGAAATTGCTCGTCGTGTAGTGGCAGGTGATGCTGCTGTTCTGCCCTTCCCGAGTGACCGCAGACAGGTTCTGGTGCACCTCGGCCTGGCAGCTCCCCCCTGCGGGCAGAAGGCAAAAGACACACCCCATAGATGACAGGGCACCTCTGCCCAGTTCACACACTGGCCGGATGCAAAGCCCGGTGGAGTTTCTCTTCATTTCCAGGGGCTTTGAATCTGGCCCACAACTGCTCTTTTCCTAGATTGCTGTATTCCTAGATTGCTCTCATCTAGGGTTAGGGTTAGGGGGTTAGCCGTAGATTATTGCTGGCTGCGAGATTCACAAAGGCACAATAATAAGAGACAGCCCTTGCCCCAAAGAGTTTACAGATTAAATAGCCAAGCAAAGGGTGGGAGGGGAAACTGAGGCACACAAAAGGGAAGGAACTCCAGCAGGCCAGAGCTGGGAACTGAACCCAGGAGTCCTGTATCCCCATCCACTCCAGTACAGAGAATGGTGCGTGGCTAGCAAAGCAAAGGGAGAGTCAGAGAATTAGTTCTTGTCTCTTAAATCCACCATCACGTTCAGCATCATCTGTAGCGTTTCCTGCCCCGAGACTTACAGGGAATGTTCACCAGCAGTAGCAGCAGCCGTGGGAACAGCAGCCAGGGTCTCTCCATTGTCCCTCAGCAAAGGAGCTTTATAGCCGGGTGTTCCCCGTTCAGTACAGAAGGTTCCGCCCCCTCACAAGTAGATTTACTTCTCCCCCTGGGGCAAATTTACCAGCTCCTCCTCCTGAAGTAGGAGCCTCTTTGGTGCCTTCAGCAATTACGGGGTAGCCTAAGACAGCCAGGAAATGAGTCCCAGGAAGTCACTTTGTAGAACTGCTCTGAGCAAGTGGGTGTTGTGAGTGGGCGGAGTTGTGACTGGATGTTGTGAGACTTGTGGCTAGAATAGCTATCTAGATTTCCTGCTGCAAATCGGTCTAGGCATCCATTTAGCCACCCTGCCCGCTGCTTTGTCCAGCCCTCCCTCTTGCTGCAATATCTATCTATGCTGACACGCATCTCCGTGGTATGTGAGGGCTGAGAGTAAAATCATTCCCCACACAGGCCCAAGGGCTCTACAAGTCTTTGCAAGCACATACCCACCTCCCGGACAGGCTGCCGTGGATTTTGTCCTCAAAGCACACTCGTACAAAGCACACGAGTTCACATCTGAGGGCCCAGGCTGGCTGCTGGGGAAGCTGAGCGAGCTGCACCGGTTGGTGGTTTCCAAGGACCTGGTGAAGGAATCTCCCTGTTGCCAGCCACCTGTGATCCTTAATATCAGGAACGGCAGGGAACCGCCCGGGACCTGCTGGCAGCAAGGGATGCTCCGCTCTCCCCGCCGGTAACTGCAGCTGAGCTGTGCGGACTGTCCCTCGCTGGAGACAGCGGATTTGTCCTGAGTGACGGCGTATGGGCCGCGGGCCCCTGTGGGGAAAACGGGGTGAGGGAGGCCAAAGGAGGTCAGGCCCAGGGAGGGGCGGGTGTTTGGCTGGAAGTCCCCTTGCAGTGGAGGGCTAGAGATGAGCCACCAGGAGACAGACGGAGTTTTACAAACTGCAGGTGTCTCTGTTGTGCTCAGTAGAGCTGACCACAAAGAGACGGGATTGGCTTAAATGCAGTAATAAAATACCAAGTGACGCCAAGCTCTTAAATCCTGCATGAGTGTGAGGGGGAAGGTGTGTTGGGGTGTGTGTGTGAGAGAGAATAACAAAACACAGAGAACTAAAGGGTGTAATACCTCGCAGCAGTGCAATGAGCAGAAGGAAGTTCATGGGTGCTGTGGTGTCTGTCAGACCTTGCAATGAAGGGCAGGACTGGGTCCCTTTGCCTAGAGATCTGAGTCTGACACAGGACATTCTCTGGGTGTGGGCTGCATTCTGGGGGCAGGTTTATCTAGGAGTGTGCCGTGTTGTTGTATCTGTGTGGGGCCCACGCTATTGGAGGGATAAGGTGGGTGAGTTCATATCTTTTATTGGACCAACTTCTGTTGGTGGGAGAGACCGGCTTCCCAGCGGAGGAAGAGCTCTGTGTAGCTGGAAAACTTGTCTCCCCAACAGAAGTTGGTCCAAGCGAGGATATTATCATCTAGGATCGTGCATGGATCTCTTTGCCTCTGAGAAGAAATGTGTGTGTGTGTGTGACGGAGGTAGGCATAGATATCTATATTTCTGAGTGTGTGTGAAGGGGGGATAGATGTCAGAGAGTGTGCCTGTGTGTGTGATTTCAGTGTGTAGGTTTCCGGCTGTGTGTTAGAATCTGTCTATTTGTGTGTGTGAGTCTAGGAGGGAGGGAGTGTGTGTGTGGTATGTGAGAATCCTTATGTGAGTGTGTATGTCTGTGCAAGTGTGTGTGTGTGTGTGTGAGAGAGAGAGAGAGACTACTTCTGTGAGTGTGTCCTGTGTGTGACTCTGTGTGAGAATGTCTGTGTGCACGTTTCCAGTCTGAAACTGTCTGACCTGAACAACAGGGAAAATCACATTGGAATTACTGGTTTCAGAGTAACAGCCGTGTTAGTCCGTATTCGCAAAAAGAAAAGGAGGACTTGTGGCACCTTAGAGACTAACCAATTTATTTGAGCATGAGCTTTCGTGAGCTACAGTTCACTTCATCAGATGCATCCGATGAAGTGAGCTGTAGCTCACGAAAGCTCATGCTCAAATAAATTGGTTAGTCTCTAAGGTGCCACAAGTCCTCCTTTTCTTATTGGAATTACTGAGTTACCAGATTGTCTCCCCAGAGAATGCTTCCCCATCTGCTAGTGTTGTGGGGCAAGGAAGCTATTTGTGATATAAAACCACCCGATCCAGGCAACTGGGGAAGGCGAAAAGGTGAAAATGTGACTGTCTATAATTTTCCAGGTGTTTCTTCAAG
Source organism: Caretta caretta (assembly GCF_965140235.1). Classification (NCBI taxonomy): domain Eukaryota; kingdom Metazoa; phylum Chordata; order Testudines; family Cheloniidae; genus Caretta; species Caretta caretta. The sequence goes on from NC_134218.1 coordinate 42,685,214, forward strand.
GTTCTTCCTTAAATTACTGACTTCTCTCCCCTTTATTCTGTTCACATAGCTTCTGTTCCGGTCCATTCTGTTCTTATTGCCTCTCACCTACTCTGTTCTACTTCCCTTTCCTCTCTTCTGTGCTCATATCCTCTGTTCTATTCTAACTTCCTCTTATCTCCTCTCTTCGGTCCTTGTGGCCTGCCCCACCCAGGGTTTTGTGACGGGCTGCCTGTGTTCATCTCGCACGGTGCTCCAGCGCGCACAGATACACCGCGGCGTCTTCCAGGCAGCTGCTGTTCAGGTACAAGAAGCTGCTTTTGGTTTTGGTGTCCAGGCTCATGGTGAAATTCTCTCGGGTGTCTCTGCCGCTAGAGGACAGGGAGGCCACGAACCGCGGCTGGCGCCCCTGGGGCTGGCGGTACCAATGCACACTGTACTCGGTGCCCGTGTAGGAGCAGTTGAGCTGGATGGGTTCTCCTTCATGGGCAGGGGCCTGGGACCGGTCCTGGGTCACCGTGTATTGGGCCAAAGTACCTGGGGGGAGGAGGTTGGTTTTAGTTCAGGTTTTCTTGCTCAGCAATGACAGAAAAATACATGCACCTCTGTCTAGACAAGTGAGAAAACAAGCAAACGAAAATCCACCCTTCTGCCTGTCCATCTGCCTATCCTTCCACTGTCCGTCTGTCCATCCATCCACCTTCCCTCTGCGCTGTCTGCCTATCCATCCATCTACCCTTCCCTCTTGCTGTCTGTCCGTCCGTCCACCCTTCCCTCCCACTGCGCTGCCTGTCCATCTGCCCATCTTTCCCTCTGCACTGTCCTTCTGTCCTTCCATCCACCTTCCCTCTGTGCTGTCTTTCCCGACTCCATCTGTCTCTCTCTCACTCTGCACCATCTGTGCATCCTCCCCTCTGCACTGTCCGTCTGTCTACCCACGGGCTCCCATCCCCATGGTATCGGAGTGCCTTTCTTTCAGAAAAGCCTGGAAATCCCAACCCGTGGCGCCGTGCTCAGAGCAGAGCCTTGAATACCTGGAGCCAGCACCAGCAGCAAAACGTGCAGGCTCATTGTCAGGGACCCAGCTGCAGAGTGAAGTGGCTGGACGAGGTGAAGCTCTGACACCGCTCAGCCTCCAGGGGTGGCCTTCAGGTTGGAAGGAAATCGGTACATTTACCCTGCTCAAGTGGGTGGGGGAGGGAAAGGGTTTTGCGTCTGAGTGCCCTGGGCCTGATCTTCCACTGGTGCAGATTAACTGGGTTCCATCAGAGTCACTGGGCTGGTTCCCCAGCTGGAGCAAACTGGCCATAGCTCCGCTGTGTAAATGGCTGATGTAAATCACTGGAGCTGCATTTAAATCCGGGGCAGCTGGTCCCGTTTCTGACAGTTAAGGCTCTGTCCCTACAGTTCATGGATTTCCCTCTCTGTTGTGCTCTCCTGGGTTAAGCAATACTTATGTAGCGCGCACACACCAACATCAAGGAAGCAAAAAAATGGTTAAAAGCCACTGGCCGAAGAGGGTAACAAGGCGAAGAGCCAGCCTGTCTCCCTATCAGGCACCGAAAATTGTATCGGGAATTTAAAAAAAAAAAAAGATGAGGGGAAGCGAGTGAAAATAGGGTGTCAATGAAAAGCGGATGGTTGCCGCTGAAGGTGGGTGGAGCGGAATAGCCACTAGGGGGCAGCAGAGGGTACGGCACATGGGGCACTGGCCTGGTTCTACCCTCAGGTGTATCCCGGGAATGGCTGGGCCGATCCGTTTGGCCTGGTGTCCCAACTCCAAAACAGGCTGGTGCCGCACTGTGATTATTTCAGCAAGAGGCTAGGGCCCCCCCTCGGCAGCGTCATTGGTGCTTTAAAAACAGATCGCCCCAAGGCTCCCTGCCCCTAAGAGATGACGTGGGCAGTAGGGAAAGGCAGACCAGGGGATGGGAGGGAAACATGCACAGAGAGTAGAACGGACTTGCCCAAGCTCATATAGCAGGTCAGTGGCAGAGACGGGTAGTCATCCTTAGACTGTAGGCTCTTTAGGGAAGAGACTGGGCTGGCGGACTGTGCTTCTGCACCCCCTAGGGCAGGGGTAGGGTTTAGGGTTATGGTGAGAGTGAACTGTCAGGTTGTAGCATTCGCATTTTTGGTTACAGTCTTGCGGGACAGTTACAGTTCAGGGCAAGGGTTAAGTAGAGGGTTAGGTTTACGGTTCAATGGGAATTGAGTGTCTAGATTCCTGAGGTTTCAGAGGAACAGCCGTGTTAGTCTGTATTCGCAAAAAGAAAAGGAGTACTTGTGGCACCTTAGAGACTAACCAATTTATTTGAGCATGAGCTTTCGTGAGCTACAGCTCACTTCATCAGATGTTTGAAGATCATCTGATGAAGTGAGCTGTAGCTCACGAAAGCTGATGCTCAAATAAATTGGTTAGTCTCTAAGGTGCCACAAGTACTCCTTTTCTTTTTAGATTCCTGAGGCCTCTTTCAAATCTCAGCCCAGTTACCTAGGATAAATATCCAAATGCTGAGAATAAAACATGTTTCCATAGTATCTTCTATCTATACAGACCAAGTTTCAAACTACCAGCTACTGCCGCTGCCTCAGAGGAATATAAATTTCACGTCTGTAAGGGCAGCTAGAAACCGACGGAGAGGAAGAGGGAGGAGTTTGGGGGAACTGCCCGCAGATCCACGGAACAGCGTGGTTTCAGGTCAGCCTGCAGCTGACATATTAGTGTTGTTAAGGAGAGAGGGATGGGCTTGTGGACAAGGGTCTGCTCTGGGATTCAGAGACCAGCTCTGCCGCAGTCTGTCTGTGTATGAGGATGTGTACTCCTCTATGCCTCAGTTTCCCTAGCTGTAAAAAAAGGAGAGTTTTTTTCTAACTCATATAGGGACTGTTCAGATTTCTTGACGGGCCCAGGAATCAGTGGGGCATGAATATGTTTACCGGCAGTAATGTCTGGGATTATCACAACAAATGTAATGGGATGAGGCACCCAACTCCGTTAACGTCATTTGAAATGCCCAGCCAGAACTCCTGAAAGAATGGTTTTAAATCATTTTCCTCTTTCCTCTGCGGCCTTTGCCGACAGCCCGAGTGAAACCGAAGATGCCGAGCGTCGAAGGGTTTCCAATGACAAGCTGTGTTTATCTGTTCAACCAGCAGAGGGCGCTGCTTTCTCACGGTTTTACCACGTACCACAGGACTTCAGAGTTCGCCGGTCTCCACACACATATTCTCGGGGAAAGTGTCTTGCAATTAAATAGTTTCCAAACAAATCTACCCAAAATGCAAATGTCGCTACAACAGGAGTGTTGATGTGACGCCCGTCTCTGGTCTCTCTCCAGGGCAGGGCCGGCGAAGGGGAAGGGAAGGGAGGGTTTGGCACAGATGCGCTGCGTGGCTCTGTGGCCGTGCGCGCTGCAGGGCGCAGAGATACACCGCGGTGTCCGCCGGCTCCGGGGCTGCGATGCTCAGAGCTGTGGAGCTGTCAGCGGCCTGGGAAGAAAACCTCCCCTGGGCGAAATCCGCATTTTCTCGATAAGCCCCGTACAGCTTCGTCCCTCTCCACAGAATGTACTGCGGGGCTCGGTTAGGAGACTGTCGGTACCAGGAGAGAGAGACGCCAGAAGAACCGGTGGTTTTGTAGGAACAGCTGAATGTTACTGAGCCTCCTTCTACGTCAGACACCTGGGATTCCTTGGACTGGACCGAATCACCCAGCGCAGCACCAGGGACAAGAAATAAGTCAATACAATGCACCAGTTACAGACAAGCGGAGTGCCCAACCGGGAGAGGAGAAGAGATTGTGGAAGAGAGAGAATAAAACTAGGTATGTAGGTAGGTAGACTGAAAAGGAGAAAGTGCTACAGAGAAATGGAGAAAGGTGGCGGATTGCTTCTGGTTTGGGGAGGAGAGAGAGGGTGTTTAATTAGCAGTGAGCCAGGCTGCATGAACAAATCTAACTGCTCAATGACCTGGATACAGAGTGAGTATAAAAAGGTCTAGAACAAAACACATTTCCATTGTTTAGCGGACTCTGCTCTGAGTCACAAAGAGGAGGCGAAAACACAACAGGGAAGCAACAGGATTGTTGGCTGAATGCTATAAACCAACCCACATGCCTCCCTGAAAAGTCCAGAGGGGCGGATCTGAACCCAGTGCAGTGCCCGAACCCAGAGGAAATGAGGGGAGGGGAGTGGTGTTTGCTTCTGATTTCTATGTGAAACGGTCTGTTTCCTGGCTCTCTCAGCCACCCCAGCTTTCAGAAAGGTTTGGTTCTTTGTAGCTGTCACTATCTCTATGCAATAGATAAAATGTTTAGACATGAAGTGCACTTCTTAGGCTCTCTGATTCCCTGGCGAGGCATGCGTGTATAAGAAGCTGGGCGAACAGAGAGACTGGCAGACACAAAGAGAGACCTGGGTGGATGGATGTCGATTTCAGAGGAGCTGAAACGCTTCACAGCAGCTAAGAACCTGGCCCGACAGAGTTAGACCAGAGTTGCGGTGATGGGACACAGATCAGAACCTCGCCCAGTGTCTTTTACCATGTTTCCAGCTGCAGGAAATCCTGGTACAATTTTCCAAGTTTTGTGGGTGATTTGTTTTATTGACAACAAATATTGTTACATAAAGGTTGTAAATTCATGCATATATTAATTCACATAAATATAACTGAGACGATAACGCATCGGGCTCGGTTTGCACAGCATGGTGGCTCTAACCCTGCACAGGGATAGAAACGGAAAGATCCTCCCAGACATGGGAAGAGCAGAAGGAACTGAACTCGGCAGAGACGTGTTATAAAAAAGGGTCGGGTAGGAAAACAGTCTCTGCCACCCTCGGTGTGTGTGAGCCCCTCGCTCACTTCTTGTATCTCAAGAGCTGCAACTCTGCCCTACTGCGCACCTCAGAGCACAGTGATACGCGGCTGTGCCTTGCAGGGACACAGCCTCAGTCTTCAAGGGAACCCTCTTATTATGGTCGAAAAAACTGATGAGAATGTTCCAGAGGTGACCGTGTTCTTCTCAGCAGGAGATTGATGCGCTGTCTATATGTGCTCGGTTCGGATACTGACGGAACCAGAAGAGATTTGGGCTGGTGAAAGCGGCGGTGAAATTACACTGCAAAGTGGCGGGTTGCCCCTCTGAGATTTTCATTGCTGCAGGAGACTGAAACACAAAATTACTTTGAACAAGACATGTTGAAAGACAAAAAAACCCAGTAATTAAATTATATTTATTCATTCATATTTTTACACAAAAATCTCGAATGATCTTATGTAGAAACTGGTTTCCATTTTAAAGCAAAGTATCTCGAAAGGAAAGCAAAGTTCTTTCCTTAAACCATACGATTCTCTGGTTCAGCGAATCCAGTTTTCTTTTAAAACTTTTAGGTGGGATTTTCAAAAGATCGTTAGGAATTTGGGTGCCTAAAACCCCCTAGGGTTTGAAAACCCTCGCCTGTAATAAGAGGACTCTTGTAGCTCTTAAACACAATAACTCACGTAAAAACTATCATTTCTCTCACCTGACTTCACAAGGAGAAGGCAGAAGGCAGAAGACCGTTTTGCAACTTGAAATTATCCTCCTTTTTGCGAGGCCCTTTACCCAATTATAAAAATAATTCTTCCTCCTGTTTCGTTTATTAAAAGAACGTACATGCTGTAAAAATGCTCTCTCTGTGACTCCCCCTCTTTCTTCTCTTCTTTTCTTTCTGACATGAGAAAGAAATGCTATCCAGGGGAGTGTAGGGTTCAATTACAACTTAAATACATAAAATACAATGTAAAATGTAATTCCCAGAACGTCAGGCACGCCCCCTTGTGGACACAATAAATCATGCAAGTAATTTTGAAAAAACAGCTAGAAAACGTAAGAGTGGTCTAGCCCAGTATGGCCAAAGGTCCATTTAGCCCAGTGTCCTGTCTTCCAACAGTGGCCAGAGGTAGACGCTTCAGAGAGAATGAACAGAACAGGGCAAGTATCGAGTGATCCGTCCTCTGTCGTCCAGTCCCAGCATCTGGCAGTCAGAGGCTTAGAGATACTCAGAGTATGGGGTTGCATCTCTGACCATCTTGGCTACTCGCCATTTATGGACCTATCCTCCATGAACCAATCATATATTTCTCTGAAGGGGAAAAAGGCTTATTTTCACATGGAATTTCTCACGCTTCTCTAGGTCCATCATAATTTATGGGTCTGGTGCAGAAGTCATTGGGAGAAATTCTCTAGCCCTTGTTAAGCAGAAGGTTAAACTACATGGGCATAATTCTTCCTTTGGATATTAAAAATCTGTGTATCTCTGTGTTACTTATCTCCAAAAGAAATTATTTCAAAGACTGTATTATTCCTACAAGCCATCCCTTAGTTACAGGAGTTTGGGGAAAGTGTTTCATTGCTTCTTAAGAAAAAAAGATCTTCTCACTAGAGTTCCGCATTTAAAACCTGCTTAGTGTAAATTATTAGGAGTATTAGGGGTTGTAACTCTGCCATAACCAATCCCAATCCCGGTTGGAATAGCAGGAGAGTTGGCATCCGGCTGGCAGCCAGCTATAAAACTTTGCCAAATAAATCCATCAAATGAGTCCTTTATATGCCTTGTAAAGGCTTGGACTGATTAGATTTTTACCAGAATAATTCAACAAGTGTGGATTTCCCCCCACACCCACACAGGTACAAGTGTTTCCCTTGATAACCCTTTGCCTCCCTGTAAAGTTCAGTTAAGAAAAACGCTGCTTGAGAACTTATTTGGAGTTTGATTTATGGGCTATTTACTTTGCATTTGACATACAAATTGGCAACATCATGTTTGAATGGTCACATAGCTTTAACTTTTTGGATCTCGGGTGTCTTTTCTCATTCATTGTGTAAATCACCCTAGTTCTGTGATGAGTGAGGGGCATGAGGAGGAGGAGGAGGAGGAGCACTGTGGGTAAGTTCATCCTCAGCTGACTTCGAGGCCCCATTGTGCTGGGTGCTGCCCAGACACTGGTAGAGACAGACCCCGCTGCGTTTAAACATTTGGGCTGGGATTTAAGAGCCCGAGGAAGGAAGGCCTCCATTCAATCACAGGTATTTGTGAATGCCTGTATCCATTTGTTTTGACGAGTGGCATTTTCAGGAGAGGGGTGTGTGTGTACACATTCTGTAATCTGTCAGCGAGATGCTGACAGGGAGGACAGCACCTGTGTGTCTGAGCTGTGGCCCAGCCCTGCATCCCTCACAGGGGGCGAATGCTGGGTCATGGGGACGTTCTCTCTGGTCCCTCTTCCATGCAGAGCCCCTGAAGGTGAAGGGAAGGGGAGGGTTTTTGTACAGCTCTGCTGTGAGGCTCTGTCACTGTGCCCGCTGCAGGGCGCAGAGATACACCGCCGTGTCTGCCAGCTCCAGGGCTGTGATGTTCAGAGCTGTGGAGTTGCCATCAGCCTGGGAAGAAAACCTCTCCTGGGCGAAACCTGCGGTATCACTGACGGAGCTGACTTCCTTCGTCCCTCTCCGCAGGATGTACTGCGGGGCGCGGGTCGGATACTGACGGTACCAGTAGAGATAGACACCAGCAGGGTAGCTGGTTTCATACGAACAGCTGAGGGTCACGGAGCCGCCTTCAGCTCCAGATATCTGGGGTTCCCTGGGCTGGACCGAGTCACGGTCACCCACCACAGCACCTGCAACAAGACATAAAATGTACTAGTTGTATGCAGTCTGAGCGCTCACGTCTATACCTTAGATAGAATGAGAGCGAGGAGGCAGCGGGACAGAGAGAGAGACTGCAAAGAGGGAGAGAGGGAAAGAGAGAAATGGGAACAGGGAAACCCTGGGGGGTGTATATACAGTGAGAGAGAGATTCCTTACAAATGAGGCAAATTCTACGACCAACTACCTGGATAAAGAGTGAAAACAAAAAGGCCGAACATCACACGTTTGCTCATGGTGTTTAGTGGCTCCGGTTTCAATTCCGCCCTGAACCCTTCAGCCCTGGAGAAACAGCCTCCTCAGCTGAATGTGATAAACTAGCCCCAGTTTCTTCAGCCCCTGGCCTAATAAGGGGCGTATGTGGAAGTCGGAGCCCTTCCTAGCCCACAGAAAACGGAGTGTGGTTGGTTTCGCTTCTGAACGGCGTCCTTGCCTTCCTCAGACCTCCCTTGTCGTGGTCTTGATTTGCTAGCAAGTGCGACTCTCTTTGCAAGCGGCTACATTAAGTAGGAAGTACAGTGACGGGTTGTACATAGAGTAAATTACATGTCGGAGAAATCTAGGACCCCACCTCCCTGCGACCAATATCTCAAGGGTGCTTGTTTACTGGTGCACGGTGAGTAAGAGGTGCGCTTCAGGGTTGGCTGCCTTGGAAAATCCCCGCTTCTACAACGATCACATTTAAATGTTCAAGTTGAATCGCTCGCGAGAGACCTCCCGGACGGCAAAATTACACCCGAGTGCGCCCCTGGAGCTCATTCAAGAAAAGTCGGGGTTGATGCACACAGGTTTCAAAGGATTTCCTGAATATCCGGGTATTTGAGCTTTGCAGGATCAGAGGGGCAAAGGAATTCCCGTTCTGAGAGTTCTCTACTGAGAACCGGGCACCCGCCCCCCAGATGTAAATTTTAGGGTTGCTACAAACAATGGGATCTGTTTTCAACTGAGACTGGGCAGAGAAGGAGAGAGAGATGCATGGAAGTGGGAAATAATAGCGCAACTTCCCCCATTCATTTAAAATGTAATGGGCCTCAGTCTTGCTGAGAAAACGCTCCATTTTCATTTGTTTGAATTGCGTTGAGTTGGATTCGACTGGGTTGAGGCTCTCTGAGATTGTTTGTCGCTTGGAATGAATTGAGTTAAACCGGGTTTCTTTGGGTTTGTAGTAGGTTGGGTTGGGCTGTAATCCCGAGTTGGGTTTGGGATTGAATTTCATTGAATTGAGTTACGTTGCACTGCTTTGGGTTGGGTTTGATTGGATTGTATTGGGATCGGTTCAGATGGATATAGGGTTCAGCCAGGCTGGAATGATTTAGGCAGGGTTGGCTTGCATTACACTGGGCTCGGGTGGATAGGATTTCATGGGGTGGAGGGAGGAGGAATGAACGCATGCCCATGCGTCTTGTTGCCACGTAAAATGCTGTAAACACAGACAAATTTTAGCGTATCCATTACACGTTTATTGATAGAGTCCTCCTCTTCTCTAGAAGGGTCAGACTTGTTTTGGTAAACTTGTTATCCGATACGTAGCATAACACTGGGAGGGAGTTCCTGAATTTCACTTTCACATGAAATTATAGTCGTGACAAAATGTTATTAAAAGTTTGTACCCTTGCTCTAACACTTGTCCTTTGTGGCTTACCTTTCTTATCGAAAAGACTATTTTAGTCCAAAACATCTTCACTGATAATAATTAAAAAAACAGAGGAATATACTGTAGGGCAAAATGAAGGAACTAAATTGTGTTCGAGAGGACTGACAGAATATCAGATTGGACAATCTGTTTAAAAAACAACAACGTTTTTTTTCCCTAAGACATGTCAAGGATGATCCAAGTACATTTGGTCCTGCCTCCTCACAGGGAGCTGGACTAGATGACCTCTTGAGGTCCCTTCCAGCCCTGTGTTTATATGATTCTGTCCTATTACCGTAAACAAACCCCCGCTGGCTTCTTGTACGAGTGGAGGTGCAGTTCTCCCTCACTGTGGGTCTCAGAGCACAGTAATACACAGCGCTCTCCTGGTGAGAAACAGCCTCAATCTTGAAGGGAACCGTCTTATTACCCATGTACAAAGATGCTGAGAATTTTCCCTGGACAAGCGTCTGATCCGGAGCATCAAACTTCGCTTTAGTCAGTATATGCTGGGGAGGCTGGTTCGGATACTGCCGGTACCAAAACAGATACGGGCTTGGGTCACGGGTGGTGAAATTACACTGTAAAGTTACACTTTGTCCCTCTGAGATTCTCACTTCTGAAGGAGACTGGTGCAAGGAGTCAGTTTGTGCAAGACCTGTGGAGGGAAAGGAAAGCTTTAAACGTCTACCTATGTGTGGCTGGAACTTTTAAACTCGATGGCACCTGGATCCTTCACTCGCTTGTGCTCCTGTGAAAATTTCAGCCTGTGTATGTATAGGTCTGAGTCACACCTTTAAAAAAAATATCTCTCTATTCCCAGCACGCTGATGACTTGATTTGTGATGCTAACCTGGCTGTCTCTTTGCAAAGGAAAACAAAATTCCTCCTACGACTTATTTGTTCAGAGACCTGTATTTTTCTTTTTCTTTGCAAATGCTTTTATTTCAAACGAAATTTTTTAGTCTCACCTGACTGCGGAAGCAGAAGACAGAGCTGTACAGCCACGTACAAGAGCATTTTGAAGCTTCAGGTTATCCTTGTGTTATTACTACGATCTGCAGCTAGTCAGAGAATATCTCCTCCTCCTCATTTGTGTTTTTGAGAATGACCATTCATGTCCTAAAAATGAAACCTGCTTCCTCCGTGACCTTTGTCTCCTTCCTCTCCGCTTGTGACGCCACACAACGAGGCAGACTCATCTAGCTTCTGATTCCAAATTCCTTTAATACACACAGGCAAAACCTAATATGGATGTGAAGGTGTGGCGCGCCCTCTAGTGGATGTCAGATAAAACAACAAGAAAACCAAGCGCTCATCTCTTGCGACAATCCGCCGTCTCCCATGGGACGCGGCGCCCGGGGTCTCTCTCCAGAGGAGTTTTGACAATGAGGCCATTGTCCGGATTACGGGAGGGTTACCAGTTTTTGAAAGTTACCCTCAAAAGATACAAAATAATTCGGCTTTGATTCCTTGCTCTGCCACAAATTTCCTGGGTGACTTTTTGGGCAAGTCATTTAGGGTCTGATTATTATAGGCACTAAGGTGACCAATGAGGCAATATAGAGGCTTTGTGGTATTTTAAAAGCTCCTAGATGCCTAACTCTCATTGAACCCCTCTAGGCGCCTAATCTCCATCGTAACACATTTAAGGGCTAGATTCACAAAGGGACTTTGCCACCTAAAGTGGCAAGTAGGTGCCTAAATCCCAGAATCAGGCCTTTTTAGGATTCACAAAACCCCGGTTCAGCTGCTCCCAAGCCCTGTAGTTGCCTAAAATCTCACCGTGCCTAAATTTTTTTTGAGTAAAAGTTCCCTTAGGTGCCTGCGGTGGTTTTTCCTGTCAGGATGCACACTGCCATGACAGGAAAGTGGAGGCCTAAACCCTAGAGTGATTCACAAGCTGGAGGACTATGGGTGATCCTGCACCAAACTCTGCCGCTGGGCCAAGTGTAGCCATGCCCTCAGTAAGTGGGTTTTTTGTGCAGCTCCCCTGGCGGCTTTGCTCACTGTGTCTCTCAAGGCGCAGTGATAGACAGCGGAGTCGCTCATTTCGCTGGACTTTTTCTCCAGGTGGAAGGATTTGGAGTCTTTCTCCAGCTTAGCAGAGAACCCTCGCCTGCGTCTCTTCTCCTCCTCATCCGAGGCTTCATATTGTGTCAGCAACAGGCGAGGGGCTTCATGGGGATACTGCTCGTACCAGTAGAGTACAGGAGACCCAGAGTAATCATAGGTGCAATAAAGAAGCACAGATTTTCCTTCATGGATGGTAACGGTGCTTTCGGGCTGAGTTACTGAGTCTGCATGTGTCGCTTCTGCAAAAGAGAAAATAAAATTGCTAATTGATCAGGACTGGAATTTTCATAGTATCTTAAGGCATTTGGGGTCCCAAACTGAGTTGTAGATCGGATCCTCACTTTCTTAAAATCCATCTGAAATCTCAGCCAAACATAACATGAAACATCCTCTCAAGTTTACCTCTCTTCCAAAGATCTCCTTCAATTTACTCCTACAATTACCTATCTTCCCCCTCTTAAAAATGGTGTCCAGATTCCTTCTATTCTTAAGCCATTTACATCAGAAATAAAGAACCATTTACACAAAAGGAAGGAATCCATCTCTTTTTCACACGAATAATTGTATATGTCCTTCTGTTGTGTCTCTCTCAGCTATCCGTTTCATATTTAGGCACTGAAATGTTGGAAGGTAAGAAAAATAGACTAGAATGTCTTGGCCACTGCAAAAATACAATTCATAAAATGAAAACAATAAAATAGTTCAAAACAAATTATACTCACTTGAACAAAACATTATCAAAATCATGAAGGAGAAAGAGAGCGTCATGACCGTTTTAATAATTTGTTGTTTAATAGTCCTGCAAAATCTGCCCTTTCCCACATCCACAGCTGAGTCCTTTTCTTTTCCCTCATGCACAGAAGAGCAAAGACAAAAGTTTGCTTTGGAAGGGATGCCTTTAGAAATATTTCTGCTTTTGCAATAGCTTGGCAGCTGTGTTAGTTGTATGCTTGTGTCTCTTTTCTGCCTGCAAGAGCCCTTGAACTTTTTCTGACAATGCCTGAGGAGAAGAGTTACAGGAAACTGCAGATGAAAGGAAAGACGCTTTGTGTCGCAGACAAATGGACTAGGTCTCACAGGTGTAACAGCGACCCCCTGTGTGCTAATCTGTTAAGCAATGGGGAATATGTCGCAGAACAGCTGGAATGCGTTAGTCTGTCTGGACTCCACATTGGACGTAGTGGGGGCGGGGAGGGGGGTTTAGGGTCACTTAGTTTTACCCAAAATAAAAACTGAGGGGTCAATTAAAATATTATCTGAGTGAGTAAAGGAAATAAACTTCCTGCTCTAGGGTGTAAAATAATGTCTTATGAGTGGGGTGGGGTGGGGTGTAGAAAGAAATTTTCCCTAAGGGCAGGTTCCCCCATATCGATCCAGCAAAGGGTCCCTTGGACCTTCCTCTGAAGCAGCTTTGTACTGGCTACTTCTGGAGACAGAATACTGGACTAGGTGAAGCCTGATCCACTATGATCCTGCATTTCCTGGTTTCCTTTAGAATTGTGAGCAATTTTAGTGTTCTACCCTAACTGTAATCTTAAACCCTAACTCAAAATTCTAACGCTAAACCTATCCCCCAGCCCTGCTATGAACTCTGAACCTTTATCCTAAACCCTTTCCCTAATTCCAGCAGAGCCATAACCAAATGCTGAAATCCTAACCCTAAACAGAACACCAACCTTAACCCTAACCTAAAAATTGCCAAAACCCTCACGCTAACCTAATCCTAACTTATCTGTACCACTACCCTTACCTAACCCTAATACCAACTCTAATCCTACTTTCCCTTAATCCTATCCCCAACCCTAATCAAAAATTTAACTCTGACCCTAACACTAAATGGAAATCCAATCCTAATTCTAATCCTACTCCTAGCCCTCGCTTTAACCCTAAATCCTAACCTAACACATCAATGTCTCTAACCATAACCCTAAGAAAAATGGTAATTAGAAACATAATCCTACCCCTAACCTAGTGCTAGCACTAACTGCTTAGGACTAATCCTAAACCCATATTTAAAACCCTAACCCTAAAAGAGGCCTAACCCCAATTTCCACCCTTCAGCTTCTAGCCATGCTCCAATCCTAAAGCTTTAACCCCAATCTTAACCGTAACCTTAAAATAGCCATAACCCTAATCCCTAACCCTTACCAATAACAATAAATGTAACCCTAAATTCTAACTTATTGCCATACAGGCAACACCCCAGTCCCTTACCCCTAACCTTTGACCTACCCCTAACCTGGACTAGACTAAAGAATGGGGATTAGAGCATGACAGAGTTTTTGAAAGTGTTAAAGAGAGAGGATCTGCTCTCTCTGTACCCAGTTATGAACATTCAAACACCTCTGAGCTCTTGAGACACCCACAGACTCAGCTATTTCAGTCCTTTGTGTTTCTCAGCCAGCGGGGGTTTTGTACAGTTTCCCCTGGCGGCTTTGCTCACTGTGTCTCTCAAGGCGCAGTAGTAGACAGCAGAGTCGCTCATTTCGCTGGACTTTTTCTCCAGGTGGAAGGATTTGGAGTCTTTCTCCAGCTTAGCAGAGAACCCTCGCCTGCGTCTCTTCTCCTCCTCATCCGAGGCTTTGTATTGTGTCAGCAACAGGCGAGGGGCTTCATGGGGATACTGTCCGTACCAGTAGAGATCTGGAACCCCAGCATAGTCGAAAGTGCAGTTGAGAAGCACGGGTTTTCCTTCGTGGATGGGAACGGCGCCTTCTGGCTGAGTTACTGGGTCTGCATAGGACCTTCCTGCAAAAGAAAACAAAATTGCTAACTGATTCGGGCTGGAGTTTTCATAGCTTCCTGAGGCAGGTGTGATCCCAAACGTAATTGTAGATGGGTTCCTCACTCCTTTACTTCTCAATGTAACCCTTCTGCCATCAGAGTTGGCAGCAACAAGAGCCGGGTTCAATACCTAGGGGATCCATTCCAATAACACAATGCAAACTGGCTCGAGCCCCCACCCAGTGACCTGGGACTAATATATACCACCCCCGCTGGGCGCCTCCAAGAGGCAATACTTCCCCTCTCGCAAGCACATAGTCTGAGTGTAGCAAAAAGCCTTTTAATAACAGAGAGAAACAATGTGGCATTATGTTGGGGAAACACCACCAACAGGATTCATAACACAACCCATGAGCAAAAAAAACCCACCCCAAGCAAATTGGGGCATGCCTTTTCCCTTTGGTTCTTGAGTCCAGCAACCCCAAATCACCCAAAGTCCCAAAAGTCCAATGACCCAAAAGACTCTGTCCCTGGTCAGGGCAGCCCCAGAGTTCGAAAGTTTATCTGCGGAGCTTTACCTCCCAACCTGGGTGGAGATGGGATGGGGGTAAGAGGCACCTTACATGATCTGAAGCTGACTGCCCCATAGCTCCATAACTTCACTCCGCCAGCTGCCCCACGAACTCCTTCGCTCAGCTCCGCGGCCCACAAGCAGCTCCTGCCATCCACAAACTGCTCCACGTCCAACTGCTTCACCAGCCGGTCTACAAGGCACTCCAGCCATCCAGCAAACTGCTCCACAATATATCTTCAGGCTCCCCCACTACTTAACACAACACTCAGTGATTTCAGCTCTTAGGTGAATTCAGCTTGTAGTAGGGGAGCCCCAGTGCTGGTGCACTGTCAGCCCAAAGTGAGCTCAACAGCCTATAACTAGACTTCTAATGAAATCATAATTAGCTCTGATATTCCACAGTGGAGAGAGGAGGAGGTGCAATTAGCATGTAAGGCCCTCACCAAGGGGCCCATGCCACCAAGTATTAATATTTGTCCCCAGCCTCTCTCCATTCACACAGTTTTGGAACCCATGACCCTTGCCTAGCGAGTGTTACTTAGTTGATGGTGAATCCCTCCATCATAACAAAAGGCCACATACAGTTCCAAGCACAGTTCCCATAATCAGGGTAATAACAATTTATTCTTCCTGCCCCAATAACAGAGACACTGGGGATCCCACAGCAGCCAAAGTGACCATTTGGGCAGCTATGGTCTCGTTCTAGGCGTGGTGGGTGTGCCTATGCAAATGAGATCAGCCCCTGAAGTTCTTTTCCACAACTTGCCACACCTCACCACCAGATGTCAGGGTGGAGCTCATCCTGACACTGCTTACATCAAGTTTACATAATTTCAAAACTTCTCATTCAATTTACTCCCACAAGTACCTATCTTATCCTGTCCCCCAGAAAAGGTGTCCTTTTTCCTTTTATAGCTGAAAAATATTTACATCGGAGATAAAGAACCACTTTTACAAAAGGAAGGGAAGCCCACCTCTTTTTCATTTTCCCACATTAATACTTTTCTGTGTCCCTCATATTGGATCTTTCTCAACAATCGAGTTTCACATTTGGGCGTTGAGATGTATGGGGAATGGAATAGAGTATAGGATATGAGAATAGAACTACAGATTAAATTCTATAATATTTAAAATGGCAGAATTGAATCACACTCTCTTAAAACAAAAACCATTACAACCCATAAAGCAAAAATCAGAGGCATTTTCATTGTAATAATTGTTAACGTTACACCTCTGCTTGTCCCCTGATCGTATGCGCAAAGAGGAAGCTGTGTCCTCTTTCTTTGCCAAATTTAAAAAAAAAAAAAAGCGCAAAGCGAAAATACTGTCTTGGCGGTGATGCCTTTAAAATCTATATTGCATCTTTTGGACTTCTCCTGTCTCCTAGCCTTATGCAGCTTATCCTAGCCTCTTTCTTTTGTGCTCTGCCCTTGCTCAAGAATTCTTTTTGAGTCTCTCCGAAAGGAAGGAGGAGGTGGGGACTGCAGAAGGCAGAGTTCCAGAGCACACAGGGTTTTAGAAGCTGTCATTGATAGATGGGATATATACTGCAAATGCAACACTGCCACCACGTGGGAGTTTTCTCTTCTCTATCACTGATTATAAGGGTGTTTCCCAGTTAAAATTGTACCACCAAAATGAGGAGAGTATTGGTATGGAATTATCTTTTTCTTTCGTGTTTTTGTGGGTTTGTTATTTATCTGTTTTGGAATGAACCAAACTCTTCTATTTCAGGGCATGAGCCAAATTCTAGCTGACCAGAGTTCAGGGAAGGGAAAAAACCTGTGGACAGGTTGTTCAATGAGGGGGTGTCAAGGTTCCTTCCACACTCTGAACTCTAGGGTACAGATGTGTGGACCTACATGAAAGACCCCTTAAGCTTATTTTAACCAGCTTAGGTTAAAACTTCCCCAAGGTACAAACTATTTTACCTTTTGTCCTTGAACCTTTATGCTGCCACCACCAAAGTGTCGAACAAAAATAACATGGGAAGTGCCCACTTGGAAACGTCTCCCCCCCCCAAAAAAAATCCCCCCAACCACTACACCCCCTTTCCTGGGGAAGGCTTGATAAAAATCCTCACCAATTTGCATAGGTGACCACAGACCCAAACCCTTGGTCTTAAGAACAATGAAAAATCAACCAGGTTCTTAAAAGAAGAATTTTAATTAAAGAAAAAGTAAAAGAAAAACCTCTGTAAAATCAGGATGGTAAATACCTTACAGGGTAATCAGATTCAAAACATAGAGAATCCCTCTAGGCAAAATCTTAAGTTACAAAAAGACACAAAAACAGGAATATCCATTCCATTCAGCACAGCTTATTTTATCAGCCATTTAAACAAAACAGAATCTAACGCATATCTAACTAGATTGCTTGCTTGCTTACTCTTTACAGGAGTTCTGACCTGCATTCCTGCTCTGGTCCCAGCAAAAGCAACACAGACAGACAGACCCTTTGTTCTCCCCTTCCCCCAGCTTTGAAAGTATCTTGTCTCCTCATTGGTCATTCTGGCCAGGTGCCAGTGAAGTTATCTTAGCTTCTTAACCCTTTACAGGTGAAAGGGTTTTTCCTCTGGCCAGGAGGGATTTAAAGGTAGTTAGCCTTCCCTTTGTATTTATGACAGGGGAAAAAGATAATAACATAAAATGTGGAAATGGCAGACGTGCTTAATGACTTCTTTGTTTCAGTTTTCACCAAGAAGGTTGGTGGTGATTGGACGTCTAGCATAGTGAATGCCAGTGAAAGAGCTAGGATCAGAGTCTAAAATAGGGAAAGAACAAGTCCATAATTACTTAGACAAGTTAGATGTCTTCAGATCACCAGGACCTGATGAAATGCATCCTAGAACACTCAAGGAGCTGACTGAGGAGATATCTGAGCCATTAGCAATTATCTTTGAAAATTCATGGAAGATGAGAGAGAATCCAGAAGACTGGAAAAGGGCGAATACAGTGCCCATCTTGTCAAGGTTTCTTCCCCACGCTGAAATCTAGGGTACAGATGTAGGGACCTGCATGAAAGACCCCCTAAGCTTATTTCTACCAGCTTAGGTTAAAACTTCCCCAAGGCACAAAGTCTTTGCCCTTGGATTAGGTAAAAAGCTGCCACCACCAAGTGTTTTAGACAAAAAAACAGGGAAAGGACCACTTGGAGTTCCTATTTCCCCAAAATATCCTCCCATGCCCTTACACCCCCTTTCCTGGGGAGACTTGAGAATAAACAAGATGAGCACAAACCCCTTGGATTTTTAAGACCCAAAAAAACCAATCAGATTCTTAAAAGTCAGAACTTTATTAGAAGAACAAAAAAAAAAAAGAGAGAGAGAGAGAGAGAGCAACTCTGTAAGATCAGAATGGAAGATAATCTTACAGGCAGTCAGATTCAAAACAGAGAGAATCCCTCTAGGCAAAACCTTAAGTTACAAAAAGACACAAAACCAGGAATACACATTTCCGCCAGCACAGCGAATTTACAAGCCAAAACAAAGAAAAACCTAATACATTTTCCAGCTAGATTACTTTACAGGAGTTGAAGGCCTTGCATCCTTGATCTGTTCCCAGCAAAGGAGACAGACAAGACAGACAAAAAACTTCCCCCCCTCCAGATTTGAAAGTGTCTTGTCCCCTCATTGGTCATTTTGGGTCAGGTGCCAGTGAGGTTACCTTAGCTTCTTAACCCTTTACAAGTGAAAGGATTTTGCCTCTGGCCAGGAGGGATTTTATAGCACTGTATACAGAAAGGTGGTAACCCTTCCCTTTATATTTATGACACATCTGTAAAAAGAGAAATAAGGACCATTTGGGGAATTACAGACCACTCAGCTTAACATCTGTACCCAGAAAGATAATGAAGAAAATAATTAAGCAGCCAATTTGCAAACAGCTAAAAAATAATATGCTGATAAATAAGTCAGCATGGATTTGTCAAGAACAAATCCTGTCCAACCAACCTGGTAGCTTTCCTTAACAGGGTAACAAGGCTTGTGGATGGGGGGGGAAGTGGTAGATGTGGTATATCTTGACTTTAGTAAGGCTTTTGATATTGTCTCACATGACCTTCTCATAAACAAACTAGGGAAATACAACCTAGATGGAGCTACTATAAGGTGGGTGCCTAACTGGTTGGAAAATCATTCCCAGAGAGTAGTTATCAATGGTTCAGAGTCATGCTAGAAGAGCCTAACGAGTGGGGTCCCTCAGGGACTGGTTCTGGGTCCGGTTCTGTTCAATATCTTCATCAATAATTTAGATAATGGCATAGAGAGTACACTTATAAAGTTTGTGGATGATACCAAACTGGGAGGGGTTGTAAGTGCTTTGGCAGATAGGATTAAAATTCAAAATGATTTGGACAAACTGGAGAAATGGTCTGAAGTAAGTAGGATGAACTTCAATAAGGACAAATGCAAAGTACTGCACTTAGGAAAGAACAATCAGTTACACACATACAAAATGGGAAATGACTGCCTAGGAAGGAGTACTCCAGAAAGGGATCTGGAGGTCATAGTGGATCACAAGCTAAATATGAGTCAACAGTGTAACACTGTTGCAAAAAAAGCAATCATTCTGGGATGTATTATCAGGAGTATTGTGAGCAAGACACAAGAAGAATTACTTCCGCTCTACTCCACGCTAATTAGGCCTCAGCTGGAGTATTGTGTCCAGTTCTGGGAGCCACATTTCAGGAAAGATGTGGACAAATTGGAGAAAGTCCAGAGAAGAGTGACACAAATGATTAAAGGTCTAGAAAACGTGACCTATGAGGGAAGATTGGAAAAAAATAGATTTGTTTAGTCTGGAGAAGAGAAGACTGAGAGGGGACATAACAGTTTTCAAGTACATAAAAGGTCGTTACAAGGAGGGGGGAGAAAAATTGTTTGTCTTAACTCCTGAGGATAGGACAAGAAGCAATGGACTTAAATTGCAGCAAGGGAGGTTTAGGTTGGATGTTAGGAAAAACTTCCTAACTGTCAGGGTGGTTAAGCACTGGAATAAATTGCCTAGGGAGGTTGTGGAATCTCCATTGTTGGGAATTTTTAAGAGCAGGTTGGACAAACACCAGTCAGGGATGGTCTAGCTAATACTTTGTCCTGCCTTGAGTACAGGGAACTGGACTAGATGACCTCTCAAGATCCCTTCCAGTTCTATTATTCTATAACTGCTCATTGCAAGGTTTCCTGCAACTTTTTCTGTATCACTCTTGGAGACAGGAGACTGTGGTATATTAAACAGCTGATATAGTATGGTCCTGTGTCTCTTGACTTAATTAAAATTTGTGTACAAAAATAGTTAATTCTTAACCCTAATCCCAATCACTAATGCTTTTTTGCCCAAACTTTACCCCCAAAACACCAACATTGGACAGTAACCTTCAGCACTAAGCCTGACCTAACCATAACACTAATGCTAAACCAGAACCATAAGCCTTAATGTTAACCTTAGCCATACATTTGAACCATTACCACTGATCTTGATGCTAACTCTAATGATACATATGCCTGAAATCCTAACCACAACTATCAGCACTAACCTTAATGATAACCCCAATTATAACCCTATACCTCACCCTAATCTAAAACCTTGACTCCTTAAATATTTACCCTAATGCTAACCTTCAGCCTTAACACTAACCTGGCCAAGGATAAATGAGGGAATTAGAGCATGACAGAATTATTGAAAACATTAAAGAAAAGGGAATTTTATTTTGCCTGTGCCCTGTTACAAATTTGTTACATGCTGAGTTCTTGAGTGACCCAGACTTCAGATGCATCAGTCCTTTGTGTTCCTATACACTGGGGATGGCATGGAAAAGCCTGTGTATTCTTAGAGCAGGGCTAAATCTGCTGTGGGATCCTTTATTAGATACAATGAGAGACTGTTAATCTTTAGGTAGTTCAGGGCGCTTTCTCTCGCTCTCTCTCCAGAGACTCTGTATAGACCAAGGAACGCTGGGGTGAAATGAGGCCTTGGGTACAGAGCAAGGGGCTAATTTAGCCTGTTGTTTTGGGGTGAATGAAGGCAGAAGGAGCCCCTGGGTAACTGAGGAGGGTTTATTTTCATTCTGGAAGGCCCTGTGGCTCAGTGTGGGGCTCACGGCACATAATACACAGCAGAGTCACTGAGCAGTCTGAAATTTTTGAGCAGAGGGTAGGAGTTTTTCTCGTGTTTGGCTTTGAATCCTTTCCTCTCTCCCTCCTCGGCCTGCTCTTCAGAGTCTCTCAGGAAGAGCTGGAGCACCTCTGTGGGATATTGGATGTACCAGAAGGTACGAGCAGGCACAGAGCTCTCATACGTACAGTCCAGAAGCAAAGATGCCCCTTCAGAGAGAGGGATGCTGCCTTGAGTCTGTGTCACCGATTGTCTGTGTGTCTCCCCTGGGTGGAAAAATAAATGTGTATGTGTTGTGATAAATATGGTAGGTAGGTGGTAAATTCCTAATTTCTTTGAATCGCTGAGTGAAATACATAATCCACATTACTTTGGATAATTTTTTTCCCCAAAAGTTACACAAGGTAGAGCCATGAACATAAACCATGGAAGGGTTTACTTAGTGCAAGGAAGGAAAATTATCTTCCTCCCCTGGCCTTCCTCTTCCCCCCTCCTCCCCCATAGCAAAATTAGAGAAGACCAAGGATTACCCTGCTCTGGGTCACCATCCTGAAAGCAATGAACAATAGAGACATTTAAAATGAATCACAACATTTTAGGACATTTGGGGATATTTTATCTCCACTTCAGGAAAGGAAAAAGGAAGAATGCAGTGCTTGAAATGGAAAAGGCTGGGCTTTTCCCCCCACAAACCCTATGAGACACTAATAATTTCCACCCAGGACAAAATAAAAATTGTATTTCCACAAGAATATTCCCAAAGTGGCTAGTATGCCTCATTGCATGGTTTGAAGGCTTCCTTGATCAAAAAGATAAGTAGCTATTTTTAACAAAACTGAAATATGGTTCTGTAGTTCCTTGTTAAATGAGAGGAGGAAAAATATTGGAAGCCCCGATACAATGGTTAACTTTATCATCTGCTCTTGGAATTCCCAAAGTGGATCAGATCAGAAATCCAACTAGTGTCTAGCTGTGGCCAGAACAAGTTGCTTCAAAGGAAGACAGATGCCAAACACCCTGCAAAAGCCAGTTATGGGTGAAACTTCCCTCAGTTAGATCTCTCTTTCTACAAGGTATTTTATAGCTCAACCAGAAATTCTGGGATTATTGCAGGAAAGACTGGTGAAATTCTCTGGCCTTTATTACACAGGTGGTCAGACTAGATGATAGTGGTCCCTCCTGTATAAAAATCTAAGAATCTATTAATCACTTTGAGGTAGGTTTATGCCCCAAAGCAGGGGTATTTCTGACCTTTCCAAACTTTCACTATCTATGCTAAATTAGAGGGATAAAAAGAAATTGGGTTCAAATTCTCAGTTGGCGGAACCTGATTTAACTCGAGTGAAGTCTGAGAATCTGGCTCAATAGTTCTGACACATTTCTGAGTTCATACGCACCGAGAATGGAAAGGATCACAGTAACTGAGATCCAGGTGAGGAAAACATAGTCCCGCTACCAGCTGGGAGAGAACCTTCTTCCCAACACCCATGAATGAATCTTCCTCCTTTTTCTTTCCCCAGAGATGAAGAGGGGATGGGAAGAGAGGTCTTATTCTGAGCAATGCCTTACATATATATACAGCTTCAGTGGTGAGAAACTCTCTGATCTGTAGAATGACGGTGACTCTAACCACACAGAAATCTGATCTCGCCCTTGAATGAGACTGCCTGGCTTCTCCACAGTGTCTGAGAGGGGGTGGGAGGGGAAATTGTGGGGGTAAGGGAGACCACATTAAAGACCAGGCTCTGAAATGACAGCCCTGCCTGAAAGGTGTGTTGTTGATAAAACATCGCCTCCATGTGTTAAAAAGGAGGAAGTTATTTTTCCAAAGCAGCTTAAAGTGTTTCTCTTCTAACTATTCCCATGTGTAATAGCTGCAAAACCTGACTCATGTTATGCAAAGGGAATTTTGAGGCCAGTTCTTCGGCTAGTGGCCTCTGTTGTTAAATGCCTCAATTTTCCCCCTCTTAAGTGGTGTTCAAAAGAGGAGTTATTTTGTCCAGCTCCTTTTACATGTTCCTCCATGCATGCTCCGGCTTCATTTCACCCATGTCCCAGATATTTCCATCTTTTCTGGGTATCTTGGGAGATAAGAACTTGTTCAGCTTCCTTACCAATCTCACCGTTTATTATAAATCGTTCCATTTAGTACCCAGTAACTCCCCGAGGAATAGCCTTTTGAAGGCATCTAGATGTCTGTCTAACTGTGGTGGATTTTCAGCTTTCACGTTGACATGTTAAGGTGGAAATAACATTTGAGTAGAAATTTCATAGTTTGGTCCTTAAATTGTAGATTTCCAATGAATAAATCCTTGTTTAAACTGTAAAAGAGGCAAAGAGTCCTGTGACACCTTATAAACTAACCGACGTATTGGAGCATAAGCTTTCCTGGGTAAATACCCACTTCGTAGGATGCATTGTTTAAACTGGTGAATGGTTCATGGAAATTCATGGTCACGTTAGCCATTGACCCTTTGGAACTCATTGGTACAAGACTATATATGTGATGTCAACAGTTTACCAGGATTTTTTTGTAAGGATGATTATATGGCTAAACAAATCCCAGCGTGTCCCTGATGAGGGCTCTACAATTGGAAGGTGGATGAAATTTTCCAATCTCAAACAAACTGATATTTGTCCAGGGTTAGGGGAGAAACTCCCCTATCCGAGATTATCCCATAACTACCCAGAGCAAGGTGTCGTCTCCTGCCCCTTCCTCTGGATGATCCTCTGTTCTGATCCAGTCTGGTCAGTCCAATGTTCCTGTCGTCCCAATGTCTCTTTCATTCCATTTCTGAAACCTTCACGCAAGAGACAGCTGGGGAGTTACAGGAGCAACGAATTGTGTAAAAATTAATGACAGAATTTGCATTTTTAGGTATCCTGTTGGGAAAAAGTAACACGTTGAATTTTTAGTTTCACAATGCCGTATATATTTAATGTTTCAGATCCTCTGCTGTTGTAAACTGGAGTAGTTCAACTGATTCCTAGGAAGCTCACTGCTTCAAAACAAAAGGGGAACTGGACCGGTTTTTAGCGGAGCTATGACCAGTTAGCACCGAGGTGGGATCTGCCCCAGTGACTCCACGGGACATAGGCAGATTGACACCATCTGGAATCTGGCCCATTCACGCCATAGCTGCTACGCAGATTAAAACCATTTGGGGAGCTAAACCACAAAATCTTTGTCTCTCGTCATCTTCCCGCAGTGGGCTTTTGTACAGCGCCTCTGCTGGTTGCGTTCACTGTGTCTCTCTCGGCGCAGTAATAGATGCAGAATCGCGCAGTTCACTTGAGTTTTTCTTCAGGTGGAAAGTCTTCCCCTGTTTGTCGGGTGTGGCGGAGAACCCTCGCCGGCTCCTGCTCTCCTCCTCATCCGATGCTTCTTTATATTCCGCCGGCAAGAGGGGAGGGGCTTCATTCGCGTAGGGCTGGTACCACCGGAGCGCAGGCGTATAGGAAGTGTCATAGGTGCATTTCAGCAG
Organism: Caretta caretta; assembly: GCF_965140235.1. Classification (NCBI taxonomy): domain Eukaryota; kingdom Metazoa; phylum Chordata; order Testudines; family Cheloniidae; genus Caretta; species Caretta caretta. The sequence goes on from NC_134218.1 coordinate 42,709,485, forward strand.
CGCTGGTTCCCCTTGGGATACTGTCACTCTGTCCTCAGGCTGTGCCACCGACTCTCCATTAGCCCCTTCTGGAAAACAATAATAGACGGCTCTTGGCTTGAACCTGAAATGTTTATCTTGCTCCCAAGCTTACAGAGACTGGGCAGAGGGTTCCAGTCTCTGGAAGCTTGGGAGTAAAAGTAGGGGAAATTAGTATGGGGAAAATTAGGCTTAGGTTTTGTAATGACCCAGCCACTCCCAGTCTATTCAGGGGACACCATCATGGGACCTAACCACATCAGCCACACCATCAGGGGCTCCTTCACCTGCACGTCTACCAATGTGATCTATGCCATCGTGTGCCAGCAATGCCCCTCTGCCATGTACGTTGGCCAAACCGGACAGTCTCCACACAAAAGAATAAATGGACACAAATCTGACATCAGGAATTATACCATTCAAAAACCAGTAAGAGAACACTTCAGTCTCCCTGGTCACTCAATAACAGACCTAAAAGTAGCAATAGTTCAACAACAAAAACTTCAAAAACAGACTGCAGTGTGAAACTGCAGAACTGGAATTAATTTGCAAACTGGACACCATCAAATTAGGCCTGAATAAAGACTGGGAGTGGTTGGGTCATTACAAAACCTAAACCTAATTTCCCCCATACTAATTTCCCCCTATTGTTACTCATACCTTCTTGTCAACTGTTTGAAATGGGCCACTCTCATTACCACTACAAAAGTTATTTTTCCTCCCTTGGCATCCCGCTGTTAATTGAATTCTCTCGTTAGACTGACCTCACACTTGGTAAGACAACTCCCATCTTTTCATGTATTTATACCTGCTCCTGTATTTTCCACTCCATGCATCTGACGAAGTGGGTTCTAGCCCAGGAAAACTTATGCCCAAATAAATTTGTTAGTCTCTAAGGTGCCACAAGGGCTCCTCGTTGTTTTAACATTTGAATGTCTTTAGAGATCCCCAATGTCCTACTACAATGGCTCAGTTCCACAGCAGATAGGAACCAGTGCAGCTCAGCTGATTCCTATGCACTTTCTCAGGGATTTAGAACATTTGAGGAACTGGATCATTTACTCCCATGGAGCTGCACCCAGTTCCAAGAGTTTGGGATCTGGCCCATTGACTCCAGTAAAGCTACACGCATTTACACCCTGGGGATGGGATTCAGTGACTCCAACGGAGCTGTGCAAAGTCTGTTCTTCTGCGGCTCGAACCCACACATCTTAAGTGCCGCCGCCTCTTCCCCCAGCGGGTTTTTGTGCAGCGACCCTGCTGGGTGCGATCACTGTGTCGCTCATGGCGCAGTAGTAGACGGCGGAGTCCCGAAGTTCACTGGAGTTTTTCTTCAGGTGGAAAGTCTTCCCCTGTCTGTCGGGTGTGGCCGAGAACCCTCTCCGGCTCCTTCTCTCCTCCTCATCCGATGCTTCATAGTCTCCCAGTAAGAGGCGAGGGGCTTCATCTGGGTACTGCTCGTACCACCAGAGCCTTGGAGACTGGGTCGGGTCATAGGTGCATTTCAGCAGCACTGGTTCCCCTTGGGATACTGTCACTCGCTCATCAGGTTGGGTCACTGGCTCTCCATTAGCTCTTTCTGGGGAGAAAAAGTCACATGGATACAGACGGCTCTTGGTTTGAACCAGGGATGTTTATCTACCTTCCAAACTTCCAAAAACTGAGGGGAGGGGCTAAGATTTATAAAACTGGTGGTTTAATAACAAAAATCTGGAGCTAACTCCGCATCTCCTGCGGCGTCTTTTTACCCCACTGCCTTCCACGGAGTTGTGACAATTCACAGCAGCTGAGGATCTGGCCCAGTAGACCTGAAATCTTACTCACCGAGAGTGGAAAATATTGCAACAACTGAGACCCAGGTGAGGAACATCTTCAGGGGATCAGGTGAGCTAGAACCTTGTCCCCAGGCTGCAGAGGGAAGCGTCTCCCTTGGCTTCCCCAGCCGTGAGGACAAGTGGGGAAAGAGGTCTTTAGAATATAAATCCACCCACTTTCTCTGCGGCGCAACTCTCCTCCGCTGTGTGCCTACGGCGCTAACTACACGGCAGTCTGCTACTGCCCGTGAACTAGGCTCCCTGACTTCTGCGGGGTGTCTGAGAGCAAGGGCGGGGGAGAAATTGCGGGGGAATCCGAGACCACAGGAAGCAGCGGGCTGTGAAATGACAGCTCTGCGCTTGGGTGAGGGGCTGGTAGAACAGGGCCCTCTTGTGGTACATCTGCAGGGGAACTTCCTCAGCCTCTAACACGGTTTCTTTTACAACACTCCGGCCATAGTAGCCAGCTGTAAAACCTGCCTGGTGTGATGCTGAGCCGGGTTAGGCAGCTGTTGTGCTGAGACCTCAGCCTGTCGTGTCACCCAAAGTCCTTTCAGTGTTTCCTTTGTATTCCTCCCTCTGTTTATCTGCACCCACCTGTTGTCTCCTCTTCCACTTGGATTGTAAGTGGATTCAGTGAGGAGGATGCCTGTTTTTGTTCTGTATTTGCCTAGAACAACAGGGGCTCCTACTTGTTATCATAATCACCGGTGGCCACGGGTCCCTTCCAGAATTGCCACGTTTATGGGCTAAATCCTCAGCTACTGTGGATTGTTGCAGATCCGTTGACTCTACCATGAGCATTTAAACCAGCTGTTCCCATTCCCTAATTTTATTTAAAATTTGTGGAGGGAGGAGGTTGTGATGTTTAACATCAATTTATAAACCAGAGAAAACCCTGTATTAACGCAGACAGAGGGGAGAAATAATCAAAAATATGCACCACAAGGATTCGTATTTAATGTACCATATCCCCAAATGGTCTAAAGAGCCATAGCTTCATTGAGACAAATGGATCCACACAGATTTTCACCAGCTGAGGTTTCATACTGTTACATATAATAGAGGTCTATGAAATCATGAATAGTGTGAAGAAAGTGAGTAAAGAATTATTAAGCCCTCACATAACTCAGAAACGTTTAAGGGACCACATCTAAAACAAAGCCTAATAGAGTCTGCCCAAGCTGGGAGCAGGGGTTCCACTGGGTATTAGACTTTTCAGCTTGGAAAAGAAAGGACTAAGGGGGGATATGATAGAGGTCTATAAAATCATGACTGGTGTAGAGAAAGTAAATAAGGAAGTGTTATTTACTCCTTCTCATAACAGAAGAATGAGAAAGTCACCTAATGAATTTAATAGGCAGAAGGTTTAAAACCAAGAAAAGGAAGTATTTATTCACACAACACACAGTCAACCTGTGGAACTCCTTGCCAGGGGATGTTGTGAAAGCCAAAAGAATGAATAAGTTGAAAAAAGAACTAGATAAGTTAATGGAGGATAGGTCAATCAATGGCAATTAACCAGGATGGTCAGGGATGCAACCCTGTGCTTCCTAAATCTTGGGATGCTACAAACTGGGGCTGGATGACGGGGGATGGAGTACTCAATACATTGACTTGTTCTGTTCATTCCCTCTGAAGCATCTGGCACAGTGGCACAGGCCACTCTAGGAAAACAGGGCTTGGGGCTGAATGGATCATTGTTCTGACCCAGCCTGGCCATTCTTATGTACGTAGACTGGTAGAACCATAGTTTTTAATCCCTGAAGGGATGAGAGATTATCTAGTCTGACCGCATGTGTACCAGAACCTGTAAGAATTTCACCCAGTTACTCCTGCATTGAGCACAATAACCTGTGTTTGACAAAAACACAGATTCCAGAAAAGCAGAGAGTCCTGATTTTTAAGACTTCAGGTGATAGAGAAGCCATCACTTCCCTTGGTGGTTTGTTCTCCCCCTTCCCCCATTTTTAACAGTATGCCTTATTTCTCATTGGAATTGGTCTGGGTTTATCTTCCAGCCATTGGTTCTTTTCATTCCCCTCTCCACTAGATTACAGCTCTTTCCTCTGCCTTCCCTGCGGGTACAGTACTTATACCACAATGAGGTCAAGTTATGAAAATATAACTTTTTTTTCAGAGACAGGAGTCTTGGACTTTCTGTGCGTCAGTGGATTTTTGTTTAGCTCCCCTGCTAGTTGCAATCTCTGTGTCTCTGACGGCGCAGTAATAGACCGCAGAGTTGTTCATTTCACTGGAGCTTTTCTTCAAATGGACGGATTTCTTGTCTTGGACATGGTCAGCAAACAACCCCTGCTAGTCCCCTTCATCATGGCACCCCCTGACGTTTTATCTCTCAGCCATAACTTCGGTGCTTTATGGGTGTGTTGAATATACCAGAGGAGATAAGGGAATAGGATAGACTCATGGGTACACTCAGTAACCAAAGGTGCTCCTTCTTTGACAATAGCTGTGCCTTCAGTTTGTGTGACCGAGTCTCCGAACTTCCCTTGTGGAGCGCGGGGGAGGGGGGGGGGAGAGAACAGACATTTATTCTAAACACTGTCATTTAGGGTGAAAATATTTAAAGTTACCTAAGTGGTTTAGATGCCTATACCCCGTTATCTGGGGGTAACCCGAACCTTAAATGCATCCAGCCTCTTTTAAACATTTAACTCTTCCGAGCCTAGGCTTTTCAAGAGTGGTTGAGTTTTGCAAAATGGCAATAGAAAGTATTTCAAGCTGGACAAATGAAAATGCTGCTTACTTGAAATCACAACCAACAAAATAATTGACCCTGAGGTGAAGAACATGGTGGGAAGTCAATGGTTCTTGATCCGAACTGTTCTTATCACCCTCGGGAAAAAAAAAAAAACAATTATGAGGAAAGGATCCGCCTTTTTATTTCCCACAGCTACCAGAAAACTGTCTATTTCAGAGTAAAGCCCTAAAATCACGGGCTGGTTCTCTACTGTTTCTGTTCAGCTGTCTGTGTGGGTGCTAAGATCCTCCTGAGTGGGTGGGTCCTTCACATCTGACATTTTTCTTGAGCTGCAGTGACAGCGTTTTAAACAGGGCTCAAACACAAGGAGGAGGGGTTGGACTGCAAGAGGCCAAGAGTTCATAAGACACCAGGGGACAGAAGGGTGGGTCATGCAGAGATAAAATATCATTGTAAAGATGAAACAGACCCTCCTTGTGGTCAAAGGCATCCGCTGAACAGGGGTGTCCTGATGGAAAATAGGGGTATATTGATGGGATGGAGGGAGGTAGTCATGGGAATAGGGCTGCAGTGGCAAAGGAGCCAGCACACAGAGCTGTAAACAGGGGAGTTTGGGAGGAAGACTAGGAGAGCCAGGCAGAGGAACAGCCAGGCTAGTGAAGGGAGTGTGTGGTGGTCTGGCAGTGTTCTGGTGCTCACTGGGGGTTTGTTTTGCTGTGGGTGCTGGTGTTTTTTCGTGTGGTTTGTGTTTCCCGGACTAACAGGATTTAGGTGGGAAGGCTAGGACAGATACAGAAGCAGCAGTGGGAGTGACCCATGTCATGAAAGACACCGTGAAGATGACGGGATGTGGAAACTGCGGCATGTACGTGATCCTGGAGGGGGGACCTGACAAGAGTTTCGTCTGCATGAAATGCCGTCTGCTAGAGCTGATGGAAGAAAAGATCTGAGGACTGGAGATGCAGGTGGAGACTCTGGTTGAGTTTAGAAGGGGGTTCAAGTGGATGATGGAGCAAGGACATGAGGAGGCTGAAGGGAAAAGCTCAGACTTGCAGATGGAAGCAGGACCAAAGAATTCTGAGGGAAGACTGCTGGGTGAAGAAAATGGACAGTGGAAGTATGTGACTAAGAGAACCGGGCAGAGAAAAAGACGGGCTAGTGAAGGAGAAATAGAGCTCAGGAACAGGTTTGCGGAGTTGGAAAATGAAGAAGAGGCACAGCAGGTGGTCACTGAAGGTGGAGGGGCAAGGAAGAAGAGAAAAGCAGCTAGTCCTATAGGAAGAGGGGAAGAGTCAATGGAGATAACACCAAATATGATCCCCAGGAGGATACAGGATGGGTTGCAGAGGATTGCAAGGGACAATAGGAATCGAGAGGACTTGCAGCCAGAGGGAAGAGGGGATAGACCAGAGAATCGCACCGTCACCAGGAAAAGGCAGGTCTAGGTGTTTGGGGACTCCTTACTGAGAAGAATAGACAGGCCTGTAACTAGAGCTGATCCAGAGAATAGAAGGGTGTGCTGTCTACTGGGTGCTAAGATACGGGATGTGGACCTGAGGCTGAAGAGGATCCTAACGGGAGTAGGAAATCCACTGATTGTCCTTCATGTGGGAACAAATGATGCAGCTAGATTCTCACTGAAACGTATCAAGGGAGACTTCCAGGCTGGGGAAGACGCTTAAGGAAATTGAGGCTCAGGTGATCTTCAGTGGGATTCTGCCTGTTCTTAGAGAAGGGCAACAAAGGCGTGACAAGATTATGATGCTCAACAGATGACTCAGGCAGTGGTGCTATAAGGAGGGCTTTGAGATGTATGGCCACTGGGAGGCATTCATGGACAGGGGACTGTTCTCTCGGGATGGACTTCATCTGAGTAGGGAGGGAAATAGACTTCTAGGATGGAGGCTGGCACAACTGATTAAGAGAGCTTTAAACTAGGAATTTGGGGGAGATGGTTGGGAGATGTCCAAGTAATCTCCACGCTGAATTTTAACATTGAGAGGGAAGAAAACTAAGTAAGAAAGGATACAGCCGTGGGTAGGAGAATGGATTTAAGGAGGAAGGGCAGCGTGGATACCAGTCTAATAGGTCATACTGGCTGCAGAATGTCTGTGCCTAATCGGGTAAAAAATGTGAGTGAAGCTAAACAGCAAAAATGAAGATGTTTGTACACCAATGCGAGGAGCCTTGGTAACAAAATGGAGGAACTAGAGCTACTGGTGCAGGAAGTGAAACCAGATATTCTAGGGATAACAGAAACATGGTGGAATAGTCGTCATGACTGGACTACGGGTATTGAAGGGTATGTGCTGTTTAGGAAAGACAGAAATAAAGGCAAAGGTGGTGGAGTAGCATTGTATATCAATGATGAGGTAGACTGTTGTCATAAATATAAAGGGAAGGGTAAACCCCTTTGAAATCCTTCCTGGCCAGGGGAAAGCTCCTCTCACCTGTAAAGGGTTAAGAAGCTAAAGGTAACCTCGCTGGCACCTGACCAAAATGACCAATGAGGTGACAAGATACTTTCAAAAGCTGGGAGGAGGGAGAAAAACAAAGGGTCTGTGTCTGTCTGTATGCTGGGTCTTTGCCGGGGATAGACCAGGAATGGAGTCTTAGAACTTTTAGTAAGTAATCTAGCTTGGTATGTGTTAGATTATGATTTCTTTAAATGGCTGAGAAAAGAATTGTGCTGAATAGAATAACTATTTCTGTCTGTGTATCTTTTTTGTAACTTAAGGTTTTGCCTAGAGGGGTTCTCTATGTTTTTGAATCTAATTACCCTGCAAGATATCTACCATCCTGATTTTACAGGGGGGATTTCTTCATTTCTATTTACTTCTATTTTATTAAAAGTCTTCTTGTAAGAAACTGTATGCTTTTTCATTGTTCTTAGATCCAAGGGTTTGGGTCTGTGGTCACCTATGCAAATTGGTGAGGCTTTTTATCCAACATTTCCCAGGAAAGGAGGGGTGCAAGTGTTGGGAGGATTGTTCATTGTTCTTAAGATCCAAGGGTCTGGGTCTGTAGTCACCTAGGCAAATTGGTGAGGCTTTTTACCAAACCTTGTCCAGGAAGTGGGGTGCAAGGTTTTGGGAAGTATTTTGGGGGGAAGGACACGTCCAAACAGCTCTTCCCCAGTAACCAGTATTAGTTTGGTGGTGGTAGCGGCCAGTCCAAGGACAATGGGTGGAATATTTTGTACCTTGGGGAAGTTTTGACCTAAGCTGGTAAAGATAAGCTTAGGAGGTTTTTCATGCAGGTCCCCACATCTGTACCCTAGAGTTCAGAGTGGGGGAGGAACCTTGACAACTGTAAAGAAATAAGAAGTAATGGAATGGATAAGACAGAGTCCGTCTAGGCAAAAATCATATTGGGGACAAAAGCTGGATTTAGCACTGGATTTAGCAGGCCGTTGATTTCACAGAGGGAGGGAGGAGAAAATGAATACAAAACAAATCTGGTCTATTTCTTGTTTTGATCCACTTCATCTATCTTTATACATCGTGCTGTCGGCAGACTGTGCAGTACGACTGCTAGCCATAGTCATCTCCTGGGTGCTCATTAAAAAACAGTGCAGTATGGCTGCCGATAGGACTGAATCCCCATGAGATGAAACTTAAAAGGGTAATGACCTGGCTGAGTCACTCCCATGTTTGCCCAGGCGACCCTGACCTCATCAAGGTCAGTTAAAAGAGCACCCAGGAATACATCAAAGACAGCTACCAGTCATACTGCACTGTCTGCTGCCAAAAGGCAATAAGCTGCTGCAGTGTAGCAATGCAGTACCGCATCTGCCAGCACCCAGGAGACATATGGTGACGGTGAGCTGAGCAGGCTCCATGTTTGCCGTGGTATGGTATCTGCACAGGTAACCCAGGAAAAAAGGCATGAAACGATTGTCTGCCCTTGCTTTCACAGAGGGAGGGAGGGAAGGGGGGCCTGACAATAAGTACCCAGAACCACCTGCAACAATGTTTTAGCCCCATCAGGCATTGTGATTTCTACCCAGAATTCAAATGGGTAGTGGAGACTGCAGGAACTGTGGGATAGCTACCCACAGTGCAACGCTCTGGAAGTCGACAGTTGCCTTGGTATTGTGGACGCACTCCACTGACTACATGCACTTAGAGCATTTGTGTGGGGACAGACACCATTGATTGTATAAAAACGCTTTCTACAAAACCGACTTCTATAAATTCGACCTAATTTCATAGTGTAGACAAGGCCTCAGTTGCCTGTATATTGGCAAAGCTCCATTGAAGTCATTCTGGTACATTGTGTTAATTATCTTGCCAAAGGGGAGGGACAGAATCATAGGACATCCTCAATATTTCCTCTCCCACTTTAAAATTTAAAAGCAAGAAGGGTGATCTTGTGCTTCCCACTCTGGACTGAAACTCATGGGACCTAAGAGGTCAGTTCCTGGCTTTACTGCAGTCTTTCTGTGTGATTTTAGTCTGGGAATCAAATTAGCCTACAAGTAAAATTTTCAGAAGGCACCTTAGTTACTTAAGCACCTAGGTCCTTAAGAGTGATTGAGTGCTGGATGTCTTGAGGACTGATTGGTCGTGCTTCACTTAATCCACTGGAAAATAAGAAAAGGAAATTTTAAAATATACGGTTTCAGAGTAGCAGCCGTGTTAGTCTGTATTCACAAAAAGAAAAGGAGTACTAGTGGCACCTTAGAGACTAACCAATTTATTTGAGCATAAGCTTTCGTGAGCTACAGTTCACTTCATCGGATATTCTTTTTAAAATATATGTAGATCTGGCTGTGTGTCCTGCTAGTTCCTAATGGCAGGATTTGGATGTCCAAGCCCCATTAAACAGTAAATCAGAAGAAGGCATCCAAATCCCTCAGGCAGCGTTGAAAAATCTCAGCCTTGATGTGAGATTCTGCTATCTGGAAGGGGGGGGGGTGTTTGTTTCTTTTTCTCTTCTATACAGGCTCCTCTGTCTCACTAATCACTGTAGACTCTCAGGCATAGCTAGGCAACCCTCAGCAATTAGGGGGGTTAACTTCTTTCCAACTTGGTGTTTTCAGGCACCCCATGAACAGTTTAGCTCTGTGGGGGAAGGGACAACATCTCTCTATATAAAAGGGAATTTACCTGACGGCTATGTCATTTGTTAATGTTGGGTTTATCCCTCCTGTCTTCCTTCTATGAACCTGACGGTCTATAACACGGTCTATAAACAATATCTTCAAGCTTTCTAGCATTCCATCGCTCACTCTTGGGAGGAGCTCCCCACAAATATTTCCACAAACAGCCTCATTGTTCTCTTTCAGATCCCTCCTTAAAACTCTCCTGTGCTCTGCTGCCTACACAAAACTTGGCAAGGGATAGGCTACTGCTTATCATGCTGAGTAAAGTGTCTCTATTTCCTGGTAATCCCGCTCTCTCTATCTGTATCCACTTGTCTCTTGGATTGTAAACTCTTTAGGGGCAGAGACTGTATTTTTGTTAAAAGAAAAGGAGTACTTGTGGCACCTTAGAGACTAACCAATTGGTCTCTAAGGTGCCACAAGTACTCCTTTTCTTTTTGCGAATACAGACTAACACGGCTGTTCCTCTGAAACCTGTATTTTTGTTCTGTCTGTAGAAGGCCTGGCACACTGGGGCTATGGTCCATGACTTGGGCTCTAAGGGGCTCTGGTAATTCAAATAACACGTTGTTGTTATTATTATTAACAATGATACCTTCCCCAAATGAGTCAAAATAGAACAGATCTGCTACAAGGATTTCTGCTGGTCAATCCATCTTGACTGAAAGATTGTGTCTCTCCCCAGCAGAAGTTGGTCCAATGAAAGATACGATCTCATCCACCCTGGGTCCATAATATCCTGTACCCAGAACTGCTACAACCTTGCGTGTGTGAAAAGCAGCGTCCCCTTACGGGCAAAACAACGAACTGAATGGGGAAATGTTTCATACATCACTAGGTCTCTCCTTCTTATAGATTTTTCCAACCAGTTTGCCTGATTTTAGCTACAGACAGAACCTCGCATGTCTGTATGGAGTTTGGCGTTAGTTTAAAGGGTTCCCACACTTTGCCTGGATCATTCAGAAGCTCCGATAAGATGGTGAGGGGAGGTCTTTAAAAAAAACACTGCAGACAGAAAGTTGGCTGCGTGTGAAAGGGAGAAATTGCAGACAGCTGGTGCTTCACTTTGTTCACCGGCCCACAAAAGAAGTTCTAATCCCCCACGTTTTAGACTCTGAAAGGGGTGGGTCCTTTTTCTTGCCTCCCGAGATGAGAGAAACTCTCTCTGCTTAGCTCGCCCAGCCAAGAGACGCTGCTGCCCACCTGCTCGGGGCTGGTGTGAGATGTTGCGCCCCCCCCCCCCCCGGCTGTCACGCTGTGTCGCTCAGAGCCCAGTAATACACCGCTGAGTCCCCCCAGCCGCACCCTGCGGAACTCAAAGAAGCTGGAAGCTTTGTCCTGAGCGATGTATAAAGTGCCGTCCGCTTCGGTGCTGGGAGTCTCTCCCCTGAATCCACCTGCCAAAAGCCTCGGTGCCTGGCTGGGGACATGGCGGTACCATGTTATGTTCTCGGTGGCCACTTTAGGGTGACTGCAAGACAGGTTCAATTTCTCTCCCTCCAACGCCTCTGCGGAGACGGGCTGCTGGGTCTCCGCTCTGCCCAGGGCACCTCGGAAAGAAAGGAAGAAAGAGAATTAATTTCATGGGCATGCGGACATCTCAAGTTCCTTAGGACTCAATTCCCTTCTCCCTGCCCGCCTCCTTTCTGCGTGAATCCCACTGGCGCTTTTAAAAAGAGCGAGCGAGAGAGAGAGAGACTTGTCTCAGGACAGCTGGGAGAGGGAGGACATTTAATTGCAGGAGCAATTTTAAAGTCCTTCAGTGATAAACACACATCTCAGCCATTTCCACCCCCTACGTTACGTTCCTTTGCGTTTCTAAATGGCCCGATCTGCACACCACGCCGGCTACCAGGGGGAAAAGTACCTTCAGATCCGCCGATTCTAGTCTTCTGTATTTGCTCCCTGGTTCCGCTGTCAAGTCAGGGCTAGGGCCGGGGAACGACGCAACAACCTAGCAGGGGGGGGGCAACATGAAATCTTCAAACTCGCTTCGCCCAGAGGCTGTTAACGCAGCTGCGATCCAACGTGAAAGCCACGAGGGGGGTTCAGCGGATCTGGGGCAGAACCCCGCTGGGTCTCCGCCTTCACAAGGATTAATTGCTCTTTGTCGCTGGCAGGGAAGGGAAGGAATTTTGCCTCCTGTGCCACGCCTTAGAAACGCGCCTGTTGTGGCTCCCAAGGGCCCGAAGAGCAGCGAAGGGGCTGACTCTGGGCTGCGCTGGCTGGTGCGGTCAGAGACGGGAGATTTGGGGGAAGGCCGCACAGAGCATGGCGCCCAGGCGTGCAAATACTCTGCCGAGACGGTATCATATCTTCAGGGACAACGCCGCCACCTCGTGGCGATGGATGGGCTCTGGTTGAGCGGGTTTGTAGCAGGTGCTTGGAGCGTCGATCTGTGCTTCTCGAAGAGGGGACCCTGGGCGGTTCCTCAGCTCACCTGGACGCTGGCCTGGTTGCACACCAGGCGCCACCAGAGCCACCAGCGAGGTCAGTAGAAGCTAAAATTTCATCCAGACAACTACTGGTTTATACCGCTCATAGTTTATACAATGAAATGTGAGTACAATATTTATATTCCAATTGATTTATTTCATAATTATGTAGTACAAATGAGAAAATCAGCCATTTGTCACTAAGAGTGTGCTGTGACAATTTTGTGTTTTTATGTCTGGATTTTGTAAGCAAGTAGTTTTTAACTAAGGTGAAACTTGGGGGTACGCAAGACAAATCAGACTCCTGGAAGGGGTACAGTCGTGTGGAAAGGTGGAGAGCACAGCTCCAGGGGGCAGATCTTAAAGATATTTAGACACCTAATGAAAATGATTAAAAGCAAATAGGTGTCTGGATCTCAGTGATTTCAATGGGTGTTAGGCACCTAGCTACGTCTGTTTTTGTTTGGGGGGATTTTTGTTTTTGTTTCCTTGCTTGTTTTATAGAATCTCTCTCCTGTTTGTGTCTTGCCAGAGTTTAGCTTAAATTCTGTTTCAAGACATTCATGGTAAATTTTGAGTTCATAAGACTTCGGCGTGCAGAAATGAGAGAGGATCAGGCCAGACTGCGGGGCTGGAGGCGGGGGTGGGGCGGAGGAGAGAGACAGAATTTGTGGAGGTGGCTAGGAAATTAACCCTTTAGTCCCCTTGTGGCTCCCAGCTCGCCCCCCAGCTCTCTGCTCCTGCTCGGTTTTCGGGCAGCTTCCCCATTGGTTCATGTATAAGTAGGGGCATAGCGAGCAGATCGAGGGACGTGATCGTTCCCCTCTATTCGACATTGGTGAGGCCTCATCTGGAGTACTGTGTCCAGTTTTGGGCCCCACACTTCAAGAAGGATGTGGATAAATTGGAGAGAGTCCAGCGAAGGGCAACGAAAATGATTAGGGGTCTGGAACACATGAGTTATGAGGAGAGGCTGAGGGAGCTGGGATTGTTTAGCCTGCAGAAGAGAAGAATGAGAGGGGATTTGATAGCTGCTTTCAACTACCTGAAAGGGGGTTCCAAAGAGGATGGCTCTAGACTGTTCTCAATGGTATCAGATGACAGAATGAGGAGTAATGGTCTCAAGCTGCAGTGGGGGAGGTTTAGATTCGATATTAGGAAAAACTTTTTCACTAAGAGGGTGGTGAAACACTGGAATGCGTTACCTAGGGAGGTGGTAGAATCTCCTTCCTTAGAGATTTTTAAGGTCAGGCTTGACAAAGCCCTGGCTGGGATGATTTAACTGGGAATTGGTCCTGCTTCGAGCAGGGGGTTGGACTAGATGACCTTCTGGGGTCCCTTCCAACCCTTAGATTCTATGATTCTATGATTCTATGTCTCTGTGATCCCGTCTGACGCAGTAATAGGTCCCGGAGTCGCTCAGTTCGCTGGACGGTTTCCACAGATGGCAGGTTTTTTTCTGATCATCGTGTGTAGCGTTGAATCCTGTCGCTATCTCCACATCCCCCTCTTCCCCTCCCGTGTCCCGCAGGAAGAGCCGGGGCGGGGGGAGGCCTTGGGGTACCGCACGTACCAGAAGGGGAAAGCCGTGAAAGAAGACTCGTAGTTGCAATTCAGAAGCACCGGATCCCCTTGTGGGAGATGATACGGCTCCCTTCAGTCTGACTCACTGAGTCTCCGTAGGTCTTTTTCTGGGGGGGGGGAGCGGGGGGAGGATAATAAACACAGACAGAGATAATGGGTACAACATATTGACTCCCAGAGATAATGGAAACACACACACACACACACAGATGTAACAGCATAATTACCACAGTTGCAGTCAGATACACCCAAACCCCATCATATTTACAATCAGATTTAATAGAAATATGATAGATCCACACAGAGAAAATAGAAACAATGTAAATTTAGTATAAAAGAAAAATATTTGCACTAACGCACTAACTAATATTTGCACTAACGTATAGGAGAAACGCCTATAGTAAAAACATAGCATGAACATTCAGATGGGAGACATCTGTCAGCTACATAGAGATTTAAGATAAACATATACACTAAGCTATAGTAGGGACTAGAGAGATAATGTGTAACATATTTTATCTATCTAGTCCCTACTCTAGCTGAGTATATATTATGAGTTCATTAAATCTATACGTATCATAATATATCTAACAATAATGCACACTGGGCAATAATATAAATCTAATACATAAACATAATGCCTTCACTCCAGCATAATATAAACACAACAGGAACACAACGTGCATAAATATAACGTAGACACTCAGATATAATAAGAGCTCACTCGATCTTAGACCCTGCAGAATTTAAAGGATTAAAGAAAAACGATTCACTGAGAAGAGTCATGATTAAAATAGCTTCAGACCGAGGTTAAGATGTCGTTGGGTTTAATGATTCTGCAACAAAGCCATGATAGTTCCTTGGACCAATAAAAACTGACTTGTCTTTGTGTCTGAAAGCTTAGAGAAGAGAAGAATTGGGGCCCCGGGGTGGCACCTTAGGGCATGGCTACACTTGCAGATGTAGAGCGCTGTGAGTTAAACCAGCCCTCAGAGAGCACAGAAGGGAATGTGCGGCCGTGTGTTCACACTGTCAGCTGCAAGCGCACTGGTGTGGCCACATTTGCAGCACTTGCAGAGGCATTGGGAGCAGTGCATTATGGGCAGCTATCCCACAGAGCACCTCTTCCCATTCTGGCACTGTGGCTTGTGGGGCGGGGCATTCTGGGTTCTGTCCCAATGCCCTGTGATGCATCGGTTCGCATCCCAGCAATCCCTGTGCTTCCGTCCACATTTGGTGCCATCTTTCAACGACTTTTGTACTGCACACACTGTCTTCCCTTTTGGTCTGTGGGAATGGAACCCAAACTGCTCAGGAATATTCTGATGAGTCTCGCCAGCATGTCACGAATTGCAGTCGAGTTACTCCTTAAGCTACAAACTGACAGTGAGAAGTCCAATGATGAAGTCGACTTGCATAACACATGCAACACGAGATTGCTTGTGGCATTCATGGAGGTGCTCACAGCAGTGGAATGCCACTTTTGGGCTGGGAAATCAAGCACTGAGTGGTGGGATCACATCATCATGCAAGTCTGGGATGACGAGCAGTGGCTGCAGAACTTTCGGATGAGAAAAGCCACTTTCATGGGACTGTGTGCTGAGCTCGCCTCCACCCTGCAGCACAAGGACATGAGGTTGAGAGCTGCCCTGACAGTGGGGAAGCGGGTGGCTATTGCAATCTGGAAGCTGGCAACTCCAGACAGCTACCGATCGGTCACTAACCAGTTTGGAGTGGGAAAGTTGACCGCTGGAATCATGTTGATGCAAGTTTTCAGGGCCATTAATTGCATCCTGCTCAGAAGAACCATGACTCCGGGTAACATGCATGACATTGTGGCTGGCTTTACACAAATGGGTTTCCCTAATTGTGGAGGGGTGATAGATGGGACGCATATTCCAATTCTGGCACCAGCCCACCTAGCCTCCGAGTACGTTAATCAGAAGGGGTATTTCTCTATGGTTCTTCAGATACTTGTGGATCACCGTGGGTGTTTCATTGACATGACACATGCATCTTTTGGAACACAGGCCTGTTCAGGAAGCTGCAAGCCGGGACTTTTTTCCCAGACCAGAAGATCACCGTAGGGGAAGTTGAAATGCCCATTGTGATCCTTGAAGACCGCGCTTACCCTTTAATGCCATGGCTCATGAAACCCTATACAGGGAGCCTTGACAACAGCAAGGAGCGGTTCAACAACAGGCTGAGTCAGTGCAGAATGACTGTGGAGTGTGCTTTTGGCCGTTTAAAGGGCTGCTGGCGCTGTCTGTATGGAAAGCTGGACCAGGCCAATGACAGCATCCCCGCGGTTATATCCACGTGCTGTACCCTTGTCATGAATATAAAGGGAAGGGTAAACCCCTTTAAAATCCCTCCTGGCCAGAGGAAAAATCCTCTCACCTATAAAGGGTTAAGAAGCTAAAGGTAAACTCGCTGGCACCTGACCAAAATGACCAATGAGGAGACAAGATACTTTCAAAAGCTGGGAGGAGGGAGAAAAACAAAGGGTCTGTGTCTGTCTGTATGCTGCTTTTGCCAGGGACAGAACAGGAATGGAGTCTTAGAACTTTTAGTAAGTAATCTAGCTAGGTATGTGTTAGATTATGATTTCTTTAAATGGCTGAGAAAAGAGCTGTGCTGAATAGAATGACTATTCCTGTCTGTGTGTCTTTTTTTGTAACTTAAGGTTTTGCCTAGAGGGATTCTCTATGTTTTGAATCTAATTACCCTGTAAGGTATCTACCATCCTGATTTTACAGAGGTGATTCCTTTACTTCTATTAAAAGTCTTCTTGTAAGAAAACTGAATGCTTTTTCATTGTTCTAAGATCCAAGGGTTTGGATCTGTGGTCACCTATACAAATTGGTGAGGATTTTTTACCAAACCTTCCCCAGGAAGTGGGGTGCAAGGGCTGGGAGGATTCTGGGGGGAAAGAGGTGTCCAAACTACGTTTCCCAGTAAACCCAGATAAAGTTTGGTGGTGGCAGTGGAAATCCAAGGGCAAAGGGTAAAATTAATTTGTACCTTGGGGAAGTTTTAACCTAAGCTGGTAAAAGTAAGCTTAGGAGGTTTTCATGCAGGTCCCCACATCTGTACCCTAGAGTTCAGAGTGGGGAAGGAACCTTGACAACCCTCTATAACATTTGTGAAGGGAAGGGTAAAAGCTTCACTCGGGCATGGAACTTGGAGGTTCAACACCTGGAGGCTGAATTTGAACAGCCAGAGAGCAGGGCTATTAGAGGGGCTCAGTGTGGGGCTGCAAGGATTAGGGATGCCTTGAGGGAGCAATTTCAGGATGAAAGCCACCAGGAATGTTTGGTGCCCTGCACGGAAGTGAAGTGCAGTGGTTCCAATCTTAATAGGAATCTGTGTTTGCTACACTGACTTGCAGTGCCTGTTACTTTCCTTGGCTACAGTATCTTTTACTTAATGCAATAATAAAGAATGTTTTCAAAGCCAAAAAATTCATTTATTGAAAAGAAACACAACTGCTGGGGAAAAAGAAAGTGCATGACACATCTGTGCTGTTTGGGACGAGGGAAGGGGGTGGGGAGGGGAATGGGACTATCACAAATTTGCGTATGTCCTGTTCTCATACTTGGCCTTCCTGGCTGGAGTACTGTGCAAAGAGTGCTGCACTTCAGGCTGGCTAAAATGCATGGTGATGGGGGTTGAGTGCAGTGGGTCAGGGTCGTAGTTTGCAGGGCTGCGTGGTGAAGTTACAGGTGTTAGAGGCAGCTGGTGGTGATAAGAGCCCAGATGTTGGGGAAAGTGGGTTGGCAGTGACATGGGAGCAAAAGGGAAAGAGTTTTGGGACCAGGGCTGTGGACGGTGGGGGGCAGGCGCAGACGTGCTCCGCTTGCATTGCTACGATCACCTGTATCGACTCTGCTTGGCGCTCCATGATGCTTAGCAGCTGCTCCGTGCTTTGGTACCCATGATCCGCATTCTGCTGGTGGACCCTCCTTTCACTCTCCCTCCACTCCTGCACTTTTTGATTTTCATTAAGGGACTACTGCATTACTTCATGCAGAAGATCCTCTTTGCTTCTACACGGCCACTTCCTGATTTTCTGGAGTCTTTCGGCTGTTCATAACAAGGACGGCTGGGATCTCAAGGTTGCATCTGTAAAGGCAAAATGCAACACTTAACAGAGGCAGCATTGTTCACACCAGACAGAGCAATGATTCGCCAGTACTTAAAGACAAGCACAGTCTACATAATAGCAGAAATTACCTGTCCCAAAGTGAGCACACATAACCCACGGGAGCCCCAAAATGGTGAGTAAGCACAAGGGCAAGTGGGGACTGATTGTTTCATGGCTGTACTGTCCTCTGGGGTTCTGTGCCTTGGGAAGAGCCAACCGCTGCAGGGAGTCCCTATACTGAACACTGTTCCCCCCATTTTCCACAGGATGATTTCGTCCCAGAAGATATCTCACTGCTGAGGGTGACCGTGGAAGCAAGGGACGGTCTTCTACTACAATGCAGTTTCCACCCTGGCCCATATGCAGCTTGCCTGTGTGCAGCAATGGTTCCCCCGCCCCTCACGGCAGAGTGGTGCAGACATGCTAGCCTGACTGGGACAAGTAACACAGTAGCTCTGCCAAGGAACCTGCGCAATCGCATTGCCCAGCTTGTGCATGAGACGTTTGAAGAGATCACTGAGGCCGATTACCGCAATGTGAGAGAGCACATCAATGCCCTATTCTGCATCTAGGCATGCACGCAGCCCTAACCATCCTCGCCCCAAGAGCCCGCACCAAATAACTTCCTTCCCAAAATAAAAGCTGCTTACCGGGAACCTCCTCTGGTGTTTGTCCTTCCCCAAGCACTGGCCGCTGCAACTGGCTACCTTCCTCCTGGCTTGAGAACAGCTCCTGGCTGCATGCATCTAGGGATGCCAGGGTGTCTCCCTCCTCCTCAGCACCCTCGCTCCTGCTTTCCTCCTTCTCCTGCCTTGTTGAACTCTGTGCTTCTACAGTCTCTGAAGTGTCCATGGTGGTCCTCGGCATGTAGGTGGGGTTGCCAGCTCTTTGTAGAAATGGCAGGTCACTGGGGCAGCATCACAGTGGCGGTTTGCCTCACGCACTTTGCGATATGCATTCCACAGCTCCTTCACTTTAATCCTGCGCTGCAGTGCATCCCAGTCATGGCCCCTTTCCATCATGTCCCTTGATATCTGCTGGAAGGTATCATAATTCCTACGGCTGGAGCACAGCTGGGACTGGACAGCTTCCTCCCCCAAACACTGATGAGGTCCAGCACCTCGGCATTGCTCCTTGCTGGGGATCGCCTGGTGCATGGAGGCATGGTCACCTGGAAAGATGCACTGAGAGCATTTCACACTTGGCTGAGCAAACAGGAAGGGGACTTTCAAAATTCCCAGATAATTTAAAGGGCAGGTCTGACGGTTGGTCACCTGAAGGCAGGGCAGTAGAGTTCAAAGTGATGTGGCTAGAACAGGCATTATGGGACACTTCTGGAGGCCCATCAGTGCACATTAATAGACCAGGGCATCCACACTGGTGCCGCAGCACTCTAGCAGGGGCACAGCAACCGTTATGCTGCTCATGGAGGTGGATCACCAGGAGCGCTCAAGCCACGGAGTCAGGGCACTCTACATGCCTTGCCAGCATGGACGCATCCTGAGTTAGGGCTCCAGGTGCTGCTTTAATTAGCTCTAACTTGCAAGTGTAGCCATGCCCTTAGAAAGGGCTAATGAAACATGACAAATACAGGAAGATATAATAGACACACCGCGCGATGACAGGAAGACAGCAGCTACGCTCAGATACACGGGAACCCGAACAGATGCAGGCAGTTATAATGACCACATATTCAGAGACAGCTCCAGCCAGAGAGACGGAGTTATCCCCTGGATCCATCACAAGTGGTCAGGCTGAGGAAGGAAATCTCACTCTCTTAGAACAGACGTGAAGAAAACAGTTGAGACCCAGGATGAACACATCCTTGGGATTCAGCGGGTCTGGGACAAAAAGAATCGTGGTGCCAAGTGCCAACGCCAGAAAGAATTAATTTGCCTTTGTATCCAGCATCTTCAGGGAAGGGAAAGACCTTTTGTCTCCCTCTCGATCGGGCGCTCTCGCTGCTAGGAAAAGGTTTCTGAATCGGGGTCTCAGAGATGAGGGCATTGGAAGGGCAGAGGTGGCTGGGTAGAGGTCAGGAAAGTTCAGAGTTATTCAGAGAAGGTTTCAGAGTAGCAGCCCTGTTAGTCTGTATCCGCAAAAAGAACAGGAGGACTTGTGGCACCTTAGAGGCTAACCAATTTATCTGAGCATGAGCTTTCCTGAGCTACAGCTCGCTTCATCGGATGCAGCTCATGAAGTTAGCTGCAGCTCCCGAACGCTTATGCCCAGATAAATTTGTTGTTCAGAGAGAAGAAAACTGTTTCTGGAATTATTTCTCTGGCACAACACCGCCCCCACGTGGCAAAATACGTGCACAGATGGGAAACGGTTCCTGTAGATTTTCTTTGCTGGTTCCAATAGAGGTAGAATTGTCTATTCCAACAAGTGGATGATCTTGTAAAGAGTCACGCTACCCATCCATGTATCCATTTATCTGGATGGGTGGATAATACCTGTCAGGGCTGGTCTAGATAATACTTAGTCCTGCCTTAAGTGCAGGGGACTGGACTAGATGGTCCCTTTCAGTTCTATGATAAATGGCTACATGGATGGATAACCAGATAATCCATCCATTTTATCTGATCTCTCCCTCCATTTATCCTGGTCAGGTAACAATTCCTGAACTGCTCAGTACCAGTTTTCCCATAGAACATGAATTTCTCCTCCATGATCATGGCTGATTTCCTCTGCTGGTTAGCTTTGTCTCAGTGATATTTGATTGTCTGGTTGCACTTTCCTTCAAGAACAGGGCTAAAGGCAGCTTTCACCGGAGTTGTTTTGGATGTGTTCTGATCTTTCCTGATTTTACCTTAATGGGTGATTCATGGCATTCACCATCATTCACTAAGTGGTTCAACTCCGGTTTAGGGGAAAGAAAGAGAGAAAGATTTCTGTTCCAAGTTCAGTATTTGCAGACTTCCCCGCCCCTGAGTCGCCCCCAGACCCGGGTGCCCGTATCCCTGCTGTTCCGCACAGACCCTGCCCGGTTTTTGCGCAGCTCCCCTGCTGCTTAGTGTCAATGTGTTGCTCGCGGCGCAGTAATAGGTAGCGGAATCGCTCAGTTCGCTGGACGGTTTCCACAGGTGGAAGGATTTGTGCTTTTTATCGTGGGAGGCATTGAACCCTTTGGTGATCCCTTCATCCGAGTCCTCCCTTCCCAGGTCCCTCAGAAAGAGTCTGAGGGCCTGGTTGGGATATTGCACGTACCAGACGGGGTAAGGAAACCCAGAAACCTGATATGTGCAGTTAAGAAGCACCGGGTCCCCTTGGGAGAAGAAAACGCTGCCGTCAGTTTGGGTCACTGAGTCTGCTCCATAGGTGCCTTCTGTGGAAGAAACACACTCAGATATAACAGAACCGGAGCTGATCCACTCCCAGACAATATCCATATAACAGACACCAAGAATACAGCTAGGTACGTGCTAGATCAACACAGGTACAATAGAAAGGTGGTAGGTTCATTAAGACATAATAAGAAAAGGAGTACTTATGGCACCTTAGAGACTAAAGCTCATGCTCAAATAAATTGGTTAGTCTCTAAGGTGCCACAAGTACTCCTTTTCTTTTTGCGAATACAGACTAACACGGCTGTTACTCTGAAATAAGACATAATAGAAGCACAATACATGCGCGAAGAGACCATGCAGGCATAAAAGGATGCAATCAAACACACCAGCAACATAATATTTAGATTCCGATTTTATAAAGAATATTGACACAACACAAACACGGCACATGCAATTACATATAAGAGAAACACTATATTTATGTTCAGATATATTAGAAAGAGAACACTGTCCCTCATTGACAATACAAACATACCAGATACCATCAGATATAATAGAAACACTTCCTGATTTTAGGCACTGAAACAAACTAAAGTATGAAGACAGGATACAGAAGTGGTTCGATAGAATGTAACAAAGCTGAGACCGAGACTGGTACTCACCTAGAATAGCTACCGTGACTATAACACCGGAGAACCAAGTTGGAGCCATCCTTGGGTTGAATGATTCTTTGACTAAACCGAGCTAATTTCCTAAGCCCGGAGCAATTGATCTGCCTTCTTGTCTAGTAGCTACAATTTAGAGAAGGCAAGAATTCTGTCCTAGGTACATTAAATGTGCCTGAAAATGAATGTTGTATCTCTGAGCAGGAGCTGTCAGAATAACATAAACCCAGCTTCACACGAGTGAGCCTCTCTGCTCTGTAAATCCTCCTCAATGGTGCTGTCAGAAACAGGAGAGTCTGAAGGGCAAAAGGGGCTAGACTGGCGTCAGGGGCGGGCAGAGAGCAGGGGGCAGAAGAACGGGCTGTTCCTTGTATTGTTTATCTAGCACCACACCGCCCCCGCGTGGTAAAATGTGTTCACACATGGGGAATGGTTCCAGCAGATTTTCTTACACCTTTGCCCATAAACTAGCCTTTCTCACAGAGCTAGTGAGCATTTTTCTGACAGAACAGGTCAGGACGGTCTTCTAAAGTCTCTGTCTGTCTGTGTATACAGGGCGGGTGAAGATTCCTGAACTGCAAAATGCCAGTTCTCCTATAAAATGCGAACTTTTCCACCGTGATTATGGCAGATTTCGTGTGTTTATTGGTTTAGTTTCGATGACATTGAACTGTCCGATTGCACATTCCTTCGAGAACAGGGCTGGGGGCAGCTTTCACCAGAGTTGCTCATGAGAGGGTGGATGTGTTCTGGTCTTTCCTGATTTTACCTTACTGGGTGATTCACGACTTTCACCTCCATTTCTGAGATGGCAACACTCCGGATTAAAGCAAAGAAGGAAAACACAGAGACCGATACACAGAGAGAGAAATATTTCTGTTCCAAGTTCAGTGATTGCACATTTCCCCCCTTCCGGCCACCCAGTCGCCCCCAGACCCCGTGTGCCCGCATCTCCACTGCTCCGCAGAGACCGTGTCCGGTTTTTGCGCAGCTCAGGCGCTGCTCCGTGTCACTGTGTCGCTCGCGGCGCAGTAATAGGTCGCGGAGTCGCTCAGTTCGCTGGCCGGTTTCCACAGGTGGAAGGATTTGAGCTTTTTATCGTGGGTGGCATTGAACCCTTTTCTGATCCCTTCATCCGAGTCCTCCCGTCCCAGGTCCCTCAGGAGGAGCCTGAGGGCCTGGTTGGGGAAATGCACGTACCAGAAGGGATAAACAGTAACACTGGAAGAAAATTGATAGGTACAGTTCAGATGTACCCGATCCCCTTGGGAGATGGTAACGCTGCCTTCAGTTTGGGTCACTGAGTCTGCTCCATAGGTGCCCGCTGTGAAAAGAACAGAGCCGAACAGACACACTCAGGTAGAACAGAACCAACCGGAGCTGAGACACTCCGAGACAAAATGCATGTAACAGATACAAGCAACTCAGCCAAACATGATAAACACAGATACAATAGAAACGTGGTAGATTAACAAAAAGGTAAGAGAAACAAAAAGTCTGCACTGAGAGACCATGCAAGCATAAAAGAGTGCAATCAGATACAACTGCAACATCATATTTACACTCGGCGATAATAGAGAATATTGACTCTCAGTGATAATAAAAACACCCTACATGCAATCAGATACAATAGAAATATAATACTTATGCTCAGATACAATAGAGAGCATTGACGCTCTAGAGACAGTATAAGCATAATACATACATTCGGATATAAGCACTTTGTAATTTTAGGCAAAATAAAGTATGAAGACAGGATACAGACATGGTTCGATAGAGTGTAACGAAGGTGAGAACGAGAATTTTACTCACTTAGAATAGCTATGACTGTAAGAGCGGAGAGCCAAATTGGAGCCATCCTTGGGTTAATGATTCTTTGACTAAACAGAGCTAATTTCCCAATCCCGCAAGAATTGATTTGTCTTCATGTCTAATAGCTCCAGTTTAGGGCAGGCAAAAATTTTGTCCTGTAAAAGGTGTCTTAAAAATGTATGATGTATCTCTGAGCAGGAGCTGTCGGAACTGCACGAACCTAACTTCACAGGAGTGATTCTCTCTGCTCTGTAAATCCTTCTCAATACTACTGTCAGAAAGGCAAAGGAAGCTAGATTGGTCTCAGGGGAGGGTAGAGAATATAGGACACAAGAACGCTGTTGCTTGGATCATTTCTCTATCACTACAGTGCCTCCAAATGGCAAAATGTGATCACAAATGGATATTGCGGCAGATATTCTTACACCCTTGCCAGTAAATCAGCCTTTCTCACAGAGATGGGGAGTATTTTTCTGCTGTGCAAGAGGTGAGGATGGACTTTCAAACACTCGTCTGTCTGTCTGTCTATGTATATTGAGCAGATCAAGATCCCCCAAGTGAAGAGTACAAGTTTTTCCATAGAATATGAATTTCTGCACCGCGATCATGTCCGAGTTCCTGTGTTTGTTTAGTTTTATGACATTGAACTGTCTGGCTGCACTTTATTTCAAGAACGGGGCTCGGGGCAACTTTCACCAGAATTGCTCATGAGAGGGTGGATGTGTTATGGTCTTTCCAGATTTTAACTTAGGTGGTGATTCAAGATGATCCCCATCATTTCTAACACTCCGCGTTAGTGCAAAGGAAATCACAGAAAGAGAGAGAGAGAGAAGTTTCGGTTCCAAGTTCAGTGATTGCAGACTCCCCCCAGCTTTTTTTCTGCCCCCGAGTCACCCCCAGAGCCCGGTGTCAGCCTCCCTCCTGCTCCGCGCAGACCCTCCCTGGTTTTCTCTCAGCTCCCCTGTTTGCCCGTGTCACTGTGTCTCTCACGGCGCAGTAATAGGTCGCGGAGTCGCCCAGTTCGCTGGCCGGTTTCCACAGGTGGAAGGATTTGAGCTTTTTATCGTGGGTGGCATCGAACCCTTTGGTGATCCCTTCATCCGAGTCCTCCCGTCCCAGGTCCCTCAGGAAGAGCCTGGGGGGCTGGCTGGGGAACTGCACGTACCAGAAGGGGTAAGTAAGGGTAGCAGTGAGAGAAAATTGATAGGTACAATTTAGACGCACCGGGTCCCCTTGGCGGATAATAACGCTGCCTTCAGTTTGGGTCACTGAGTCTGCTCCATAGGTGCCCTCTGTGGGAGGAACAGAGCAGAACGGACACACTCAGAGATAGAACAGAACCAGAGAGGACAGTGGTGCTGGAACAGTTTCGACACAGTCGGGGTGCTTTAGGCGAAAGCATGTATTTGGGTTGGTATTACTACATCAAGACAGGGAGCAGAAGCACCCCTAATTCCAGCACCTTTGCTCCCAGATAACATGCACTTAATAGCTAGAAGCAAAGTAATATTACATGATAGATATACAAATAGAAACGTAGTCGATTCCTTCAGTTATAAAGAAATGCATTCAGAGTCTATGAACATAACGGATACACTAGAAACATGGTATGTTAATTCTGATATAATAGAAACAGAATATTGACACCACTGAGTCAATACAAACATCATAAACACAGATATAATAGAAAACAAATTTAAACTAGGATATAACAGAGAACAATGACCCTCAGAGATAATACAAACAATAGATACATTTAGACATAAGATAAGCAAGTTCGTGACCTTGGGCATTGAAACAAATTAAATGGCGAAGACAGGATAAAAACGTGGGTTCGTAAAATGTGAGAAAGCTCAAAGTTGAGAAATTGGATCTTACTCACTTAGAATGGACATGACTACAACCACGGAGAGCCAAGGTAGAGTCATGCTTGGACTGAAAGATTCTTCGACGAAACAGAGCTAATTCCTAAACAAATAAGAATTTATTTATTCGTTTCTCGTTGCTTCAGTTTCGAAAAGGTGAGAATTTTGCACACTAGAATGTGTCTTTAGAAATGTACCCGGTATCTCTGTGCTGGAGTGCGACTTGGCTGAATGCCATGCACCCAACTTTCACTCTCTGCTCTGTAAATGCTTCTGGATGGGGTAATCAGGAGATGGGAGCGGTTGAGGGGCAGAGTTTGGGGGAGGGGGCTGCTGGCAGGAGACTACTCAGCGCAAGAACAGAATCGGGTCATCTCATTGGTGTGTTTTTCCAGATCAGCTCTGCCCCGGCGTGGCAAAACGCCTAAACTAGTGGGAGACAAGGTGGATGAGGTAACACCTTGTATTGAGAGAGAGACAAGCTTTCCAGACGCGCTCTCCCACCCACACAAGTTGGTCCAATACAAGATATTACCTCATCCACCTTTGGCTCTCTGATATCCTGGGACTGACAGGGCTACAGCTATTCTGCATAAACTAGTGAGAAATGTTGTAGCAGAATCGGATTTCCTGGTCGTTTGCTGACAGAATTTCCAGAGGAAAAATGGTGGTTATAACTGGCGCAAGGCAATGCCTGGTGTTATACAGCATTTGGCTGTCTGTGTAGGTATCTATGCAGTGTGTGACCTCACCCGCCTTGTTTCTGTGTACGTCTGTGTCCTTTTCACAGCAACGACCGTCCCCCTTTCTCTTTAGATATTTACCTGCCTTTTCAACACAGTATAATTTTCCGTCAGCTTTTATCAAAGAGAGTTTTGTGCTTCGGATTGTTTCATGCTTTGCATTGAAATGTGTGTTTCACTGCGTTCCCCATTATTGCCCCGTTGGGAAAATCCCGAATTAGAGCAAACAGTGGAACCATAGATCCCAGCAGAGACACCTAGATGGTCTCCTGTAGGGAGTAACCCCTTTAGCCCCCGACTCGTTTACACACACGCGTGCCCGCGGCCCCGCAGGCCCTGCACCATTTTCGCTCAGCTCCCCTGCTGGCCCGAGTCACTGTGTCGCTCACGGCGCAGTAATAGGTCGCGGAGTCGCTCAGTTCGCTGGATGGTTTCCACAGGTGGAAGGATGCTGTTTTCCTCTCGGCTTTAGCGTTGAATCCTCTCCTGGCACCCTCATCCGCGCCCCCGCTTCCCACATCCCTCAGGAAGAGCGTTAGGGGCTGGTTGGGGTCCTGCACATACCAGAAGGGGGAAGGGTACCCAAGAAACTCATAGGTGCAGTTCAGAAGCACGGGGTCCCCCTGGAATACCATGACGATTCCTTCCGTTTGGTTAACCGAGTCTCCATAGATCCCTTCTGTGGGGATGACAAAGCATAACATAAAGTCAGAGTACATATCCTCTCATATAATGAACACCTAATAAATGTATACAATAATGGGTTAAACTGAGAGCAGATTCAGGCAGATCTGATGTGCCCAGAAGTGATGCCCATGAATGAGTTCATATACAATAAACTCACAACACATTCGCTCATATACAATACTACACTCAGAGCCCTACATTATAGGGGTAGAAGGAACCCCTGTGATCGCCTGGTTTGACCTCCTCTATAGCACAAGCCACAGAATTTCCCCACATTAATTCCTGTTTGAGCCAGAGCAGATCTTTTAGAAAAAAATATCCAGACTTGATTTTCAAATGGCCAGTGATGGAGAATCCACCAAGACCCTTGGTAAATTGTTCCAATGGGAAATAATCCTGCCTGTTTTTTAAAAAATGCGCTTTTATTTCTAGCTTCAAATCCCAGCCATTGGATCATGTTATACCTTGTCTGCTAGAGTGAGGAGATTTCTTTCCCCCATGTAGGTCTTGAACAGACTGATCGAGTCTCCCCTCATCTTTCTCTTTGTTAAGCTTAAACAGTTTGATCCTCCTGAATCTGTCCCCATGAGACATGTCCCCCAATACACCCATCCTCGAGACACACAGTGATGTAATAAACACACCAGGATCACGGGGATGGAAACAAACACAGCTACAAAAAACAAAAACAAAAACCCAGGGAAGAATAAAATGGCAGGAGGCTGAGAGGTTGGATTTTACTCGCCTAGAACAAGCACCGTTAGAAGAGCCGAAACCCAAGATAAATGCATCCCTGGGATCCCAGGAGTCTGGGCCGAGAAGCTGTGTTAGGAGGACTCACAAGGATGAATTTCTCTTGATGTCTAGGCGCTCCAAAGAAGAGAAGGAGAGAGACGACAGCAAAGGTACCCCGGTGCCATTTAATGGCTGTGTTGCTGTATTTTCCACTGCATGCATCCGATGAAGTGGGCTGTAGCTCACGAAAGTTTATGCTCAGATAAATTTGTTAGTCTGTAAGGTGCCACAAGTCCTCTTGTTCTTTTTGGTGTGGCTTTTGGAACGCACTGGCTCCCCCTTGTGGGCCATTTAGTCGCACTAGCGAACCAGCGAAAACTTTGGGAGGTGCAGAGGTGTGCAAACGCAGTCTGGTGCCCAGATCCTCTAACTCTCCTCGGCTCCTCTGAAAATCCCTGTCACCGGGGCGTTTCTCTGCCCGGGTTCCCCCTTCCACTCCGCCCCGCACCCACACACAGCCGGGACATGGGTCGGTTACCGCGGGGGCCGCCCCTGGCTGTCACACCGTGTGGCTCCGAGCACAGTAATACACCACTGCTCCTGCCAGCCGCGCCCTGCCCAGGGCCCGCGCCCTGGGCTTTCTGTCTGGGGAGAAGAACAAAGTCCCCCCAGGTCGGTGCTGGAAGCCGGGACTTTGAGTCCTTCAACGATGATGACGTCGGGCCCCTGGCTGGGGAGCTGACGGCACCAGAATATCCATTCGCTTGTCACGGAGGGGTGAGAGCAGGTGAGGTTCCGCCCAGCTCCCTCCGAAGCCCCTGCGGAGACCGGCTGCAGGATTTCCGCACAGCCCGGGGCACCTGGAAGAGAGAAGTTGGCACCGAATTCACCCACATACAACCCTTAGGGGCCAATTGCACTCTTCCCCTCCCCCCCCTCCCAGTCGCATTGTAAGGAGACAAGATTCTAATCCGCATTAGTGAATTGGGACCGGGCTGGGGCAGGAAACCTCACTCACTTAGAGCAAACACCGTTAAGGCAGCTGCTGTCCAGCGTGACAGCATGGTGAGGTTTTCAGGGAGGCGGGGACACCACTGGGCTGGGCCCCAGACCAAGCTAGGGCTAACGGGGCTGTATCTCTATACGGCAGCTCCAGAGAACAGAAAAACTTTAAACAAAAAACCCTTGTGTCTTTTGTCTTGAAGCTGCCACTCGCGGGGATCACCCTCAGAGAGGACTGCACAGCCGTGAGTGTCTTTCTCTGTAGGAGGCTGCCCGAGGGTGGTCTGGTGTGAAGGGCAGAGACTGGGGTGGGTGGCCGTTCAGAGGAAGGCAGAGAGCATGAGACGGAAAAATATGGCTTTGTCCTATTTTTCTACCTCAACACCGCCCTCACGTGGCAAAGTGAGCGCACAGAAGGCAAATCTTAGTGTATATATATGATACCTCTCCCCCACCCTGTGTCTGTCTTGTCTATTTAGACACTATTTATTGCTCCATGGTTTCCTTGTATGCCCTCCTCTGTCTATCTGTCTGTCTGCACCTGTTTTCTCTTGTCTTGCACTTGGAGGCAAGGACTGTCTTTTTGTTCTTTCTTTGTATAGCACCTAGCACAATAGGATCTAGTCAATGACTGGGGCTGCTGGGTGCTAGGATAACACCAGTAAATAATAATATCTGTAGGTTTCAGAGTAACAGCCGTGTTAGTCTGTATTCGCAAAAGGAAAAGGAGTACTTGTGGCACCTTAGAGACTAACCAATTTATTTGAGCATGAGCTTTCCTGAGCTACAGCTCACTTCATCGGATGCATACCGTGGAAACTGCAGCAGACATTATATACACACAGAGATCATGAAACAATACCTCCTCCCACCCCACTGTCCTGCTGGTAATAGCTTATCTAAAGTGATTATCAAGTTGGGCCATTTCCAGCACAAATATCTGTCTGTCCTAGAATCATATAATATCAGGGTTGGAAGGGACCTCAGGAGGTCATCTAGTCCAACCCCCTGCTCCAAGCAGGACCAATCCCCAATTTTTGCCCCAGATCTCTAAATGGCCCCCTCAGGGATTGAACTCGCAACCCTGAGTTTAGCAGGCCAATGCTCAAACCACTGAGCTATCCCTCCCCCGATGAGCTAGTGTGCTCTTTGGTTTGGTTTTGGGAGGGGTTGGGGAGGGTTTACTATTTTTCATTTCCCAGGCAGATTATGTAGGTTCGTTCATTCGTTTCCTGTTTCCTGAGTGGATGCTTAGTTTTGCTGTTACTCTGAAACCTAGTTTTGTTCTATGACCTGCCCCGTGCATCCTGCAATCCTAAAATCCTGGACAGTCTGCAGCAGAAAGAGGCGATGCAGACTTGAGGAACGGCTAAAGAGGGCCCGTGAGATCGTGTGCGCTCGTTTTGTGAGAGACAGAGATGTCTGTTCCTACTCCAGTAAGTGCAGAATTCCTCCCCTTCCACCCCAGCTCTCTCCCAGGAGCCTGCGGTTCCTGCCACAGCTCCTGGGAGGTTTTCGCTGAGCTCCCTGCCGGTCTGTGTCACTGTGTCTCTCACGGCGCAGTAATAGGTCGCGGAGTCGCTCGAGTCGCTGGCCGGTTTCCAGAGGTGGAAGGATTTCTGCTTTTTATCGTGGGTGGCATCGAACCCTTTTCTGATCCCTTCATCCGAGTCCTCCCTTCCCAGGTCCCTCAGGAAGAGCCTGGGGGGCTGGCTGGGGAACTGCACGTACCAGAAGAGAAAGGGAGAAGCAGCCTCATAGGTGCAGTTGACAACCACAGATTCTCCTCGGGAGATCAGGACGCTGCCTTTGGTTTGGGTGACTGGGTCTCCATTGCTCCGTCCTGCGGGGGGGGGGGGGGGGGGGGGGGGAATAGAGTATTTTGTGCACTCAAATGTAATAGCAACACATTAGATACACAGATAAAATAAAAACACAATAATATAAACACTCGGAATAGAAACTGCATGCATCCGATGAAGTGAGCTGTAGCTCACGAAAGCTCATGCTCAAATAAATTGGTTAGTCTCTAAGGTGCCACAAGTCCTCCTTTTCTTTTTGCGAATATAGAATAACACGGCTGTTACTCTGAAACCTGTCAGATATAACAGTAACATGTTGAATACAAAGTAATATAACAGAAATAGTGCATCGAAACACATTAGATACAGGGAGACAATAAATACATAACTTAGATTCAGATATAATAGAAACCTAATAGGTATGAGAAGACATAATAGGAATATACTATTTCAACTCCGTTCTAATAGACACACGGTAGATACAGACATCATGTAGACATCACGGATGCATTCAGATATAATGGAAATACAATGAATGCATAACACAGACATACTATATAAACACAGATATAATGCATTGTATTTCCATGCATAATACAGATATAGAAGCACACACAAGATTTTAGGCACCCTTAACATCAAGTGATGTGTGCGGATAAGGTTATCAACTGGAAGAATACAATGGGAACAGGCTGAGGGATGGAATCTCACTCACTTAGCAAAAAGAAAAGGAGGACTTGTGGCACCTTAGAGACTAACCAATTTATTTGAGCATAAGCTTTGTGAGCTACAGCTCACTTCATCGGATGCATGTAGTGGAAAATACAGTGAGGAGATTTATATACACACAGAACATGAAGAAATGGGTGTTATCATACACACTGTAAGGAAGGTGATCACTTAAGATCAGCTATTACCAGCAGGAGAGCTGGGGGAGAAAACTACAAAAGGTTATATGTTCCTATATATATATTCCTATTTCATGTTAAATTGAGTTTCAAGTTATTCCCCATAATGGCAGAAATCATACACCCACTTTAAGGGAAATCACAGGGCTGACTATGAGCACAGATGGAAAGAAATGTTATTCTGTATTCTCTATATGGAAAATACCTCCATTCCCCATGACTTCCCAATCGCTCAGACTCCAGCCCGCAGGTTCCTGTGCGCGGTTTTTGCTCCTTTCCACCCTGTTCTGTTTCCCTGTGTCTCTCATGGCGCAGTAATAGGTAGCGGGTCACTGGAGGGTTTCCCCAAAGGGAAGGATTTTTTCTTTTCATCCTGTACAGTATTGAACCCTCTTCTGATCCCTTCATCCGAGTCCTCCCTTGCAATGTACCTACTGCGCCTACGAGAAGGGATAGGAAGAAACAGACTTATAGGTGCAGTTGAGAAACACATGGTCTCCTTGTGAGACAATAACGCTGCCTTCAGTATGGATCACTGGGTCTCCATAGGTCCCCTCTGTGGGGGGAGCGAAGCAACACAGAATAAGCACAGTGACAATGGAAACAAAATAGACACTCGGAGATATAACAACAAAATAGATGCACACAGAGGAAATGGAATCATAATAGATAAACAAAGATATAACAGAAACATAAAAGACATACTCAGACATAATATACAGATAATAGATACATCCATATATAATCGATACATAATACCTGCATTCAGCTATATAGAAACATAAGATACACTCAGATATGAGATACATAATATTTGCATTCCAATATATTATAAACTTGACACTCAGATATAACAGATACATAGTAGAGACACAGACAGAATAGAAACATAATAGATGCATACATAGGTGATGGAAACGTTAAATAGATAAAGATACAATCAAAACATAATAGTTATACTCAGACATTATAGAAACATTCAGGTGTAATGTACACATAATAGATACAGATCTATTAGATACATAATAGACACTCATATTTCACAGAAACATAATAGATACATACTTAGATACTGGAAACATTCTAGCTAGACAAAGACAGAATAAAACACAATAGATGTACTCACAGACAATGTAAACATAACAGATACATGCAGATATAATACACACGTCTTGGATACACACAGAGATATTGGAAACACGATAGATAAACTCAGAGATAATGAACACAGGCCAGAATTTAGGCTTTGGGACAAATGCAGTGATAGAAACAGGGTTATCATCTGGAAGAAAAGACTTTCCCCAGGTTGACAAATGGAATCTTACTCTGCACAGAGAGAGTCAAAACATCCAAGACCCACGTTAAATGCATTGTGGGGTTTCAGTGAGTCCAGGGAAACCACTGTGCTAGATCCTCACACCAAAAAGAACAGATTTGCCTTTGTGTCCAGCAGTCACTGTGCAGGGAATAGAATGGTTTCACCCCCTAGGTAAAGCCTTAGAAGTCTCTGAAGCCTATGCAGTCCCTGAGCTAGGGACCCCACCTCCATGAATCCCATTGAGCTGACTGTGTAGAGGTGACTGTCTCTGCTATAGCAAATGCTTCTGTGGGAAGCTGTGTTGGCCAAAGCCCCTGCCGTCCTGTTGGGCCATGGAAAGGGGGAACGCCCAGTGTGTTTGTGCCCTGGTCTGCCAGAGTGGGGCAGTGGGAGAGGGTGATTGGGTGGGGCTGGCCCAGGGCCCTGCTGGATTGCGGCTCATGTGTACGGGGTCCCAGTGCTACAGGGCTGTGTGCCAGGGGCCATGCTTTGTGGGAGTTTCATGGCTCATCACTCCAAGGCCTGTGTGGCAGCAGCTGTGCAGAGAATCCCAGGCCCAATTCCCCCCATGCTGGGTCTCCTGAATGTTCCCTGCCCTGGGGGGGTCCATTCCTCACCCAGTGGTTCCTGCTAGCAGAGATGTTCTGAAAGACATCTATGCTCTGGGTCTCTAGGCTTCCTGGGCTGGGAGGCAAGCATTGCTGTCTCCAGGCAGTTCTGCAGACTGTCCCGCAGCTGCACGTCAAGCGTGCTAATGCAGCCCTAGCCCTCTCCAGAGCTCAGGGAGGACCCTGCATTGACAGGGCAAAGGGACCAGCACCGGACTGTCCTGGTAAATAGAACAATGGCTCCTGGCCAGCCGAGAATGCCTGTTCCCCCGGCAACCTCAGTGCCATTCCCTATGGAAGTGATGGTGTCAGCAAAGGTGATGGAGGTGGTCAGGTCTAGTGTTTGGAGCTGGACTCAGGAGGCCAGAGCGTGGGTGGAGCGAGGCTGGAGTGAGACCAGGACTGGAGTAGGACTAGGAACAGGGCTGTAGCAGTCTAAGACTGTTGCCAATGTCAGGCAGGAGCGAGTTCCTGGCCCTGGAGTGATGTTGAGCAAACTGAGCTGCTGCTGTGAGACTGATATACCTGCTCTGCGAGTCACAGGGCCAGTTCCTGGCTTGTGGATTGGCTGGAGCCCAGCACAGGAGGGACTTAGCACCTTACAGATGGCTCCAGTGGGTGCTTGGCTCCCGGCCCCCACTGGGTACTGACATGTCAGGTGCCCCAGGGCTTTATCCCCAGCCCGTTCCCAGGCTTGGCATGGCAGTACATTTCCTTCCCAGTCGCCGTCCCCTGGCATTAAGCCAGGGACTCCGCACTGGGACGTGCACCTGGCAGCACACAGACAGGCCAGGCTGCAGGGCGAGGGCTCCCAGAGAGAAACAGCAGGAGGGCAATGCTGGGAACTCCCAGGCTATCTTCAGCTAGAGCACGAGGGTGCCCTGGCATCCTAAGAGCATGAATCTAGCTTCAGCTCAGTCTTTGTCCCCCCTCCCCCCGGTTCTCTGTGTTAGATGGGTTGGTCTCCTGGAGCAACCTAGGTGTCGATTAGGAGTTCCTGGCTTATGTAATGCCAGTTTCCAGCTCTTGTAAACAAAAACCAGTGACTTCCCTGACCCAGGAGCTGGCGCTCTTCGGGCTGGGCTGTGCTTGTACATGTCTCACTGTCGGGGCGTGCACCCAGGGCACGCGAGTCGCAGACGTTTGCCAACAGCACCACGGAGCAGTGCCTGCACCCCTGCTCTCCCTCTGCGCTCAGGCTTGGGCATCAAAAGAGCACGTCTGCCACCTCCCTCCCAAGTCCTTCTCACCTGCGTGCTGCCAGGGGAACATCCCCATTTCTACTGAGGCCTCAGGGACAAGGTTTATGACAAACTGGCTGGGGTTGATTACCCTCCCCACAGTTTGGATCCCCTACAGCTAGCTGGGGATCCAAACTGACTCTCACTTATTTGAGCCCCTGCCTAGGCAGGCCCTGTTCCCTCCCCGCAGGCAGTTGCTAGTCCTGAAACCCGCAGGCAGCCATGAGACACAGGCAGGGCCAATCTGGGGGAGCAGGGCAGGAGGGCCATTTGCCCAGGGCATCAGGCTCAAAGGGGGTCTCAGATTTAGACACTTGTTAATTTTTTGGCATTTGATAAGTTTCACAACTTGTTTTTATGTGCATCCTGTCACGGAGTCCCTGGGCGATGCTCTGGAACTGCTCCCTACGAAGCCAGGCAGGACTCTGGGGAAGTCTCCTCTCTGTGAGCATACTGCCTGCAGGACACACAGCTCACACAGCTTCCACCTTCCTGGGTCTGACCTCGGAGCATTCAGCATCCTCTGTCCCTCCGTGCACTTCCCCCAGTGAGTACACCCAGCCAGTCTCCTGGGGAAGCCAGAGGGTCCTGCACCCCAACTCCGCAGTCAGACGTGACTCTCAGCCAGCCAGTACAACAGAAGGTTTATTAGATGACAGGGACATGGTCTAACACAGAGCTTGTAGGTGCAGAGAACAGGATCCCTCAGCTGGGTCCATTTGGGGGGGCAGTGAGCCAGACAACCACGTCTGTACTTCACTCCATGTCCCCAACCAGCCTCAAACTGAAAAACTCTCCAGCCCCTCCTCCTCTTCTGGGCTTTGTCCCTTTCCCGGGCCACGAGGTCACCGGATTCCTTTGTTCTCCAACCCCTTTAGCTCTCACCTTCCAGCGGGGAAGGGCCCAGGCCATCAGTTGCCAGGAAACAGGGTGTCAGCCATTCTCTGTGTTCAGACTCCTGCACACCTGCCCTCTAGGGCTCTGCAATGATCATACACCCTTACCCCTGTCATAAATATAAAGGGAAGGATAAACCCCTTTGAAATCCCTCCTGGCCAGGGGAAAGCTCCTCTCACCTGTAAAGGGTTAAGAAGCTAAAGGTACCTCGCTGGCACCTGACCAAAATGACCAATGAGGAGACAAGATACTTTCAAAAGCTGGGAGGAGGGAGAGAAACAAAGGGTCTGTGGCTGTCTGTATGCTGGTCTTTGCCAGGGACAGAACAGGAATGGAGTCTTAGAACTTTTAGTAAGTAATCTAGCTAGGTATGTGTTAGATTATGATTTCTTTAAATGGCTGAGAAAAGAATTGTGCTGAATAGAATAACTATTTCTGTCTGTGCATCTTTTTTGTAACTTAAGGTTTTGCCTAGAGGGGTTCTCTATGTTTTTGAATCTAATTACCCTGTAAGATATCTACCATCCTGATTTTACAGGGGGGATTTCTTTATTTCTATTTACTTCTATTTTTTATTAAAAGTCTTCTTGTAAAAACTGAATGCTTTTTCATTGTTCTCAGATCCAAGGGTTTGGGTCTGTGGTCACCTATGCAAATTGGTGAGGCTTTTTATCCAACATTTCCCAGGAGAGGGGGGGTGCAAGTGTTGGGAGGATTGTTCATTGCCCTTAAGATCCAAGGGTCTGGGTCTGTAGTCACCTAGGCAAATTGGTGAGGCTTTTTACCAAACCTTGTCCAGGAAGTGGGGTGCAAGGTTTTGGGAAGTATTTTGGGGGGAAGGACGCGTCCAAACAGCTCTTCCCCAGTAACCAGTATTAGTTTGGTGGTGGTAGCGGCCATTCCAAGGATAACGGGTGTAATATTTTGTACCTTGGGGAAGTTTTGACCTAAGCTGGTAAAGATAAGCTTAGGAGGTTTTTCATGCAGGTCCCCACATCTGTACCCTACAGTTCAGAGTGGGGGAGGAACCTTGACATGGTGGCACAGTGGTGGGATTAACCTGAAATCATTTTGAGATCCAGTTGAGATTTTTTTGAACTAGAAATACAGATTTTAAAAAGGAATTTTTAGGAAGTCCAGAAAGCAGCTTTGAAACTGAAAGCAGCTTGGTTTCTCTCTGCTTTGTGGCCAAGCAGAGACAAAAGGGGATTATCTTTGTGAATTGCAGGTTTTCTTTGCCTGGAGGCAGGGTACTTAACTCCTGCAGGGAAATTCACAGTCTTCCAACCCAGAGTTTTTTTTTTCTTTTCTTCCTAAAAGTAAATAGGGGGTGTGTGTTCTACCCATTTGCCTGGAGACAAAAGTGGCAGGGTTTTTTTTTTAGGATTTTGATTTTTTTTGTTTTACAAGGAGCACAGGTTTGAAAAGGAATTTTTTTTTTTCCTTTGGGCTGCTGGTAAGCAGGTTTCCAAGTAGTTGGAGGTTTTTTGCTTTGATTTGGGCCCAGAGCAGAGACAAGGGAATTGTCTTTTTCTGTAGGCTGACAGTCACTATCAGAGAATAGGTATTCTATTCCAGCACAGCAAAATTTTACAGCCACATTTTGTTTGTTTATTTCTAAACTTCGGGTGTAAAGTTAGTTAAAAACAGAGAGGTTAGAATGACCAAATCCTCAGCTCGACTACAGCTGGAATTAGCCAAATTTCAGGCTGAGGAAAAACAAAGGGAACATGAAAGACAGATAGAACTCATGCGGCTGAAAATGGAAGCAAGGGACAAAGAAATGGAAGCAAGGGCCAAAGAACTGGAGGAGAAGGAAAAAGAGAGGAAGCATGTGGAGGAGGTGGAGAAGATAAAGGCCCAGCAGAATATACCAACAAACCCTAGCAATCCTTCTCCAGGTACCACTTCCCATCCCAGAAAGTTCCCCACCTACAAGGCAGGTGATGACACTGAGGCCTTCTTAGAGAACTTCGAAAGGGCCTGCCTTGGGTACAACATCTCTACTGACCAATACATGGTAAAGCTGAGGCCGCAGCTCAGTGGACCCTTAGCTGAGGTGGCAGCTGAAATGCCTAAAGAACACATGAACAAGTATGAACTGTTTAAATCCAAGGCGAGAGTCAGAATGGGGATAACACCCGAGCAGTCTCGTCGGAGGTTCAGAGCCCTAAGGTGGAAACCAGACATGTCATTTACCCGACATGCCTACCACATTGTGAAACATTGGGATGCCTGGATATCAGGAGCAAGTGTTGAATCTCCAGTAAATTTGCCCTTCCTAATGCAAATGGAACAATTCTTAGAGGGTGTTCCTGAGGAAATAGAAAGATACATCCTAGATGGGAAACCCAAAACTGTAATTGAGGCAGGAGAGATTGGAGCCAGATGGGTGGAGGTGGCAGAGAAGAAGAAAACTGGTCGCAGTTGGAGCGGAGAGCAGAAGGGACCACCCCAGACCACACCCTATTACCGGGGGCCGCCCAAAGCCCCACCTATCTCCCAAAGAACCCTCCAGACCCCTTATCGTCCCACCACCCCGTTCTCCAGCAACCCTCCTCGCCCCAGTGACCCGTCAGCTGGACGATGTTTTAAGTGTAACGA
Organism: Caretta caretta; assembly: GCF_965140235.1. NCBI lineage: Eukaryota > Metazoa > Chordata > Testudines > Cheloniidae > Caretta > Caretta caretta. The sequence continues at coordinate 42,747,489 of NC_134218.1, forward strand.
GCTGGGGCATGTGAAGGCCAACTGCCCCAAGAACCCCAACAGATTACAGTTCATTGCACCGGAATCACACCAGAGGTCCACAGGCCCAGATACCTCCCAGATACCCTTGGAGCGGAGGGAAACTGTGAGTGTGGGCGGGAAGAAGGTCACCGCGTGGAGGGACACCGGAGCACAAGTGTCAGCTATCCATGCTTCCTTAGTGGACCCCAATTTAATCAACCCAGAGATCCAAGTGACGATTCAACCCTTCAAGTCCAACTCTTTCAATTTGCCTACAGCCAAGTTGCCTGTCCAGTACAAGGGCTGGTCAGGAATGTGGACTTTTGCAGTCTATGATGATTATCCCATCCCCATGCTGTTGGGGGAAGACTTGGCCAATCATGTGAAGCAGGCCAAGAGGGTGGGAATGGTCACCCGCAGCCAGGCTAAACAAGCCGTGAGGCCTAGCTCTGTTCCGGAAACTTCTATCAGGACCCAGTCAGAGGTGATGGACCCGGACCCCAGGCCAATGTCTGCAACAGCAGTAGTGGATCCAGTCCCAGAGACCCAGACGGAACCAGTCCCAGAACCGGAACCAGCCAAACAACCAACACCAGACCCCGTGCCAGCACTGAATCCAGTACTTGCAACCTCAACACCAGAGGGCCCCACTGAACCTGAACTGGCAGCAGCCGATAACCCTACACAAGAGGCTCAGCCGGAGCCTGAATCCCAACATAGTGCACCAGCGGAGAGCGGTTCACAGTCAACAGAAACAGCTCCATCCCCTATATCGCTTCCAGAGGGACCAAGCCTAGGTCCACAATCCAATGAGGGACTGATGTCTCCAGCATCAAGGGAACAGTTCCAGACCGAACAGGAAGCAGATGAAAGCCTCCAGAGAGCTTGGACGGCGGCACGGAGCAACCCACAGCCTCTCAGCTCTTCTAATCGATCCAGGTTTGTTATAGAAAGAGGACTTTTATACAAGGAAACTCTTTCTGGTGGACACCAGGAAGACTGGCATCCTCAGAGACAGTTGATAGTTCCAACTAAATACTGGGCCAAGCTCTTGAGCTTAGCCCACGATCACCCTAGTGGCCATGCTGGGGTGAACAGGACCAAAGACCGTTTGGGTGGATCATTCCACTGGGAGGGAATGGGCAAGGATGTTTCTACCTATGTCCAGTCTTGTGAGGTGTGCCAAAGAGTGGGAAAACCCCAAGACCAGGTCAAAGCCCCTCTCCAGCCACTCCCCATCATTGAAGTTCCATTTCAGCGAGTAGCTGTGGATATTCTGGGTCCTTTTCCGAAAAAGACACCCAGAGGAAAGCAGTACATACTGACTTTCATGGATTTTGCCACCCGATGGCCGGAAGCAGTAGCTCTAAGCAACACCAGGGCTAAAAGTGTGTGCCAGGCACTAGCAGACATTTTTGCCAGGGTAGGTTGGCCCTCCGACATCCTCACCGATGCAGGGACTAATTTCCTGGCAGGAACTATGAAAAACCTTTGGGAAGCTCATGGGGTAAATCACTTGGTTGCCACTCCTTACCATCATCAAACAAATGGCATGGTGGAGAAGTTTAATGGAACTTTGGGGGCCATGATACGTAAATTTGTAAATGAGCACTCCAATGATTGGGACCTAGTGTTGCAGCAGTTGCTCTTTGCCTACAGAGCTGTACCACATCCCAGTTTAGGGTTTTCCCCATTTGAACTTGTATATGGCCGTGAGGTTAAGGGGCCATTGCAGTTGGTGAAGCAGCAATGGGAGGGATTTACACCGTCTCCAGGAACTAACATTCTGGACTTCGTAACCAACCTACAAAACACCCTCCGAACCTCTTTAGCCCTTGCTAGAGAAAACTTACAGGATGCTCAAAAAGAGCAAAAAGCCTGGTATGATAAGCATGCCAGAGAGCGTTCCTTCAAAGTAGGAGACCAGGTCATGGTCTTAAAGGCGCTCCAGGCCCATAAAATGGAAGCATCGTGGGAAGGGCCATTCATGGTCCAGGAGCGCCTGGGAGCTGTTAATTATCTCATAGCATTCCCCACCTCCAACCGAAAGCCTAAGGTGTACCATATTAATTCTCTAAAGCCCTTTTATTCCAGAGAATTAAAGGTTTGTCAGTTTACAGCCCAGGGAGGAGACGACGCTGAGTGGCCTGAAGGTGTTTACTACGAAGGGAAATGTGCTGGTGGTGTGGAAGAGGTGAACCTCTCCATGACCCTTGGGCGTATGCAGCAACAGCAGATCCAGGAGCTGTGCACTAGCTACGCGCCAACGTTCTCAGCCACCCCAGGACTGACTGAACGGGCATACCACTCCATTGACACAGGTAATGCTCACCCAATTAGGGTCCAACCTTACCGGGTGTCTCCTCAAGCTAAAACTGCTATAGAACGGGAGATCCAGGATATGTTACAGATGGGTGTAATCCGCCCCTCTGAAAGTGCATGGGCATCTCCAGTGGTTCTAGTTCCCAAACCAGATGGGAAAATACGTTTTTGCGTGGACTACCGTAAGCTAAATGCTGTAACTCGCCCAGACAACTATCCAATGCCACGCACAGATGAACTATTAGAGAAACTGGGACGGGCCCAGTTCATCTCTACCTTGGACTTAACCAAGGGGTACTGGCAGGTACCGCTAGATGAATCTGCCAAGGAAAGGTCAGCCTTCATCACACATCTTGGGCTATATGAATTTAATGTACTCCCTTTCGGGCTGCGAAATGCACCCGCCACTTTCCAAAGACTTGTAGATGGTCTCCTAGCGGGATTAGGAGAATATGCAGTCGTCTACCTTGATGACGTGGCCATATTTTCGGATTCCTGGGCAGACCACCTGGAACATCTACAAAAAGTCCTTGAGCGCATAAGGGAGGCAGGACTAACTGTTAAGGCTAAGAAGTGTCAAATAGGCCTAAACAGAGTGACTTACCTTGGACACCAGGTGGGTCAAGGAACTATCAGCCCCCTACAGGCCAAAGTGGATGCTATCCAAAAGTGGCCTGTCCCAAAGTCAAAGAAACAGGTTCAATCCTTCTTAGGCTTGGCCGGTTATTACAGACGATTTGTACCGCACTACAGCCAAATCGCTGCCCCACTAACAGACCTAACCAAAAAGAAACAGCCAAATGCTGTTCAGTGGACCGAAAAGTGTCAGAAGGCCTTTAACAAGCTTAAAGCGACACTCATGTCTGACCCTGTACTAAGGGCCCCAGACTTTGACAAACCGTTCCTAGTAACCACGGATGCGTCCGAACGTGGTGTGGGAGCAGTTTTAATGCAGAAAGGACCTGATCAAGAATTCCACCCTGTAGTGTTTCTCAGCAAAAAACTGTCTGAGAGGGAAAGCAACTGGTCAGTCACTGAAAAAGAATGTTACGCCATTGTCTACGCTCTGGAAAAGCTACGCCCATATGTTTGGGGACGGCGTTTCCACCTGCAAACCGACCATGCTGCACTGAAGTGGCTTCACACCGTCAAGGAAACTAACAAAAAACTTCTTCGGTGGAGTTTAGCTCTCCAAGATTTTGATTTCGACATCCAACACATCTCAGGAGCTTCTAACAAAGTGGCTGATGCACTCTCCCGTGAAAGTTTCCCAGAATCAACTGGTTAAAATCGTCCTTGAGATGTGGAAAATATTGTTAGTCTTTATGTACTTGGTAGTATATTTAGAGATGCATGTGTCTTATTAACTCTGTTTTTCCTAGAGCTCCAGGAAGAAATCCCAGCCAGTGTTTCACCCTAGCTGAGATTTGGGGAGCGTGTCATAAATATAAAGGGAAGGATAAACCCCTTTGAAATCCCTCCTGGCCAGGGGAAAGCTCCTCTCACCTGTAAAGGGTTAAGAAGCTAAAGGTACCTCGCTGGCACCTGACCAAAATGACCAATGAGGAGACAAGATACTTTCAAAAGCTGGGAGGAGGGAGAGAAACAAAGGGTCTGTGGCTGTCTGTATGCTGGTCTTTGCCAGGGACAGAACAGGAATGGAGTCTTAGAACTTTTAGTAAGTAATCTAGCTAGGTATGTGTTAGATTATGATTTCTTTAAATGGCTGAGAAAAGAATTGTGCTGAATAGAATAACTATTTCTGTCTGTGCATCTTTTTTGTAACTTAAGGTTTTGCCTAGAGGGGTTCTCTATGTTTTTGAATCTAATTACCCTGTAAGATATCTACCATCCTGATTTTACAGGGGGGATTTCTTTATTTCTATTTACTTCTATTTTTTATTAAAAGTCTTCTTGTAAAAACTGAATGCTTTTTCATTGTTCTCAGATCCAAGGGTTTGGGTCTGTGGTCACCTATGCAAATTGGTGAGGCTTTTTATCCAACATTTCCCAGGAGAGGGGGGGTGCAAGTGTTGGGAGGATTGTTCATTGCCCTTAAGATCCAAGGGTCTGGGTCTGTAGTCACCTAGGCAAATTGGTGAGGCTTTTTACCAAACCTTGTCCAGGAAGTGGGGTGCAAGGTTTTGGGAAGTATTTTGGGGGGAAGGACGCGTCCAAACAGCTCTTCCCCAGTAACCAGTATTAGTTTGGTGGTGGTAGCGGCCATTCCAAGGATAACGGGTGTAATATTTTGTACCTTGGGGAAGTTTTGACCTAAGCTGGTAAAGATAAGCTTAGGAGGTTTTTCATGCAGGTCCCCACATCTGTACCCTACAGTTCAGAGTGGGGGAAGAACCTTGACACCCCACCACCTAGAGACTTAAGAACTGCATAGGGGAAACTGAGACACCCCCACACTATTCAGAGGAAACATTAAGAACAGTCCCACTTCGTCACATCTCTCTCCCCTTCGAGATCAAACTGAGCAGGGTCACTTTAGCTGGTGACCTGGGGAAGTTTGAAGTTGTTGGGGTCCCAGGGCATGGCCACTAATTAAGTCGAGGGGATGGAAGACCATGAGTGTCGAGGAAGTCTCTTTGCTCTAGGCCCAGGTGCCCTTCTCAACCCCCCTTCACAGAATTCAGTCCTGGCTGGCCTGAGAAAGCCCTTGCACTCCCAACATAATGCTGCAGCTGCAGATAGAGCTGTTTTGTGTAGGTTTTGCTGGTGCCACGTTAGGATAACGGCAGGAATCAACTACAAGGCCATAACCGCTTATTTGCCTCATTAATCGCAAGGCTAAGCAGGCTGTGCTGTTGATTTGAATTGCTAAAATGCTCGTTAAAGGTTGCCAGAAAAAGTACTGTTGTAACCCATATAAGCCAAAGCAGTTTTACTTGGCTGATGTGTAATGCAATAGAGATAAGGGGTATAAAGGTATGTGACTCTGCCTGCTCAGTGTGCAGGATTTGAGATTCTTTTCTCCCTCTACCTTCTTTGGAGCTCCAAATAAACTTTTCTGCTTCTCCACCCCGTTGTGTTTATTGGGTGATGCATACCGGGCAACAAACCCCTGCTGTTTCTTGCCTCTGGCAGTGGGTGCTGGCAACAGCTTTTGACACCCAACATGGGGTACGAGGCTGCTATTTAGCCTTGCCCGGACCCCTCCTGGAGGTCGAGGATTGCGGCGAGAACTGACGCCCAGCGCGCACCGGTAAGTTCATCGGGGGCCTCGGAGGAGATGCGATTTGATCGACCCCGGAGGGCACAACGGTGCAACGCACCCCTTATAGTGGAGAAGCAGCTGCGAGGCAACGGTGGGGAACCGGTGCTTCGGACAAGGTAGGAACCTCTTGAAATCCAGACAGCGCTCTCCCTTAAGACCTGGGGACACCCAGAGTTGCCCTGTAGGTATGGGACAGGGACAGAGCTTGGGAGGTAGGGCACAGTGTACGCCCCTAGAATGCATTCTAGCAAACTGGAAAGTGTTTGAATCAAATCCAATGACAAAAAGCAAATTGAAAAGGTTTTGTACAGTAGACTGGCCACAGTATCAATTAAAGGACCAGGAACGGTGGTCACACTGGGGGGTCAATTAATTACAACACAATCCTCCAGTTACTCCTGTTCTGTGAGCGAACGGGAAAGTGGACTGAACATCTGTATGTGCATTTGTTTATGGTTTTAAGAAATAGAACAGATATTTTACAGCGCTGTAATTTGACTCCAGCTGATCTGGTAGCGGTAGCGGCTGCTGTTAGTCCCCAGACCCCCACCCCAGCTGTAATGGCAGAGCCGGTGTCCCCTTCGGCCCCCACACCCACACATAGCGAGGCCCAGGTCCCAGCTGCTGGACTATACCCATTGCTTACTGGAACTAAAATTGCCCGTACTGCAACGGAAGGGCGGCTGGCCATGACTGTGCAGGTCTATACTCATGTGCCTTTTAATCCTGTGGACCTGGCTGCTTTCAAAGCACAGGCAGGAGAGTTCTCTACCAACCCCAGCAAGTTTATTTCGGTTTTTGAGGGATGTCTTAGCAGTCAGAAGCCGGATTGGGAAGATTATAATATTCTTCTGCGAACGCTACTGTCCGAGGTTGAGTGACAACAGGTCCCAACCAAGGCAAGAGAGGAAGAGCAAAGGCGATATGACCAGAACCGTGACCATGTCCCGACCCCAGATGACCAGGTTCCCTTAGTGGATCCTAGGTGGGACCCAAATGATAATCAAGATATGACCCGCCTTACCTCCTATAAGGAGCTGTTGCTGTACGGACTCCGTCACGCAGCTGTCCGGCAGAATAATTGGGCCAAACCATATGAAGTAGTGCAGGACTTAAAGGAAAGCCCAGGGGCCTTTCTACAGCATATTCGGGACACGATCCAGCAGAATACCAATGCAGACCCTGATGATCAGCAAACCAAGGCAATCATAAAAGGGGTATTTACAAGCAGGGCAGCCCCAGATATTAGAAGAAAGCTACAGAAAAAGGAGGATTTGATGGGTATGACCATGGCACAGATTTTAGAAGCAGCAAATCGAGTGTATAGTTTAAGAGAGATGGAGAAGAAGCACGTGAGACTGATGGTAGCGGCGGTGCAGGCTGGTATGAGGGGAAGTGGACGGGAAGGAAGGGGCTGCGGATGTCCAGGCCCACAGGAGAGACGATTGGGAGGCAATCAGTGTGCCCTGCGTCAGCAGGAGGGACACTGGAAGAATGAGTGCCCAAACAGGAAGGAGATAGTAGGTGCCTCTATGATGGCTGTGGAGGAGCAAGAATAGGGGTGTCAGGGGAGACGGCCCGTCCTACCCCCGGAACCCCGAGTAAAAATGCGGGTGGGAAGTGCAGAAATGGACTTTTTAGTAGACTCTGGAGCAGCACAAACTGCCGTAAATCGACCCCTTCAGCTGCCAGTAGCAGATTCCCTTACTGTGGTGGGCACCACAGGTAGGGACACCAAGTGCCCAGTGTATGCCCCAGCGAAATGCACTTTGGGGGACAGGACTATCTCCCATAAGCTGGTATATCTCCGCAACTGCCCAAGCCCGTTGCTGGGACGAGATCTGCTGTGTTGCCTAGGCGCCACCCTGCATTTTACTCAAGATGAAATAACCCTTACCTTACCCCCTGAAAATGCATGGATCATGACCCTTACATGACCCTCAGCTATGCAAGCTCCAGAATGGAGCCAATGGGAAGCTCAAGTGTATCCCCTTGTGTGGGCATCAGGGATCCCTGGGAAAGCTACTCACCAGGCCCCCATTCATGTCCAGCTCAGACCAGGGAAAGGCCCGGTGCAAGTAAAACAATATCCAATCAAGAAGAAAGCCAGAGAGGGGTTGCAGGAAGCCATAGATTGATTCCTAACATACGGTATTCTCCGGGAATGTCAGTCTGCCTGGAAAACTCCCACTTTACCTGTACAGAAGCCTGATGGCACTTATCAGCTGGTACAAGACCTAAAGGCAGTAAATGAACAGGTTAAGACTCTGCACCCTCTCGTCCCTAATCCGTACACCCTATTGGCTTCTATAGGGGGACAGCATACCCATTTTTCAGTTCTCGATCTAAAAGATGCTTTCTTTGCCATCCCAGTTGCCCCCTCATGACAGGAAATTTTCTCCTTTGAATGGGAGGACCAGAACAAAGTTAAAAGACAACTTTGCTGGACAGTGTTGGCCCAGGGATTTAAAAATTCCCCCACCCTCTTCGGCCAGGCTCTGGCCAGGGATCTAGAGGAGTGGACCAATGAGGAAGCCCTCCTTCTGCAGTATGTAGATGATTTGTTAATTGCCACTGTGGGCTTAACTCCCTGCCTTAAATCCACTGTGAGCCTCCTGAATTTTATTGGACTCAGAGGATATCAGGTAGCATGGAGTAAGGCTCAGATCACCCTCCCAGAGGTATGGTACCTCGGGTTCCACATACAACAAGGGGAGCGCCAGCTTCCAAATGAAAGGAAGGAAGCTATATGCCAAGTTCCTACCCCAAGTAATTGTAAGCGGCTCAGGGCATTTCTGGGTATGGCAGGCTTTTGCAGGATATGGATCCCAGAGTTTGAACTATGGACCAGACCCCTGTACGACTGTGTAAAAGGAGCAGACCACGACCCCTTCTATTGGACCCCAGAGGCTGACCGGGCGTTTAAGATCTTGAAAAGAAAGTTAATGGAAGCCCCAGCTCTGGGCCTGCTGGATCTTTCTAAGCTGTTTCAGTTGTATGTACATGAACGAAAGGGGGTGGCCCTGGGAGTACTCACACAGCTGCTAGGAGTGTGGAAACACCCGGTGGCATATTTTTCTAAACAACTGGACCAAGTAGCCAAGGGCTGGCCAGCGTGCCTGCGGGCAGTGGCAGCCACCGCCCTGACCCTGGCAGAAGCAGAAAAACTAACTTTGGGAGGTACAATACAAATATATACCCCCCATATGGTCCGAGCCTTATTGGATGCAAAAGGAGGCCTTTGGCTCACCCAGGCTCGGATGGCTAGATATCAGGCCAAACTACTAGAGAACTCTGAAGTCACCTTACAGCCTTGCCCCTCCCTTAACCCTGCCACTCTCTTGCCAGAGACAGAGGAACGGGAACATGACTGTCTAGAGATCATAGATGCCCAATACTCCAGCCGCCCAGACTTAAAGGATGTACCCCTCCCAAATGCAGATCATGAGTGGTACACCGATGGCAGCAGTACTGTGATAGATGGGCAAAGGAGGGCGGGCTATGCTGTCGTGACCCTCCATGATACCGTGGAGGCCGAGAGGTTGCCTGCTGGGACCTCTGCCCAGCTTGCCGAACTGGTAGCCCTGACCCGTGCACGTGAACTGTCAAAAGGGAAGCGAGTCTGTTGCAGTCCAAATACAAGACAGAGCAAGGCTTTAAGCAAGCAAGCAGGCTGGTCTGCCAACGGGCTGGTCTGCCTGTCAGCTTTCCACCCTCTCTTTTATTTCTCTCCCTCCTCCTGTGCATTACATACTCCAACAGATAAAAGGAATACACTGGCTTTGTTTAATATTCTTATTTACCAATATCTATCTACCGCATTCCTTGCTCTCGGGCCTTGAGCCCAGTCCTGGTAGGCTTCCCACTGTTCATGTCATCTGGGCGAGTTTCCAAGATTCATGCCCTTGAGAGGAGCCGTGTGTGCACTGCTCCTACACAACACTCAAGGTGTGCCCTGAATGTTGCCAAGTGCATGAACCCTGCATGAATCCTACACGAGTCAATATTTTTACTGATTCAAAATATGCTTTTGGTGTGCTGCATGCTCATGCTGGCCTGTGGAAGCAGAGGGGAATGCTGACAGCCCAAGGCTCTCCAGTAAAGTACGGGCCCCAAGTTCTCCGGCTTCTAGAAGCCGTACAACTTCCCTCAGAAGTGGCGGTGATACACTGTAAAGCCCATCAGAGGGAGGATCAAGATGTGGCCGGAGTAATGCTAGGGCAGATAGAGAGGCTAAGCATGCTGCCACCCTGACGTCCCCCCAGACTGAGAACGCCCATATGCATGCCCTTATCCCATCAGTGGGGGAGCTTCCGACTCCTCAGTACTCTAGTGAAGAAAAAAAACTAGCTGACAAACTTGGTCTTCAGGAAAAGAAGGGATGGCTCCATTCTGGAAGGGAAGGTCCTTCTACCAAAGGGACTGATCCGGCCAGTATTGCAGAAACTGCACCAGACCACTCACGCTGGCAGGGAAGCACTTATCCAACTGATGGGAAAATACTTTCTAACTTCTGGACTGCGACCCCTGGCTGCCCAGGTACAAGCTGACTGTTTAGTCTGCCAAAAGAATAACCCCCAACCAGGACATCCAGTGCCACCAGCTGCCCTGGAACCCACTCCAGGCCCCAGACGGGTGTGGCAAATAGACTTTACCGAGTTTCCCCAGACCCAAGGGCTCAAATATCTCCTTGTCATAGTGGATAGGTTCGGCGGATGGCCAGAAGCCTTCCCCTGCCATAATTGTACTGCCAGAACAGTGGCCCTCAATTTTTTTAGGGAAATCATTCCCTGCTTTGGACTCCCCCAGTGGATGAAATCTGACAACAGGACACACTTCACATCAAAAATCATTCAAAGCATCTCACATGCCTTACAGATCCCCTGGAAACGCCATATGCCCTGGAGACCGCAAGCCAGTGGGGTAGTGGAGCGTACCAATCAGACCCTTAAACGGCATCTCTCAAAAGTGTGCCTAGAAGCCTCACTGCGATGCTTTGCCCCTCGTCCTGCTCCGCATCCTCGCTCTCCCTAAGGGTAGATTAGGGCTTAGCCCTTTTGAAATTATGTTTGGAAGGGCATGGCCTATGAATGGTACACCAGTTGTGTCAGGATGGGAGTGGGAACTGGGAGGTGGATTCCTGTCTCAGTATATGCGCTCCCTTGTCTGCTGTTCTTTTGTCTCTTCACAGGTATACTAAGGATTCTCAGCCTCTCCCCTTGGACTCGCCCATCCACTCCTTGCAGCCTGGCGATTCAGTGCTTGTTCGCACCCGGAAAGACGAGCCTCTCCAGGAAAAGTGGAAAGGACCCTATACCATCCTGCTGGTCTCCCATACGGCGGCAAAGGTCAAGGGACACAAGAATTGGATCCATCATACCCGACTGAAGGTCGTGTCGACTCCCTCAGCTGAAAGGTGGACCGTGCAGTCTCCAGCCCCCTCCACTGAGGATCTTGGACTAAAACTGTTATTTAAACGACAGCCCGCCGGGCAGGTGGGAAAATAGATGGGGGGCATCTTCTGTTCCCCTCTTGGCCGTGTGCCTAGCCAGTGCTGCTGTCTCTGACACTGCACCTGTAAATACCTGGCTCAGAGAGCAGTGAACGCAACATCGTTCTGTTTGCCACATACGTTTTCAGTGGGTGCAATCATGGAAACTTGTTTTATTGGCGTTTGTGGGGCCCCAACCCTAGTCCAGCATTATTCCCTGTTGAAAGACATAAACAAAACATTTGTTTATACTGATTTGTATGCCCTCGGACCTGCCCAGTATAGACTAGATGCCTCTATGTATTCCTTTTGGCTGGCCAATATAACCCTTGCCCCCTCTTGTCTGAGGTTTGTAAATGCTACTCACGTTGGGGAAAACCTCACCAATCGAGAACTTAAATGTAATGACAGTGTGGAAATCTCCTTTGCTTATGGACACATGAAACTACCGACGGGGTGGTTCCTCATATGTGGGAGACGTGCATATTCCTATGTCCCGGCCAATAGTTCTGGAGGCCCCTGCTCTCTCGACTGCGTGGCCCCCCTGATTTTTCCATATCCCCCGCAGCTGCCTGCCCGACATAAAAGGGATGCCATTCCCCTTGATTCCACCTGTAAGTCAGAGGTAGTCTTATTCTCAGAGGCTGAAGCGGCGGCTCTGGCCTTTTCCTTAGTTGGCATCCCTGGGCTAGTGGTGCATAATTATCATGCAGTAGAGCACCTTGCCTGCATGGTGGCGAAAGCTATCAATTTAACCTCCACTGTCCTAGCCCACCTCTCACATGAGTTAGGGGAGGTACGTCAGGGGATGCTACAGAACAGACCGGCAGTGGATGATTTGCTTCTATGCCATGGTCACGTATGCCGGGAGTTTGCAGGCATGTGTTGCTTTAACATAACAGATACAGGACCCTCCACAGAGGCTGATTTACAACGCCTGCAGCAACTGGCAAGAGACATCCATCAGCAGACTGGGGAGGATTGGCTAGGCTCTTTATTTTCTGGCTGGGGCCTTTCCCCGTGGCTAAGTGGGTTGTTTAGTCTGTTGTTTAAACTTCTTTTTCCTGTATTAATAGTGTTATTCCTGCTGTGCTGTATGTGGTCCTGTGTAAAGGCACTTGTTTTGCACAGCCTTGGGGATCTTAATTTTATGCGTAGCCCATTAGTGAGCAGATAAAGGTGAGAAAACTCAGGTATGGGAATGAGTATTCTCAAAGGAGGGAATTGTTGGGGTCCCAGGGCAAGGCCACTAGTTAAGTCAAGGGGATGGAAGACCATGAGTGTCAAGGAAGTCTCTTTGCTCTAGGCCCAGGTGCTCTTCTCAACCCCCCTTCAGAATTCAGTCCTGGCTGGCCTGAGAAAGCCCTTGCACTCCCAACATAATGCTGCAGCTGCAGATAGAGCTGTTTTGTGTAGGTTTTGCTGGTGCCACGTTATGATAACAGCAGGAATCAACTACAAGGCCATAACCGCTTATTTGCCTCATTAATCGCAAGGCTAAGCAGGCTGTGCTGTTGATTTGAATTGCTAAAATGCTCGTTAAAGGTTGCCAGAAAAAGTACTGTTGTAACCCATATAAGCCAAAGCAGTTTTACTTGGCTGATGTGTAATGCAATAGAGATAAGGGGTATAAAGGTATGTGACTCTGCCTGCTCAGTGTGCAGGATTTGAGATTCTTTTCTCCCTCTACCTTCTTTGGAGCTCCAAATAAACTTTTCTGCTTCTCCACCCTGTTGTGTTTATTGGGTGATGTATACCGGGCAACAAACCCCTGCTGTTGCTTGCCTCTGGCACTGGGTGCCGGCAACAAAGCCAGCAACGTTCCCATGGATGCCCCAGCATCTCTCCCATTCCTTGGTGGGAGTACACCAGGCCCTTCCAGTTTCATGCCCTCCCTTTGGTCGGGGTGATCGATAGCACTCGCAGGCTGCATGTGGGAAGGTTTATGTGGCCCGTGCCCTTTGGCCACCCCAAAACCCCAGGGGGTCAAACTGGGATTGGGTCTTCTCCCCAACAAGCTGGCCAAACACAGCCACTTGGTTAGAGGACCGTTTAACTTTCTTAACAGCTTTCAGTCCATCTGAGTCCTTCTCAAAGCTATCCACACTGGATCTTTCAACAGGAAAGTCAGCGGATCCATTCACAACAGAAAATTTCTGGCCGTTAGGAACTGAAACTTTCTTGATTAAATCACTTTCACACCCTTCAGTTGCAGTAAACTGCTTGCAAAGACTCCATGAGGATTCCTTTCTCTAGGGTTTTTCTATGCAACATTTCACCCCTCACAGAAATTCTGCTCTTACCCTCTTCACCGAGGGTTTGCTCTAGAGGAACACTTTCCTGAGCAACAACAGACTCTTTCTGGGTCTCCCTTACATCCAGAATTACCTCTGGCCCATCAGGCGGATTCCTACACAATCCCCTTTCAGGCAAACTTACAGATTTCCTAGATAAAAGTTCAGAAGCATTCTCCTTCCCTTTGCCACACACAAGTTCAGGAATCTTTTCCTTCTTGCTACAGGTTTCCACACCCTCAGTAGGTAACACAATTACATCACCTTCATGCTCTCCTTGTGCCCTGGCTAGGATCTCACCCTGATTAGACCGAGTTGCAACACCCTTTCCCAACAACACACTAGCAACAGGCAAAATACAAGCACCAGAATTTTCTGGTCTCTGGGATTTTACATAGACCCTAACTGGATGCGACCTAGTTACAGGGCCATTCTCCCGAGCAGACACAAACTTAGGACCATTCCCTTCCTGGGCTTTAGCTGAATCCAGAACCAGCTCTGAGACAACTGCACTACCCTCAAACCATCACAGGCTGAAAGGCCCCTTCTGTCTGCTCCACAGACAAAGAAGAGCCGGACACACCCTCTCCTTTCCCAGACACACAGCTTGGGACCTCTCTCCCCTTGTCCCAGCACACAAGGCTGGTCACAGACAACTGCTTGGAGACCGGGGTAGCTCCCTCCATAGGCAAGTCAATACCCCTGACAGACACAGGCACGTTTCCTTCACTGTCACACTTCTCCATCCAGGTAATAGGTAAGGTCCAGGGACACTCGTCTTCCACTCTCCTCGCCTTCCCACACTGCTGACTAGACAAAGCCATCAGCTCACAAGGCTGCCTAGGCTCATCCAGACTTTCCTTACCAAGCACCTTCCACTCCCAATGGATACCCTGCCTGCCTGTGTCTCTCCCCACTCAGCTGGTGTTAGGATATAGATATTCAGGCCTGTCTGTAAAGGCCTATACTCTAAGAATTTAGGTGTATTCTTATCGCTTGGCTAGTGATAGAGGTATAAAAGAAAGAAATCACTGTCTGCCGGTGTAAGGGCCTTCTCTTACTGTGACAGTTTGTGGCCCTGTTCTTAGGCTCAGGCCTTTGGCTAAGCGACAGAGGCAGCCATAAGCTGGGAAGCGAACGGTCACATCCTCACATTCCAAACTAGTCACACTGAAATAAGGTGCTATTCGGCTGTTAGGAATACAATCCTGTCCTGATAGTTCCTATCACCTCCAGAGAAAGGGATGTGCCTAGAAAATGTAAAAGGAAACTTAGTTTGATAGCATCCTGTCTGGCAAGAACTCACTTATCAATAGCTGGGATGTGAAATCCTCGCTTCTGTGTTGTCTTGTCATTGTAGTTCCCACTTTGCTATTGTTTGTCTGTATAATCTCTGCCTGGTTCTGTGATTGTTCCTGTCTGCTGTATAATTAATTTTGCTGGGTGTAAACTAATTAAGGTGGTGGGATATAATTGGTTACATAATCATGTTACAATATGTTAGGATTGGTTAGTTAAATTTCAGGAAAATGATTGGTTAAGGTATAGCTAAGCAGAACTCAAGTTTTACTATATAGTCTGTAGTCAATGAGGAAGTGAGTGGGGGGGGTGGGCATGGGCATGTGAGTAAGGGAGATGGGAACAGGGAATGGAGGTAAGAAAATTGGAATCATGTTTTGCTAAAGGGGGAAATGGGAACAGGGAATGGGAGTAAGGAAGTTGGAATCATGTTTGGCTAAGGGTAGGAATGGGAACAGGGACACAGGTGTAAGGCTCTGTGGTGTCAGAGCTGGGAAGGAGGACACTAAGTAAGGAAACTGGAATCATGCTTGCTGGAGGTTCACCCCAATAAACATTGAATTGTTTGCACCTTTGGACTTCGGGTATTGTTGCTCTCTGTTCATGCGAGAAGGACCAGGGAAGTAAGTGGGTGAAGGAATAAGCCCCCTAACAGCTGGGGTCTCAGCTCCCACTGTGCTCAGTGCTGTCCTTGCTGTCCCAGTGGGGGTAGGCAGCGAGTTCGCTGCTTTCCTCACTGCATCAGAGCCAGCGTGAGCCCCCCTCTCCGGTGTACAGGGGGGCAGGGAGCATCTCTCTGTCCTACCCAGCCCCAGGAGGGCTGGTTACAGGAAGGCAGGTATCCTGAGCCTAGGAGCTCCTCCCTGCTGCCAGCCAGGTCATCTGCACCTTCACTGACCATTTCCCTCACCGCTGATTGGTTCCCTGGATTCAAATTCAAACGCTGGGCAGTTACAGGAGCAGGGCCTGGATCCTGTCCCAAAGAGACACAGTCACCCCCCAACAGGGTCTCGCAGATGGTATCCTGGAGCACCCCAATGACCAGCCAGCCTGACCCCTCCTGTGTCTGCACAGGGATCTGGGCCATAGGCAGGGCGAGGGGCTTCATCCCTGGGACCCTCACCCAGCTCACACAGCCCCTCAGCATCTGAGGCTGCACCACCCAGGGCCTGACAACAGTTCTCTCTGTCCCAGGATCTCGCCACCCCAGGAATCAGAGTAACAGCCGTGTTAGTCTGTATTCGCAAAAAGAAAAGGAGTACTTGTGGCACCTTAGAGACTAACCAATTTATTTGAGCATGAGCTTTCATGAGCAACAGCTCACTTCATCGGATGCATACCGTGGAAACTGCAGCAGACTTTATTTATACACAGAGAATATGAAAAAATACCTCCTCCCACCCCACTGTCCTGCTGGTAATAGCTTATCTAAAGTGATCATCAGGTGGGCCATTTCCAGCACAAATCCAGGTTTTCTCACCCTCCACCCCCCCACACAAATTCACTCTCCTGCTGGTGATAGCCCATCCAAAGTGACAACTCTTTACACAATGTGCATGATAATAAAGTTGGGCCATTTCCTGCACAAATCCAGTTTGTTTGCTGCAGTTTCCACGGCATGCATCCGATGAAGTGAGCTGTAGCTCACGAAAGCTCATGCTCAAATAAATTGGTTAAGAGAACCTGGATTTGTGCAGGAAATGGCCCAACTTTATTATCATGCACATTGTGTAAAGAGTTGTCACTTTGGATGGGCTATCACCAGCAGGAGAGTGAATTTGTGTGGGGGGGTGGAGGGTGAGAAAACCTGGATTTGTGCTGGAAATGGCCCACCTGATGATCACTTTAGATAAGCTATTACCAGCAGGACAGTGGGGTGGGAGGAGGTATTTTTTCATATTCTCTGTGTATAAATAAAGTCTGCTGCAGTTTCCACGGCATGCATCCGATGAAGTGAGCTGTAGCTCACGAAAGCTCATGCTCAAATAAATTGGTTAGTCTCTAAGGTGCCACAAGTACTCCTTTTCTTTTCACCCCAGGAATGTCTCCCCATTGACCATCACCTTCTGCTCCCACTGGAGGTCCAAGGGCCCTGGCGCCAGGAAACTCCACACAGACATATAGGTTGGGGTCAGGAGTGGGAGCCTGTCCACCTCCCCACCCATCTGGCTGACTGAGTCTATGGCCTTGGGACCCAGCAAGGGAGCTAGACACCGGGGCTTTTCTGCAGGGTCTCCCTGGTTCAAATCTCCAGCCTGCTCAAAGGCAGTGAGGTGGGCATCCACATCCTCCACCCCTTAACCAGGGGCAGCAATTTAGTCTCGAGGTTCCCTGCGGAACTGGCACCGGGGTCTATCCCCACTCACCCCGGGGAGGTCCCCTAGGCCTCTCCGCTCCCCCACCGCCAGTTCATGCTGCTGCTGCTTCTGCAGCTCTTTGTTGGACTCTCCCTGTCTCTCACAGTCCTCTTGCTCTCTCGGACTCAGCTCCAATCCCATCCATCTCCGATCCCCTGATGGGGAACCCAATCGTGAAGACCCCCGTCTGGTTGGGGACAGGAGTCTTGGGGATGCCTGGCTCCCACTCCAGCTGCTGCCAGATCCTGCTATAGCCCCATTTGGGGTCAGGAATCTGTTCCTTAGAGCGGTCATCCTCCTCCAGCTGCACGATGAACTGTGCTTTGGTGAACTTTCCAATGCTCAACCCTCTCTTTCTGCACAGGGTTACAATGTCCTTCTTAAGGAGATGGTGACAGGCCATCACTCCGCTCTTCCCAAGTTGTTGTGGACTCACAGGCCCGTGTGTTCTCAGCTCCCCACAGTTTCCAGGGAGAACCCCTAGTGTGCCAGCCCTTCTCCAGGTCACCACCTCTTTGCCAGGGTCGAGCCGCAGACTCCTCCGCCCCTTAGACTGCTCGCTGCAATCCCCAGGGGAACCCTGTTACTGCAAAAGTCCTTCTTTCTCCCAGGGCAGAGCTGCATGCTCCTCCGCCCCTGAGACTGCTCACCACAGTCCCCAGAGGGACCCTATTACTGCACAGTCCTTCTCACTGGTCACACACTCCCAGGGGTTAGCCGCTCCCCCGAAACCGCTCCTCTCTGAATCTTCAGCAGGCCTGGTCCCCGTCAATCCCCCTTCATTTTACTGCTCTCCAGTCATTTACTGCAGGAAGTGCCGTCCACGGGGTGCAGTACATCCCACTGCTGCCACCAGTTGTCACGGAGTCCCTGGGCGATGCTCCGGAACTGCTCCCTACGAAGCCAGGCAGGACTCTGGGGAAGTCTCCTCTCTGTGAGCAGACTGTCTGCACGACACGGAGCTCACACAGTTCCACCTTCCTGGGTCTGATCTCGGAGCGTTCAGCATCCTCTGCCCCTCCGTGCACTTCCCCCAGCGAGTACTCCCAGCCAGTCTCCTGGGGAAGCCAGAGGGTCCTGCACCCCAACTCTGCAGTCAGACGTGACTCTCAGCCAGCCAGTAAAACAGAGGTTTATTAGTCGACAGGAACATGGTCTAACACAGAGCTTGTAGGTGCAGAGAACAGAACCCCTCAGCTGGGTCCATTTTGGGGGGCAGTGAGCCAGAAAACCACGTCTGTACTTCACTCCATGTCCCCAGCCAGCCTCAAACTGAAAAACTCTCCAGCCCCTCCTCCTCCTCTGGGCTTTGTCCCTTTCCCGGGCCACGAGGTCACCGGATTCCTTTGTTCTCCAACCCCTTTAGCTCTCACCTTGCAGGGGGAAAGGGCCCAGGCCATCAGTGGCCAGGAAACAGGGTGTTGGCCATTCTTTGAGTCCAGACCCCTGCATACACCTGCCCTCTAGGGCTCTGCAATGATCATACACCCTTATCCCACCACCTAGATATTTAAGAACTGCATAGGGGAAACTGAGGCACCCCCACACTATTCAGAGGAAACATTAAGAACAGTCCCACTTCGTCACACATCCCTATTGGACCAAAATGTGACACACACTCTCAGCCTAGAGCTGCAAATTTAAGCAAATAAGAGATGTGATTTGGTAAAAGACATATGTTTGTTTTTTTGTTAACTGATATAGATTTTGTTATATTAAAGAGTTAAAAATGTTCATATATATTAATAAAAGTATATCGGTTCTGATGGCACAAGATTAGACTGTGGTGAACGTGTCCTCTCCGATCAGCTGATTATATAAACAAACCACTACTAGTGGCTGGTGCTGGATCAAGTGCATGTTGAAAGGCAGAGAATTGTTACATGTTAGTGTCTTTATAGTTTTAAGTCTAGTTGACTAAGGAATTCTTTATGTGTGAGGATTCCTCATTATTATCTTCATATGGTAGTTAAAAGAGGTGATTGGTTGGTTAGTCCCTAGCTTTTTATTTTTTTAATATGGAGATATACCTATCTCATAGAACTGGAAGGGACTTTGAAAGGTCATGAAGTCCAGTCCCCTGTCTTCACAGCAGGGCCAAGTACTGTCCCTTATTTTTGCCCCAGATCCCTAAATGGCCCCCTCAAGGATTGAACTCACAACCCTGGGTTTAGCAGCAGGTCAATGCTCAAACCACTGAGCTATCCCTCCCTCAAAGCTTGGTAGCTTGGCCATCATCATAGGCTTTCGTAGTCTATAGGCCTTGGGAGGCAGGGCAATCCTCACTTACAGACAGCCCCCATACCTGAAGCAAATACTCACCAGCAACTACACACCACACCACAGAAACACTAACCCAGGAACCAATCCATGTAACAACCCCGTTGCCTTTTCTGTCCCTATATCTACTCTAGCAACACCATCAGAGGACCCAACCACACCAGCCACACCATCAAAGGTTCATTCACCTGCACATCTACTAATGTGATATATGCCATCATGTGCCAGCAATGCCCCTCGGCCATGTACATTGGCCAAACTGGAAAGTCTCTATGTAAAAGGATAAATGGACATAAATCAGACATTAGGAACGGTAACATACAAAAGCAAGTAAGAGAACACTTCAATCTTCCTGGACACTCAATAACAGATTTAAAAGTAGCCATCCTTCAACAAAAAAACTTCAAAAACAGACTTCAAAGAGAAACTACAGAGCTACAATTCATTTGCAAACTTAACACCATTAATTTGGGAGTGGCTGGCTCATTACAAAAGCAATTTTCCCTCTCTTGGTATTGACAGCTCCTCATCAATTATTGGGAGTGGACCACATCAACCCTGACTAAATTGGCCTTCGATACTGGTTCTCCACATGTAAGATAACTCCCTTCTCGTCATGTGCCAATATATAGTTATGCCTGTATCTGTAATTTTCACTCCATGCCTCTGAAGAAATGGGTTTTTTTACCCACAAAAGCTTATGCCTAAATAAATCTGTTAGTCTTTAATTATGAAATTAACTATGAAATTAGGTCGATCTTATGGAAGTTTATTTTTAGAAATCGATTTTATACAGTCGATTGCCTATGTCCACACTAAGCGCATTAAGTCGGTGGAGTGCATCCACAGTACCGAGGCTAGCATCGACTTTCAGAGAGTTGCACTGTGGGTAGCTATCCCCAGTTCCCACAGTCTCTGCTGCCCATTGGAATTCTGAGTTGAGCTCCCAATGACTGATGGGGCAAACACATTGTTGCGGGTGGTTTTGGGTACGTGTCGTCAATCACCCCTCCCTCTGTGAAAACAACATCAGGCAGTCATTTCGCGTCTTTTTTCCTTGCAGATGCCATACTGCTGGCAGCAAGACAGAGCAGTAGGACTGCTAACCGTCATCGTCCTCCACTGCTTCCGCTGCAACTCTGCTCTGCTGCTCTTGTCTCAATAGCGAATTTCTCCATGTTGTCTTTCATGGGCTCCCCGTACTTGTGTTCTTCCTCGGGAAATGTGCTCAGTGCTAACTGTCCTCCACCACTTCCGCTGCAACTCTGCTCTTCTGCTCTCCTGGTGCCATGAATCCACCTTGCAGGTCCTCTCATCATTCTATATAAATATCTATTCTCATGGCATCCATCATCATCCATCGCTTCTGCTGCAAATCTGCTCTCCTGCAGATGCCATACCACGGCAAGCATGGAGCCCGCTCAGCTCACCTCTGCTGTTATGAGCATTGCAAACACCTCACACATTATCCTGCTGTATGTGCAGAACCTGCAAAAGCAGGCGGGGAGGTGACGACAGCGCGATCACGATAGTCTTGAGGACATGGACACAGACTTCTCTCAAAGCACGGGCCCTGGCAATTTGGACATCATGGTGGTAATGGGGCAGGTTCATACCAGGGAACGGCTATTCTGGGCCTGGGAAACAAGCACAGACTGGTGGGACCGCATAGTGTTGCAGGTCTGGGATGATTCCCAGTGGCTGTGAAACTTTTGCATGCGTAAGGGCACTTTCATAGAACGTTGTGACTTGCTTTCCCCTGCCGTGAAGTGCAAGAATACCAAGATGAAAACAGCCCTCACAGTTGAGAAGCGAGTGGTGATAGCCCTCTGGAAGCTTGCAAAGCCAGACAGTTACCGGTCAGTCGGGAATCAATTTGGAGTGGGCAAATCTACTGTGGGGGCTGCTGTGATCCAAGTAGCCAACGCAATCACTGAGCTGCTGCTATCAAGAGTAGTGACTCTGGGAAATGTGTAGGTCATAGTGGATGGCTTTGCTGCAATGGGATTCCCTAACTGTGGTGGGGCCATAGATGGAACCCATATCCCTATCTTGGCACCGGAGCACCAAGGCAGCGAGTACATAAACCGCAAGGGGTACTTTTCAATAGTGCTGCAAGCACAGGTGGATCACAGGGGATATTTCACCAACATCAACGTGGGATGGCCGGGAAAGGTACATGATGCTGGCATCTTCAGGAACTCTGGTCTGTTTGAACAGCTGCAGGAAGGGATTTAATTCGCAGACCAGAAAATAACCATTGGGGATGTTGAAATGCCTATAGTTATCCTTGGGGACCCAGCTTACCCCTTAATGCCATGGGTCATGAAGCCATATACAGGCAGCCTGGACAGTAGGCTGAGCAAGTGCAGAATGGTGGTAGCATGTGCATTTGGACGTTTAAAAGCGCGCTGGTGCAGTTTACTGACTAGGTTAGACCTCAGCGAAACCAATATTCCCATTGTTATTGCTGCTTACTGTGTGCTCCACAATATCTGTGAAAGTAAGGGGGAGACTTTATGGAGGGGTAGGAGGGGTAGGAGGTTGAGGCAAATCGCCTAGCAGCTGATTACGTGCAGCCAGACACCAGGGAGATTAGAAGAGCACAGCTGGGCACCCTATGCATCAGAGAAGCTTTGAAAACCAGTTTCATGACTGGCCAGGCTACGGTGTGACAGTTCTGTTTGTTTCTCCTTGATGAAAACCCGCCCCCTTGGTTGACTCTACTTCCCAGTAAGCCAACCAACCTCCCACCTTCAATCACCACTTTCAGAGGCTATAAAGTCATTATTGTTTCAGAATCATGCATTCTTTATTAATTCATCACACAAATAGGGGGAAAACTCACAAGGTAGCCCAGGAGGGGTGGGTGAGGAGGGAAGCACCGGGTGGGGTGGTGGAGGAGGAGGGAAGGACAAGGCCATGCTACAGTTCAAAACTTATTGAATGCCAGCCTTCTGTTGGAGTGGCTGGGTGCCCATAGCCTCCCCCCACCTCTGCATTCTTGGGCATCTGAGTGAGGAGGGTAGGGAACTTGAGGAGGAGGTTATACATGTGGTTATACAGGGGCTGCAGCAGTGGTCTGTGCTTCTGCTACCTTTCCTGAAGCTCCACCAGATGCCTGAGCGTGTCACTTTGCTCCTGCATTAGCCTCAGCATTGCATCCTGCCTCTTCTCAGTGTGCTCCTCCCTCCTCTCATCACGTTCATTTAATGCTTTCCTGGACTCTGCCATTGTTTGCCTCCATGCATTCTGCTGAGCTCTTTCAGTGCAGGAGGACTGCATGAGCTCTGAGAATATTTCATCACAACTGTGTTTTTTCCTCTTCTAATCTGCACTAGCTTCTGGGACGGAGATGATAGGGGGAGCATAGAAACATTTGCAGCTGCGGGAGGAAAAAAAGGGAGAGTAGTATTTAAAAAGATACATTTTAGAGAACAAAGAGAAGACTATTTCACACTGAATCAAGCGATTCACATTACATAGCACATGTGCTTTTGGTACAAGGTTGCATTTTGCCTCTTATATTGAGTGCCTGCCAGTTTAGTGTGAGACATCACACATGCTCGGCTGGGCAACAGAATTCAACTTGCAGGCAGCCATGGTAAGGCAAAGGGTTTCAGCTTCTTTAACCTTCATAACATGTGGGAACAGTTTCAAACAGCAGCACCCTCCTTTCCCATACCAAGCAAAGCCCATTGGGTTGGCCATTTAAAAGGAGGGGCTGTGGTTTTAGGGTGAATGTACAGCACAACCCAACCCCCCCACACCCCAATTCTCTGGGATGATCACTTCACACACACACCACATGGCTAGTATCAGGGAAGATCCCTGTCAGCCAAACACAAACAGCTCAGCATGAACGGGCCTCCCCCTACCACGTGGCTAAAACAGCAGGGATGATTTCTTTTCAGCCAAAGGCAAACAGCCCAGCAGGAACAGGCACCTCTGAATGTCCCCTTAAACAAATTTCCCATATTTGAATGAGGTGACCATGAATGATGTCACTCTCCTGAGGCTAACACAAAGAGATAAAGAACAGATGTTGCTTGAATGCCACCAGAGCCCAGGCCCATTTGCTGCAATGCTTTGTTCTACAACGATTCCAGACTACTTGCTACTGGCTTGGTGTGTCCTACCATGGAGGACTGAATAAGGCTTACCTCCCCAGAAACCTTCTGCAAAGGCTTTTGGAGTACCTCCAGGGGAGCTTCATGGAGATGTCCCTGGAGGATTTCTGCTCCATCCCCAGATACATTAACAGACTTTTCCAGTAGCTATACTGGCCACGAATGCATCCCAAGTCTTCAGGGCATATTAATCATTAAACATGCTCGCTTTTAAACCCTGTATTATATTTACAAAGGTACACTCACCAGAGGTGCCTTCTCTGGCTTCATGGTCCTGGAGCCCGCCTTGGGAGGGTTGGGAGGGTTCATCCAGGGTGATGAACAGTTCCTGGCTGCCGGGGAGAAGGGATTCTCCACTTGCCTGCTGTGTGCTATCCTCAACCTCCTCCTCATCTTCCTCATCCGCAAAATCCTCATCCCTGTTGCGTGAGACTCCCCCCTTGCAGGTGTCCACAGACAGTAGTGGAGAAGTGGTAAGGATGCTCCCTAGAATTGCATACAGCTCATCATGGAAGTGGCAGGTATGGTGCTCTGACCTGGAGTGACTGTTTGCATCCTTTGTTTTTTGGTAGGCTTGCCTCAGCTCCTTAACTTTCACTCGGCACTGCTGTGTGTCCCTGTTGTAGCCTCTGTCCATCATGCCCATGGAGATTTTGGCAAATATATTGGCATTTCATCTTTTGGAACGGAGTTCTGATAGTGTGGATTAATCTCCCCATACAGTGATCAGATCCAGTGTCTCCCGTTCGGTCCATGCTGGAGCTCTTTTGCGATTCTGGGACTCCATGGTCACCTCTGCTGATCAGCTCGCCACGCTGGCCAAACAGGAAATGAAATTCAAAAGTTCCCAGGGCTTTTCCTGTCTACCTGGCCAGTACATCTGAGTTGAGAGTGCTGTCCCGAGCGGTCACCATGGAGCACTCTGGGATAGCTCCCCAAGGCCCATACCATCAAATTGCATCCACACTACCCCCAAATTCGACCTAGTGAGGTCAATTTTAGCGCTACTCCCCTCGCCCAGGAGGAGTACAGAAATTGATTTTAAGAGCCCTTTAAGTCAATAAAACAGGCTTAGTTGTGTGGACGGGTGCATGATTAAATCGACCTAACACTGCTAAATTCTACCTAAACACAATCAGCACAATGGCTGACCCCGGATTTGGTACCATCCTTCCACCAAAATCTGTCTCTCTCTACTTCTCTGCAAGGATCAGGCCCCTTTCTCTCTGCCTGGACCCGGTGAAAGTCAGTGAGCGGGAAGCTCTGCTCTTTAGCTACAACTGGAATCCAAAAGAGGGTGTGACTGTGAGTGACTCCTAGAGCCAAGCAACATTAACTTGTCTCTCTGTCTCTGGGCATGGCTACACTTGCAGCTGTAGAGCGCTTTGAGTTAAACCAGCCTTCAGAGAGTGCAGCAGGGAAAGAGCTGCAGTCTGTCCACACTGACAGCTACAGGTGCACTGGTGAGGCCACATCTGCGGCACTTGCCACAGTATTGGGAGCGGTGCATTATGGGAAGCTATCCCACAGAGCACCTCTTTCCATTCTGGCACTGTGGCTTGTGGGAAGGGGGTGGGAGTGTGGGGCATTCTGGGTCCTGTCCCAATGCCCCGTGATGCATTGGTTCATATCCCAGCAATCCCTGTGCTTCCATCCACATTTGGAACCATCTTTCAATGTGTTTTTGTACTGCATGCTCTGTCTTCCCTTTTGGTCTGCAGGAATGGAGCCCGAACTGCTGAGGAGAATGCTGACGAGTCTCGCCAGCACATCACGTTTGGCGGTCGGGTTACTCCTTAAGTTCCAGACTGACAGTGAGGACTCCGCCGATGAGATCGACTCAAGTAACACGTACAACACGAGATTGCTTGAGGTATTCAAGGACATGCTCACCACCGTGGAATGCTGCTTTGGGGCTTGGGAAACAAGCACTGAGTGGTGGGATCACATCGTCATGCAAGTCTGGGATGACGAGCAGTGGCTGCAGAACTTTCGGATGAGAAAAGCCACTTTCATGGGACTGTGTGATGAGCCTGCACCCACCCTGCAGCACAAGGACACAAGATTGAGAGCAGCCCTGCCAGTGGAGAAGCGGGTGGCTATTGCAATCTGGAAGCTGGCAACTCCAGACAGCTACCGATTGGTCGCTAGCCAGTTTGGAGTGGGGAAGTCAACCGTTAGAATTGTGTTGTTGCAAGTTTTCAGGGCCATTAATCGCATCCTGCTCAGAAGAACCATGATTCTGGGTAACGTGCAGGACATTGTGGCTGGCTTTTCACAAATGGGTTTCCCTAACTGCAGAGGGGCGATTGATGGGACGCATATTCCAATTCTGGCACCAGCCTACCTAGCCTCAAAGTACATTAATCGTAAGGGCTATTTCTCTATGGTTCCCCAGGCACTTGTGGATCAACAGGGGCATTTCATTGATATTAACACAGGCTGGCCCAGAACGGTGCATGACGCACACATCTTTCAGAACACTGGCCTGTTCAGCAAGCTGCAAGCTGGGACTTTTTTCCTAGACCAGAAGATCACCGTAGGGGAAGTTGAAATGCCCATTGTGATCCTTGAAGACCCTACTTACCCTTTAATGCCATGGCTCATGAAACCCTATACAGGGAGCCTTGACAGCAGCAAGGAGAGGTTCAACAACAGGCTGAGCCAGTGCAGAATGACTGTGGAGTGTGCTTTTGGCTGTTTAAAGGGCCGCTGGTGCTCTCTGTATGGGACGCTGGACCTGGTCGATGACAGCATCCCCGTGGTTATAGCCACGTGCTGTACCCTCCATAACATTTGTGAAGGGAAGGGTGAGAGATTCACTCAGGCATGGAACTCGGAGGTTCAACACCTGGAGGCTGAATTTGAACAGCCAGAGAGCAGGGCTATTAGAGGGGCTCAGTGTGGGGCTGCAAGGATTAGGGATGCCTTGAGGGAGCAATTTCAGGATGAAAGCCACCAATAATGTCTGGTGCCCTGCATGGGAGTGAAGTGCAGTGGTTCCAATGTTACTAGGAATCTGTGTTTGCTACGCTGACTTGCAGTGCCTGTAGCTTTCCTGGGCTAAGGTATCTTTTACATTATGCAATAATAAAGAATGTTTTCAAAGCCAAAAAATCCATTTATTGAAAAGAAAATTCATTTATTGAAAAGAAACACAACTGCTTGGGAAACAGAAAGTGCAAGGGTGTGGGGTGGGGAATGGTACAATCACAGATTTGCGTATGGCCTATCTGGAGTGCTGAACAATGCGAGCTGCACTTCAGGATGGCTATACTGCATGGTGATGGGGGTTGAGTGCAGTGGGTAAGGGTCGTAGTTTTCAGGGCTGGGTGGTGAAGTTACAGCTGCTGGAAGCAGCTGGTGGTGATAAGAACCCAAATGTTGGGGAAAGTTGGTTGGAGGCAGGGCTGAAAGTAAGTTAGAGGACTTACCGGTATGTCGGAGTCCTGAGCAGGGGGCGTGGCCTCAACCGGAAGAGGCAGGGCCTTAAATCCTCGGGCCCTTTAAATCTTGATTTAAAGAGCCAGGGCTCCAGCTGCGGTAGTGGCGGATGGGAGCCCGGGGCCCTTTAAATCACTCCCCGAGCGACCAGCTACAGAGGAGGCTGGGAACCCCGGGGCTCAGGGGCGATTGAAAGGGCCCCGGGCTCCAGCTGCCGCTACCGCAGCAGAGCCCTGGGCCCTTTAAATCACTGAGGAGCCCTGGGGGCTTCTGGCTGCCACCACTACCCCGGGTCTCTGGGCTCTGGCAGAGCTTTAAAGGGCCTGGGGCTCTGCTGTGGTAGCAGCTGCTGGAGCCCCGAGCCCTTTAAATCCCCGCCGGAGCCCTGCTGCCCAAGCCCTGGGGTAGTGGCAACCGGGCTCCGTCGGGGATTTAAAGGGCGCCAGGGCTCCAGCTGCCCCTACCGCCCCGGCCCTTTAAATCCCCTCCGGAGCTCCGCGGCCGCTACCCCAGGGCTTGGGCAGCAGGGCTCCGGCGGGGATTTAAAGGGCTCCGGGAGGGTAGCGGGGGCTGAAGCTCCAGGGCCCTTTAAATCCCCGCCAGAGCCCCGCCACCGCTACCCCAGGGCTCAGGCAGCAGGGCTCAGGCTGGGATTTAAAGGGCCCCGGGGGGGGGGGTAGCAATGGCTGGAGCTCTGGGGCCCTTTAAATCCCCGCCGCAGCCCCGCCGCCACTACCCCGGGGCTTTAAATTGCCCTCTCGGAAAGCCGGTCCTGGTACAGCTCTTACTGCCGGGTCACTGCCGGGGCGTACCGGGGCGTACCGGCTTACTTTCACCTCTGGTTGGAGGTGACATGGGGGCACAAGAGAAAGAGTTTTGGGGCAAGGGAGGGAGAGAGAGGGTGGGCACAGTAGTGCTCCACCTGCATGGCTACGACTGCCTGGATCAAGTCCGCTTGGTGCTTCATGATGCTTATCAGCTGATCTGGGCTTTGCTACCGGAGCTTCGTACTTTTGTGCCGGTGCTCCTCTTTCTGCTGGTGGATCCTCCTTTCACTCTCCCTCCACTCCTGAGCTTTTAGATTCTCATTAAGGCACTGCTGCATTACTTCATGCAGCATGTCTTCGTTGCTTCCATGTGGCCTCTTGTGAATTCCTTGGAGTCTTTTGGCCAGTGATAACACGAACAGCTGAGTTCTCAAGGTTGCATCTGTAAAGGCAAAATGCAACACTTAACAGAGGCAGCATTGTTCACACCAGACAGAGTAATGGTTCCCCCATACTCAAGGGCAAGCACAGTGTACACAATAGCATAATCTGCCCATCCCAAAGCAAGCACGCACAACCCATGGGAGCCCCAAAATGGTGAGTAAGCACAGGGTCAAGGGGAACTGATTGTTTCACGGCCGTACTGTCCTCTGGGTTTCTGTGCCTTGGGGAGAGCCAATAGCTGCAGGGGGCCCCTATGCTGAACACTGTCCCCACATTTTCCACAGAAGTTCGTCCTGGGAGAGATCTCGCTGTTGATGGTGACCTGGGAAGCAAGGGCGGGTCTTCTACTACAATGCAGCTTCCACCCTGGCCCATATGCAGCTTGCCTGTGTGCAGCAATGGTCCCCCCACCACTCACAGCACAATGGTGTGGACATGTTAGCCTGACTGGGACAAGGACCACACTGGCTCTCCCGAGAAACCTGAGCAAGCGCATTGCCCAGGTTCTGGATGAGACCTTTGAAGAGATCACTGAGGCCGATTACCGTGATGTGAGAGAGAACATCAATGCCCTATTCCGCATCAAGGCATGCATGCAGCCCTAATCCTCCTCGCCCCAAGACCCCGCACTGAATAACTTCCTTCCCAAAATAAAAGCCACTTACCGGGCACCTCCTCTGGTGTTTGTCCTTCCCCAAGCACCAGCCACCGTGACTGGCTACCTTCCTCCTGGCTGAAGAACAGCTCCTGGCTGCATGCATCTAGGGATGCCAGGGTGTCTCCTGCCTCCTCAGCACCCTCACTCCCGCTTTCCTCCTCCTGCTCCTCCTGCCTTGTTGAACTGGGCTCTAAAGTGTCCATGGTGGTCCTTGGAGTGTAGATGGGGTCGCCCCCAAGTATTGCATCCAGCTCTTTGTAGAAATGGCAGGTAGCAGGGGCAGCACCAGAGCCGTTGTTTGCCTCGCAAGCTTTGCATTAGGCACTCCGCAGCTCCTTCACTTTAACCCTGCACTGCTGTGCATCCCGGTCATGGCCCCTTTCCATCATGTCCCCTGATATCTGCCCAAAGGAATGGTAATTCCTATGGCTGGAGCACAGCTGGGGCTGGACAGCTTCCTCCCCCAAAACACTGATGAGGTCCAACACCTCACCATTGTTTCATACTGGGGATCGCCTGGCATGTGCAGGCATGGTCACCTGTAAAGATGCACTGAGAGCACTCCACGCCTGGCTGAGCCAACAGGAAGGGGACTTTCAAAATTCCCAGAAAATTTAAAGGGCAGGTCTGACGGTTGGTCACCTGAGGACAGGGCAGTAGAGTTCAAAGTGATGACCAGAGTGGCTAGAACAGGCATTGCGGGACACTTCTGGAGGCCCATCAGAGCGCATTAATAGACCAGGGCGTCCACACTGGTGCCGCGGCACTCCAGCCGGGGCACAGCAAGCATTATACCATTCGCCGAGGTGGAGTACCAGAAGCGCCGTAGCCGCGAAGTCAGTGCACTCTAAGTGCCTGGCCAGTGTGGACGCGTTGTGAGTTAGGGTGCCCGGATCTGCTTTAATGCACTCTAACTCACAAGTGTAGCAAAGCCCTTACTCTGTTCTTTAACTGAGTCTCCAAACCGCCTCCCCATGTCCGGGAGGAGGAAGTCCCAGAGGGGTCAGAGAGAGTTACTTGAGAGGAGGTCCTCAAGGAATCCATTTTGAAGCACTTGGAGGAGGGGAAAGTGATCAGGAACAGTCAACATGGATTCACCATGCCTGTCCAACCTGATTGCCTTCTATGATAAGATAACTGGCTCTGTGGATATGGGGAGAGTGGAGGACGTTATATACCTTGACTTTAGCAAAGCTTTCGATACCGTCTTTCACAGTATTCTTGCCAGCAAGTTAAAGAAGTATGGGCTGGATGAATGCACTATAAGGTGGATGGAAAGCTGGCTAGATCATCGGGCTCAACAGGCAGTAATCAACAGCTCAATGTCTAGTTGGCAGCTGGTATCAAGCAGAGTGCCCCAGGGGTTGGTCCTGGGGCTAACTTTGTTCAACATCTTTATTAATGACCTGGAGGATGGTGTGGATTTCACCCTTAGCAAGTTCACAACTGACACTAAGCTGGGGGGAGAGGTAGATACACTGGAGGGTAGGGATAGAATCCCATGCGTGGTTACAGGCTGGGGACCGACTATCTAAGCAGCAGTTCTGCAGAAAAGGACCTGGGGATTACAGTGGATGAGAAGCTGGATATGAGTCAGCAGTGTGCCCTTGTTGCCAAGAAGGCTAACAGCACATTGGGCTGCGTTAGTAGGGACATTGCCAGCAGATCGAGGGACGGGATCGTTCCCCTCTATTCGGCACTGGTGAGGCCACATCTGGAGTACTGTGTCCAGTTTTGGGCCCCCCGCTACAGAAGGGATGTGGACAAATTGGAAAGAGTCCAGCGGAGGGCAACGAAAATGGTGAGGGGGCTGGAGCACATGACTTACGAGGAGAGGCTGAGGGGACTGGGATTGTTTAGTCTGCAGAAGAGAAGAGTGAGGGGTGTGGCAAAATACCTTGTTCGCCTCAGTAGGCTCAGTCCTTTTTAGCCTTGGAGACTCAGGTTTGGGGCAAGGTGAATCCTTATAGGTGGCACAGGGTCCTACTATTCCTCTCCTCAGTCAGTCCCTTGGGCTTGTTTTCCTTCCCTTCTGGGGAGCGAGCGCAGCCTCCCTACTGGGAAGGTCTGGTGTCTTGCTCCAAACAGCCTACTGCCAGCTTCCCTGCTCCTCTCACTCCCTCACTCTCTCCCTCCTACCACCCAGAGGAGGGTTTAAAAGGTCCCAAGTAGTTGGAGTCAGCTGAACCTAATTGGTTCCCTAGCAACCCCTTTTCCAGCTGAACCTTACTGCCCTGTGGTTCTCTCTCCTCAGTGGGTAGGGAGGGGCCTTTTAATCCCCTGGGACTAATCACTACCCCTCCTTTTGTAGCTGTTTGTCCTGGGTTTACCACATATTCCACCCCCCGCTCAACACTATAGGGTTGAGCTACTTGGGTCGGCAAACAGTGCACTCTCGACAGGCCATCCGCATTGCCATGTTGGATTCCAGTCCTATGTTGTACTCTGAAGTGGAAGGGTTGAAGCTACAGGAACCATCTCGTCACTCTGGCATTTTTGTCTTTATTTTGCTGCATCCACTGCAGAGGGGCACGGTGGGTGACAAGGGTAAACCTCCACCCCAGTAGATAGTAGCGGAGGCTTTCTACGGCCCATTTTACCACCAGGCATTCTTTTTCGACAATGGCGTATTTCCGTTCCCTAGGCAGGAGCTTCCTACTGAGGAAGAGGACGGGGTGTTCGTCGTCCCCAACCATTTGTGAAAGTACCGCCCCCAACCCTACATCAGAGGCATCAGTTTGTAGGATAAACTCCTTCCCCCAGTCTGGGGCCATGAGTATGGGCTCAGTGCAGAGGGCTGTCCGTAGATCATAGAATCATAGAATCATAGAATATAAGAGTTGGAAGGGACCCCAGAAGGTCATCTAGTCCAACCCCCTGCTCGAAGCAGGACCAATTCCCAGTTAAATCATCCCAGCCAGGGCTTTGTCAAGCCTGACCTTAAAAACCTCTAAGGAAGGAGATTCTACCACCTCGCTAGGTAACGCATTCCAGTGTTTCACCACCCTCTTAGTGAAAAAGTTTTTCCTAATATCCAATCTAAACCTCCCCCACTGCAGCTTGAGACCATTACTCCTCGTTCTGTCATCTGATACCATTGAGAACAGTCTAGAGCCATCCTCTTTGGAACCCCCTTTCAGGTAGTTGAAAGCAGCTATCAAATCCCCCCTCATTCTTCTCTTCTGCAGGCTAAACAATCCCAGCTCCCTCAGCCTCTCCTCATAACTCAAATCAGATCCGAAAAAGCATCTTCAGCTGCGGTCATCCATCTTACTATATCTGGGCCCTGAGCTTTCATTAGGTCCGTTAATGGGCATGCCCTGGTGGCAAAGTGGGGAATGAACCGTCTATAGTACCTCACTAGTCCCAGGAATGCCCTGACCTGTTTTTTTCAGAGTGGTCGGGGCCACTTCTGTATAGCTTCTAACTTGTTGAGTTGGGGCCTCACCGCACCCCTCCCCACTATATACCCGAGGTATTTGGCTTCAACTAGCCCGAGCGAACACTTGGAGGGGTTTGCCGTCAACCCCGCCTTCCTCAGGGTATCCAGCACTGCCTCCAACTTCTCCAAGTGTGTCTCCCAGTCGGGGCTATATATGATAATGTTGTCCAGATCGGCTGCTGCGTACTTGCCATGTGGTCGCAACAGTTTGTCCATGAGCCTTTGGAAAGTAGCGGGCGCCCCATATAACCCAAAGGGGAGGACTGTGTACTGATGTAGTCCCTCTGGAGTTGCAAAGGCCGTCTTCTCTTTGTCGGCCTTGGCCAGGGGGATCTGCCAATAGCCCTTGGTCAGGTCAAGGGTAGACATAAACCGTGCTTTTCCCAATCAGTCAATTAGCTCATCTATCCGGGGTATAGTTTACGCATCAAACTGGGACACCTCATTCAGCTTTTGGAAGTCATTGCAGAACCTCACGCTGCCATCCGGCTTAGGCACTGAAACCACTGGGCTTGACCATTGGCTGTGAGAGTCTTCAATGACTCTTAAGGCCAGCATTTTCCTGACCTCTGTCCTGATCTCCTCTCTTTTTGCCTCCGGGATCCGGTAGGGCTTGACGTTCACCTTCACTCCAGGCCCTGTGAGGATGTGATGGTGAACCTCAGTCGTCCTGCCTGGCTTTTCTGAGAACACATCCTGGTTGCGTTTAATCAGGCTGATCACTTCAGATCGTTGCTCTGGAGTCACCTCCGGGGATATTCCCACTCGGTCGGGCTGGTCGCTTTTAGGGGATGGTGCCCCTAGTGCAACCACATGCGCTTCTCTATCCTGCCATGGCTTCAGCAGGTTTATACGGTAGATCTGCTCCAGCTTCCGGCGACCCGGCTGTCGGACCTTATAGTCGACTTCTCCTATGGCTTCTATTATCTCATATGGCCCCTGCCATCTGGCCAGGAGCTTGCTCTCTGCCGTGGGTATGAGCACCATTACCCGGTCTCCCACTTAGAATCATAGAATCATAGAATCATAGAATATAAGGGTTGGAAGGGACCCCAGAAGGTCATCTAGTCCAACCCCCTGCTCGAAGCAGGACCAATTCCCAGTTAAATCATCCCAGAGAGGACTTTGTCAAGCCTGACCTTAAAAACCTCTAAGGAAGGAGATTCTACCACCTCGCTAGGTAACGCATTCCAGTGTTTCACCACCCTCTTAGTGAAAAAGTTTTTCCTAATATCCAATCTAAACCTCCCCCACTGCAGCTTGAGACCATTACTCCTCGTTCTGTCATCTGATACCATTGAGAACAGTCTAGAGCCATCCTCTTTGGAACCCCCTTTCAGGTAGTTGAAAGCAGCTATCAAATCCCCCCTCATTCTTCTCTTCTGCAGGCTAAACAATCCCAGCTCCCTCAGCCTCTCCTCATAACTCATGTGTTCCAGACCCCTAATCATTTTTGTTGCCCTTCGCTGGACTCTCTCCAATTTATCCACATCCTTCTTGAAGTGTGGGGCCCAAAACTGGACACAGTACTCCAGATGAGGCCTCACCAATGTCCAATAGAGGGGGACGATCACGTCCCTCGATCTGCTCGCTATGCCCCTACTTATACATCCCAAAATGCCATTGGCCTTCTTGGCAACAAGGGCACACTGCTGACTCATATCCAGCTTCTCGTCCACTGTCACCCCTAGGTCCTTTTCCGCAGAACTGCTGCCTAGCCATTTGGTCCCTAGTCTGTAGCTGTGCATTGGGTTCTTCCATCCTAAGTGCAGGACCCTGCACTTATCCTTATTGAACCTCATCAGATTTCTTTTGGCCCAATCCTCCAATTTGTCTAGGTCTTTCTGTATCCTATCCCTCCCCTCCAGCGTATCTACCACTCATCCCAGTTTAGTATCATCCGCAAATTTGCAGAGAGTGCAATCCACACCATCCTCCAGATCATTTATGAAGATATTGAACAAAACCGGCCCCAGGACCGACCCTTGGGGTACTCCACTTGATACCGGCTGCCAACTAGATATGGAGCCATTGATCACTACCCGCTGAGCCCGACAATCTAGCCAGCTTTCTACCCACCTTGTAGTGCATTCATCCAGTCCATACTTCCTTAACTTGCTGACAAGAATACTGTGGGAGACCGTGTCAAAAGCTTTGCTAAAGTCAAGAAACAATACATCCACTGCTTTCCCTTCATCCACAGAACCAGTAATCTCATCATAAAAGGCGATTAGATTAGTCAGGCATGACCTTCCCTTGGTGAATCCATGCTGGCTGTTCCTGATCACTTTCCTCTCATGCAAGTGCTTCAGGATTGATTCTTTGAGGACCTGCTCCATGATTTTTCCAGGGACTGAAGTGAGGCTGACTGGCCTGTAGTTCCCAGGATCCTCCTTCTTCCCTTTTTTAAAGATTGGCACTACATTAGCCTTTTTCCAGTCATCCGGGACTTCCTCGGTTCGCCACGAGTTTTCAAAGATAATGGCCAATGGCTCTGCAATCACAGCCGCCAATTCCTTCAGCACTCTCGGATGCAACTCGTCCGGCCCCATGGACTTGTGCACGTCCAGCTTTTCTAAATAGTCCCTAACCACCTCTATCTCCACAGAGGGCTGGCCATCTCTTCCCCATTTTGTGATGCCCAGCGTAGCAGTCTGGGAGCTGACCTTGTTAGTGAAAACAGAGGCAAAAAAAGCATTGAGTACATTAGCTTTTTCCACATCCTCTGTCACTAGTTTGCCTCCCTCATTCAGTAAGGGGCCCACACATTCCTTGGCTTTCTTCTTGTTGCCAACATACCTGAAGAAACCTTTCTTGTTACTCTTGACATCTCTGGCTAGCTGCAGCTCCAGGTGCGATTTGGCCCTCCTGATAACATTCCTACATGCCCGAGCAATATTTTTATACTCTTCCCTGGTCATATGTCCAACCTTCCACTTCTTGTAAGTTTCTTTTTTATGTTTAAGATCCGCTAAGATTTCACCATTAAGCCAATCTGGTCGTCTGCCATATTTACTATTCTTTCGACTCATCGGGATGGTTTGTCCCTGTAACCTCAACAGGGATTCCTTGAAATACAGCCAGCTCTCCTGGACTCCTTTCCCCTTCAAGTTAGTCTCCCAGGGGATCCTGGCCATCCGTTCCCTGAGGGAGTCGAAGTCTGCTTTCCTGAAGTCCAGGGTCCGTATCGTGCTGCTTACCTTTCTTCCCTGTGTCAGGATCCTGAACTCAACCAACTCATGGTCACTGCCTCCCAGATTCCCATCCACTTTTGCTTCCCCCACTAATTCTACCCGGTTTGTGAGCAGCAGGTCAAGAAAAGCGCCCCCCCTAGTTGGCTCCTCTAGCACTTGCACCAGGAAATTGTCCCCTACGCTTTCCAAAAACTTCCTGGATTGTCTATGCACCGCTGTATTGCTCTCCCAGCAGATATCAGGAAAATTAAAGTCACCCATGAGAATCAGGGCATGCGATCCAGTAGCTTCCGTGAGCTGCCGGAAGAAAGCCTCATCTACCTCATCCCCCTGGTCCGGTGGTCTATAGCAGACTCCCACCACTACATCACTGCTGTTGCTCACACTTCTAAACTTAATCCAGAGACACTCAGGTTTTTCTGCAGTTTCGTACCGGAGCTCTGAGCAGTCATACTGCTCCCTTACATACAGTGCTACTCCTCCACCTTTTCTGCCCTGCCTGTCCTTCCTGAACAGTTTATAACCATCCATGACAGTACTCCAGTCATGTGAGTTATCCCACCAAGTCTCTGTTATTCCGATCACGTCATAGTTCTTTGACATCACCAGGACCTCCAGTTCTCCCTGCTTGTTTCCAAGGCTTTGTGCATTTGTATATAAGCACTTGAGATAACCTGCTGATCGCCCCTCATTCCCAGTATGAGGCAGGAGCCCTCCCCTCACAGACATTCCTGCCTGTGCTTCCTCCCGGTATCCCGCTTTCCCACTTACCTCAGGGCTTTGGTCTCCTTCCCCCGGTGAACCTAGTTTAAAGCCCTCCTCACTAGGTTAGCCAGCCTAGTGAGGACTTGGTACTTCTGGGTCATTGCTTGGCGATCATAGTATGCCTGTTGGGCCCCTTGGGCCTTCTCCAGGTGTTCGCGCACAAGGGGAGCGATTTGGGCTATCCTGTCTTTCATTTGCAATACATATTCAACGATGTTTCTTCCGGGGTTCGGCTGTTCGTCCCAGCCCTCTTTGGCCATGTCCAGTATGCCCCTGGGGTGGCGACCATATAACAGCTCGAATGGGGAGAATCCACTGGAAGCTTGGGGAACCTCCCGTACAGCAAACAGCAAGTAAGGCAGCAGGGCGTCCCAGTCTTTCCCGTCGCAACTAACTACTTTCCATAGCATGTTCTTCAATGTTCTATTGAAGCGTTCAACAAGACCATCAGTCTGGGGATGACAGACTGACGTCCTGAGGGTCCGTATATGGAGCATTGTACATAGCTCCTTCATTAACTTAGACACAAAGGGGGTCCCTTGGTCCATCAGGATCTCTTTAGGTATCCCTACTCTGGAAAAAACCCGGACTAATTCTTTGGCTATGGTCTTGGACATGGTGTTCCGTACGGGTATGGACTCAGCATATCAGGTGGTATAATCTAGTACTACCAGAATGTACTGATGACCCCGGGCTGACTTCTCCAGTGGCCCTACTATATCCATTTGCTCGTATGGGATTTCAGTAATTGGTAGAGGTACCAAAGGGGCCCTTAGGTGAGGTCGGGGCCCATGTAACTGACATTCTGGACAGGAGGTACAATATCGCTGGTCCACCACATAAATGCCAGGCCAAAAAAACCTCTGCAGAATCCGATCAAGGGTCTTATCTACCCCTAGATGGCCCCCAAACAGATGGCTGTGGGCCAGATCCATCATGCGCCTCTGATGCTTCTGTGGGACCAAGAGTTGTTCTACGACTTGCTCTTGGACCTGGACTACTCTGTATAGCAGATCACCCTTAATCACATCATATGGCCCTGGGCCCTTGACTCTCTCCTCCACAGGGATCCCGTTTACCTCGACTACTTTTTTATGAATATTGCTGTATATTGGATCATTGGCCTGATCCTGACCAAAATTCCAGAATGAGGTCCCTATTTGTCCAAACTCAGGGGGATCTACCTCTGTCTCCCCCTCGGGGAAAACCCCCGGGGAACAAGGTCTGGCTATTGGGTCATTGATCTCCTGCCCTGTCCCGCTGTCCATTGAGCCACCTCTTTCCCCTACAAGCATAGATTTCTGGTACTGGGTCAAGATCCTCGTTCCCCTCCTTTTATCCGCCCTCCATTCCCTCCGAGTCTTCCGGGGCTTTCCCGGCGGGGAGAACAAATCCTGGCCAAATTTTATGGGAGGCCGGGGGGGGGTTATCTATCTGGGCTGCCCCCTGGGTCCCGGGTTCATTATTTTCTTTCACCTTCTCCCCAGGGAGTAGGCTTTCAAATCCTGGGAAGCCTCGTCCGATAAGGGCTGGGTAGGGGAGTTTCTGAACTACTCCAACCATCACCTTAGTGGGGTTTCTGAGAACTTCTATTTTTATGAGGATGGTCAGGTAGTAACTGACATCCCCATGCACACAGGATATTCTTGAGCATTTGGCCTGGGATAGTTGGTCCTGCCCGACCAGCTTTCCCGAGACCAGCGTGATTGTACTTCCAGAGTCTACTAACGCGGTGGTCTCTATACCATTCATCTTAATGGGTTTAGTGTATTTATGAGGGACCATTGCAACCCCTACTAGACTTATTAGATCACATGGTCCCCCTATATCTTCCAGTTCACATTGCACGGGCTCTTCTAGATTTGGGCATTGGGCAGCGATATGCCCCAATTTGCCACATGCATAACATCGGTACCCTGCTCGGGCTACTGGGCTTTATCCCCCAAGCCTTTCTCCCCCAGTCCTCAAACCTCTCGGGGACCTCTGGCTTCTCTTCAGCCTCCTTCCGCCCCTCCATAGTCCAGCCTGGTGCTAGGGCAAACCGGGGCCTTGGCGCAGAGACTTGTCTCCGATTCTGGCGCCTTCCCTGATGGTCTGCGAAAGTTCTTGGGCTGCTAGGTGTCTCTCTACGAGGGCAACTAGTTCATCATAGGAGGAGGGATCATTTTGCTGGACCTACCCCCATATGTCCAGCGGCAACCCCCTCATGTACCTGTCCAATACAAGGATTTCCACTTTCTTCTCTGGCCCATGGGTCTCAGGGAGGAGCCACTTCCGGGCAAGGTGGATTAAATCAAATAGCTGGGACCTCGGCGGTTTGCTGTCCCAGTATTTCCACTCATGGAAGTGCTGGGCCCATATGGCTGATGTCACACCTGACCTTGCCAGGATTTCCGCCTTCAGCTGGGGGTAATCCATAGCCGTCTCTGTGGTCATGTCGAAATAGGCCTTCTGGGGCTCCCCACACAAAAGTGGAGCCAGGATACCTGCCCACTGGTCTTGGGGCCAGGCCTCCCGCAGTGCCGTCCTCTCGAAGGCGAGGAGATATGCCTCTATATCATCATCTGTAGTCATATTCTGTAAATAGTTGCTTGCCCGCAGTGGCCAGATCCCCTGGGGCCCGTGCATCAGCATGGTCAGGGCTTTTAACTAGTTCACTACTTCATTCAGGGTGGCTCGATCTTGGGCCGCCTGGTTCATCAGTAATTGGTTGGTCTCCTATTGAACGCGTACTGACTCTTCCTGGGCAGCCATCTGCACCCTGGTAGCCTCTTGTTGGGCCGCACTGGCCTGTACCAACGCCTTCACTACATCCTCCATTTTATTTTATTTTGTGTGTGTGTGATTAACCCTGCCCTGAGATGGCTTGCCACAGAGCCTTACTCACTCACCACATCCCACTGCTAACACCAAGTGTGGCAAAATACCTTGTTCGCCTCAGCAGGCTCAGCCTTGGAGACTCAGGTTTGGGGCAAGGCGAATCCTTATAGGTGGCACAGGGTCCTGCTACTCCTCTCCTCAGTCAGTCCCTTGGGCTTGTTTTCCTTCCCTTCTGGGGAGCGAGTGCAGCCTCCCAACTGGGAAGGTCTGGTGTCTTGCTCCAAACAGCCTACTGCCAGCTTCCCTGCTCCTCTCACTCCCTCACTCTCCCCCTCCTACCACCCAGGGGAGGGTTTAAAAAGGTCCCAAGTAGTTGGAGTCAGCTGAACCTAATTGATTCCCTAGTAACCCCTTTTCCAGCTGAACCTTATTGCCCTGTGGTTCTCTCTCCTCAGTGGATAGGGAGGGGCCTTTTAATCCCTTGGTTCTAATTACTATCCCCCCTTTTGTAGCTGTTTGTCCTGGGTTTACCACAAGGGGGATTTGATAGCAGCCTTCAACTACTTGAAGGGGGGTTCCAAAGAGGTGGCAGATGATGGAACGAGGAGCAATGGTCTCAAGTTGCAGTGGGAGAGGTCTAGGTTGGATATTAGGGAACACTATTTCAGTAGGAAGGTGGTGAAGCACTGGAATGGGTTACCTAGGGAGGTGGTGGAATCTCCATCCTTAGAGGTTTTTAAGGCCTGGCTTGACAAAGCCCTGGCTGGGATAATTTAGTTAGGGTTGGTCCTGCCTTGAGCAGGGGGTGGGACTAGATGCCTCCTGAGGTCCCTTCCAACCCTGATATTCTGTGATTCTGTGGAAATTCATTGGTCAAATGCAAAGGACGGGAGTTATCAGACTGCAGTGAGACCTTACCAGTTACGACTCAATATGCGCTATGGGGTGGCGGGTGGGGAGGGAGGAGAAATCAATTGGAAGTCGCTGCTATAAGGTTTATCTGTCTGACCGTCTATCGACCCCCCATCATATAAACTTTGAAGTATCTGGGAATATTGTGGTTACCTTCCTGGTTTCACCTTTAAACCTGCTTCATCTTTTTTTTTCTGAATTTGGTTGCCTTATAATACTGCCAAAGAGTCCAACTTTCTCATACTGAAGGAACAGCCAATCCCTGTATGGTGCGGTAAGAAAGGGGAGTTTACTAGTACCTTTTTTAAAAGACTAGGCTATTTTACACTGTTTGCCTACAGGATGTAACTGCTGAAATACTACGGTTCTGGCGGACATTATAAAACTGATGATAGATAGATGGGTATGTATGGAGAAGGATGAATGGGTATGTATGGGGCGGATGGACAGATAGATGGGTATGTATGGGGTGGATGGATAGATAGATTGGTATGTATGGAGAAGGAAGGATGGGTATGTATGGGGACGGATGCATAGATAGATGGGTATATATGGAGAAGGAAGAATAGATAGATGGGAATATGGGGAAGGATGAATAGATAACTGGGTAGGATAAACCAAGGAGGATCCACGTGACAGGGACGCTCACAGTGTGACCCAAACCACATTGACGTCAATATGAGTCCGTCTTTTGAGTTAAACTATTTCTGGCTCAGGCCCTAAATTTGGATTTTCCAAGGAGCCTGGGGGAGTTAGGTGCCCAAATGCCACTGAACTGCATCTGTCTCAGGACTTCTTTAGAACCCACCCCGCTTATATGTTCTCTTCCTCCTTTCTGGCTTCTTAGTTTGCCCTTCTCCTCTCTCTTCCAGTACCCCCTTGTCTCCCTCCCCACGGACACACACTAGCACCCAGCTCCTGAGTAGGGGATTTCTTGTAGGGGGGCTGCCCCTGGCTATCCCACTGTGTCTCTCCGAGCACAGTAATACACCGCTGCGTCTGCCAGCCTCAGCCTGCGCAGGGCGAAGGTGCTGTTTCTTTATCCTTGGAGATGTGCAAAATTCCCTCTGGGTCGGGGCTGTGAGCGGTTTCCCTGAATCCAGTCACTATAAATTCGGGTCCTCGGTTCGGAAACTGCCAGTACCAGGCTATATTATCACGGCTGGCTGAGGGGTGAGAGCAGGTGAGGTTCAATTCAGCTCCCTCCAAAGCTTCTGCTGAAACCAGCTGCTGGATTTTAGCTCTGCCTGGGGCACCTGGGAAGGAAGACCAGACAGGGAATTAAGTAAGTGAGAATTAAATGTCTAAGGAACTTTAGGGGGTAAATTCCCGCACCACAAACCCCATCCTTCCTGGGACTGCCATGCCTGTTTAATGACAGGTTTCAGAGTAACAGCTGTGTTAGTCTGTATTCGCAAAAAGAAAAGGAGGACTTGTGGCACCTTAGAGACTAACCAATTTATTTGACCATAAACTTTTGTGAGCTTATGCTCAAATAAATTGGTTAGTCTCTAAGGTGCCACAGGTATGCCTGTTTAAGACAGCTAGAAAGAGAGTATGCAGTAATGGGGGAGGGGGGAGACAGGGGTGTATTGGGTTAGATGGATGGGTGGATATTGGAAACACGAGATCTTACTCAAAACAAGGACCAGCACAATCGCTGAGCCCCTGATTGTTCCCATCCTCGGAGAAATCTAAGTGTCTCTACTCTTCTGCAAAGATCAGCCCCTTGTCTCTCTCTCCAGCCCCGAAGACAGTCGCTGGGACAGAAGCTCGCTCCTTTTTCCTGCAGCTGCAAACCAAAGAGAGTCGCAGGCAGTGATGCCAACCACATAAACCTCTCGCTCGCTCGCTCGCTCTCTCCTTGGCAACTGCCCTTCAGCTGAGCGGCCAGGCCGCAGAGTGCCTCGCTCTGTCCGCCAGGAGGCGGGCTCGGAGCGGTGACAGGACAGCATGGAAAGGCCAAGGGGTGAAATGGACCCAGGGTCACCATTTCCACACGGAGCGCTCCTGCTTGTACCGCAGCGCCCTCTGCCGGCCAATGTCAGAAGTGTTCAACAGAAAACCTCTCCGGTTCCCCAGCTTTCCCACGGGAGTTCGTCCCTGCAGCATGGGCGGATGGTTTGCAAAAGGCGGGTCTTGTTAGCCAGTCCCAGTGCAGTACTTATTGACGCTGAATCCGCGCTGAATCTTGAGACATTAACAAAGTAGAATGGGATTTACTAACTAATTAGTCAGTTGTTTTTTTTACAGTAATATTTTTGGCCAGTTGCACGGTAAAGGAGGGTATAGTAGTGTCTATCGATCTTTCAGGACATTGTTCTTGCAGCTGCAGTGGGACGGGATTTGTTTGTTGGTTTGCGCCACGGTTTTACCGTTTTACTGGGCTTCAGATTTCTCTCCGAAGCGGATTTTCTTAGACCTTTGCCAAAGTATCAGATCTCACCAGTCGCCTCGGTTAATAATTAGGCGCACAGAGAGACCTTTGTAGATTTGGCCCTAATTGTTTTATTAATTTATTTTTTCTTCTCTGGCCACCTTTGCTTCCCACCCTCCACCCCCCGCCCCGGAAACACACCCCACATCCCCACATCCCCCCCTCCACCTCCCTCCCAGTGCGATACTTATTGCACGGGGGCCGCTCCTGGCTCTCACACTGTGTCTCTCAGAGCGCAGTAATACACCGCTGCGTCTGCCAGCCGCACCCTGCGCAGGGCCAAGGCGCTGGATTTTCTGTTTTCCGGAATGTGCAAAGCTCCCTCTGGGTCGCTGCTGTTAACGATTCCCTGGTATCCCGAGACTATGAACTGGGGCCCTCGGTTCGGGAGCTGCCGGTACCAAACTATAGTTTCAGTGGTGATGGAACCGTGAGAGCAGGTGAAGTTCAGTTCCGCTCCCTCCAAGGCTTCCGCGGAGCCCGGCTGCCGGATCTCGGCTCTGACCGGGGCGCCTAGGGGAGAGAACGCCGCAGAGAATTAATCTAGTGGGCACGAAACTTCTAGAGGTGTTATGTCGCCAAACCCCATCCTTTCCCTGTGACTGCCAGGTGTGGTTAGAAGAGCTCAGAAGGGAGAACGCGCAAGGGGAGAGAGAGACTGGAAAATTTGTAATCTTACTCACTGGAAACAAAAATCAGCACAAGCGCTGAGCCCAGCATTGGTACCATGGTCACAGGAGAATCTCGGTGTCTCTGCTCCTCCCCAGGGATCAGTCGCTGGTCTCGCTGCCTTGCCCCTGTGGAAATGGGCGAGAGGGAAGAGTTGCCCATTTCCTATAGCGGTGAGGACTAAATAACAGGCAAAGATGCTCCTGCCGGAGCTGGAGGTGTGAGTGAGGGGGGAGGGCGGAGGGGAGTAACCGTATAAACACCCTCCCCATCTGCTTTGCTGGGTAACTGCCTTTCTACCAGTGTGATATATGCCATCATATGCCAGCAATGCCCCTCTGCCATGTACATTGGCCAAACTGGACAGTCTCTACGTAAAAGAATAAATGGACACAAATCAGATGCCAAGAATTATAACATTCAAAAACCAGTTGGAGAACACTTCAATCTCTCTGGTCACGCAATTACAGACATGAAAGTTGCTATATTACAACAAAAAGACTTCTAAAACTGACTCCAACGAGAAACTGCTGAATTGGAATTAATTTGCAAACTGGATACAATTAACGTAGGCTTGAATAGAGACTGGGAGTGGATGGGTCATTACACAAAGTAAAACTATTTCCCCATGTTTATTCCCCCCCCCCCCCCCGTTCCTCAAGCATTCTTATCAACTGCTGGAAATGGCCCACCTTGATTATCACTACAAAAGGTTTTCTACACCCCCCCCCCCCGCTCTCCTGCTGGTATTAGCTCATCTTAAGTGATCACTCTCCTTACAGTGTGTATGGTAACGCCCATTTTTTCATGTTCTGTGTGTATATAAATCTCCTCACTGTATTTTCCACTGAATGCATCCGATGAAGTGAGCTGTAGCTCACGAAAGCTTATGCTCAAATAAATTGGTTAGTCTCTAAAGTGCCATTAGTACTCCTCTTCTTTTTGCCTTTCCTTTGAGCCTCCAAAACTGCATCCCTGTGTCTGGCAGGAGGCGGGCTCAGGATGGGGACAGTACAGGAGAACCCGACTTCATGAAAAGCCAGGTGAAGGAGTAGAGTCCGAGGTGTCATTGTGTCTAAATAGGGACCATTTATGCTTGTATTGCAGCGACCCCTGGTGGGAGACGGCCTGAGTTCCCAGCAAATGAAACCAGAAAACTGTCCCCATCACATTCCCCAAAGGAGTTCGTCTCTGCAGAATTCACCGGCAGCTTGCGAAAGTGAGGAAGAAGTTATCAGGCTCTGCAGTGAAATCTTACAAATTAATTCCGAATTCGTGCTACATGGTGGGAAATTATTAAATCACATTCTGCTTTATGAGCCAATCAGTGGGTAAATCGTCTTTTCCAGTAACACAGAATCATAGAATATCAGGGTTGGAAGGAACCTCAGGAGGTCATCTAGTCCAACCCCCTACTCAAAGCAGGACCAACCCCAGCTAAATCATCCCAGCCAGGGCTTTGTCAAGCCGGGCCTTAAAAACCTCTAAGGATGGAGATTCTACCACCTCCTTAGGTAATCCATTC
This sequence comes from Caretta caretta, assembly GCF_965140235.1. Taxonomy (NCBI): domain Eukaryota; kingdom Metazoa; phylum Chordata; order Testudines; family Cheloniidae; genus Caretta; species Caretta caretta. The sequence continues at coordinate 42,791,965 of NC_134218.1, forward strand.
CAGTGCTTCACCACCCTCCTAGTGAAATAGTGTTCCCTAATATCCAACCTAAACCTCCCCCACTGCAACTTGAGACCATTGCTTCTCGTTCTGTCATCTGCCACCACTGAAAACAGCTGAGCTCCAATCTCTTTGGAACCCCCCCTTCAGGGAGTTGAAAGCAGCTATCAAATCCCCCCTCATTCTTCTCTTCCGCAGACAAAATAATGCCAGTTCCCTCAGCCTCTCCTCATAAGTCATGTGTTCCAGTCCCCTAATCATTTTGTTGCCCTCCGCTGGACTCTCTCCAATTTTTCCACATCCTTCTTGTAGTGTGGGGCCCAAAACTGGACACAGTACTCCAGATGAGGCCTCACCAATGTCGAATAGAGGGGAATGATCACATCCCTCGATCTGCCAGAAATACCCCTACTTATACATCCCAAAATGCCATTGGCCTTTGTCATAAATATAAAGGGAAGGGTAAACCCCTTTAAAATCCCTCCTGGCCAGAGGAAAAATCCTCTTACCTATAAAGGGTTAAGAAGCTAAAGGTAACCTCGCTGGTACCTGACCAAAATGACCAATGAGGAGACAAGATACTTTCAAAAGCTGGGAGGAGGGAGAAAAACAAAGGGTCTCTGTCTGTCTGGGTGATGCTTTTGCCGGGGACAGAACAGGAATGGAGTCTTAGAACTTTTAGTAAGTAATCTAGCTAGGTATGTGTTAGATTATGATTTCTTTAAATGGCTGAGAAAATAGCTGTGCTGAATAGAATGAATATTCCTGTCTGTGTGTCTTTTTTGTAACTTAAGGTTTTGCCTAGAGGGATTCTCTATGTTTTGAATCTAATTACCCTGTAAGGTATTTACCATCCTGATTTTACAGAGGTGATTCTTTTTTACTTCTATTAAAAGTCTTCTTGTAAGAAAACTGAATGCTTTTTCATTGTTCTAAGATCCAAGGGTTTGGGTCTGTGGTCACCTATGCAAATTGGTGAGGATTTTTACCAAATCTTCCCCAGGAAGTGGGGTACAAGGGTTGGGAGGATTTTTGGGGGAAAATCGTTTCCAAACTACGTTTTCTCAGGAACCCAGATAAAGTTTGATGGTGGCAGTGGAAGTCCAAGGGCAAAGGGTAAAATAGTTTGTACCTTGGGGAAGTTTTAACCTAAGCTGGTAAAAGTAAGCTTAGGAGGTTTTCATGCAGGTCCCCAAATCTGTACCCTAGAGTTCAGAATGGGAAAGGAACCTTGACAGCCTTCTTGGCAACGAGGGCACACTGTTGACTCATATCCAGCTTCTCGTCCACTGTAACCCCTAGGTCCTTTTCTGCAGAACTGCTGCCAAGCCATTCGGTCCCTAGTCTGGAGCGGTGCACGGGATTCTTCAGTCCTAAGTGCAGGACTCTGCACTTGTCCTTGTTGAACCTCATCAGATTTCTTTTGGCCCAATCCTCTAATTTGTCTAGGGCCCTCTGTATCCTATCCCTAACCTCCAGCGTATCTACCACTCCTCCCAGTTTAGTGTCATCTGCAAACTTGCTGATACTGGCAAGAATTCTGTGGAAGACCGTGTCAAAAGGTTTGCTAAAGTCAAGGAGCAACACATCCACTGCTTTCCCCTCATCCACAGAGCCAGTTATCTCATCATAGAAGGCAATTAGATTAGTCAGGCATGACTTGCCCTGGTGAATCCATGCTGACTGTTCCTGATCACTTTCCTCTCCTCTAAGTGCTTCAGAATTGATTCCTTGAGGACCTGCTCCATGATTTTTCCAGGGACTGAGGCGAGGCTGACTGAGGTGAGGCCTGTAGTTCCCAGGATCCTCCTTCTTCCCTTTTTTAAAGATGGGCACTACATTAGCCTTTTTCCAGTCATCTGGGACCTCCCCCAATCACCATGAGTTTTCAAAGATAATGACCAATGGCTCTGCAATCACATCCGCCAACTCCTTTAGCGCTCTCGGATGCAGCGCATCAGGCCCCATGGACTTGTGCTCATCCAGCTTTTCTAAATAGTCCCGAACCACTTCTTTCTCCACAGAGGGCTGGTCACCTCCTCCCCATGCTGTGCTGCCCAGTGCAGTAGTCTGGGAGCTGACCTTGTTCGTGAAGACAGAGGCAAAAAAAGCATTGAGTACATTAGCTTTTTCCACATCCTCTGTCACTAGGTTGCCTCCCTCATTCAGTAAGGGGCCCACACTTTACTTGACTTTCTTCTTGTTGCTAACATACCTGAAGAAACCCTTCTTGTTGCTCTTAACATCTCTTGCTACCTCCACCTCCAGGTGTGATTTGGCCTTCCTGATTTCACTCCTGTATGCCCGAGCAATATTTTTATACTCTTCCCTGGTCATTTGTCCAATCTTCAACTTCTTGTAAGCTTCTTTTTTGTGTTTAAGATCAGCAAGGATTTCACTGTTAAGCCAAGCTGGTCGCCTGCCATATATACTATTCTTTCTACACATTGGGATGGTTTGTCCCTGTCGAGGTTCCTTCCCCACTCTGAACTCTAGGGTACAGATGTGGGGACCTGCATGAAAAAAAACCCTAAGCTTATTTTCACCAGCTTAGGTTAAAACTTCCCCAAGGTACAAACTATTTTTTCTTTTGTCCCTGGACTTTATTGCTCCCACCACCAAGCGTCTAACAAATATAACAGGAAAAGAGCCCACTTGGAAAAGTTTTTCCCCCCAAAATCTCCCCAAGCCCTACACCCCCTTTCCTGGGGAAGGCTTGACAAAAATCCTCACCAATTTGCATAGGTGACCACAGACCGAAACCCTTGGATATTAAGAACACGGAAAAAGCAATCAGGTTCTTAAAAGAAGAATTTTAATCGAAGAAAAAGTAAAAGAATCACTTCTGTAAAATCAGGATGGTAAATACCTTACAGGGTAATCAGATTCAAAACATAGAGAATCCCTCTAGGCAAAACCTTAAGTTACAAAAAGACACAAAAACAGGAATATGCATTCCATTCAGTACAGCTTATTTTATCAGCCATTTAAACAAAACAGAATCTAACGCATATCTAACTAGATTGCTTATTAACCCTTTACAGGAGTTCTGACCTGCATTCCTGCTCTGGTCCCGGCAAAAGCAACACACAGACGGACAGAGAGAACCCTTTGTTTCCCCCCACCCCGCCCTGCCCTCCAGCTTTGAAAGTATCTTGTCTCCTCATTGGTCATTTTGGTCAGGTGCCAGCGAGGTTATCTTTAGCTTCTTAACCCTTTACAGGTGAAAGGGTTTTTCCTCTGGCCAGGAGAGATTTAAAGGTGGTTAGCCTTCCCTTTATATTTATGACAGTCCCTGTAACCTCAATAAGGATTCTTTAAAATACAGCCAGCTCTCCTGGACTCCTTTCCCCCTCATGTTATTCTCCCAGGGGATCCTGCCCATCAGTTCCCTGAGGGAGTCAAAGTCTGCTTTTCTGAAGTCCAGGGTCCGTATTCTGCTGCTCTCCTTTCTTCCTTGTGTCAGGATCCTGAACTCGACCGTCTCATGGTCACTGCCTCCCAGGTTCCCATCCACTTTTGCTTCCCCTACTAATTCTTCCCGGTTTGTGAGCAGCAGGTCAAGAAGAGCTCTGCCCCTAGTTGGTTCCTCCAGCACTTGCACCAGGAAATTGTCCCCTACACTTTCCAAAAACTTCCTGGATTGTCTGTGCATCACTGTATTGCTCTCCCAGCAGATATCAGGATGATTGAAGTCTCCCATGAGAACCAGGACCTTTGATCTAGTAACTTCTGTGAGTTGCCGGAAGAAAGCCTCGTCCACCTCATCCCCCTGGTCCGGTGGTCTATAGCAGACTCCCACCACGACGTCACCCTTGTTGCTCACACTTATAAGCTTAATCCAGAGTCTCTCAGGTTTTTCTGCAGTTTCATACTTGAGCTCTGAGCAGTCACACTGCTCCCTTACATACAGTGCAACTCCCCCACCTCCTCTGCCCTGCCTGTCCTTCCTGAACAGTTTATATCCATCCATGACAGTGCTCCAGTCATGTGAGTTATCCCACCAAGTCTCTGTTATTCCAATCACATCATAATTCCTTGACTGTGCCAGGACTTCCAGTTCTCCCTGCTTCTTTCCCAGGCTTCTTGCATTTGTGTATAGGCACTTGAGATAACTCGCTGATGGTCCCTCTTTCTCAGTATGAGGCAGGAGCCCTCCCCTCTCACGCACTCCTGCTCATGCTTCCTCCCGGTATCCCACGTCCCCACTTACCTCAGGGCTTTGGTCTCCTTGCCCTGGTGAACCTAGTTTAAAGCCCTCCTCACTAAGTTAGCCAGCCTGCTTGTGAAGATGCTCTTCCCTCTCTTCATTAGGTGGAGCCCGTCTCTTCCTAGCACTCCTCCTTCTTGGAACACCATCCCATGGTCAAAGAATCCAAAGCCTTCTTTCTGACACCACCTGCGTAGCCATTCGTTGACTTCCACGATTCAACGGTCCCTACCCAGGCCTTTTCCTTCTACAGGGAAAATGGACGAAAACACCACTTGTGCCTCAAACTCCTGTATCCTTCTTCCCAGAGCCACGTAGTCTGCAGTGATCCGCTCAAGGTCATTCTTGGCAGTATCATTGGTGCCCACGTGAAGAAGCAGGAAGGGGCAGCGATCCGAGGGCTTGATGAGTCTCGGCAGTCTCTCCGTCACATCATGAATCCTAGCTCCTGGCAAGCAGCAGACTTCTCAGTTTTCCCATCGGGGCGTCAGATAGATGACTCAGTCCCCCTGAGGAGAGAGTCCCCGACCACCCCACCCGCCTTCTCCTCTTGGGAGCGGTGGTCGTGGAACCCCCAACCCTAGGACTGTGCATCTCATGCCTTCCAATTGGCGGAGTCTCCTTCTGCTCCCTTCCCTCAGATCTATCATCTAGTCCACTCTCCGCATTAGTACCTGTGGAGAGAACATGAAAACGGTTACTTACCTGTATCTGCCCTGCTGGTACATGGACGCTCCCATTTCTTCTTCTGGAGGTCACATGCTGCCAAATTTCTTCACCGTCCTCCTGTCCCTGCTGCGCAGCCTGCTCTGAATCTTCAGAACCTTGTGCCCGTAGAAGCATATCCTGACGTCTGTCCAGGAAATCTTCAGTTTCTCTTACGCAACGCAAGGTCGATACTTGTTTCTCCAGACCTTGAACCTTCTCTTCCAGTATGGAGACCAGCTTGCACTTTGTACAGACAAAGTCACTTCTGTCCTGTGGAAGAAAGACAAACATGGCACATCCAGTGCAGGTCATAACAGCTGAACACTCCCCATCCATATTACCTTCCTTCTACGAGCTTCCTCAGGAGTTGTAGAAACTACTCAGAGAAGCCGGCAAGATGTAAGCCTCAGTAGCCTCTCCCTGGGCAAACTCCCAGGCAAACTCCCTCTGTTAGCCTCTCTACCGTTCGCCGCTCAGCTGACTGGCTTTTTATAACAGTCAGGCCCACTCAAGGCTCACCTGGAACAAAGCACTCCCAATTCACACTTTTCAAACAACCAATCAAGCACATGGTCAAACTGTCCACACAACAGACACTCAGATACTCACCAACACAGCCTCCCTAATGCAGCCCTTAGCGTACCTCCTCTCAGGGATATCCAAGGCAAACTCCCTCTGTTAGCCTCTCTGCTGTTCACCACAACCCCTCAGATCCAAGACAAGGATGGTGTTGACTTGATAGATAGATGGATGGAGAGATAGATAGATGGGTGCATATGGGGATGGGTAGATAGATAAGAACATAAGAACAGCCACACTGGGTCAGACCAAAGGTCCATCTATTCTGTCTTCCGACAGTGGCCAATGCTAGATGCTTCAGAGGAAATGAACAGAACAGGGCAATAATCCAGTGATCCATCCCCTGTCATTCAGTCCCTGGCAAACAGAGGCTAGGGACAACATCCCTGCCCATCCTGGCTGATAGCCATCGATGGACCTATCCTCCATGAATTTATCTAGTTCTTTTTTGAACCCTGTTATAGTCTTGGCCTTCACAACATCCTCTGGCAAAGGCTGATGGTGCGTTGTGTGAAGAAATACTTCCTTGTGTTTGTTTTGTCTGCTTCCTATTAATTAATAGATAGATAGATAGATAGATAGATAGATAGATAGATAGATAGATAGATAGATAGATAGATAGATGGGTCCATAGGGGAGGAGGAGGGGGAGAGAGAAAGAGAGAGAGAGATGGCGGCATATGGTGATAGATAGTTGGCTAGATAGATAACTTATCTATCTATCTAGATAACGTGCTTGCGGATATCTTGGAAGGGTTTATTTACTTCCATGGTTTTACCCTTCCTTTACTGTTCTTCTTAATTCCCTCTTAAGGGGGACTTTCTTAGAAATTTTCCAAAGTATCAAATCTCACTAGTTGAATGTGTAAATAATTAGGCACATAGAGACATTTTTGTAAATTTGGCCCTAAGTGTTATTGTCACGGAGTCCCTGCGCGATGCTGTGGAACTGCTCCCTATGAAGCCAGGCAGGACTCTGGGGAAGTCACCTTTCTGTGAGCAGACTGTCTGCATGACATACAGCTCACACAGCTTCCACTTTCCTGGGTCTGACCTCGGAGCATTCAGCATCCTCTGCCCCTCCCTGCGCTTCCCCCAGCGAGTCCACTCAGGCGGGGCTCCTGGGGAAGCCAGAGGGTCCTGCCCCCAACTCCGCAGTCAGACATGACTCTCAGCCAGCCAGTAAAACAGAAGGTTTATTAGACGACAGGAACATGGTCTAACACAGAGCTTGTAGGTGCAGAGAACATGACCCCTCAGCTGGGTCCATTTTGGGGGGCAGTGAGCCAGACAACCACGTCTGCACTTCACTCCATGTCCCAGCCAGTCCCAAACTGAAACTCCCTCCAGCCCCTCCTCCTCTGGGCTTTGTCCCTTTCCCGGGCCAGGTCACCTAATTCCTTTGTTCTCCAACCCTTTAGCTCTCACCTTGCAGGGAGGAAGGGCCCAGGCCATCAGTTGCCAGGAAACAGGGTGTTGGCCATTCTCTGTGTCCAGACCCCTGCACACACCTGCCCTCTAGGGCTCTGCAGTGATCCTACACCCTTACCCCACCACCTAGATACTTAAGAACTGCATAGGGGAAACTGAGGCACCCCCACACTATTCAGAGGAAACATTAAGAACAGTCCCACTTCGTCACAGTTATATTCCTCTCTTTTTGTTCTCCCTGGTCGCCCCTCTCCCCTGCACCCACGGAAGCCCCATGTTCTGCTCCTCTCCCCTCCCCAGCCCCAGAGTAGGGGTGGGATATTTATTGCACTAGGCCCCTCCCTAGCTATCACACCTTGTTGCTCCGAGCACAGAAATACACTGCAGCATCTGCCAGCCTCACCCTGTGCAGGGCCAGGGTGCCGGACTTTCTGTCGGCAAAGATATACAGAAGGGATTTCCCTACACCCCCCGTATGGGGGGTGTTTATTCCCTCCCCCTGAATTTCCCCAACACCCCCCCCCCCAGTTTTATGAACTAGTTACATGCAGTGTTGCCAATTTAGTGATTGTTTGGAAATTTGAATTGAAATTGAAACATTAATACACACTTTAAAAGCATATGCAGTGTATGATAAAATACATGTATCTGAAAAAGTATAATAGATTTGAAAAGTATGAACATAGACTAGCTTCCTTACACAGCTGTTGGTTTTATTACCATCAGTGCATTCATTTTGGTGATGTTGGCCAACCTAATAATTTCAAATGATGATTTGTAAGCAAAGTCTTGTTGGGAACACTGGGGCATGGCCACTAGGTACCTCGAGGGGATGGAAGACCACAAGTGTCGATGAAGCCCCCTCGCACTAGGCCCCGGTGTCCTTGGCCCCCCTCCTCCTGCCTGGAGGCACTCGCAGCAGCTCTGCGTGCTAGGCCCAAGTGTCCTTGGCCCCCCCGCCTGGAGGCACACACAGCAGTTATGCTGAGAATCTGCAACAGTATGTTGCAGAGTCAGACTGCCTGAAACTAAGCAAGGCCAAACAGGGGAGATATGGAAGAACAATGCTGAATAAAGCAGCTTTATGTATAGTTTAACAAATGATACAGAGAATCAGGGAACTAGCTGGGAACTGGATTGGCTAGCTATATGGATACTTGGAGCAGCTTGCTATTGGATAAGTATGCTGGGAAAAAGGATGTATAAAAGCCTGTGTAACTTCCTGCTCTGGTGTGCAGGATTTGAGATTTTATTCTCCCTGTACCTTTTTGCAGCTGCAAATAAACTTTTCTGCTTCTCCACCCCGTTGTGATTATTGGGTGTAGCACACCGGGTAACGAACCAACTCAAGCTGTTGTTCAGCCTCTCGGCACTGGGTGCCGGCAACAGCTTTTGGCGTCCCTGGGTGGGCGACGAGGCTGCAATTTAGCCTTGCCCGGACCCCTCCTGGAGGTCGAGGATTGCGGCGAGAACCGACGCCCAGCGCGCACCGGTGAGTTCATCGGGGGCCTCGGAGGAGACGCGATTTGATCGACCCCAGAGGGCACAATGGTGCAACGCACTCATATAGTGGAGAAGCTGTTGTGGATGGCGGTGAAGAACCGGTCCCTTAGACATGGGGGAGGAGCAGCTGCAGGCCACGGTGAAGAACCGGTCCCTTGGATAAGGTAGGAACCTTTTAAAATCCGGATTATATGCTCTGTTGGAACCTGGGGACGCCCAGAGTTACCCTGTAGGTATGGGACAGGGACAGAGCTCAGAGGTTAGGGCACGGTGTACGCCCCTAGAGTGCATTTTAGCAAACTGGAAGGTATTTGGTGCGGATCCGATGACTAAGAGCCAATTAAAACGATTCTGTACAGTTGACTGGCCTCAATATCAACTAGAGGACCAGGAGTGGTGGCCACCAGGAGGGTCAATTAATTACAACACGATCCTTCAGTTACTCCTGTTCTGTCAGAGAACAAGGAAATGGAATGAACATATGTATGCGCATTTGTTTCTGACATTATGTACTCGACCAGATATTTTACAGCACTGTATTTTGACTCCGACTGGTTCGGTAGCAGCTAATGTTAGTCCCCAGACCCCCACCCCCACTGTAATGGCAGAGCCGGTGTCCCCTTCGGCCCCTACACCCACACCCACACCTTGTAAGTCCCCCATGGTTGGCCTATACCCCTTAATCACCGAAACTAAAGTCGCCCGGTCTGGATCAGACAGGCGTCCTGCCACAACTATGCAGGTTTATACTCATGTGCCCTTTAATCCTGTGGATTTGGCTGCTTTCAAAGCACAGGCAGGAGAGTTTTCCACCAACCCAAGCAGGTTTATATCAGTCTTTGAGGGGTGCCTTAGTAGTCACAAGCCGGACTGGGATGATTGTAACGTCCTCCTGCGAACCCTATTGTCTGAGGTTGAAAGACAACAGGTTGTGTCCAAGGCAAGGGAGGAGGCGCAGAGACGGTACGACCGGGATCATATCAATGTCCCTGACCCGGATGCACAAGTCCCCCGAGCAGACCCCAGGTGGGATCCAAATGATCATGGGGATATGACCCGCCTTACCTCCTATAAGGAGTTGCTTTTACATGGACTCCGTCACTCGGCTGTCCGACATAATAATTGGGCAAAGCCATATGAAGTAATGCAGGATTTAAAAGAAAGCCCAGGGGCCTTTCTACAGCGTATTCGGGACACCATTCGACAGAACACTAATGCAGATCCCGATGATCAGGCAACTGAGTCAATTATTAAGGGAATTTTTACGAGCAGAGCAGCCCCTGATATTAAGAGAAAGTTACAAAAAAAGGAAGATTTAATGGGTATGACCATGGCACAAATTTTAGAGACTGCAAACCGAGCTTATAGTCTGAGAGAGACAGAGAAGGAGAGAAAGCAAGTGAGATTGATGGTAGCAGCGGTACAGGCCGGCACTAAGAGAAGTGGCCGGGGAGGAAGGGGCCGTGGACGCGACCGTCCGGGCCTGCAGGAGAGACGACTGGGTCGCAACCAGTGTGCCCTGTGTCGACAGGAGGGACACTGGAAAAATGAGTGCCCAAAGAGGAAAGAACAGGGAGGTGCCCCTATGATGGCGATGGTGGAGCAGGAATAGGGGTGTCAGGGGAGACGGACCACCCTACCCCCGGAACCCCGAGTAAAGATGCGGGTGGGAAGCTCAGAAATAGATTTTTTAGTGGACTCTGGAGCGGCCCGAACTGCCGTAAATCAGCCTCTTCAGTTGCCAGTAGCAGATTCCCTTACTGTGGTGGGAGCCACAGGCAGGGACACCAAGTGCCCAGTGTATGCCCCAGCGGAATGTGCTTTGGGAAACAGGACTATATCCCACAAGCTGGTATACCTCCCTGAGTGTCCAACACCTCTGCTGGGACGGGATCTACTTTGTCGCCTCGGTGCCACCCTGCATTTTACTGAGGACGAAATAACCCTTACCTTACCCCCTGAGAATGCCTGGATCATGACCCTTGCAGTTGAGCCCTCAGCCATGCAAGCCCCAGAATGGAGTCCGTGGGAAGACCAGGTGTACCCCCTCGTGTGGGCATCAGGGATTCCAGGAAAGGCCACCCACCAGACCCCTATTACTATTCAGCTCATACCAGGGAAAGGCCCAGTGCAAGTAAAACAGTATCCAATCAAGAGGGAAGCCAGAGAAGGTTTACAGGAAACTATAGATCGATTCCTAATGTATGGTATTCTCCGGGAATGTCAGTCAGCCTGGAACACTCCCATTCTACCCGTACAGAAGCCTGATGGCACGTATCGGCTGGTACAGGACCTAAGGGCAGTCAATGAACGGGTTAAGACTCTGCACCCTCTTGTCCCTAACCCGTACACCTTATTGGCTTCTATAGGGGGACAGTATACCCATTTTTCAGTCCTTGATCTGAAAGATGCTTTCTTTACCATCCCAGTTGCCACCCCATCACAGGAGATCTTCTCCTTCGAGTGGGAGGACCGAAAAAGGGTTAAAAAGCAACTTTGCTGGACAGTGTTGGCCCAGGGATTTAAAAACTCTCCCACCCTTTTTGGCCAGGCTCTGGCCAGGGACCTACAGGAGTGGGATAATGAGGAGGCTCTCCTTCTGCAGTATGTAGATGATTTGTTAATTGCCACTGTGGGCCAAAAACCCTGCCTTAAAGCCACCGTGAGCCTCCTGAATTTTATTGGACTCCGGGGATATCGTGTAGCACAGAGTAAGGCTCAAATTGCCCTCCCAGAGGTACGGTACCTCGGGTTTCACATACGGCAAGGGGAGCATCAGCTTTCAAGCGAAAGAAAGGAAGCTATCTGTCAAGTTCCTACCCCAAGTAACCGTAAGCGGCTCAGGGCATTTCTGGGTATGGCAGGCTTTTGCAGGATATGGATCCCAGAGTTTGGACTGTGGGCTAAACCCCTGTATGACTGTGTAAAAGGAGCGGATCATGACCCCTTCTATTGGACCCCAGAGGCTGACAGGGCATTTAAAATTCTGAAAAGAAAATTGATGGAAGCCTCAAATTGATGGGCCTGCCAGATCTCTCTAAGCCGTTTCAGTTGTATGTACATGAACGAAGGGGGGTGGCCCTAGGAGTGCTTACACAGCTGTTAGGAGCATGGAGACGTCCCGTGGCTTATTTTTCTAAGCAATTGGATCAGGTTGCAAAGGGTTGGCCGGCATGTTTACCGGCGGTCGCAGCTACTGCCCTATTGCTTGAGGAAGCCGAGAAGCTAACATTGGGAGGGGTTATGCAAATCTATACTCCCCATATGGTCCGAGCCTTATTGGATGCAAAGGGAGGGCTTTGGCTCACCCAGGCTCGGATTGCTCAGTACCAGGCGAAGCTGTTAGAGAACTCTGAAGTCACCCTACAGCCTTGCCCCTCCCTTAACCCAGCCACTCTCTTGCCAGAAACAGAGGAACAGAAACATGACTGTTTAGAGATCATAGATGTCCAGTACTCCAGCCGTCCGGATTTAAAGGATGTACCTCTCCCAAATGCAGATCATGAGTGGTACACTGATGGTAGCAGTACTGTAATAGATGGGCAAAGGAGGGCGGGTTATGCTGTTGTGACCCTCCATGACACTGTGGAAGCTGAAGGTTTGCCTGCTGGGACCTCTGCCCAGCTTGCCGAACTAATAGCCCTGACCCGTGCACTTGAACTGTCAAAAGGAAAGCGGGTCAACATTTTTACTGATTCAAAGTATGCTTTTGGTGTGCTGCATGCTCATGCTGGCCTATGGAAGCAAAGGGGAATGCTGACAGCCCAAGGCTCCCCAGTCAAGTACGGGCCCCAAATCCTCCGGCTCCTAGAAGCCGTACAACTCCCCTCGGAAGTGGCGGTGGTACATTGTAAAGCCCATCAAAGGGAGGATCAAGATGTGGCCAGAGGTAACGCCCGGGCAGATAGAGAGGCTAAGCATGCTGCCACCCTGCCATCCCCTCAGGCTGAGAACGCCCATATACATGCCCTTATCCCATCAGTAGGGGAGCTTCCAACCCCTCAGTACTCTGCGGAGGAGAGACAGCTAACTGACAAACTCAGTCTCCGGGAAAAGGAGGGATGGCTCCATTCCCCAGAAGGGAAGGTCCTCTTACCAAAGGGCCCAATCCGGCCAGTGCTTCAGAAACTACATCAAACCACTCATGCTGGCAGGGAAGCACTTATCCAGCTAATGGGAAAATACTTTATCACTTCCGGACTCCGACCCCTGGCTGCCCAGGTACAAGCAGACTGCTTAGTCTGCCAAAAGAATAACCCCCGACTGGGACATCCTGTGCCACCAGCTGCCCTAGAACCCACTCCGGGCCCCGGACAAGTGTGGCAAATAGACTTTACTGAGTTTCCCCGGACCCAAGGGTTCAAATATCTCCTTGTTATAGTGGATCGGTTCAGCGGATGGCCAGAAGCCTTCCCATGCCGTAACTGCACTGCCAGGACAGTGGCCCTCAAGTTTGTTAAGGAGCTCATTCCTCGCTTTGGACTCCCCCTGTGGATGGAATCTGACAATGGGACACACTTCACGTCAAAAATCATTCAAAGCATCTCACATGCCTTACAGATCCCCTGGAAACTCCATACGCCCTGGAGACTGCAAGCCAGTGGTGTAGTGGAGCATACCAATCAGACCCTTAAACGGCATCTCTCAAAAGTGTGCCAAGAAGCCTCACTGCGATGGCCTGATGCTTTGGCCCTTGTCCTACTCCGTATCCGCGTTCTCCCAAAGGGTAGATTAGGGCTCAGTCCCTTTGAAATTATGTTTGGAAGGGCATGGCCTATGAATGGCACCCCGGTTCTGTCAGGGGAATGGGAGTTGGGTAATGGCTTTTTGTCACAGTATATGTGTTCCCTGTCTGCTGTTCTCTTGTCTTTTCACAGGTATACCAAGGATTCCCAGCCTCTCCCCTTGGACTCTCCCGTTCACTCCTTACAGCCTGGTGACTCTGTGCTTGTTCGCACCTGGAAAGACGAGCCTCTCTAGGAAAAGTGGAAAGGACCCTATACCGTCCTGCTGATCTCCCACACAGCGGCAAAGATCGAGGGACACAAGAACTGGATCCATCACTCTCGTCTGAAGGCAGTAACCGCCCCCTCGTCAGCAGGACAGTGGACCATCCAACCTGCTGACTCCTCATCTAGTGACGATCTCGGGCTAAAGCTACTGTTTAAAAGACACAAATAGCGGGCACCTTAATGCTAAAATGGGCCCACCCAGGTACTGGAGACCCTGGGTTGGGAAGACTCTGGTAATAATTAATTGGGTAACATTGTTATTCTCTGTATTGGTATTTCCAAACTGTGCATATCGGGAGCATAACTCCTTTGTTTTGCTTGCGCACCATGTTGCTAATTTAACAAACCAGACTGATTGCTGGGTATGTGCTCCAACTCCACTATCCCCCAAGACGGGAATGCCCCTTGACATGCTGCCCTTGACCCTAGCAGAATTAGCCACCACCAAAGAGCAGGAAAGAACGGACTCACCGTTCTGGAACAAGACCTCTTTACAGCAGGCCACCTATCAAGACCAGGAGTATTCAGTTTCAGTACTCACTGAGGGAGTGTTATGTTTTACCCGAAACCAATCTGATCCCTATGGGCATCCTGTGGGAAAGAGCTCCTGTGTTATTACACAGTGGGCTGATGGGTATTGGATAAAAACCAACAGGGGAGGCCAACAGTGTGGGTGTAGTGGTTCCTCCCCTTTTAGGGAGACACTTACAAATAATCTTACCACAAAAAAGGGGTTTGGAAATGTAACTTGCCATCCAGTTAATATCTCCAATGTAGCAAGCCAATGGTGGGTTTGTAGTGGTCCCTATGGCGAGTGTAATTTAAATGGCACAATTAGAAATGCCCCCACTTGTACCCAATCAGGAGGATGGGATGCCCCCCTAGGGGCATATGACCTGTTTGGAAAAGCAGCCTTAAATATCCCAGGAATCCCCTTAAGAAACAGTCCTTACTGGGCCCTACAGGGTCACTATTTTGTATGTGGCCGAAAGGCTTACAAGGTGCTGCCAGCCAACTGGACAGGTAGCTGTTATATAGCTCATGGAGTTCCTCATCTTTCCATAACTGTCACACTGCCCAAAGGAAAGATTAGAAATGCCCGAGACACCTCTGTTGAGTCACGAGAAAAGACCCTGCGGCGACTGACTATGGCATTAGAGGGCAATATGAAGAATCCCCTCACAACCGAGAAGCTGGTAGGGTGCTCTGTACTGGGAATAGCGCCACTGTTTACCGGGCCAGCCCTGGCATGCATAGGCCGCTATACTGTAAGGCTGCAGATGGTACTTGAGAAAGTGGCCTTAGAGTTAGAGGACTCGGTTAGTGATTTAGGGTCAGCAGTAAAAACATTAAATAAAGAGGTACAGCAGCTCAGGACGTTTTCCCTCCAAAACAGGCTGGCTTTGGACTATCTCTTGGCATCCCAAGGAGGGGTGTGTGCCCTCATCGGGCCCCGATGTTGTGTATATGTAAATGATAGCAGTTATGAGATCTATGAAAAGGTGGTACAGGCTGAGGCCCATGCCCGAGCCGGAGCACAGGTTGCCTATACTGCCCCAGAAAACAATTGGTTGCAAACCTTGTTTTCAGGCTGGGGTTTGTCGTCTTGGCTTGGTGGTTTATTTAGCCTGCTATTGAAATTTTTCTTTCCTGTATTGCTTGTATTACTGGTATTATGCTGTGCGGTATCATGTGTTAGGGCCCTTTTGCAAAAGTTAATAAGTCATTCTCTTCAGGGCTATCACAAAGTGCTTATGCAAAGTCATATTGTAAAGAAATAAGTAGCCCAAGTGAGAAAACTCAGAGCCAAGGCTGTTGAGTGTTCTCAAAGGGGGGAGTTGTTGGGAACACTGGGGCATGGCCACTAGGTAACTCGAGGGGATGGAAGACCACAAGTGTCGATGAAGCCCCCTCGCACTAGGCCCCGGTGTCCTTGGCCCCCCTCCTCCTGCCTGGAGGCACTCGCAGCAGCTCTGCGTGCTAGGCCCAAGTGTCCTTGGCCCCCCCGCCTGGAGGCACACACAGCAGTTATGCTGAGAATCTGCAACAGTATGTTGCAGAGTCAGACTGCCTGAAACTAAGCAAGGCCAAACAGGGGAGATATGGAAGAACAATGCTGAATAAAGCAGCTTTATGTATAGTTTAACAAATGATACAGAGAATCAGGGAACTAGCTGGGAACTGGATTGGCTAGCTATATGGATACTTGGAGCAGCTTGCTATTGGATAAGTATGCTGGGAAAAAGGATGTATAAAAGCTTGTGTAACTTCCTGCTCTGGTGTGCAGGATTTGAGATTTTATTCTCCCTGTACCTTTTTGCAGCTGCAAATAAACTTTTCTGCTTCTCCACCCCGTTGTGATTATTGGGTGTAGCACACCGGGTAACGAACCAACTCAAGCTGTTGTTCAGCCTCTCGGCACTGGGTGCCGGCAACAGTCTAAATGAGCTCTCCCTGACAGCTAGTGATGAGCTGGGGGTGGGGGAAAAGGCTTCAGGACCAGATTGTATTTACAGTCACACCTAATCTACCTAGGTATCCAGCAAAGAGAGCTGTGTTGCCCAAGTGATAGATTTTGGCTGGGGTTGGGTTACAAATCCCTTGAATGCGGGGTGGGGGGGGGGGAATGAAATGTTGTTATTCTTATTGTCTGAGTAAAGGGCAGTAGAACTGCCCTTAGCCTGTGCTGATTGAGGGCATGGCGAGGGGAGGCGGTACAGTTGTTTTCCTTGATGGTCTGCCTGAGTCACAAGTACTATTAGACCTGCCCCTCTCCACTCTTTAAAGACAGAGCTGATTAGGCTCCATAGATAGTCTTTGTTTTGTTAAGTGACCGCTACAGCTGAAATCACTGATAATCAGGTCTAAGTGCTTAGACCTGCTGTGGGACAGTGTTTCTGTGGAAGAGACGGCCCAGTCTGCACTAGCAGCGAGGTTCCCCCACTGACAGCTCAGCTGAAATCACGGAGAGCCGGTGGAACCTCAAGAGACCCACTCGCAGAGGTCACAGTGGAGGTGGCAGCCGAAGGTGACGGCTCAGGGCCATTGACAACAGAGCGAAGGAGTGAAAGGTGGCACAGCGAACAACAGTGTCCAGAGCGAACAGTGAGCAGCTGGAGGAACAAGCAAGGTGCCTTCTTGCCCCCACCTGGGAGGTGAACTCATGTGAAAGCAGCTCTGAACTGTTGTGGTTCAAATAAAAGACAGCACAAAGCTTTTAGCAAGCAAACAGGCTGGTCTGCCAACGGACTTCTCCCTGTCAGCTTTCCACCCTCTCCTTTATTCTTTCTCTCCCCACGCTCATTACATTCTCCAACAGATAAAAGGAATACACTGGCTTTGTTTAACATTCTTATTTACCAATTTCTATCTACCGCATTCCTTGCTCTCAGGCCTTGAGCCCAGTCCTGGGAGGCTTCCCATGGTTCATGTCATCTGGGCGAGATTCCAAGGTTCATGCCCTTGAGAGGAGCTGTGTGTGCACAGCTCCTGCACAACACTCCGGGTGTGCCCTGAATGTTGCCGAGTGCCTGAACCTTGTATGAATCCTACATCCCCTCCTTTTTTGTTTATTTGTGCTCGGCCATCTCATGGTAGCCATCAATTTGCTTTTGCAAGCCAATTAACTCCCGGATAGACAAGGTCATAACTCGTGGAGCCTGCCAGGGTGGGTCTTGACAAAGCCTTAACAAAAAGGAAATACATTGCACACAGCAATAGCAAAAAATAAGCTTAAGAAGGTAAAGTGTAATTGGCCGGGCCCCAATTAGCCATGCTAGAGTACTGGGAAGAGAGGTTCGCGTAAGCAGCGAGCATCATCTCATTCCCAATTTCCTCAGGGTGATGACATACTGGAATAAGGCACATACCTAACAATTCTTCAGCTGCTACAAAATCAGATAAACAGAAGTGGGTAACATTTGCTATTGAAGCCAATCTTTCCCACAGGTTATATGTCATTCGGGCCCGTAACAGAGGAAGCACTCCCGAGCCAACCCCTACAGGGAATAGCAGGCACAAAAGGCATACAATCAATACAGAATTAGCAGTAATTTGGGTGAGAATTGCCACAAAGTCTCAGGAGTCTCTAGCTGTTGATTTGCTGCCAGTCTTCGCTGAGCCATGGCGACCAATGCTTTTACTTCTCCCCATGTCACGGGCTGGCTTGGGACGCTACGCCTCGTCCGTTTCCGTCCCGCCATTGTCGACCCAGGAGGCACTGCGTTCTCCTCCAAGGTCAGCTGAAACTCCGGTATGGGGTTCGATATCCCCTGGTGCCACGCCATGCTGCTTCAGTGCCGGTCGCACACACCGGGCCGGAACCCACAACGGTCCTGTAGGGAGAGACACAGCAGCATATCCCCGACCCCAAGTGATTAGAGGTACTGGGCCCAGTCATTGTGGATCAGGCAGCTGACGGTAATAGACACGCGGTCTTTCCAGTACCTCGGACTTATGAAAATGCCAATCCGTGGGGGTCTGCTGATCTGCGTTCAGCATTAAATTATTTAAAGTAAACAAAAGGATATGCATTTGTTGCTGAATGTCTCCTAAGGTTCGGAGACGCAGCTCCCCTTGTTTTAATTGTTTGTTGAGCAAGGTTTTTAGCGTGCGATTTGCACGTTCAACAATAGCTTGGCCTGTGGAATTATAAGGGAACCCGTGTTTGAGACGGACGTCCCATTGGGCACAAAAGGTGGAGAGGGCTGTGGAGCAATAGGCTGGGGCATTATCCGTTTTTATCTGGCTCGGGCGACCCATAACAGCAAAACAGGCTAGCAAATGGTGACTAACTTTGGGAGTGGCTTCCCCACGCTGTGGGGTCACCCAGAGGAATCCCGAATAGGTATCAATGGAAACATGTAAAAACGAATAGGGGCGGAATTGTGGCACGTGAGTGACATCCATTTGCCACAGCTGATTCGCTGCGGTACCTCTGGGGTTAACGGCATAAGAAAAGGTAGGGGCAGCAGCGGCACAGTGGGGGCAGGAACGAACAATGGAACGGGCATGATCAGCAGGAATGTAAAACTGTCGGGCCAAAACAGAGGCAGACTGATGAAAAAAGAAATGGCTTTCAGTGGAGTCAGAAAAAAGGGAATTTACCTGACCACGTAAAGCGTGATCAGCGCGCGCATTGCCTTCAGTGAGTAGCCCAGGCAGACGGGTATGACTGCGAATATGAGCAACAAAATAAGGGAAATTACGAGTGGTGAGGAGATACTGTAAAGACAAAAACAGGCGAAGAAGGTCCACATCAACCTGAGGAGTGATGAGGGCAAGGGGTAAATGATCAATTACCTGATAAACATAATGCGTGTCCACGATCAAATTAAAGGGACAGTCAGCAAAAAGTTGAAAGGCCAAAATAACAGCAGCTAGTTCCAAGGACTAGTGGAGCTCTCCAAGCGCTGTGCGTGCAAATGTTGTTGTACAAGTGAATGAAGCGCTTTCAGCTTTTCTAGGGGGAGGGGCCACTGGTCAATCCATACGGGCTCTAAGGATTGCCATACCAATGGTAATGCGGATGGCAAGGTGGATGAGGGAGGATTTTGGGCCATTATATACTAATATCGAGGGTGGTGTCCAGCTTTACAAGTAAGTCGCGGCCCCAAATATTGAGGTGGACAGGGAGTACAAAAGGGCGGATTGTAGCAAGGGCACGGCCTCCTGGTTTAGAGACCGTGACTGTCAAGGTTCCTCCCCCACTCTGAACTCTAGGGTACAGATGTGGGGACCTGCATGAAAAACCTCCTAAGCTTATCTTTACCAGCTTAGGTCAAAACTTCCCCAAGGTACAAAATATTCCACCCTTTGTCCTTGGACTGGCCGCTACCACCACCAAACTAATACTGGTTACTGGGGAAGAGCTGTTTGGACATGTCTTTCCCCCCAAAATACTTCCCAAAACCTTGCACCCCACTTCCTGGACAAGGTTTGGTAAAAAGCCTCACCAATTTGCCTAGGTGACTACAGACCCAGACCCTTGGATCTTAAGAACAATGAACAATCCTCCCAACACTTGCACCCCCCCTTTCCAGGGAAATGTTGGATAAAAAGCCTCACCAATTTGCATAGGTGACCACAGACCCAAACCCTTGAATCTGAGAACAATGAAAAAGCATTCAGTTTTCTTACAAGAAGACTTTTAATAAAAATAGAAGTAAATAGAAATAAAGAAATCCCCCCTGTAAAATCAGGATGGTAGATACCTTACAGGGTAATTAGATTCAAAACATAGAGAACCCCTCTAGGCAAAACCTTAAGTTACAAAAAAGATACACAGACAGAAATAGTTATTCTATTCAGCACAGTTCTTTTCTCAGCCATTTAAAGAAATCATAATCTAACACGTACCTAGCTAGATTACTTACTAAAAGTTCTAAAACTCCATTCGTGGTCTATCCCCGGCAAAGACAGAATATAGACAGACACACAGACCCTTTGTTTCTCTCCCTCCTCCCAGCTTTTGAAAATATCTTGTCTCCTCATTGGTCATTTTGGTCAGGTGCCAGAGAGGTTACCTTTAGCTTCTTAACCCTTTACAGGTGAGAGGAGCTTTCCCCTGGCCAGGAGGGATTTCAAAGGGGTTTACCCTTCCCTTTATATTTATGACAGTGACCCAAGACAAACTTTGGCACCCGGGTTTGCTACCCCCGATCCCCCACAACTCTTTAGAAGGAACTGTTGGCCAACCGACCGGCGACTCCGGATCACGAATCACCATAACGTCAGCTCCAGTGTCCACCAGCCCTGTAAAAGGAACATTATTTAAGAGAAGTGTTAACTGAGGTTTCGAGGGGCGGACCGACATTGTTAGAGCAACAAGTGGAGAGGACGTGTCGTGAGAAGGCAACTGAGACAGCGTCGATCCAAAGCCGTTCCTGCCCCGGGCTCGATCCTCTGCGGCTGGCACCTGATAGGGGACTAAAATCAATTGCGCAATTGACCGTCCACGCGGGAGCGACTGCGGAAGATGGGTCCACACCTGAACCTTAATAACGCCGGTGTAATCGGCGTCAATGACCCCTGGGATAACAAAAAAACCCTGTTTCCCAGCGTGTGAGCGAGGGAGAACCAGACCCACAAATCCGGCAGGGAGAGGTCCCGTCACCTGTGTAGGTATGGTGCAAACCTCCCCCGGCAACTGAAAATCAGCATCCTCCTGCATAATCAAATCAAGACCTGCACTTCCAGCAGTCGCTGCCCTCATGGAGTCTATGGATTTTAAGGCAGAGGAACAGTTGTCTGAGTGGGAAACACCCCCGTTTGGCCCTGGGTTCGGGGGAGACCCGTCGTGCGGTTTCCCGACCCGCTACGACACTGATTAGCCCAGTGATAGCCCTTCCGACACTTGGGGCACTTCTTTGAGGGGCGGGCGGGCGCCGTCGATGAGCGGCACTCCCGCTGAAAGTGACCCTCCTTACCACAGCGGTAACAACGCTTCCCCTCCTTCCCGCTTTTCCGCAGGGCGGCGGCCAGAACTCCAGCCTTATGGGCTTGGGTGCCGATGTTTTGGCACGCCCGCAGCATGTCCGACAGCTCTAGAACGCCAGTGGCTTGTGCCGCCTGGAGAGCATGGCGGCAATCCTCATTCGCATTTTGAACCGCCATTTTTAACAGGATCTCCTGAGCTGCCGCAGGGTTATCCACCTGTCGGAGGATAGCCTCCTGCAATCTGTTGGTAAAATCCATAAAGGACTCTGACGCACCCTGACGGATACTGGCAAAGCTTTTGGTAGGCTTGCCTGAATCCGGGACCTTCCAGAAAGCATGCTGGGCGCAGGTGGAAATAATGGGGAAGGGAGTTGAGACTGCATCTGAACGGTAGCAAACTGGCCCTCCCCTGCCAAGTGCTCATAAATGATACCTTGCTCTCTATATACCTGGGCTTGGCGTTCCGCCATCTGCCGATACTCACTAAGCCAAATAACATACTGACTGGGCGTCAGCATCATGCGCAACAGCGCCTTCCAGTCTTCAGGGACCAGGGTGTACCCAGTACCTAGCCCTTCAATGAGACCACGTACATACGTGCTAATCAGGCCGAACTCGCGAATCACTTTCTTTACCTCTCGGATCACCGAGTAAGGCAAACTGACCCAGTTTGCAACCTGGTTGCCCTGGCCATCATCCTGCCAGGTCACCGGACAAACTGAGACCAGATCAGCTAGCTCCTCTGCTGTAATATCTGAGCGAGTCTTCGCTGCGTGAACCATTTGTTGCACCAGAGAAAGCCCCTGAGCAGACGCGGACGACCCCCCGGGGGGCCCCGGAGCATGGGGCCCCACGAGGGGATGGCGATCACACACCGGCTCCAGTGGGGAAGGCCAGGGAGGCGGTGGTAATAGAGGCACTAGGGGCGAAGCAGGGGGAGGGATGGTTGCAGGAGCGGACGGGGGTGTCAGGATCGGCAGCCCCTCTGTTGGCGCGGGAGAGGGTCTTTCCGAGGCGACACGTTGTGTCTCATCGCCAGGAGGGGGGATGGCTGCAGGAGCGGACGGGAGTGGCGAGAGCACCAGCCCCGCGAGGGAGGGCCTGTCCGAGGCGACACGCTGTATCACGTCGCGGCAGAGGTGCCAGGCATGTAGAGCCTGCACGGGCGCCCGAGGCTCTTTGTGCAATGTCTGGCCCAACCACTCCCAGTCTGCTAGCTTAAGGGTTCCGGCTTCAGGGTACCACGGGCATTGGGCACTCACCTCCTGCAGCAGGAGAGTGAGTTCTCGAGTGGGGCAGTCATGCTGAGCCTTACGCAGCAAATACTGCATCTCATTGCGGTGTTGCACTTGCAAAGCAGAGAGGGAGCTTCCCATACTTACCACAATGAAAAATACTCACCGGGATCCGCGAAGCGGATGAGTGACGCGTCTGAAACCCTTGCCAGGCGAGGTGAGTGCTGAGGGCCCCACGTTTGGGCTCCAGTTGTTGCGGTTCAAATACAAGACAGCACAAAGCTTTTAGCAAGCAAACAGGCTGGTCTGCCAATGGACTGGTCCTGTCAGCTTTCCACCCTCTCCTTTATTCTTTCTCTCCCCCCGCGCATTACATTCTCCAACAGATAAAAGGAATACACTGGCTTTGTTTAACATTCTTATTTACCAATTTCTATCTACCGCATTCCTTGCTCTCAGGCCTTGAGCCCAGTCCTGGGAGGCTTCCCACGGTTCGTGTCATCTGGGCGAGATTCCAAGTTTCATGCCCTTGAGAGGAGCCGTGTGTGCACAGCTCCTGCACAACACTCCGGGTGTGCCCTGAATGTTGCCGAGTGCCTGAACCTTGCATGAATCCTACACTGAACTCTGAGTCTCCAGTCACCAAGGACAACACCGGTGAGTGTTAATGAGGCTGTTAAGAATGTTGGAGACACAACACAGTTTATGCGAACAAACATGGCTGTGGCATCCTACTTTCTATTTAAGCAAGAGATACCACACACTACAGACTGGAGGCCAATGTTAAGTGCATTGTCACTTGTTCATCCTGAAGTTGACCACTGTTTCTGAACAAGACCAGCAAATGCTCACTGTCTTTCTGCAAGAAACTCAAGTGACTGGCTAGACGCATGCGGTGCAACAGTGAAAGACTCAACAGTTGAAAAAGTGAAGAACTCTCTCATCACATTCAAAAAAATTGCATACATGGCTGATGAATGCACCAATGCAAATGGTCATCAAGTATTAAGTCACTGTGTATGTTATCTTGATGTCAGTGGTAGGCCAATAGATGCATTTCTAGATGTTCAAGTTATAGAAGACACATCGGCTGCATCTGTGACAACCCACATCTTAGAAGAGTTAAATGCTTGTCAGTGGGACCCCAAACACATGGCTGCTTGTGCATTTGATGGAGCTGCAAACTTCTCTGGAAGACATGGTGGAGCACAAGCTTTGCTCAGAGAAAAGTGTAACCCTGATCTCTCCTATACACACTGCAGAGGCCACCTACGCCAACTAGCGCTAGGACGAGCTGCAGAATCTTCAAAAGACATTAAAAAAGCTGTACATTTAATGTCTTCATTATATTCTTTTTTCAGCAAGAGTCCAAAAAGACTGAATATCCTGGAAAATAGACGATACACTGGGACTGAAGCTCAAATTACTCCAACCTGGGAAAACCCTCTGGCTTTCTCACGAGCGATCCTTGGCTATTGTCTTAAAATTTCTCCAGCCATTATTACTGGCTTTAGAAAATATCTACCAAGATGGGATGGATCTAAGTAGTGAGGCTTGTGGATTACTTTTGCTACTACATTTAGAGAAGACTATTGCCATTCTCTCTCTTGTGAGTCTACTGTTGAAATCACTTGGGTCATTAAACAATGTCATCCAGGTATCTGCTAGGACAGTAGTAGATCTTTGTCCAGCAATAGAGGCTACATTTGGATCAGAGAGCTATCCATTGAAAAAGTACTGGAAGAAGCAAAGACTTCAGTCCAGAAGTTGACTAATGAAGGCATTTATATAGAATCCTTAAGTGAAGAGGACAAGAAGTGTTTGTTAAGACAACTGAAAAAATACACAGACTTGATTCTTAAAAATCTATAACAGAGACTTCTAGATTCTACTCAACCACCATGTAGCTTTTACAGATGCCTGTCTTATAAAACACTGGCAGTTGAGTGGAGTGAGGCACGACCAGCAATGGGGCTGCCATGTGCGCAGGACAGAATAGAGAATTTGAACACAGAGTGGAATATCATACGACAAATGAATGAAGATTTGACTTCAACTTCTTTTTTATCATCACTAGTGGCTCGACTGGATCTTTGTGCTCTGTTTCCTGGGCTGAAAGAAGCAGGAATTCATCTCTTGCTACTCCCAGTCACAACAGCTACAGTTGAGCGTTCTTTTTCATCATTGAATAGAATTTTGTGTTTTGAAAGAAGTCACCTTCTGCCTGATCCTGTGAATGAACTAATGAGCATATCAACTGAAGGAATGGAAGTACCAGACACCCGAGAAGCCACCAAAGATGAATGCATTGCATTCAAGAAGTTCATTAACAGAGTTGTGCAAAACTATAACAAGAAACCAAAAAGTGAACAAGGTTCAAAAAGTGCTTCATAGATGGCTTGAGTAGCCAACTTTAATTTGTGTGATGATTTTAAAATCTAATAAAATGGTCATGAAACATTTTTCAGTTTTTACTATGGTGCCATACAGCCCACCTTCACCCTCATGATCTCACCCCTCATAGGCCCTGACCCTCCCTCCCCCAAGTAAATTTGAACACCCCCCCTAATTTGAATTCCTGGGGAAAACACTGCAAGCTCCCTTTGGCTCAGGGCTCTTGGCAGTTTCTTTGTATCTGGTAACTATAAAACGGGGTCCCCTGGTTTGCAAGCTGCCGGTACCAGACTGTGCTGTCACTCGCCTTGGTGGCGGGGTGAGAGCAGGTGAGGTTCAGTTCGTCTCCCTCCAAAACTTCTGTGGAGCCCAGCTGCTGGATCTTGGCTCTGCCCGGGGCCACTAGGAGTGAAAACCAGCAAGAGAATTGATTCAGTGAGCATGAAACTTCAGAGGGACCCTAGGGATAAATTGCCTTTCGCTGGCCCCCATCCACTGACTGCCCCCAGTGTTTCCAAGGGCCAGGGAGTGAAAGAATGTAGGGGGAAGGAGAAAGCGGTGCGGACGGATTGAGAGAGAAGAGGAGTGTCTGATAGAGATTGTGTGTATTTGTGAGATGGAGGGTGCGGAAGAGGAGAAGGGGTGTCAGGGTGAGATGGAAGGTGGGGAAGAGGAGAAGGGGTGTCAGGGTGAGATGCACGGTGGGGTAGAGGAGGGAGGTGTCAGGGTGAAATGGAGGGTGGGGAAGAGGAGAAGGGGTGTCAGGGTGAGATGCACGGTGGGGTAGAGGAGGGAGGTGTCAGGGTGAAATGGAAGGTGGGGAAGAGGAGAAGGGGTGTCAGGGTGAGATGCACGGTGGGGTAGAGGAGGGAGGTGTTAGGGTGAAATGGAGGGTAGGGAAGAGGAGAAGGGGTGTCAGGGTGAGATGCACGGTGGGGTAGAGGAGGGAGGTGTCAGGGTGAGATGGAGGGTGGGGAAGAGGAGAAGGGGTGTCAGGGTGAGATGCACGGTGGGGTAGAGGAGGGAGGTGTCAGGGTGAAATGGAAGGTGGGGAAGAGGAGAAGGGGTGTCAGGGTGAGATGCACGGTGGGGTAGAGGAGGGAGGTGTTAGGGTGAAATGGAGGGTGGGGAAGAGGAGAAGGGGTGTCAGGGTGAGATGCACGGTGGGGTAGAGGAGGGAGGTGTCAGGGTGAGATGGAGGGTGGGGAAGAGGAGAAGGGGTGTCAGGGTGAGATGCAGGGGGTAGAGGATTAATAGTAACATCAAGGAAGAAGAATTCTGGTTGGGTGGGTGATGGTGCTGGATAGAAGAGGGTCACTCTAAGTTGTGTTATTCTTGTGATGGAAAGGCGCTTTCTGAGAGCCATGAACGGAAGGATGGGGTGAAACTGGGCCATCGCTCACAGCCATGTAGTATCTCCAGAGTCACCCCGATGCAGTAACAGACCTACATCACTGCAGGTGGAACTACGCCCTTGGGGATTTGGGGCACAATTTTCAACAGTGCCTTCATGACTTAAAGGCTCAGTACTTGTTCAAACTGATGTGTGAACATGCCCTTCACTTAAGAGAGTTGTAAGAAACGCTTAAGGGATCACACCTAAAATAAAGCCTAGTAGAGTCTGCTCAAG
This sequence comes from Caretta caretta, assembly GCF_965140235.1. Lineage (NCBI taxonomy): Eukaryota > Metazoa > Chordata > Testudines > Cheloniidae > Caretta > Caretta caretta. The sequence goes on from NC_134218.1 coordinate 42,818,103, forward strand.
TTGGGGTGGGGTGGTTCCAGTGGGTATTGTAAATAGATGGGGATTCGGGGGGGTCATTTGCTATGGGACAATTGTCCCCATAACCTTGGCTTGCCTCCTCCCAGACTTTTCCTAGGTGCTCCACTTCCTCCCCATTTCCCCAGTTTTGCAGGATATAATATAATTACATCTAATGTTTTGTATGCTCACACAGCTTCCCCCTGCCCCCGATTTTTCTGAAATGATTCCTGAGGGGGAGAGGAAGGGGAGGCAAGAACACAGAGAAACTGAAAACAGACAGGAACAGAGAGGACGCCGAAAGCCAAGCAGCAGCCTGGGTGGTGTGTGCATAGCGGGTCCCTGGGGAAAGCCAGCGAGAGCGCTTCGGAACCTGGTGTTGGCTGAAGCAAGAGAAGCTGGTTCCTGCTGTTTTATTCCCTCTGCATTCAGAGCTACAGGCTGTTAGAGAGCTTATTCCTTCACTCTCCCACTTCCCTGGTCCTTCTCACATGAACAGAGAGCAACAATACCCGAAGTCCGAAGGTGCAAACAATTCGATGTTTATTGGGGTGAACTTCCAGCAAGCTTAAATACAAGTTCCTTTTCCTTATTTCCGAATCCCAACTTACTTCCTGTTTGCCCCTAATTTATATAGTAATATTCTTAGCTATACCTTAACCAATCATTCTACTAAAATTTAACTAACCAATCCTAACATATTGTAACTTGATTATGTAACCAATTATATCCCACCACCTTAATTAGTTTACACCCAGCAAAATTAATTATACAGCAGACAGGAACAATCACAGAACCAGGCAGAGATTATACAGACAAACAATAGCAAAGTGGGAACTATAATGGCAAGACAATACAGAAGTGAGGATTTCACATCCCAGTATTGATAAGTGAGTTCTTGCCAGACAGGATGCTATCAAACTAAGTTTTCTTTTACATTTTCTAGGCACTTCCCTTTCTCTGGAGCTGATAGGCATTATCAGGACAGGATTGTATCCTAACAGCCCAATAGCACCTTCTTTCCATGTGACTACTTTGGAATGTGAGGATGTGACCGGTCGCTTCTGATGAAGTGAGCTGTAGCTCACGAAAGCTCATGCTCAAATAAATTGGTTAGTCTCTAAGGTGCCACAAGTACTCCTTTTCTTTTTCCCAGCTTATGGCTGCCTCTGCTGCTTAGCCAAAGGCCTGAGCCTAAGAACAGGGCCCCAGACTGTCACAGTAAGAGAAGGACCTTACATTGGCAGACAGTGATTTTGATTCTTTCTTTTATACCTCTAACTAGCCAAGCGATAAGAATACACCTAAATTCTTAAAGTACAGGCCTTTACAGACAGGCCTGAATATCTATATCCTAACACAGGCCTTTGCCAGTTCTTTGTAAAGCCGTAAAACCACAGCAAATAAATATCTATTACCAAGCCCCCCAACCCTGCACCTCGGCAGGCGGGAGAGTAGATGGCCGCTGCGACTCTAATTTCTGCTCCCAACAGGGACATCCACAGGGCCCCAGACTTTGACTATAAGCTCTGGTCAAAACATTATTTGGGAGCCCAAAGACTCAGAGGCCAGGTGCCTAATGAGGTTTCCAAACGCAGCTAGGCCCCTAACTTCCAGGGAAGCCAATGCGAGTTAGGTGCTTTTCAAAATCCTACTAGGCACCAGCAGATTCTTTAGGCACCTAAGTACCTCTGCAAATCTGATCCCTGGTGCCTCTCTGTATCTTTAGGTCCCTAAATACCTTTGCAAATCTAACCCTTCGGAGGCTTATTTTCATTGCAAGACCATAACAATTAGGCTTCTAATTGCCTGAGTCACTTTGGATGCAGTCATGAATTTCTATATGGTGTTGTTCAAAGCTGAGATTTTCAAAAGAGCCCAAGGGCATCAGGTGCTTATTGCTCACTGGGGTTCAGTGGGTTGAATCTCCTGGCTCCTCTGAGGATCCCAGCCCGCAATTTGATTATCTGTGTGGGAGTCCTGGGCAGGAAGAGAAGGAAGCTGAGACTCGGGGAGGTTTTTGTTCAGCTCGCCCTGCATTTCCTCTCGCTGTGCCTCTCACGGCGCAGTAATACACCCCCGAGTCCTCCACCGCCACCTCGGTGATGCGCAGCGGGGCGGACCGGCCGGAGGGGTCAATGGACAGTTCAAACCGCTCCGACGTCTCCGTGGACTTGTAGCCAGAGATCACAGCTCGAGGGGCAGCTCCGGGGCGCTGAGAGTACCAACAAATTCTCTCGTAGCCAGCGACACTGTGGTTACAGGGGAGCTCAGCCCTGCCCCCCGCCAGGAAAAGCAGCGCAGCAGGCTGAGAAACCTTCCCGTCCACCGCTCCGCCTGGGAATAAAATAATAATAACAGAGCATGAAAAATCCCCCAGACACACACAGGGAAACTGGCAGCAGCAGAAGCAGCAGCGTGAAGTGTCGCCGAGAAAGACACCTGGACACAGGTGAAAATTAATAAATACGGGGGAGGGGAATAATGCCCAGAAATGCCACGTGGGAATCTGACTCACTGGAGACAAGGAGCAGCGCAGTCATGGAGACCAAGGTTTTAAGCATCTTCTCAATGAAGATTCGGTGTCTCTGCGCTTTTGCAGGGAGCGGCTCCTTTTTCTCTCCACTCAGGCACCCCCGCCCGCCAGCAATGTCATAAGAAACTAATTAGGCCCTTTCCTCGCAGAGGGAAGCCGACCTCTGTCTTCTGAGGGCTGAAGGAATCCGGGAACGCTGCTTCCGCTCCGAATTAAATCGTGACTCTTGGCGTCAAGCCTCAAATCTCTCCGAGCTTGGTTGGTAGCTGCCTTTCCGCTGAGCTGCTAGAAAGTCTCGCAGGGTCCGGGAGGGGACGGCTGGGGGGCGAGCGGGGGGGGCGGCTGGGGGGACGGCTGGGGGGCGAGCGGGGGGGGCGGCTGGGGGGCGGCTGGGGGGCGGGGGGGGAGCGGGGCAGGGGGGAGAACTAGACGTCCAGAAACACCAGGGAGCGCGCTCGTTTCTGGAGCTCTCCGGTCGGCGCGGCAGCGCCCTCTGCCGGGCTGTTGTCTGAACTGCAGCGCGCTACGGGGGAGCAGAAAACTTTGTTCCGACTTTCCTAGAGGAGTCGCGGTTTCTGAGGGAAGGAGAGTGGGGGGAGGGGCTAGGTTAGTTTTGTTTGTTTACTGTTGCTATTGAAACGCAGGTGATTTTACAGCTTTGAAGCCAGAGATTTTTTGCATTCGGCTCCCTTAAGGGAATATGTTTTCCCACTGGAAATGTTTAGTAATGAACTTTCCTTTCGAAAGGTTTCAGAGGAACAGCCGTGTTAGTCTGTATTCGCAAAAAGAAAAGGAGTACTTGTGGCACCTTAGAGACTAACCAATTTATTTGAGCATGAGCTTTCGTGAGCTACAGCTCACTTCATCAGATGTTGATGAACATCCGATGAAGTGAGCTGTAGCTCACGAAAGCTTATGCTCAAATAAATTGGTTAGTCTCTAAGGTGCCACAAGTCCTCCTTTTCTTTTTGATTAACCTCAATCTCCTTCCTTCCACATCTGATGAAGTGAGCTGTGGCTCACGAAAGCTTATGCTCAAATAAATTGGTTAGTCTCTAAGGTGCCACAAGTACTCCTTTTCTTTTTCCTTTCGAAAGTGTCCCATAGGAAGAAAAGGGGAAAAAATGAACTCATGTATCGATTTTGTTGTAATCTAGTCACCACAATCAACACATGTGGAGTGACTCCGGATTTACGCTGATGTTCATACAGCTGTCCCAGGATCTGCAGACCTGGGTTCCAGTCCCCGGGTACTTATGATATGGCCCCCTTGACTCCGCTGGAGCTTTACACCATCTGAGGATCCGTCCCTGCATCTCCTCCCCTAAGCTGCCTGTCAGAGACTGAGGGTTTTTGCCCTGAGCCCAGCTCTGCCTGTGTCACTGTGCATCCACCGCGCAGAGGTAGCTGCCTGAGTCCCCCAGCTGGGAGTCGGTGATGTGCAGAGAGCTGCGTTTCCCACTTTCCAGGCGCTCGCCTATGAACCGCCCCACAGTGACATTGTCATTAGAGCTCGTGGTCAACAGGTGGGTCGGCCCTTGCCCAGGCAGCTGCTGGTACCAGTAGAAGGTTTGGTAAGCGCTGGTAAAAGAGCAGGACATGGTGGAGACCTTCCCTTCCCCAGTAACCAGCCACTCGGGGCTCTGAACCACTTGGGCTTCGCAGCAGGAGACTGGAGGGAAACAAAATCATAGCAGTTAACATGAAGAATATGAGAATGTCACATTGCCTGTTTTTCTATGGCTGTATCTATCCAGCCTTCTGTCTGCAGCCTCCCTCCATCCTTCTTTTGTTCCAGCCCCAGTATCTATATCTACATGTCTATATATAGATACAGATAGATATACAGATATAAATCCTTCCTTCAACATCTGTTTATGTAGTTCTGTTCTCTCCCTGAATCTTAAAATATCAGGACAAGAAAGTCTAACAAATAACTCCAAACCAAATTACTCTCCAAATAGATCAGAGGCTGAGATATGTCCCATTGGCATGGGTGCAGTAGCTCTTAGATAGATAGCTAAGATATATAGAGAGAGGAATGAAGAGCTAAGAGATCTTGACCTTCACTGACTTCCAAAAGTTTGCATCTTTTTACCCTTTAGAACGAGAAAATATTTGGTTCACTCACAGAGAAAAGCAAAGGTGAGGAGAAGGCTCCACAGAGCAGTTCCACTCCCTGAGGCCATGGTGAGCTCCGTTTCTTCTCTCCCTTGCAGAGGAATAAACCGAGGCAGAGTCAATCCGTGGAAGGTTTTCAGGAGGCCAGTGGAAATGGAATTCTCCCTCCCCTCAGGTTTCAGCCTTCTCAAGGGGAAGGATTCTCCGCCTACAGAGGCTGCCGTTTCATTGTGTGCCCCGGGGAGGAACGGCAGCTCTGTGACCTGGGCTGGGCTGGGGACATTGAGGACAGCCCGGACCTCAGGCTGCGGGAATTAACCAGGGTCTGCAGGGGAGGAGGGTGAGCCCTCTAGCGCCATCTGCTGTCCGGTTAGAGAAGGGAGCGCGGGGAAATTCTTGGCTTCAGGGGAATCCCAGCTCGAAGATGGTAGGAATGATTCAGAACCACGCACCACTTCACCCCTTTACTCCAATGGAGTTACCGCTGATTTACACCCCCTGAGGACCTGCCCCATTAGCTGCAATTGAGAGCATCTGAGTCGCACCAGATGAGGATCTGGCCCAGTGATGTGAATGAAGAGGTTGGGGACACTGGGCACTACACTAGGTAACTCGGGAGGGTGGAAGACCATGAGTGTCGAGGAAGCCCTCCTGCTCTAGGCCTGGATAAACCAAGGCCCCTTTGCTCCTCGAACCCTCTGTGATCCTGCATAACACTGAGGAAGCTGGCACACAAATAGACAGGTTTGCACATGGCTCGCCAGCCAAGGCCAGCTTCGGCCTGGGAAACAGATAGATAAGGCAGAAATGTTTAGCAAAAACCAGTAACAAATAGGACCAAATAAGGCAAGGCTCGGGCAATGCTACTGAGCAAAAACACAACTGGCTGCTTTAGCTGATTGGCTACGGTATTGTACGGGGCAACAGGTAATTGGTTGCATAAGCTTGTGTAGTGAAGTAGGAAAAGGTATAAAATGTATACTGGAATCTGAATGCGGGGCTGCAGGATTTGAGACAGCTCAGTCTCCCTGCGCCCTATTTGGAGCTCCAAATAAATCTCTCTGCTTCTCCACCCCGTTGTGGTCATTGGTGTGATGCATACCGGGCAACGAACCCAGCTGTTGCTTGCCTTGGGCACTCTGTGCCGGCAACAAAGATATTGCCGATTTGCACCAGCTGGGGGGTCTGAGTCAGTGACTCCAGTGGAGCAACAGCAGTTTACACCAGCTGGGGATCCGTCCCTGCAGCTCCTCAGCCCAGCTGCCTGTCAGAGGATGAGGGTTTTTGCCCTGAGCCCCGCTCTGCCTGTGTCACTCTGCTCTCACCGCACAGAGGTAGCTGCCTGAGTCCCCCAGCTAGGAGTTGGTGATGTGCAGAGGGCTGCGTTTCCCATCTTCCAGGGGCTGCCCCACGAACTGCTGCTCGGTAGCATTCTCCTGAGGGCTCACGGCCAGCAGGTAGGTCAGGCCTCACCCAGGGAGCTGCTGGTACCAGTGGAAGGTTTGGTACTTGGTGGTGAACGCGCAGGACAGGGTGGAGTAACCAGCGACTGGGGGCTCCGATCCACTTGGGCTTCACAGCAGGAGAGTGGAGAGAAACAAAAGAACAGTTGAAATGTAGCATTCAAGTGTAGGTGAGAGTGTGTTACTTTGCCTGTCTACCTATCTGACCATTCTTCCCTATGTGCTATCTCCCTATCCTTCCCTCTGAAGCACCTTTCCGTCCATCCATTGATCCATGCACCCTATCTCTCTCCACCTAGAATCTTCCCCAGTCTGAAAAGAGGCAAGAAATGCTAACAAAGAACCCCGAGACAAGATGACTCTGTAAGTAGATCAGACACGGAGTGTGTCCCATTGGCAGCCCCCTCTTTCCCATATATAGGTGGTGTAACTCTGAATCAAACAGAGCAGGGAACTGAATCAAATACGTCTCCACTCATTTCTGCCTCAATGTCCTACAAGCGAAGCAGCTGCCTTGGAGGAGCCCAGAGTGTTCTGAGCAGAAACTTACAGTGCAAAGGAAGAAAGACCCAGGGGCTTTGCAGCCTCTTGATTCCCAGGGCGGTGAGGTGAATTTCTGGCACTGGTAGCAGCCGGGCACTGGGGTGCAATGGTGCCTGGCTCATCTCGGCCTGATTTTCCTTTTCTCCTCAGACACAGCATGTGACACCCGCAGCCTAGGGTCCTGTGGCAGCCTCAGCTTGCTCCTGCACAAGCTCAGCTGCCCTCCCACAGCTGTACAGCCCCAGCGCGGACAAAGGCACCCAGCACGAGGGGCTTCCTTGGGAATATCTCAACAGCACCCGCTGCAAGGAGGCAGGAGGGTCCAGGGGCTCTAATGTTAGCCAAGGCCTGGGTTCGAGTCCTTCCTCCACCCCAGGCATTCTGGGGGCTTTGGGAACTGGGAAAGTCACTCAGGGCCATGTTTTTAAAGGAATGGCTAGTGGGGTTTTCAGACACACCCAGGAACCCTAACCCCCACTGATTTCAAAGGGTGTTTGGCACCGAGGCACTTCTGAAAAATCCCACCAGGTACCTAAAGACCTTTAAAAATCTGCCCTTCTCTTCCTCAGACCCCCAGCCATAAAATGGGGGTAACTTTCCCACCTCGCAGGGGTGTTGTATGGACAAATAAAGTGAAGATTGTAAGGTGGGTAGACACTGTGGTAATATGGTCAGAGAAATACCTAATGCAGGCAGTTTTAGGCTGGAATGGTCAAAGATTTCTGAGGGAATTCATAGCCCAATTTCCCTTGCATTCTACTGGGTTCTGAGCACCTAATTCCCTTAGGTTCATTTGAAAATACTTTAAAAGCTACCTGGGTGCTTTTGTCTCCCCCTTGACCCAACCCCTGCAGTATCTCAGCACCCCACAGACATGAATGGATTTGGCCTGGGATTTTCAAAGGAACCAAAGGGAGTTGGGAACCGATGTCCTGTTGAATTTCAGTGAAGTTTGGCTACCTAGATCCTATAGCTCTCTTTGGCAATCCCAACCTTGAATTCAACAGAACATGGGTTCCTAACCTGCTGCCCGTGAGCCCTCAGGAGAACGCTACCGAGCAGCGGTTCGTGGGGCAGCCCCTGGAAGATGGGAAATGCAGCCCTCTGTACATCACCGACTCCCAGCTGGGGGACTCAGGCAGCTACCTCTGAGCAGTGAGAGCAGAGTGAGTTTGTTGTGTTTGAATCTTAGGGAGTGTGCATTTGTGTTTGTTCTGCACGTGAGTGAGTTTGATATATGTGCTAGTTTGTGTGTGTGTGAGTGTCACCGTGAATGTATGAGTGAGAGAATTTGAGGTGTGTGTGTGTGAGTGACTGTGGGTGTCTGATGTATGTAACTTTGGTATATATGTGATTCTGGGTGTGAGTGGCTTTGTGTGTGTGTGAACTGTAAGTTCACATACATATGAATATGTGTGTGTGTGTGTGATAGAGAGAGAAGGCTAAAGAGAGAGTGGGACATGCATGTCTGTCTGTCTGTCTGTAAAATACATAAGTAGTTGTGTGTCTAAACAACATTTCAATGCCCAGGCTGTATCGAGGATGTGCCTTTATATTTAATAGTGAAACAGTGGTGGAAAACTCCTGCACCATTTTCCATTAGTTCCTGCAGCTGTCAAATTGGAACGAAATGGCCGCCAGATGGCAGCACATGATCACAAGCCTGTTGTTTGCTTTCAGCCCGGGGTTTGCCCCATTTTTATCACATTTTCTTTTCAGATCAACCCAGCAGGGCCTGAGGCAGCTCGGTTATTTCGCTCTCGGTTTTAGGTGATGGGGAACTGTCCACTTTCAGTGCATTTTATAGTTCCTTGTGACTTGAAAACACAGGCCGAGAGTTTGAAACCAGCCTAAGGGAATTAGATGCCCGATTCCCATTAAAATTCATGCAGATTGAGCATCCACATTTCCAAAGCAGCCTAAGGGAATTAGATGCCCAAATCCTATTGAATTTCAATGGAAGTTGATCCTCTAAATCGTCTAGGCCTTTTTGAGAATGCCAGCCTCAGTATAAATCTGGGAACTCTCTTTCCAGGAATAACTGAGCTCTTCTAACCATATGGTGATGTTTGCCCCAGTGCAGAGGGGCCAGTGCGAGCCCCAGGTCACAATTAAGTCCATAAATTGAAGGCAGAAGTGAGGGTTAAGCGTCACTTGGGTTAAGTGTCAACCCAGGATGGAATTTCAGCTGGGATTTCCGAAGGAGCCTAAGGGAGTTAGATGCTCAGCACTCATTGGTTTTGAATAGAATCAGGGTCCCTAACTCCACAAGGAACCCATTCCAACCTTCACCCCCCCCCCCAGTGAGATATTAATAGATTGCTTGATGCATGGATCCTAAAGTGAGAAGAGACCTTTGTGATCATCTAGTCTGACCTCCTGCATGAACACAGGCCAGATAATGATCCTCAAGGATTTCTGCACCCAGCCCATAGCCTGTGGTTGACATAGAGAAGAGACACCCAGTCATGATTTAAATATTTCAAATGATGGAGAGTCCACCATGTCCCTGGATCAGTTGTTTCAGTGTTTAATTACCCTCATAGTTAAAAATGTGCACTTTGTTTCTAGTCTAAATTTGTCTCACTCCGGCTTCCAGCCCTGGGATCTTATTCTGCTTTTGTCTTGTTCCATCTCCTCTTTGAGGCGAATTTCTGAGTCCCATTGTGGTGCTCCCTTTTCCCAGAAATCAGGAAGGGTTTTCATCTCCAGGAACACAGCTGTGGTAGGTCTCACCCCACTTCATAACCCTCTCCCCACGCCCCACCCCCATCCATTTCCTGCCCATGCTCGCCTCCTAACTTCACTTGCAAGAGTCAGTTTCTTACAGTAGTTGGAGAGGTGTCAGGTTTTTGTTCAGGGCTCCCTATGAATTTCAACATTGTGTGTGTCCCTACTGAAAGCGCAGAAGTACATGGCCACGTCCCCCAACTCCAGCTCTGTGATCCTCATACTGACGGAGCTTTTGGATTTCTCCAAATTGAAAAAAAATCTCTCTCCTGCCTCATTTGTCTTTTCTCCTCCAGAATGTTGCCAAGAAAGGAAAATAACCTTTTCTCTGGAGGGCTGTTTGTACCAATAAAAAATATAACTGCTCGCCACAGTTTCATAAGTGCAGTCCAGGGAAATGGACTCGCGCTCCGCCCCTGACACTGAAGGCTGGGTCTGAGTTACAGCATCTTCCATGCTGGAGCCTGGCACAAGAAGAGGGGGAAAGAGAGGTTAGTTGGAGGATGCTGTCACTGAGGGGAGTTCTTTGTTCTAGGATTTTCTAAGGATCTGCAGGGATTTCATGGAATCACAGAAATGTCAGGCTGACCTCAAGAGGTCATGCAGTGCTCCCCCCCGGCCATGAGACCACCCCTGACAGGTATTTGTCTAACCTGATCTTCAAACCCTCCAGCGATGGGGATCCCACAGCCCCCCTACTTAACGTGTCCAGAGCTCAACTCTGCTTATAGTTAGAAAGGTTTTCCTAACATCTAATCAAAATTTCCCTTCCTACAAACTAAACCACGTATTTCTTGCCCTGCCATAGAGAACAGATCACCCTCCTCTTTATTCAGGCCCCCAGATTCATTGAAATTCAATTCCTGTGGGATTTAGGCATCTAAATCCTTGCCTGAGAGCATCCCTTATTGCAGAGGAGGAGGAGGAGGAGGAAGGTCTGTTTAATCTCTCGGCGCCAGTAATGAAGGGGGAGGCATGTGGAGAATCTTTCAGAAACGGGATTTGGAATTGTACTCACTGAAAAGCCAAATCAGCACAATGGCTGAGCCCGGGATCGTGACCATCCCCCCAGCGTCTCGGCTCTTCTGCAGGGCGCCGCCGCTTTTCTCTCCAGCCAGCCTGGGAGAGAGTCACCCAGGCGGCAGCTCTTCTCCTCCACCCGCAGCCCTGGGCCGAGGGAGGCGAGAGAGCCGGTGTCTGAATGGTGAAGGTCAGACATCAGGCAGTGATGTCACAGCTGGAGGAGGGGCCAAGCATGAGCCTCCCCTCCCCTCAATACCTGCCCTGCCGCTGAGCCCACAGGTGCTGGAACTAAGGGCACTGGGGGGGTAAGGGGGGGCTGCTGCACCCCCTGGCTTGAAGTGGTTTCCATCAGATCCAGGGTTTACAGTTTGGTTCAATGGTTCTCAGCACCCCACTGTACACATTGTTCCAGCGCCCCTGGCTGAGCCCCCACATGCCTCACCACGTATGAGGGGCTGGCAGGAGAACTCGGCCATGGGACACCAGAGGCTGGAATAAACTGGTGCGCTCTGTCTATGGAGAGCCACGCTGACTGTGCTGCGGTGCCTTCTGGAGGAGAACAGCCCGAACCGCAGCCGGACCCAGGGCCAGCCGGAAACTGACCCATCATCTCTGTCCCAAAAGCTGGGGGCGTTTTTCCCTTCGCTGCCGGTGGATTCTTCCATGGCTGCAAACGGTGGATGATGCCAGGTGGTCCAGAGAAGGGACTTTTCCCTGTAAAATTCCATTTCCTAAAGAAAAGTTCCCCTCCAGGATTAACCCGTTGCTTTTAATGTGTGTGGCCATAGGTTTTAAGGAGTGTCAAGCAGGAAAGAAAAGCACTAGGACTCCCAGCCCTATATCTGGTTACGTCAGTGAATGTAAACCCACAGTGGTGCCAATAAAGTCAGTGCATTTGATAAGCAGTGTGGTCTGGTGGATAACCAGCTGGAATGGGGTTCAGGGCTGCTCGGTTCTTTCCCTCCCCCTCCCTTTGACTCTCTTTCCACTTTCTGCCTTTCTCTCTCTAGCCCCTATAGCTTGTGAGATCTTGGGGGCAGGGACTTTCTCTGTGTCTATATACACCAGCTGGGGATCTGGCCCATTGACTCCAGCTGAGCTGTGATGCATTCACACCAGCTGGGGACCTCTGCGCCTGCATCTCCCCCACCAAGCTGCTTTGCAGAGGATGAGGGTTTTTATGCGGAGCCCAGCTTGGGTCGCTGTGCTTCTGCCCCACACAAGTAGGGGCCTGAGTCCCGCAGCTGGGAGTCCGAGCTGTGACGAGAGCTGCTCTTCAAATCCTCCAGGTGCTCGCTCATGAACCACCCATCAGTGGCTGTCTCCCTAACATTGACAGTCACTGGGGGCCTAGCCCTCTCCGGGGGGAGCTGCTGGTACCACAAGAAGGTTTGGTAAGCGCTGGTGTAAGTACAGGTCACGGTGGAGATGTTGCCTTCCTAAACAACCAGTGACTCAGGTCTCTGAACCATCTGGGCCTCACAGCAGGAGGCTGCAGGGAAATACAATGATAGCAATTAAAACGATGTATATCGGAGTGTTACTGTACCTGTTTAACCTAATGTCTGTTTGTCTGCCAGAAGCTGCAACTGGGCGACAGGCAATGGATCACTTGATGTTTACCTGTTCCATTCATTCCCTCTGAAGCACCTGGCATTGGCCACTGTGAGAAGACAGGATACTGGACTAGATGGACCTTTGGTCTGACCCAGTATGGCCGTTCTTATGTTCTTATGTCCATCTTTGTATCTATTTACCTTTCTTTCTTCTGTTGACTCTAAGTTCTTAATTCTCCAATTGATCCATATCTATCTGTCCTTCCCTCTTCATCATCTATCTATACATCAATCTGTTGTAAAATGTAGTTTCCATATCTTTCCATCTCTCTATCTTGATGCTCTTCTGAAATCTTGAAAAAAGGAGGTAAGCAATGCTAACAAATGCTCCAAATCACTACAAATACTGAAATACAACAGTGACATGTCCAGTTGGCAGCCCCCTCTCTCTTTGTGTGCAGTACCTCTTACTCAAACAGAGCTATAAATGGAATCAAATGCTGCTTCAACCATTTCTGATTCAACGACCCACAAGCAAAGCAGCTGGATTGGAAGAGGCCAGAGTATTCTGAGCAGAAACTTACAGTAGAAGAAACCAAGGGGGGTTTCAGCCTCATGGCTCTCAGTTGAGTAGTGTTAATTTCTTGACACCTGAGACATTCAAGGTACTGAGATACACTGGCTGCCTGTCTCATCTCTGCCTCTGCTTGCTAGGCACCTAGATAAACCGCCTTCATACAGCTCTGCAACCCCGGCATAGACACCTAACTTAAAGCAGATCCACAGGGACTATTCCAGAAGCCTCAGCTGAGATAGAATGTCTTCAGGCCAGGATGGTGAACATTGTGGAGGCTGGAATGTAGGTGTTTGTGAATGACTGTGTGAGTACGTGAGAGTAAATTTGATGTGTTTAAGTTTGATTGTATGAGTGAATTTTATGTGGATGAGTGGATGTATCCAGAATATACTGGGTTATATTTCTAAATTACAGGTCACATGTCCTGGATGACATGAGGATGTACACTGATGTTTGACATCAGTCTAGTAGAACAGTGGTGGAAAACTTCAGGACAATTTTATACCATTTTTCTGTAGATGTGAACACTGGATGAAATGGCCATTAGGTGGCAGCACTTGAACACAAACCTGCTATTTCCTTCCAGACAAGGGCAGGTCACACTTTTATTAAATTTTCTGTATAAATAAACACACTGGGCCTTCAAACAGTTCTATTCTTTCTCTTTTGGTTTTGAGTTATGGGGACTCTTCTACTTTCAATCCATCTTATATTTCCTTGTGAGTTGAAAATGCAGGCTGCAACTGTGAAGACTGCCTAAGGGTAGGCAGGTTAATTAATATCTAAAATTAATGGGGATTGGGCATGCAGGATGGGATTTCCAAAGCAGACTAAGAGAATTAGGTGCCCAAATCCCTTTTAATTTCAATGGGATTTGACCATCCTTTGAAAATTCCAGAATCAATATAACTCTGGGATGTACTTTTTTCAGTTCTGCCTAAACACCTCTTTTGATACAGTGGTGTTTGCCCCTGTTCAGAAAGGCCAGCACACATTACATTATGCACTGAGGGTTGAACTAAGATTTAAGTGGTGCATAGGCCTTTTTGCTGATCAACTGCACAATTTCATCTGTGGGAAGTTAGCACTTAAATCCCCCTTGAGTTTCAATAGAATGTGGGTGCCTCACACCATGAGGAGCCTGTGACAGTTCCAGCCTTCACAACCAAGCATTTATTCAGCAGGTTGATGGATTTGTAAGGCCAGAAAGGACCATTATGATCATGTGATCTGCTCCCCTGTATTACACAAGACAGAGAATTTCAGCCAGTGCTCCCTATGGCTGAGCTATAGTATGTCTTTTAAAAAGAGAAATCCATTCTGGGTTTGAACCATACAAGTGATGAAGAACCCAGCACCCCAGTTGATAAGTTGATGCAATGGGTAACTGAAACACTCTGGAAATTTTTTGCCTTATTTCTAGCCTGAGTTTGTTCAGTTTCCTGACATTGGATCTCATTCTGACTTGCTCTACTAAATTAAAGACCCTATGTAACCATGCCTTTGTGGGTCACAACTGAGGATGCCAAATTCAGGACAAACTGCTGAGAAACAGGACAAACACAACCCAAAACTGGTGGTTATTCTTTTATAAAATATACCAAACCAGCCACAAAAGTAAACTCCTGTTTCACCATACTGGCTAACAAGAAAACATAAAGGCAGTTTCCTCAGGCATTCCAGTTCTTATATCACCACCAAAACCTCTGGATTCAGAGATGAGTGGTTCTTTACAACCAGTCTCATCAAATAATAGGTTCTTCTGATCCCAAGGGACCAGCCACACACCCAGGTCAATATGTAACTTAGATCTTACCCAAAAATCACGCTGATGCCAATCCTTTAGTATCTAAAATCTAAAGGCTTATTTATAAAAAGAAAGAACAAAAGGGGAGAGTTAAAAATGGTTAAAGGAATCAATTACATACAGTAATGACAAAGTTCTTGGTTCAGGCTTGTAGCAGTGATGGAATAAACTGCTGGCTTAAGTCAAGTCTCTGAAGCACATCCACAGCTGGGATGGGTCATTCAGTCCTTTGTTCAGAGCTTCAGTTTGTAGCAAAGTTTCTCCAGAGGTAAGAAGCAGGATTGAAGACCAAATGGAGAAGATGCAGCTGCTTTTTATAGTCTCTTGCCATGCGGCCTGTGCTTCCTTTGTTTCAAACACAAGCTGCCCAGCACATGGCTTGGAGGCCTTAGAGTTCTGTCCATGGGCATGTCCCTGCATCCCTTGCTGAGTCATAATGTGTACCTGCCTTCTCTCAATGGGTCAGTTGTGTAGCTGTTCGTCCTTAATGGGCCATCAAGCAGGCTAGGCAGTGCTGATGCCACACTGTCTGGCAGTGTCACCCAGAAGCATAGCACAAGTTTGAAATACAGATATACATACATACATAATACAAAGGTGATACAAACATATAAACAAGATTATCATATCTGGAAAATTATAACATTT